>NC_089490.1:395240247-395878029 GCF_036850765.1 Saccopteryx bilineata
CAACACACACACACACACACACACACACACACACGCACCATTCCCTTGAATGCACATGGGGCCTATTGCACACAGACACACACGTGCACACACACCTCCGCCCACAGCTTTTCCGGTTGAGAAACGGATAAGAAAATCCCCCCAAGCAAACCTTCATGAAGATTGTTCCGGTGGAGAACAGATTTCCTTGGATTGAATGTTCTAATTAAAAATGGAAGGAAAAGAGGCATTTGTAGGTTCTAGCCCACAATTCCTCAGTGGCCATAAATCTCAGCCCTCATCCCCTGGTCAAGGGCTATTACGTTTCATATACCCACATACAGCCAAGAATCCAGGAGCTATCCACACATCCTTTTTTGGCAAACCACAGAAAGCCAAGCCAACGACTGGGACCTCAGGGTCTCCAACTTAGCTTGTTCCCACTCCCTCCCACAGCTGCCTCTCTCATTGTCCTAGTAAAGAGCCAATAGTGTACCTTTTCCTCGCCCCCCAATCCTCCCTCCCCTCACCCTCCCGAGACTCCCCTCATCAACAGGCACCACACAGAAATGTTCTCTGTTCAGGAATCTCCCCACCCATCATCCTGAGAGTCCAGAGGAGGATAGCAGAATTCATCACTGCATCTCAACAGATCCTTTATAAGCATCTAGATTCACAGAGTTTTTCAGTGGTGGTGGGGGAATGGATCTGAGAGATGACCTAGGCCACCCCTCAGGTGACAGATGGTGAAGATAAGGCCTCTAGAGGGGAAGGAATTGACCCAGGGAGCTAAAGGCCCCAGAGTAAAGACCCAGGGAATTGATGAGAGAGCTAGGAATAGAACCTTTGGTCCTGACTCCCAGTCTTTTGCCAATATCACTGTGAGACTCACAAGAAGACCTATGGCTGCTCCCATCCAAGAGCATCCAGCCTGTCCCTGGCAGAAATGAAAATCCCAATCTCATTCACTGCCAGCACTCATCAGACAACCGTTGTTCTAGAATATCAGAACTGGAGCATCCGTCAAACATATCAGTTAAACCCCAAGAGATTCTGTTCTGGAAACTGAGGCTCTGGGGCATTGAAAACCTTTTTATTTCCTGCCTGAATCACTGATGCAGTAAAAGCTTTGAAGACACCCTTTCTCTGGGCCTCAGTCACTTTGTCTAGAGGATGCAGAGTCATTGGAAAGAGGAAAGAATACAGATTAGTGTAGTTCTGTCATGCATAGCTGTGTGACTCTGGGCAGATTACTTGACACCTCTGGGCCTCTGTGTTCTCATCCATACAATGGAGATAATAATAGCACCTAATCCCTTCTACTATTATAAAGACTAAACGAGATGATATAAATAAAGCACTTAAAATGCTACATGGAGAATTGAACTTATTGACAGATATTGAATGCCTTTATAGTTAGTTGTTTATCCTTAAGAGAGACACCACATATTCTCATTTCCATGTTTTGACTGTCAAGGAAGTTCTTCCAGATGTCTAACCTCAAACCATTCTGCTGCATTTGAAGGCTACTCTCTCCTTCCGGAGAATCAGTGAGAACCAAGCCAACTGTGAGTTCCTATCTTCTGAGCATTCGTGGAGTATGGAGCACAGGAAGGACATGAAGTCTGGGATTGAGCAGATCCTCTGAGAAAGGAGATCAGAGGGTGTGAATTACCCATGTCCTGCCCTCAGGTCCCATCCCTCGCAGGTGAGGGCCTGGGCCTTTGGTGTTCTGCCTCTCCCGCCCCAGAGAAGCCTTCTCCTTCTGTGAAGCTGCTGGCCCCTGTGTCCTCGGTTCCATGACGTGTCAGGAAATGCTGGCAGCACCTAATTCCCCCAGGGCTGCCACTGCTTCCTGTGGACCCTCGGGCCTGTTTCCAATTTGGTGCTATCATAGAGGCGCAGGTGTCCTGGGTCAGCTTCGGAAGGGACTCGAAGTAGGGAAGGACGTTCTGTCCCTCAGGAGCAGATGCCAGGTGCGCACTCTTCCCAACAGGGCCCCTGAGGCTGCCTGGCTTTGTTGCTAGGCCACGGCTGAGAGGCAGACTCCTGGGTTCCCTTCCGGCTTCTGCCGGGCATGGTCTCTAATGCTGCTGTCCTGCAAGGCTCCTGTCCCCCCAGCCCACCCCCTTGGCTGTGGCTGAATTATTAATAAAAGTGCTGAGAAAGCTGTTTGTGCAGTTCACGTGACAGAACAAACGCACTTCTTTCCTTGCCACCATTCATGAGGCGAGAGATGCAGGCTGAGCACTCGCCTGATCCAGGAGGGACAGCAGAAGACAGCTGTGAAGGGCCCGCTGTTGTGCTAGAGTGGGAGTGAGGACGGCTCTGCCACCCTGTCCCTGCATTGCCCCACCCCAGTTTCCCTTCCCTCTTCCGCTGAGGGCAAGAGTCTGGAGAAGGTAAAAGCATAAAATTCACAGAAGTCGCCTCCCCAGGAAGGACGCAACAGCCAACTCCTAGAAGCAGCTGCTGCCACCTCTGTGCCCACCTCATCACAATGGAAACTGAATCAATGCCTGCTGATCAATCACCTCTTCTCTGCAGAAGACCCAGTAACCACTGAATCTCGAGGCCCACCCAGGGCCCACACAGGTCACACTTCTGCCCAGCTGCGCTTTGAAGAACTGATACTACAGATGCAGGTCTGGCCCACAGTGTCCTGGCAAGAATCCTAGGCTCGAACTCTGGTCCTGCCCCTGCCACTAGCTAGCTATCTGGCCTCGACTGTTTACTGATGTCTCTGGGCCTCAGTTTTCTCATCCATAAAATAGGACTAAGTCGTTGCACCACATCAGTATGTGGTGAAAACACTGGAGAGATGGCTAGGCAAAGGCTGTGTCCTTCCTGACTCCAAGGGGATAACCCCAGGCATGAAGGACCTTGTCCCAGGCTGACCTTCCATAGGCCTGGGTCCCTGTTCCTCATCCTCAGGTCATGTTGCAGGGCCAGAAACATTCTCTTACCAGAAATGCCTTCCCCAATCTTAGCCATGCCCTAATTTCTCTGTGTAACCTCCTCCCCTCCTAGACTCAAGCCCCGAGTCTCTCTCTGTGCTCATCCTGGCACTCCCCATAGATGAAAGCTGGTCTCCCTTCTGGCCAGCCGCTGCTTGGGACAGTTCCAGCCTCAGTCAGAATCTAGGCTTTAGACCCCTGTTTTGAAACACCCCTCCCTGTTCTTGTGCAACTCTGGGACCCTGAGGCTGACGGAGAGCCGGCGGACTAGAGAGGTGTTCTTATCAGGACGCACGGTGGAAGCACTTCGGCTTGTCCATTTACAAGCCGAATGACCTGGGATAAATCACTCAATCCTTCTGAGCCTCAGTTTACCAGTCTATACCATAAGAATGTTGGTGTTTAATCTTGATTTGGCCTTGGAATCCTTTGGGAATCTAATGAACCCCATGGACCTCTCCTTTCTAGAAAAATGCACGCCCATATATAAATAGATGTGATATTTCCCATAATTGGGTGGCGGAGTCTTATAGGCTTCAGATAAAAATCCCTGTCCTAGAGGCCTATGTGGTCACTTCCAGCTCTGACTGAGCCCAGTGCTCTGCCCTATGCACCCTCCACACAGGTGATTCTCGGGTCGGGTCGTGGTGGGGGTAGGCTTGTGGTCTATCCCCCACATTTCTGCTTCCATAGCCCCTTCCCCCAGCGATCCCTGTGTGTGGAGTGCTCAGACCAGCGGTTCAATCCGCTTGGAGCCTATGAACAGGCTTCACCCGCCTTTCAAGGTATTTAAAGGTTCTTTGACCAAATGAGCTTTTTGATCCGCTGCTGATGGGAACCAAGCAGAGGTTTTTTTCGCCAACAGCCCCTCTCCCCCCATATATTAGTGACTAAGAGCTCTTTTGATATTGCAGAAACCTTCTGTGGATTGTTCAAAGCCTTGGCCCTTGTGGCCACATTCCGCGGAGACCCACGCCGGTCAGCTCCAGCTGCCACTGCCCACCTCCAGTGGTGGCCTAGTTAATGGGCCCTCCTAGTGCTAGAAGGCTCTGCCTGCCGCTGCAGGACGCCAGACCTGAGCCCAGCTGGCAGAGGGCTGCTTCAGTCCAGCCCCTCTCCTGCCAGGAAGCCCCTGCCAGGTCCAGGTAGGATGGGCTCTGAGTTAAGTGCACTCTGGACTCTGGCACAACACCCCCCTTCTTCTTACCCAACTGAGGGTGCACAGATGGGCATGAGGCCCGCAGGACCCGTTAACCTCTTTCCAGCGTCCAGTAAATGAGACCCCTTAGCCTGAGGCTGAGAAGAGGAAACAGGCTTCGGAAACGCCTGCCTGGTACAGGCGTCGGTGACTGAGGGACAGAAGCCAGAACACATTTACTCAAGTGGCGAAGACCCACTCTGCAAGCCCCCAACACAGCCGGGACCACTCCTCCTCCAGGGCCCCAGCAGGGGTGTCCTTGTGTAGGGGTGGCTGGGGGGAGAGTAGGATAGGGGATGAAGCATTGGGCTCAGGACCACCACCGCCCGGCGACGGACACCCCCAGCGCTGCCCTGCTTCTTGCCAAGTTGGCCGACCCACCCAGAGCACGCAGAGGTCCCGGCGGGGTGGGGGCCTGGGCGGGGATGCGCGTGCGCGGAGGGGGCGCTCCGGAGCCCGAGCTGGAGTGAGCCGGGGCATTACTGTGTGCAGAAGGTGGATTCGTCCACGGCCACGCTCGCTGCAGAAAAGGAAGTACCAGTGCCTCCAGCGGAGGGGGGTTGACACGCCCCGAAGGAGCCCCAGCCCTGCGCCCAAGGCCCCCATCCCTGCGACCCAGCTGGAGTTGAATGGAGTTGAAGACAGCAGTGGGGGTGGGGGCCCCACTTCTCAGCTGGTGTAGGCTTATCACCGCTGAGAGAGCTGTGACTGCCCCAGTTCCACGATGCCTGGCTCTGTGCTTCGGGGGATAACAGGCGGGGCCCCGGCATTCCGGGAGATGGGCGAGTTTAGGTCCCCTTCCTCATTAAGGGCTCTGGCGCTGCTGGGCTCATTGACCCAGCCAGACGGAGCACCAGAATCCAGTCCCGGCCCTGTAATAACCATAATAGCAGCAGCCACCATTTATTGAGCTCTGAGGGCTTGCTAGGCCCAAGTGCCAAGTGCATAACACCCATTATCCCACTTAACAGTCACAGCAGCCGGATGAAGAAGTCCAGTTGTGATTCCCTCTGGAGGCAGACAAGGCTGAGGATCAGAGGGCGTGGCTTACCCGAGGTCACACAACCAGAAGGGGTGAGGAGAGGGGCAGCTGGGAGTCCCACCCCAGCTCTGTGACCAGGTCTAGAGCCCAAGCACTTAACCACTGGGCTTCGCTGCCTTTCCACTTAGAACTTTCCTGAAGATGGGCAGGCTCTGGCCAGGGCCAGCTCTTCATCCCTGCCCCTGCCCTGCCCACCGCCCCCCACCCTGTTTAGCCCAACTCATGGAGGCTGCAGGGGAAGTAGAGGTGGGGGCAGCACTGGAAAGAGGGAGAAGATTGGGGACCACCCCCCCTTTGCTCTTGGATCACCTCTCTTTGTGTTACCTCTCCCCTCAATTGTGGGCATTCCTCAGGGCTCTGTGCTTAGCTGTTACCTTCCTTCTCACCCCACACTCCCTCCTGCATGCTCATCCACTCCCACGGCTTTAGCTTCCGCTTTAGCCCAACTCCTAGCTCTGCCTCTGGGACCCTGCCCTCCCTCCCAAGCTGGCATCTGCCTTCTCGCTGCAGCCTCTCCACCCTGGTGGAGTGAATCCATTACCTTCCTTGGGAAGCAGCCCCTTCCTGGGGTCTCGCCATGCCCCTTCAGGCCTCATCATTCTGCCAAGCTCCAGATCAGTTCCCGAGCCTCCCACTGCTGTCCCTCCACATCAGATCAGTTTCCGGGCCCTTCAGACCTGTCCTCGGGGAGCCTCTCACACCCTCAGCTCAAACTTGGCCGCTGCCTCTCTAAGTCAGACACCCGCAGCTTTCTCGCGCTCCGCCTCAGCAGCGGATCCTGAATGGTTGCCTGCTCCTCCATTCTGGTCTGGTGCCCTCTTTCACTGTGATTGTCTAATAATCTGATCAAGCTGCTCCCAGCAACACGCCCCCCGGGCCTTCGGTGGCTCCCCACGGCCTGTGGAATGAGAGGTAAGAAACTACGCCTGACATGGAGTCCTCACCAGTATAATGCCCTGTGCTCCGTGTCTTGTCCAATGACCTTCCTTTCCAGGGGTCCCCAAACTTTTTACACAGAGGGCCAGTTCACTGTCCCTCAGACCGTTGGAGGGCCGCCACATACAGTGCTCCTCCCACTGACCACCAATGAAAGAAGTGGCCCTTCCGGAAGTGCGGTGGGGGGCCGGATAAATGGCCTCAGGGGGCTGCATGGGGGACGCCTGCTTTAGCCTAAGGCTCTTCCTGAGTTTCTGCTGTGTTTCTAGCCTTCAAAGCCCACCTCAAATGCCACTTCCTCCAGGGAGCTGCCCCGGATCCTCCCAGGTGAGTTTGAACTCTCTCTGAGCCCACGGTACTTCCTCCGCACTGCTCTGACGGGACTGTCTAGGTCAGTGGTACCTGTGTGCCTTTCCCGTCCTGCCCCTGCCCTGCCCACCGCCCCCCACCCATGCAATGGGTCAGGAGCTCTTCAAAGTTAAGGACTGCCTGTTACTATCCATCCTCATCTTCCTTTGTTCACTTTTTTCTTTTTTCTTCTTTCACTCATTTTTTAATTGCTCCACCCAACAGACACGCTCCTATGTGCTCGGTGCGGCATGTACAGGACTCCTGGTCGAGGCTTCTCCTCTGGGTAACTGGCACACAGTGGGACAAGTGTCCGGGTAACTGGCACACAGTGGGACAAGTGTCCGGGTAACTGGCACACAGTGGGACAAGCGCACAAATGGAGGGGTGCTCAGGGCACATTCACGGGGAAGTCCGGCCTGGGGCGAGCCTTTCTCAGTTCCCTGAACGCCGGACCCTGGCCTTGGCACTGGGACGGAAGGTAAGGTCGAGCAAGACGAAGCCTTGCCCTTCAGGAGGATTGTGGGTCCATAGAAACAGTCTCTGTGTGTGGGTGTGAACAAAGTGCCCTAAAACCGTAGAAGACAGAACAATGACTTCGGCCCTGGAAAAATCCAGTAGCTTCCCAAATGCCGAGACTTTGCACCAAGAGGGAACCGCTTTAAGTCTTGCTGAAATAAATGGGATGGGAGAAGAAATGGCACATAACAGAGACCAAAGGAGAAGAGGAAGAGAGGGGAGGACAATGGCAGAGCATTGTCACCACATTTGCACAAAGTGGCCCTGCTGCTCATCCCAGAGTGAGTGTCTTATGGGCAAATGACCTCATGAGATGCAGGCCTCTGATCTCTCAGAAAGAAAGTATCTATATATTTGTGTGTGTGTGTGTGTGTGTGTGTGTGATATTATTAGTCATCGGACAAGTAAATCCTTTCCAGAAACCTCAATTTTCCCTTGGGAAAATCAAGCATACCCTCTGATAACTCAATTTCCTCCCTAGGCCTCAGTTTCCCCATCTGCAACATGAAGATGCGGGAGCGCCTGTCTCTGACTCTTCCAGGGAAACGCTCTGTTGGACCCTCTGTTCTCTCCTGCCCTCCACACCCTCGGCTGAGCTCAGGAGTCCTCATCATGTCACAACGGCCACTCCCTGTCCTGTTTGTCTTTCTGGCCAAACAAGGCCATGCAGAAAGTGAGGCATGTGTGGATTTTCAACCGGAAGTCTCCTTGTAAATTTTGGGGCCCAGGCTTCAGGCCTGTATTCTGAAAAATCCCCCGGTGGGCCCCTCCCTTCCATCCCAGTTCCAAGACCTGGGTTCTCCGGGGGAAGCTCCACTTTTCTCCAGGTCACCGTGGGCTTCTCCCTTTATGGCCAGAAGTGTTGGGGCACAAGATACCCCCAGGAGAAGGGGATGAAGGCTGCAATGCGGGAAGAGGAAAGCTCCTACCATAACCCTCCTCACCCCCTCTGGTGTGGGCTCCCGCCCATTCCCTGCATCTGGCTAGTGTGCTGCCCCTCCCACCCCCCCTCCCTGTCAGTCAGACACATCTTGGCATGTTCCCGCCCACCCTTTTTTCCTTGCCTGCACATTGAATTGGTGACAAGGCTTGACTGCCACCCCCCCCCCCCCGCCATGCTCCTGGTTCTCTCTCCAATCCTTCTCACCCCCCCACCCCCACCCATTGCCCTAGCCTAGGTCCTCTCATTTCTCATTGGCTCTCTCTGTATCCCCTCCTCTGGCTCCAAGTGGCTCTCCTTCCTGCCACTGTCCTATGGGCACCAAAGCACAAGTGTTACCATGTTGCTTTTCAGTTCAAAGCCCTCCCATGGGCCCCCATTGCTTTGGGGGAGAGGCTTGCTCCTTGTCTGACAGGCAGAACCCTTCCTGACCTAACTTAGAGGGGCAGAGTCATCTTTGAAAGGGTTCTTAGGGTGAGAAAACTGCCTGAAGGACAGTGTGGGCGGCATATTTCAGAGAGGGAACAGCGAGTGCAAAAGTGGGGAGATTGACCTGGCTTGGGCGCCCAGGGGGTCTCAGACACACCAACTATGTGCCAGACACTCTTCTCATGTTGGAAGTACAGCAGTGATCAGAACAAAGACCCTTGCCCTCTGGGAGCTGGCATCTGGCAGGAGAGACGGGCAATCAGCAATAGCAAAATAAGTAAATGTCATTGTATGTTGAAAGGTGATGAATATTGTGGAAAAATAAAGGGTAGGGAGAAACAAGGGTTTTCTGGAATGCTGGGGATGGATTGCAACATAAAGACAGGGAGGTCAAGGTTGGCCTCAGAGAAGGTGACGTCTGAGCAGAGACTTGAGGGAGGGGTTCAGCACTGTGGCTCTCTGGGTTAACAGTGGGCCAGAGATAGGGAACAGCCAGAGCAAAGGCCCTGAGGTGGAACTGTTGTGTCAGGAAAGCTGGAGGAACAGCAAGGAGGCTTGTGGGCTGGAGCAGAGTGGGGGAGGCAGGGAGGCATCGCAGAGAAAGTCAGGAGAGGAAGCGGGGAGGGGATTATGGGTCACTGTAAGAGGTTCGGGAGATGGGAAGTTTCTAGAGTGCTTTGGCTGTACTGAGGGAGCCGGGGCTGTTAGGAGGCTGTTGCAATAATCTAGGCCAGAAATGAGGTGGTTCAGAGCAGGGTAGATATAGCGGAGGTGGTGGGGAGTGATTGGATTTTGCATCTATTCTGAAGGCAGAACCAACAGGATTTCCTGATGGATTGGATGTGGGTTGTGAGAGAAAGGGAGGAGGTGACCTCACCTCCAAGCTCTCAGTCTGAGCAATGGAAGACTAGGACTGCCATTGACCGGAATGGGAAGTTGGGGTTAGAGCAACATTTCTCAATCTTTTTTTCATTATCGCCTACCCCAAAACCCCCAAGGACACTTTCTAGAATTTTTTTCTTCAATTAACACCCCCCCCCAATTTTAATAGTGCAGTTATAATGTATATATGCTTATATACTTTGGCTCTTCAGAGAGTCACAGACCATGGCAATATCTAAGAATTTTTGTCCCCTCCAAGAACTAATTTTCACCTGCTTGGGAGAGGTGATGCTCCTGTGGAGAAGGCACGTGTTAGAGCAAGTTGTACACGGGAGGGCAGGCGCTCGGGTTCATGCAAGACCGAGTGGAGCAGTCTGTTCCAGGGAGGAGGTGTGGAGGAGACACTTGGACTTCTGGGTTCCAGGCTGGAGGGATGGGTCTGGGAGTCAATGGCGCTCATGTGGCGCTTAAAGCCATGAGACCTGTGAGATGACCACGGCAGTGAGTACAGACAGAGGCCAGGCTCAGTGACTGGGCTTGGGGTACCCCACAATGAGGGGCTTATGAGGAGAGCAAGAATCAGCTGTGGAGACTCAGAAGGAACGTCCAGAGAGGTTGGAGAAAACCAAGTGAGCACAACAGCTGGCCGGGAAGCCAAGTGGAAAGTGTGCTTCGGGGGAAGGGAGCGCCAGACTGTGTCAAATGCTGCAAGACGGAGAACTGAGCCATAGGAGATGTTGTTGACAGGGGCACTTTTGATGGGGCGAGGGTGGGGGGGGACAGCCGATTGGAATGGGTTTGAGAGGAACAGGAAGAGAGGAAGGGAAGGTGGTGGACTGACTACTCCCAGGAGCTTCTCTGCAGAGGGGAGCAGGGGAGAGATGGAGGGTAGCTGGCAGGGAAAGTGGGATCCAGGCAGCTTTGTGTTAGATGGGAGGAAGAACTGGGAGTCTGTTCCCTGATGGGAAGATGGGGATGATCTGGTGGAGAGGGTGAAAGAGAGGGTGCAGGAGGGACAGAGTGTGGGGGACGGGCATGCTGGACCCAGGCCCTCGAGCAGCGCGGAGAGCTGAGCTCCTGGGCCCAGTGCGGGTGGCAGCGTGGGCGACATGTCTCGTAGGACTGGGGAGGAAGAACGTGTGGGTGAGGGTGGCTGTGCCCACACGAATCTGGAGAGTCTAGATTGTCTTCGGGAAGTGGGAAACAAGGTCAGCAGCTGAGAGTCGGGTTGGGGGAGGCTGGGACAGGGCGAGAGGCACGGTGGTGAGAAGTCGTCCCGGGAGCAACGGGGGGGCAGCTATGAAAGGGTCTGCTGCAGCAAGCCTCTGCCCCCTGCTGGCCCAGGCCAGCTGCCCACCCACCCCACGCTCCACGAGGAGAGGTCTCATCCTGTCCTCAGCATTCTAGTTACCAACAGGGGCTGTGCAGGCAGGCGGCCAATGTTTGAATTCTTTTCCACGAGTCGCTTATTGTGTAACCTTGGGCAAGATTTCTTTTAATGTCCCCACGCCTCAGCTTTCTCACTTGTGAAATAGGGGCAATGGCAGCAGAGAGCCCTCTGTGCTGTGCTATTTTGGACCTGTTGCCTGGCGTGGAGGAGGGCTTGGTAAGTAAGTGGAGGGGAGGCGGGAGCAGGGGGGGGGAGTTTGCTCTCGGCCCCTGCGGCCCAGGAGAGGGGGGCAGCAGGCTGGCGTCAGATCTCTGCACCCCGCCACTGCCCAGAAAAACTCTGTGGCTCACCCCCAGTGCTCAGCTCTCACCATGGAGCTGGGGGCCCTGGCAGACCCAACTCTCAGTGTCAGCTGGGGACGGAGCCGGCACGCAGCCCAGCACAGTCGCTAACTCAGCCCACAGCCAGGGCCCCCGGCCACCCCTCACCCACCCCTCACCCACCAGCAGAGCCCACCAGCGCAGGCCAGGACACAAGGGCTGGAGTTGGCACCTCCCCCTCAGGCCCCAACCTAGACTTCCTCCCCAGCCTGGCCCTTCCTGTGTTTCCTCCCTGGGCCCTGGAAGCCGTTTCCTCCACGGGGTCAGGGCAGGATGTTATTTTCTCTCTCCAGAACTCAGAGCTTTCTGGACTTGCTGACTTCTCGGTTTGGGCCACTGAGATCCCCTAGAAAATCACCCACTGGCTAGCCCCTCCCCGGAAGCTGTGAGGAGGGGGCTATGCCAAGGGGGTGTCCCTTGTGTGTGTGTATATCTGTGTAGGGAGTGAACAGGAGGGTTCATGGGGGCAATGTGGCCTTGCCCTTCTCCAGTGGGCTGGCAACACACCATGGAAAGACTGTGGGATGGGAGCTGGCGCCGTGGGAGCGGCTCACCGCCTGGCAGTGGGGCCGGCTTGGCCGCGCCCATCTGGGTACTCGCTCCCGGAACCGTCCTCATTCAACCGCCCCACCGCAACCTGGAGGTAGCAATCAAGCCTCCCTCACAAGGGGCCTGCGAGGAGCGAGAGCTAACGGCCAGAATGGGCTCCATGGTCCGTGATGAGATCCACAGTGTTTCCCGGCATTCCCAGATGCCTGGCAGGAGGCGCGAGGAGCAGCTGCTGAATGCCAGGTAGCGGGAAGACCGGAGCCGAGGTGGGGCCAGTGAAGTGCGCAGCAAGCTCAGCCCCTCGATGACCCAGCCGGCACCCGCTGTGAGCTTGGTTCTCAGGCCTGGCAGGGGCTGGCACCGATGCCTGGCCGCCCTGATCACTCGTGTGTCCTGCCAGCCGGCAGCCAAATGGATCCTGGGTTTCCAGGACCCTGGCAGAGACCAGCTGCTGCGCCATTCCCGCCCCGTGTGTCCACCCTGCCTCTCCCCTCCCCAGTCTGGGCACCCCCCAGGGAAAGGGTCAGTGCCCGTGTGTCCACCCTGCCTCTCCCCTCCCCAGTCTGGGCGCCCCCCAGGGAAAGGGTCAGTGCCCGTGTGTCCACCCTGCCTCTCCCCTCCCCAGACTGGGCGCCCCCCAGGGAAAGGGTCAGTGCCCGTGTGTCCACCCTGCCTCTCCCCTCCCCAGTCTGGGCGCCCCCCAGGGAAAGGGTCAGTGCCCGTGTGTCCACCCTGCCTCTCCCCTCCCCAGTCTGGGCGCCCCCCAGGGAAAGGGTCAGTGCCCGGGTTTCCAGGAGCCTGGCAGAGACCAGCTGCCGCGCCATTCCCGCCCCGTGTGTCCACCCTGCCTCTCCCCTCCCCAGTCTGGGCACCCCCCAGGGAAAGGGTCAGTGCCCGTGTGTCCACCCTGCCTCTCCCCTCCCCAGTCTGGGCGCCCCCCAGGGAAAGGGTCAGTGCCCGGGTTTCCAGGAGCCTGGCAGAGACCAGCTGCCGTGCCATTCCCGCCCCGTGTGTCCACCCTGCCTCTCCCCTCCCCAGTCTGGGTGCCCCCCAGGGAAAGGGTCAGTGCCCGCAGGCAGGGCCATGGCTCAGGCTCCAGGAGCCGTTCTCAGAGCCGGGGTGACTTCAGTCATCACTTAGGATTCCCTCCATGGACTGTGGGCAGAAGCCAAGCTGGAAGGACAGGAGACTTGTCTAAGGAGACACAGCAGTTCTTTCTAGGCTAGTGGCCGCCTCCCTCTGCAACAGCCGGACTCCTCCGCTTCCCTTCAGGGGACTCCGGAATTGAAGAACTTACTCCTTTATTTGTCCACTAGTGATGTTGAGCCAAAAGTATCTTGGCAGAGTGGTGATAACTCCTCCCTTTCATTGAGGGCCTGCTGTGTGTCAGGCAGCGTTCTGGGTTTTAGGAATACGGTGGTGAGTGAGGCCAAGTCTACCGCCTAACCCTGTGGGACTCACGTTATTGCAGTAAATCCTTATCACACCCTATGTGGTCAGTATTGTGATCCCCACTTTATAGATGGAGTAACAGGTTCAGAGCCACTAGGGAGTGAAATGAGGCTCCCTAGCCAGTGACTGGCAGAGCAAGGATTGGAGCCCAGGCCTGTCAGACGCCATCCACAGCCTGACCTCTTAACCACGGATACACTGGGAAGAGCCTGGACTGGCAGTTGGAAGACGGGCATTAGCCACTCACTGGACTCTGGGCTTTGGGACAGTCTTTCCCTCTCTGGGCCTCTGTTCTGTCACCCACAGATGATCCCAAAGGTTCCTGCCAGCATTTCTCTAATTCTGTAATGTCAAAAGGACTGGAAGTCTGGCTTCCTGGAAGATGGGGCAGAAATCCCTCTTCTCCTTGCCACTGCACCCTGGTTGGAGGGACAGGAATCTAACCCGCCCTGGCACAAAACTTTGCAGCACATGGGAGGAACAGAAGCCAGGGACAGGCTTAGACCCTGACCCTGTAATAGCCCAGCCTGGCTTTGCCACCGTCTTCAAGGTGGTTCTACTTTCTATCCCAGCTGCAAGTCCCAGCTCTGGGACTGGACTCAGAAGACCCAAGTTCTAGTCC
This sequence comes from Saccopteryx bilineata, assembly GCF_036850765.1. Taxonomy (NCBI): domain Eukaryota; kingdom Metazoa; phylum Chordata; class Mammalia; order Chiroptera; family Emballonuridae; genus Saccopteryx; species Saccopteryx bilineata. The sequence continues at coordinate 395,253,871 of NC_089490.1, forward strand.
TGCCTCTGCCGCCTCTAACTTGCTGTGTTACCGTGGGGAAGCCCAGGCCCCTCTCTGGGCCACAGTTTTCACAGTTACTGGATAAGACCATTTCTGATGTCCCCCCCTGACTCTGCCAATCTGGTTCTGTAAGTTTGTTGAGCCTTTCATGAGAGCCCAGCCCTTTCCGGGAGTTAAGCCAGGCTCAGCTTGTCGGCTGGTCGTGGGCCGCATGCCCCTCGCCCCCATCCCATTCTCTCCTACCCCCACCCCACACTCTCCCTATAAGCCAGGAAGGGAACACCGGCCTGTCTCAAGCTGGCCCAGAGGCGTCCCTTCACCTTCTGTCCCCTATTGCATTCCCACCCTAGCTCCAAGTCTCCAGCCCTGCCCTGAGGGGTGTCTTCTCCACCCCCTCCCATTAGTCCAGGGCTAGGGAAGACAGTGGGCAGGCAGCCAGAAGATCATGCAGGTAGGGCCAGGTGGAAGCGGGAAGGCCACAGAGACCACGCTTAGCAGGAAGCATTTCTCATTGTGGGCACGTCTACCAACCAGGTTGTGGGAGGATCATTTGTGTGTTTCTTTTCTTTTTTTATCTTCCATTCAAAGTGGCTGGGAGGAGGGCAGTCCAGGAAGACTCCTGAGATGAGAGACGGGTCCACAGCCTGGGCTCAGACTGGCGGGCACTGGCATCCAGGGTCTCCTCCAATCCCACTGGCTGGGCAGGGGAAGGCCTGGCCTGCTCTCCTCTCCTCTAGGTCTCCCGTAATATTAACTACAATACATGGACCAGAGTGCTCCAACCCATTTAACAGGTGAGGCAACTGAGGCTCTGAGTGGAGAATTGACTGGCAAATGAGGGGGCATGGGGCAAGTGGCCAGTCTCCTGGGGGTTCTCTGGCCTTTTCATGAAGGGATAGGGGTTTGGGAAGATGGCCCAATGGAAGGGAATGATTTCTACTATTATTAGAAGCATGGAAAGAGCAGGCAATAGGGAGAAGCAAAGAGACCAGCCAAACTACTGAGATTTCCCAGAATACACTGTGCTTCCCCTATACTCCAGACCTCCACCTAGGCTGTTCCCTCTTCCTGGAATGCTTTCCTCCACCTGGTTAACTCCTATGGATCCTTCAAGTCTTAGTTTAGATGTTGCCTCCTCCAGGAAGCTTTCCCTGGTTTTCCCAGAGTCAAATATCCCTGATGTGTGCTCCCACTGCTTCCTGGGCTTCCCTCACCAGGGTTCTAATCACCTGCTATGTTGTTGTGTTTCTCCCCATCAGACTAGTAGCTCTTTGAGGGTAAGGCTGTGCCTTATTAGCTCCTAATGTCTGTCTCCTACTACCCAGTGTAGAGAAGGGTGCACAGTTTGCCCTAAGGGCTGTTTGTTGAATGACTGAATGGCCAAATGGACATCTATAGAGATCAACTATGTCCCGGGCCTGTGCAGGGGGTCCAATGGTTAATAAGACCCAGCCCCAGCCCCAGCCCGATGGAGCACCCACATGCACAGTGGCCCACGACACTGTCCAGAGTGAGCCTGGACAAGGTGTGATGGGAGCTCAGGGAAGGAGGAGGTAGCTTTGGAGAGAAGATCCTAGGAAGTTCTGCAAGAGGTAAGGGTCTGAATGACAAATACTATAGGTTGGGTCATGGGGTGGGGTGAGGGGGCAGCTGGCTTAGTGACCCAAGAATAGGATACTTTGTCGTAAGTCTGGGACTGTACCTGGGAGTGGACTGGTGAAGGGGGCACTGGTCAGGGAAGCCAGGTCACATTATCACCATTTCCAAGTGAGAACAGGAAGGGCAAGCGTCTTGCTCCAGGTAACATAGCGGGCAGGAGCTCCCAGCCAGGGCTCTGCGCCATCCACTGCACTGCTCCCCCACCATCGACTGCCGGCAAACAAGCTGCCCCAGGCCCTGAGGGTGCAGCACAGAGGGAGGTAGCAGTAGAAGCTGATCAAACAGCATGTAGGAGGCAGCCACAGATTTCAGTGCCAAGTAACCTGTGTCTAATGCTCACTTCGCAGAGCGTAAGCCTCTGGAATGTCAGCACCCGCGGTCTGAGCCTGCAGCAGCAAGGCCGCTGGTGCCCAAGAGCGAGTCGCTCGGAGTTCCGAGAGCGCCACACCGGGGGCCGTGGGTTAAGTGGGAGAGTTTTCAGGCACCAGACCATCCTGGTGGCCCCAGCTGGCTGCTCCTGGGCGTGAGGAAGCATCTTCTTTGGTCCTGAAGAGGCTATTCAGCATGGAGACAGAGCTGCCCACTTACAGATGGGGAGACCCAGAGGCTGGTCCCGGAAACCGACCGCAGAGTGACTTCAGAGCCTAGTTTTACCCATGAGTCTCCTCTGCTGCTGTGTGACCTGGGGCCCCTGTGCCCCTCCCCACCAGTGCTGTGGCTGCGAGGCCCCACATGGCCCACATTGGGGCCAGTCTCACCTCTGAGCCTGCAAGGCCTTGGGACTTACCTCTGCCCCATCTCCCTGTGTGACCTCAGACCAATCCTCAGCTCTCCTGGGCCTCAGTTTCCCCATCTGTCAAGATCCCTCCTTCTACACTATCTCACAAGGGATGAATGAAGCAACACCCCACACCTTCCCTTACCCTGCTCCTCCTTTCCTGCTCTCCAGGGTGTAGGTGTCTGTCACGAAGTAGGTGCTCAATACATTTCTGATGGCTTTTAAACTCTCAGTAGGTATCCCACCTCTCCTCTGCAGGTCATTTACTGAGTAAGTCCCCCAGGTTCCAATGGGGCCCCTCCTGCGAGGGGCTGCATCGCAGCCCTCTGTGCACGTGTTGATATGCAAATCCGGAGCCCCGTTTCTAGTCCACCTTCTCCTTTCCATAGTGGGAGCGTGGGAGCCAGCCGTGTCTTCTTTTAGATCCCCCGGCACTGCTAGGACGAGTGCCAGGCCTTGGTGGTACAGCCAGTGCTTCGTCGAGTTGTTTACAGTCTGCCCCTGACTCACCACCATAGCCCGGAGAAGGCTCTGCCCAGGCTGGGCCCAGGCGCAGGGAAGCAAGGGAGACCATGGTCTTAAAAGCCCCTTGGGCTCCTGAAACAAGTGGGGGAGTAGAAAGGCCTTCCAGAATAGCCCTGGCCCAGGGGAGCTGGCACAAGGGTTTGAGGGGCCAAGGATGGGCCAGGCTGGGTCAGACTTGAGACCTGTTCTGGCCAACCATTTTCAAGGCCTTGCTCTGGGTGCCCTGGGATGGGAGCTGGGGGCGCTGAGGTGAATCAGCCCAGGTCTTGACCTTCAGGAGTTCGTAGGGCGATAAAGAAGGTGACGGGTATTATGGGCTCTAATGAAGGCAGCCCCAGGAGACGTGGTGATGCAGCTGAGGCTTCAGAGAGGAGTGGCTTTCCTGGCAAGAGAAACAGCACATGCCCAGACACACAGGCCGTGCTCAGACACAGGTGAGTGGTTGGATGCGGGCCCCGCCCCCTGCGCTGTGACCTCGGCCACGCCCTCCCCTCCCTGGGGTGTTTCATCTGTGGTGTTGCTTGGGTAGGCAGTTAGGGGCCGTCCTACAAGTTTTCCTTGGGCTTCTGTAGCCTACGGTGATCCCGTGATCCCGGCAGGGCAGGGATCTGGTGACAGTAGGTCCTGGTGGCTGGCAGACAGGACAAACAGGGCTGTCTGTTTAGGCAAGGAGGGGAGCCGGGAGTAGGACACTGCCAGCCAATTAGACTGTCTCTCCAGGCCTAGTGTTTGCTGATGGAACAAGGGAGTCAGGTGTGTCAACAGTAGGGAATGAGGTGGCCCTGAACTGCACACACATGGGCTGTCCCCAGAGCATGTCATCGAGAGCAGCATGCAGGGCGTGGCTGGTGGGAGCCCGTGGAGCCTGGTATGCACTCCACCCGCTAACGGAGGTGCTCAGAGAGGGCAGCCCAGGCTGGGTCTCCAGTCCTCTTCTTTAGGCTCTGCCTCAGCCCGAGGAAGGGGCCAGCGGGGCACGGCATCCCCTTCTCGGAGGGCAGACAGCCCCTGGCCCAGCTCCCGACGTCTCCTCACCGTTCCCCCGGGGAGGTCCTGCCTTATGGATTTGAGTCTTGACCCTGCCACCAGCTTCGTGGGTGACCCCGGTCAGCCCCTTCCCTCTCTCCCGACTTCAGTTTTACTCTGAAAGTGAGAGGCAGGGAAGGAAGCACACTTTCAGTTTCCCAGAGGAACCCCCATCTTCTCTTCGGCCTGGTGAGTCCTTCACGTGCCACAAACAGCTGCCAAGCGCCCACTCCGCGCCTGGTGGGTATCAAGTCAAATGCGACAGCCAGGCTTCCTATTCCCAAAGAGTTTCCTCTTTGAAAGGGGAGCCCCTCACCCCAGAGCCTGCACTGGGGCCACGTGAGGTCCGTGGCTCTATGAGACGCCTCCAGAGGGGTCCAGCCCCAGCACTAGCTTGTGCTAGCCAGGCGACATTATGTAACACTTTATGCCTCATGTCCCTCGTCTGTGGACTGGATGGGAGAACCACCCATCTGGGAGACGCCCTGTCATAAAACCTTCACAGTGTGCGTGGTGGGTGCTCTATATGTCTAAGTTGCTATTCTTATTACTGAGGATCCTGAGGGCTCCTCCCAGTTTTAGGAAGGGGTGACCACAGAGAAAACAAGTCCCCTGATGCAGGCAGTGGTAGGAGCGAGGGGATGAGGACCCCAAAAATTGGAGGGCAGGCTGGGCTGGGTAGAGCTAAAAGCTGCTAGGGGGGCAGTGCCTCTGCCCCCCATCCCACTCCATCAAACCCCTTTCTGCACCCCAAAGAAGTCAGCAGTTAATTGTCCTCTAATGGACCCCGACACGCACAGGAGACCCAGGCTTCCAGGGTGGAAAAATTCCTTCCTGCATGAGGTCTGGTTGGCGGAGAAGCGCGGAAGGAGCCAGACGGCCACTCCATCATGCAAATGGAGACACGGAGGCTCAAGTGTCAAGAAAATGAGTCGTCTAATGTCCATCAGGGGACTTCAGGGCTCCTGAGTCCCCAGTCACATTTGTGAAGAGCAGAGTGACGTTCAGAGCGCCCTAACACCAGGCTAGGTGTACCTTAGCCCCACCCTGCTCTTCCAAGGGGCCCAAACCCCCTGGGTGCACCCTCTGCAGAGCCTGACTCCCCAGGGGAAGCAGATGGTGCCAGGCCTGCTGAGAACTGGTTGTCCCGGAGCCCAGCTGCTGCACAGATGTGTGTGTGTGTGTGTGGGGGGGCATAAGGTGGAACCCGTGGCGGTTCAGGCCTGAGTCACCCGTCAGCCCGAGAGTGGTAATGAGCAGATTAGAGTTATTACAGCTGAATGACTCGGAGCTTACTTGCTCACCCAAGCAACCGCCAGCGAAGGGCTGGTCGCACGCGGCTGCCGCGGCTGCACTCCCTGCAGTGCCTCTGTGGCCTTTACACACCTCATTAGAGCCCCCTGGGCGCGCCTGCTGGCCCCTGCCCAGACATCACCCCATTCCTGGGCTTGGCAAGGGGACACTGGAGCCTGACTTGGAGCCTGGATAAGTGGGCACAGTGATCCCTGCCCAGGGAAACTGATACGAAGTCCCCCCATCTGCCAGGAACTGGGGCAAGGACAGGGTGTGGTAGGGATCCAGCCACCAGGGCCAGTCCTTGCCTGTCTAGTCTCCTGCCAGGGGTCTGAAAACAGTGGGGGCTCCCCAAGTGTGGGTCAGGGACACCTGGGTCTGTGGTGAAGGCAGCTCCCCTTTTCCCAAGACTGGACTTCATGTCTTCCCATCTGCTTCCCCTCCAAGAGCAGGAACACGAAACCAACATGTCAGGTTGCTTGGGGCCGAGTCCCAGGGTGACAGTACCAATAACAGCAGATAGCTGGGACTTGGTACTTAGGACGTTCTGACAGGCGCCACTCTGAGTGTCAGACCTGCCTTTGCTCTCTTTGTTTCACGTCATCCCCAGTTTATGGATGAGACTTCAGCCCAGACGGGCCCAGTAACTGGCCCCCCGTCACACAGCTGGTAAGCAATACAGCTGGGTTTCAGTCTAAGCATTCTTATTCCAGAAGACTCTCCTTCTCCTCCCCGTTCCGCGGGTCGCTGCACCTGCCCCAGGGCCTCTCTGCCTTAGTTCGCGCCCACCCCTCATCTCTGAGAATCAGCTCCAGACGGACACCTCTCATCACACTTGTGCCCTCGTCAGCAACCTCCCAGGTGCCCCAGTGCCCACTGGGGAGGCTTCTATCCCGGTACTCGGGCCCCATCCCTCCTGACCAGCCTTCCCGCCCCCTCTGTTCCCCGTGCTCGCCCCCCCTACTGCCAAGTCTCGGCTGGAATCTCCCCTCCCGTCCCCTCACTGAGCGGCCCCACCTCATGCTCTTGTACAGGCTGCGCCATCTCTCTGGAGTGCTTACCCCCTCAAGTTCTACCCGACCCCAATGCCACCTGGCCTGGGAGCTGACCCACGACAAGCACCTATGGCAGGAAGAAGCAGGGGCTGGGGGCAGGGGCAGAAAAGAGACCGGGGACTTCAGAGCGAGTCACCTGCGCTCTGAACCGGTGTCTGCAAAATGGGAATGTTCATCCGAGCTTCTCGTGAGGCTTAGAGGTGGCGTATGTGAAGGTCCTGGCTCACCGGAGGCGAGACAGGGTGTCAGGAGACCCCTTCTCCATTTGCGAAGTCCAGGAAAGACCCTCTGGTGTAGGCAACAGAGGACAAGCTGTCACCTGAGGCCTTTATCCTCAGGGAGCCACCTCTCCTTACTACCTCTCTGCCCTGGTCCCACCACTAGCAACAGGGCCAGGAAGAAGGTTCTGTACACCGGGCCGCCTCAGTGACCAGTCCTGGCCGAGAGCCCTCCCCCATCTCCGGGAGCCCAGCACCAAGCAGCCCTCGTGCTGGGAGGGGGTGGGCGGCGCCCTCCCTCCTCCACGTCTCCGCTGCCTCCCAGAGGATCCAGGGAGACCGTCTCCTGGCAGCGGAGCTCTGGCAGCCCGCCCCGCTGGGTGTCTGTGACGCTGCCTGCCGTGCCCAGGGGCCCCAGGTGCTCTGTCTGGCATTGGGGCTGACTAGACCCTGGGAGTGGCCAGGGAGGCTCGGAGACAGGCCAGCTCGAGGGGACAGGTGCCAGCATGGCTCGCCCCCCACGAACTGTGGGCAGGTGGGACAGTGGTCCTGGCTATTCTGAGCCTATTCCATCGTGAGGGACAGCACTTGGCACAGGAACCTTCCCTGGGGTGGGTGGGTGGGGGTTCTGAACACTTCCCCGGGGCCAGGCGGGGTGGGGGGGTTCTGAACACTTCCCCGGGGCGGGGCGGGGGGGGGGGGGTTCTGAACACTTCCCCGGGGCGGGGCGGGGGGGGGTTCTGAACACTTCCCCGGGGCCAGGCGGGGTGGGGGGGTTCTGAACACTTCCCCAGGGCGGGGCGGGGGGGGGATTCTGAACACTTCCCCGGGGGCCGGGCGGGGGCAGAGGGGGGTTCTGAACACTTCCCCGGGGCGGGGCGGGGGGCGGGGGGGTTCTGAACACTTCCCCAGGCGGGGGGGGGATTCTGAACACTTCCCCAGGGCGGGGCGGGGGGGGATTCTGAACACTTCCCCGGGGGCCGGGCGGGGCAGAGGGGGGTTCTGAACACTTCCCCAGGCGGGGGGGGATTCTGAACACTTCCCCGGGGCCAGGCGGGGTGGGGGGGTTCTGAACACTTCCCCGGGGGCCGGGCGGGGGCAGAGGGGGGTTCTGAACACTTCCCCGGGGCGGGGCGGGGGGCGGGGGGGTTCTGAACACTTCCCCAGGCGGGGGGGGATTCTGAACACTTCCCCGGGGCCAGGCGGGGTGGGGGGGTTCTGAACACTTCCCCAGGGCAGGGCGGGGGGGGGATTCTGAACACTTCCCCGGGGGCCGGGCGGGGCAGAGGGGGGTTCTGAACACTTCCCCGGGGCGGGGCGGGGGGCGGGGGGGTTTCTGAACACTTCCCTGGGGCGGGGGCGGGGTCTGAACACTTCCGGTGTCAGAGGGCCAGAATTCCCAGGGCAGGGGGTGATATTTGACAGTGGTTGTTGGGAGGATGTAGAGTGTTCTATCCTCCTCACACAAGGAGCAGTGCTGACATCAACCCCAGGACCCCCTGTATCTATTCATACCCACCTGCTCCCCATCAGTTTGCCTGCTTTGAGCCAGAACCAGTGGTTGTGGGCAGAACGTGACAAGGGCAGACCTGCCTCAAAGACATCACCAGCTGGGGGACATGGTTGGGTGGGTGTCAACGCAGCCCCTCAGTTCCAACCATTCCCTGCCTTTGACATGGGCTCAAGGTCCCAAGCCTGGCCCATCCAGTTCCTGGGGGACCCTTCTCACTGCCCAAACGCAAGCCCCACTGCTGAGGTTTCCTCATCACCATTCTCACCCCTGGAAACACGGAGGCAAAGCACATCTGAAGCTTGATCCCGGCCAGCAGGGTCTAATAAAAAAAAAAGGATATTTAAAAAATAATTTATATCTGTATTTTGAATGGACAATGCATTCACATTATTCAAAATTCAAAAAGGACACACAGTGAAAGTTGCTCTGCCACTCCGCCCTGGCCACCCAGGTCCCCTCTCCAGAGAACGGTTACTGGAGATATTCTACACACAGACCATCGCCTTCATACCTGCTCTCATTTGTTGTGTTTGAAAATGCATATACATCCTGCTCTACGCCTGGCCTTCTTCCCTTAAAAATATATCTTGGCCTAGCGTGCAGAGGACCCGGGTTCGATTCCCGGCCAGGGCACACAGGAGAAGCGCCCATTTGCTTCTCCACCCCTCCGCTGCGCCTTCCTCTCTGTCTCTCTCTTCCCCTCCCGCAGCCAAGGCTCCATTGGAGCAAGGACGGCCCGGGCGCTGGGGATGGCTCTGTGGCCTCTGCCTCAGGCGCTAGAGTGGCTCTGGTCGCAACATGGCGACGCCCAGGATGGGCAGAGCATCGCCCCCTGGGGGGCAGAGCACCGCCCCTGGTGGGCGTGCCAGGTGGATCCCGGTGGGGCGCATGCGGGAATCTGTCTGACTGTCTCTCCCTGTTTCCAGCTTCAGAAAAATGCAAAAAAAAACCCAAAAAAACAAAAAAAAAAGAAAAAATAAAAAAAAGAAAAAAAATAATAAAAATATATCTTGGTTATTTTTTTATTTTTATTTTTTTTCATTTTTCTGAAGCTGGAAACAGGGAGAGACAGTCAGACAGACTCCCGCATGCGCCCGACCGGGATCCACCCGGCACGCCCACCAGGGGCGGTGCTCTGCCCCCCAGGGGGCGATGCTCTGCCCATCCTGGGCGTCGCCATATTGCGACCAGAGCCACTCTAGCGCCTGAGGCAGAGGCCACAGAGCCATGCCCAGCGCCCGGGCCATCTCTGCTCCAATGGAGCCTTGGCTGCGGGAGGGGAAGAGAGAGACAGAGAGGAAAGCGCGGTGGAGGGGTGGAGAAGCAAATGGGCGCTTCTCCTGTGTGCCCTGGCCGGGAATCGAACCCGGGTCCTCCGCACGCTAGGCCGACGCTCTACCGCTGAGCCAACCGGCCAGGGCCATGGTTATTGTTCTACGTCGGTTGAAAAACATTTCCTCATTCTTACTTTAGGGCCAGCTATTACTTGATTGTATGGAGGGGCCACCAATTCTTTAACTGATCCCTTATCGAAGCACATTTAGCTTGTTCCTAGTCTTTGGTAATTACATTAAATGTTGCAGTTAATAGACTTGTATATATGCCTCCTCAAATGTGTGCTCGCAAACCTGCAGGGACATTCCCGCGGTGGGCTGGCTGGGCTGGCCGTGTCTGTGGGCAGCTGTGAAGGGGCGGAGAGGGTCAAACTCCCCCCCTCCCCCATGGCACCCTGCTACACCCCCACCAGCCATGCCTGCGTTGGCCTGTTCTCCCATAGTTCTGCCAGATCAGGGTTTTAGCACACTCTGTGCACTTTGGGCCCTGGCCGGTTGGCTTAGTGGCAGAGCGTTGGCCTGGCATGCGGGAGTCCCGGGTTCGATTCCCGGCTGGGGCACACAGGAGGGGCACCCATCTGCTTCTCCACCCCTCCCCCTCTCCTTCCTCTCTGTCTCTCTCTTCCCCTCCCGTAGCCGGGGCTCCATTGGAGCAAAGTTGGCCCGGGCGCTGAGGATGGCTCTGTGGCGTCTGCCTCAGGTGCTAGAATGGCTCTGGATGCAACAGAGCAACACCCCAGATGAGCAGAGCATTGCCCCCTGGTGGGCGTGCCGGGTGGATTCTGTCGGGCGCATGAGGGAGTCTGTCTGATTGCCTCCCCGTTTCCAACTTCAGAAAAATAAAAAAAATTTAAAAAAAACCCAACTCTGTGCACTTTGCCAGTTGTGTTTGAATGCCGGTGTGTCAGTGTGGTTAGAAATGTTTAAACAGCAATGACACTGGTGGCTGTCTACTGACAAAAGGCACCCTGCTAAGCACTTGCTATATGTGACATTGTGCTCATTTCTCACAAAGAGCCATTGGAAGTAGACAGCAGCTGTCCCACTTTATATGGGAGAAAACTGAGGCCCAATAGCGTTAGGTGCTTTTCTAAGGTCCCACAGCCTTGAAGAGGCGGAGTGGAGATTGGAACCAGGATGGTCTGCCTGGTGCCTGTGCTCCTTATTTATTCCGGGCTGTGCGAGATCCCCAGGCCTGGGACCACCCCCTCCCTACCCGCCATAATCTCATTCCAGCTTTGGCCCGGTCAGGAGTGTTGCTTCCCAGGGTGGGTGAGAGATGAAGACTTGGTCCCCTATGGCCCTTCCTGGGGGCGGGGCCTCCCTGGGAAAGACTCCCAGAGCCCCAGCTCTGCCTCCCCACCACCGAGGGCAGAGGCTCAGTAGGAGGTGGGCTTTGCTGGTCCTAAGCTCCCTGGGTTGCATCACTGGAGGACAGAGCCAACCGGCTCCCTTGTCGCTCGCGAGGGTTTGGGGGTTCATTTCCTGCAGCGGTTTCCACAGGCTGCTCCCCCAGGCCTCGCCCTCTCCGGGGCCCTCCCCCTTGCCCTCCCCAGGCAACCCACAGCCCCAGGGGCCTGTCCGCACTCAGTGCCCGGTCCCTCAGTCCTGGCCCTCTGCCCTCTGAGGTCATGCCCCCAGATTTCTCCATCACAACCAACAACCAACAGTCGAGCATGTCCAGATTCCCACTTGGCGTCCTCCTCACTGCATGGCCCTGGGCCTATCTGCCTCCCCTGAGGCCTTGCTGCGCCCATGGCCTCCTACAAACTGTAAAGTGCCTTCCAGACCTGCCAGCTCTACCAGGGATGGCGTCTATCCCAAGAGAGGCTGAGGAGCCCCCAGCTGCTGGGAGGCGCTGTTCCCCCATTCCATCCACCTGGGGACTGTGAGGTCTTTTTTCCCCTGCTCTCCTCCCCCCAGGCCCCCGTGGCCCAACAACAACTCTGAACTCTGATCCCAGCCTGTCCAGCACGGGTGGGGCAGTAGCTTCTGTCAACAGCAGCAGAAACTAGTTACGCGAATGTCAATAGGATTAAAGGCTCTGATGGTCCAGTAGCCCAGTGAAAATGAGTAAGTTTGCAAATGAAGATTGAGCTCTGGGAGAAGCGTTCTGCTCTGGAAGCTTCTGAGGAGGCTGTGGACAGAGTCCCCAGGGACTCAGAATGGCAGCTTTGTCACTCAGGCAAGGATGAGCTGTATCAAGCACCCACGGGGTGTCAAGTTCTTCCCTGGTTGTGGGGGGCAGGTGGGAGCTGGAAGAGCAAAGAGAGAAGGAGGTCGACTCAGCCGTGGGGTTTCCAGATGCACGAAGGAGGGGACATGGAACCAACTTAGAAAGATCCTTGACCCCACGTCCTGGGGCCACAGATGAGTCTGAGGCCCCAAGAGGCTAGGTGAAGGTCTCAAGGTCACTCAGCAAGCCAGGCGAAGGTCTGGCCCTGAGCCCAGGGTCCTGGCCCAGTCCTCGCTGCCCAGTGCCTTGTTCTGCACAGTTAAATGGGACACTTGCACTCACACGCACACAAATACTCTCGGTGCCTGGTGCAAGATGCGGAGGACATCTTTCCAGGTCTGCTAGGCTCAGCAATTTGCAGGAAGGGGGCCAGGAATGGCGGGGGCTGAGAGGAGATTAGAGCGCTGCTTCCCGCGATGCAGGTAATGATGCAGACACGGGTCTGAGTCCCAGCTCCATCATTCTCAGGGTGGTTAGGAGGTTTAACGCAAAGCCCCTGGCTCATAGCAGGGCTCCGGGGCTCTGCATGGGATGATCGGCAAAGTCTCATTGATGGACTTGGCCCGGGAAAGCATCTGGATGAAGCCAGATAAATAGAAAGGGGCCCGGTTGGTGCCCAGTTGTTTTTCCCATGACTGGCCCCCTGGATGTCTCAGCCACAGAGCCAAGACGGCTGACATTGGAAATCCCAGGTTGACAGCTGGGTGCCAGCAGGGCAGGCCCCAGCCAAGCTGAGGCCCCTCCCCCACGCACACCCCAGGGCCCTTCCTGGGGAAGTGCCTGCAGAGTGGGAAGTCCCAGAGCTCCCTAGTTCTGAACAGAGCCCAGGACTTGTGCTGTGCCCACACTGCCCAGGCTGCTGGCTGGCACACAGGCAGGCAGGCAGGCAGGCAGGCTGGCTGGCCAGCGGGCACTGGGAGTGTAAATTCCACATTTGCATCGTGGATGTTCCTGGTCCCAAGGGCTGCTGACCTTTACAGCTGCTATCTAGGTCCTTCTTCCCCTTCCAGGGCGCCGAGCTCAGCCAGGCTGGGGCTGGCCATCGGAGGCCATGCGGAGCCTTGTAAAACAGCAGGCAGGGCAAGGACCAGGGTGCAGGGGGTCAGTGGGCAGGGGGCCGGGGAGGCGGTCCCTGCAGAGACCAGTTTGCCCTCCCCTCCTCTCTCAGGCAGGGGGAGCCCACTGCCCCTGACTCAGCATCAGGCCCTCAGCCGGGCTCTCCTCCACCTCCCACTTGGAGTCACTGCCTGACGCACAGGCAGCCTGGGCCCCAGATTAGCAGTGACCCTGAAAATCAGTGGCCCCGGCTGCCTGGGACATCCCCCTGGGGATTGCCTCATCTGTGCCGATGGCAGCAATGCTGAGCACACTGTCAGCTTCTCTGGGCTCAGCAGTCAGGCCTGCCCCTCGGAGGGGCAGAAAGCCCTCCCCAACCCATCTGTACCCTCTGCTGGCCCCGGAAGACTCTTGTCACTGGTGGCTTGGCCAGTCAACCAGCTTGGCAAATTCCCGAAGACGCATCTAAACTAAAACCCACTTACAGGCCCTCCAGGAGGGCAGGCTCTGCCTGGGTCCCCAACACGCAGAGATGGGGCCACTGACTCTTGCCCTTGGGGGCTCACAGTCAGAATATCCCCCTTATTCCTTTTTATTGGCCACCCCACAGATTCCTCTGGGGCCAGGCGCTGGGGATGCTGATGAGTACTTTGGGTTGAACTTGTCCACTCAGGGGTTGTGCTGAAGTCTAGCCCCCCAATAGCTCAGAATATGACCTTATTTGGAAATGAAGTCATTGCAGAGGTAATCGGGTTAAGGTGAGGTCACACTGAAGGTAGGTACCCCCACCCATCCAGTATGACATCTTCTTACAAGAAGAGGGAGGATGGCCATGTGAAGGCACAGACACGAGCAGAGAGCCCCATGTGACTACAGAGGCAGGCGTGGGGAGGCAGCGGTGAGTCCAGGGACACCCAGGCTTGCCGGACACTGCCGAGCCTCAAAGGGACAAGCGGGGGGGTCTTCCCCCACAAGTGTCGGAGGCAGCAGGGCCCTGCGGACGCCTTGATTTTAGACTGTGAGACGGTTCATTTCTGTTGTTGCGAGGTAACCATGTGGTCCTCTGTTCCAGCAGTCCTAGGGAAGCAAGACAATGAGTGACAGGGTCCTAGGTTCCGGGAGTTACTGTGCAGCCGGGGGGCTGGGGAGAGGAGGGTGAGACCACAAGTATGAATAATCACAAGATGCCACACTCAGGTCATATAGTAGCGGACCTTTGCTGAGTGTTTGCTACCTGCCTGCCAGTGTTATAAGACTTTTTATGTAACTCTTTCAACCCCTACACCGAACTGTGAAGTAGGTGTCCATATGCTAGCCATCAGGAAACTGGGTCAGAAAGGTTGAGTGACTTGCCCGAGGTCACACCTGGTATGTGGCAGGGAGAGGATTTGAACTCTTGCAGGGTGTGGCTCTGGATCCCACACACTTCACCACTACTCCGTGACCCTGTGCAAGAAGCTGACAGGAAAATAAGGATGAGTACGTGGGGAGGGACCATTTAGAAAGAGAAAACAAATGAAGAACAAATGAGACCATGTTGCCCGCCTTTTGCTCAGACCTTTAAGGGCTCTGGGTTTTTCAGGTCCAGGCTCCTCGCTCACTTTTGCCGCTACAGGACTCCACTACGTCATGGCTGAGAGCACGGGCTCTTGAATCCTGGACTCTTGAATCCCAGAAGCTTGGATCCCGGAGCTCGGATCCCGGCTCTGCCAATTGCCAGCAGCGTGACCTGTAAAATGGAACTGGGCACAGGACCCCACGGTTACTGGAGGGTTTCATGAAATAGGGAGTGAACAGTGCCTGCTCACAGCATAAACGGCCCCACCCTGGGCCCCCCGCTGCCCCGCCCTGGAAGTCACCGCAGGACGGACCCTGGCATGCGGGCAGGTCCTCATACATACTTTGCTCATGTTGTCACCTTGCCTGGAATGCCTTTGCCTCTCTGCTTTGCTTCCAAGATCTCTAACCTTTCGTCAAGATCCAGTCTGAAATGTTCCCTGTCCCGCCCTCTACTCCCCCCCTGCTGCACTGGGTTAGATGTCCCCCACAAAGACCTCCCAGGGACATCTCCCAGGGACCTGGAGACCCATCAACAAGAGAAGTCCTGCTCGCTAGCTCACTCTGTCCATGGGCAGGGGCCTAGCCTCAGTTTACCCTGACGGTGCTGCGGCACCTGGCACCCTTGCTCGGCCTCAGTCCCACTGTCTTCCCTCACTTGCCCATCTGCCTACCAGTTGGGCCCCCATCACCCTCCCTGACTGGCTGCCCTGCCACCCCCTGTCCATCACGGGCAGCCTCAGCAGGGGGTGGAAGAGAGGCTCTGCCCCGCTCTCCCGCTGACAGGCAGATTATATGCCTGTCTCTCCCAGAAGAGAGTGGGTGACAAGGGTCATGAGCTGCCTGCCAGCTAGCCACCTGAGGAGCTGGCTCTGCCCGTGGGGGATGACAGCAGGGAAGGCCTTCCTCACCTCCCACCATGGCCGATGTCTCCCCTCCTTCTGAAGATTTCTGGGTGCTGGAACCTTGGGGGTCCCCAACTCCTGAGTTATCTAAAAGAGTCTTATCAATCAAGAGGTCATATCATGTTGGAGTGGCAGGAGAAAGAATTCTGCCTGTGGCTCCAGAAAGCTCAGGTCCCAGTCTACCCCTGCTTTTTGTTGTCTGAAATCCCCCTTTTTTTGAGCAAATCCCTTCCTCTCTCTAAACCCAATGCCTTCTTAGAATAACAGGAAGGGTGAACTCCATGCCTTCTCCACAGTGTGACTGGCTATCCTGCTGACTGCCCACCCACTACCCACCCCCGGCTGACCACACTGCAGCTGTGTACGGGGTTGCCTTGCCGTTCATCCCCGTGGGTGGGTCAGGGGCAAGTCGGAGCTAACAATGCTCCCCAGTTCCCCAGCGTCCCCCCTCCCCGAGTCTGTGGCTGACCAATGAACCATGAACAGAAGAAGTTGACTATGTGAGGTTTCAGGAGATATTTAGATAATTAATGAATAAAAAAAAGGAGCAGACTGGGATGTTAGGGCACCCTTTGATTCCAACGTCCCTTTTTCTCGCCAGGAACCTAAACACCATGCCTGGAGGTGTAGCAGCTGTGGCGGCATCATAAGGTGGAAAGCCAACATCTAAAGAGGGTGCAAGACGTCAGGAGGCCAGGGCACCAGCCCTGGGCAGCTGGCCTCTAGCTTCCTTATTCGGGGAGAAGGGGAGGCCCTGAAATGTTTCAGCCACAGATTTCAGGTTTCCTTTGGCTGGTGACGAATGCACTCTCGCCGATGCAGATCAGACTCTGTGGATGTCTCCATTGCTCTGGGCCACTGTAAGGTACTAGGAGCCCGTGCTCAGCAGCACCATTACGTTCGTACCTGTTGGTTGACTGACTGCATGACTGAGTGAATAGTAAGGATCATGTTTACATAAGTTCATGACAATAAGAATTGTCATATTATGATTATGGCCTCATGTAATGAGGACATGCTGTCCCCTCTAGATGAAGCTTTATCTCACTTCATCCTCACAGCAACACTATGAAGTAGAACCCTAACTCTCCCCATCGTATGGACGAGGCTCAGGTCACACAGCTGGGAGGTGGTGAGGCTGGAGTTTGGCCCAGGCTGTGGGCTCCAATGTTCACCTCTGTGCCCCCGACCTCACAGCCTCAGGTCAAGGAAACCAGCTTGATCATTTTGTCTTTGACCAGAGAACAGTATGGGTGTTGCTGGACAGGGTGGTCCCTGCACTTCCTGAATCTCAGCTGTCATGTGCAACAGTTCTGAACTTGGGGAGCTGAGGGCCGGAAGTCAAGGAAAGGTGAAAGCGGGGACCTGGGAGGGAGGGCTCAGAGGCTTGTGGTGGACCAGGCTACAAGGAATGTGTCCCCAGGGCCTCTGGCCTCAGCTTTCCCGATCATGGGGAGGGGGACCACACAGTGCCACCTGCCCGGCCCCAACTACTTCCCAGACTCCTCTGGGGGGGCCCCACTTGTTCCTCAGAGCTATTACCAGAGAGGAGAAGGCTGTGGAAGAAGCTGGGTCCAGCTCTCTCCTGGCCCCTTACATAGTGGAGTCCCCTGCACGGTCGGCTTGGCCCAGGCCCTGTTCTGGGATGGAGCTATGAGCAAGGTGACAGTTCCCTGCCCATCATCCTTGAGGGAAACCAGAAAGACAAGGGAGGTCACAGGAGGAGGAGAGCCAAGGAAAGACAAGAGCCAACGCTAGGGAGTGTTCCAGAAAGTGGGACCCTCAAAGGCAGAGGCCTGACTGGCTTGACAGGGAGAGTGGGAGGCAGAGGAGAGAGAGAAGGCCAGAGTCACTGAAGGCCCGAAGCCCATCCCTGGGGCCCGGGGGGCTCTGCAGCCTTACACAGAGGTGTAGGGGGTGGGGGTGGGCAGGGTAGGGGTGGGTAGTGGCCGCCTGGACTCGGAATGTTCAGGCCAGAGGGAGCAGGCATGGGGCTCAATTTGGAGCCTCCCTCACAACTCTCTCTGCTTAAACATCTGAGTCTGAGCCCACAGCCTCAAAAAGCTGCGCAAGGTGAGCACCTGGCCCATGAGTGAGAACTAACCCAGCGCAGGTCTGTGGGGCCCAGGGCAGGTCTGTGGGGCCCAGGGCAGGTCTGCGGGGGGGCCCCTTTTCCTGCTTTTCTCCAGTACTAACTCTGGCCTCCAGTGGTTCCTGTTAATTAATGCGACACCCACCCACGGTGTCGCCATCACCGTGGCGGCTGACGGGGCGTTTGTCTTGTGATGTGTAAACAATTCACATCGCTCTTAAATTTGGGTATACATAAATTCAGACACAACACGTGCACGTGTGATACTCATGCTTTGCACGACCCACTGAAAGGGCTCTGAACACTAAAATTGCTAACAGTGTTATTTTGTCAACAATGTTTAGTAACATTTCATTTACAGTCCCCCAAAATTAATGAAAATTCACATTTGATTTCAAACGTCTTATGAATTACAATTTGTATCCTGCCTCTTAATTTCAATACTTTTGAACATGTTAGAAAGACATCTTTTTGAAAATAATTTTTTTTTTAATTTAGAGGTTACATTGAATGAGGTGACACGGGTCCGTAGGAACACGTAGGTTTCAGCTGGACGCCGCCAGAGCGCATCAATACTCATTGCGTTGTGTGCCCATCACTCAAAGTCACACCACCGAAAATACTTTAAAAAATTTAAATTTACTATCACTTATCTTTTTGATGAAAACTAAATTACTCTTGTTATTAGAACCCAAATTAGTAAATTTGGTGAAATGAGAGCATGAACATTTTTATGAAATAAAACTATAATAATTTATGAGTTAACTATATCTTTATTTTGTCACTTGTCCAAACACAACCAGTCCATCAACAGAATACCCATATATGCCAGCCTTCAAGCATATCAAAACCATAGCTTTGGCCCTGGCTGGTTGGCTCAGTGGTGGAGCGTCGGCCTGGCGTGCGGGGGACCCGGGTTCGGTTCCCGGCCGGGGCACATAGGGGGGGCGCCCGTTTGCTTCTCCACCCCAGACTCCCTCCTTCCTCTCTGTCTCTCTCTTCCCCTCCCGCAGCCAGGGCTCCACTGGAGCCCGGATGGCCCGGGCGCTGGGGATGGCTCGGGCGCTGGGGATGGCTCCTTGGCCTCTGCCCCAGGCGCTGGAGTGGCTCTGGTCGTGGCGGAGCGTCGCCCCCTGGTGGGCAGAGCATCGCCCCTGGTGGGCGTGCCAGGTGGATCCCGGTCGGGCGCATGCAGGAGTCTGTCTGACTGTCTCTCCCCGTTTCCAGCTTCAGAAAACAAAAACAAAAACAAAACCATAGCTTTATACATACTTTTCAATTTTGCCACTAGGGAGGGATGTTTGTCAAGGTAAGAGAAGGAAACATATTTTATTTAACAGCTTGTTTGCTTGATTTTTAAAAACATTTAGGTATATGGTATGTAGCTCTCCGCTTGTGCTCCTGAGGATATTAGAGGCAGATCTGTTTATAACAATTGTATTGATATAGAATTCACATACCATACATTTCACCCTTTTAAAGTATAAAATTCAGTGGTGTTTAGTATATTTATAAAGTTGGATATTTACCACCACTACTTAATTCCAGAACACTCACATCACCCCCCAAAGAAAGCTTGCTGTCACTTCTCATCCTCCCTGGGTCCCCAGCACCTAGAAATCACCAATCTGCTTTTTGTTTCTGTGAGTTTGTCTGTTCTGGATACTTCTTATAAATGGAACCATATAGTATGTAGCCTTTTGCATCTGGTGACTCTTTCATTTAGTACAGTGTCTTCAAAGGTTCATTCATGTTGTAGCATATGGGATGCCACATCACCCTTTCATCGTTTTTAAGGCTGACTAAGATACATTGTACAGAGAGACTACATCTTGTTTATCGATTCCTCGGCTGGTGGGCATTTGGATTGCTTTTACTTTGGGGCTCTTATGGTCGGGGCTGCTATGAACATTCAGGTATAATTTTTTTGTACACATGTTTTCAGTTCTTTTGGGCATATACTTAAGAGTGGATTTGCTGGGCCATATGGTAACTCCATGTTTAACTTTTTTTTTTTTTTTTCTGTATTTTTCTGAAGCCGGAAACGGGGAGAGACAGTCAGACAGACTCCCGCATGTGCCCGACCAGGATCCACCCGGCACGCCCACCAGGGGGAGACGCTCTGCCCACCAGGGGGCGACGCTCTGCCCACCAGGGGGCGACGCTCTGCCCCTCCGGGGCGTCACTCTGTTGCGACCAGAGCCACTCTAGTGCCTGGGGCAGAGGCCAAGGAGCCATCCCCAGCGTCCAGGCCATCTTTGCTCCAATGGAGCCTTGGCTGCGGGAGGGGAAGAGAGAGACAGAGAAGAAGAAGAGGGGGAGGGGTGGAGAAGCAGATGGGCGCTTCTCCTGTGTGCCCTGGCCGGGAATCGAACCCAGGACTTCTGCACGCCAGGCCGACGCTCTACCACTGAGCAAACCAGCCAGGGCCATGTTTAACATTTTGAAGAACTGTCAAAGTGGCTGTACCAGCAATACACAAGGGTTCTGATTTCTTCACCCGCTTGTCAGCACTGTGGTTCTAGCCACCCTAGTGGGTCGCTGGAGCCAGCGACCTTGGGTCCAAGCTGGTGAGCTTTTTGCTCAAACCAGATGAGCCCGCGCTCAAGCTGGCGACTTTGGGGTCTTGAACCTGGGTCCTCCTCATCCCAGTCCGACGTTCTATCCACTGCGCTACTGCCTGGTCAGGCCGCCCACTTTTAAATTAGGGAATTCAGATCTGATTTTAATACTTATAGGGATACAGCAACAATCATTATGACCCCCAGACAGAAAGCTCATGCTTGCTTCGACACCAGTCTGCACTTTGGGGTGGACAACTTACCTATAAGTCTTTGTAGAGGCAGTTCTTATCACTTCGAATGCCTTTGCTCCTCTTGGCAAAGCCATCCTGGTGATTTTTCTCTGGCCAGAGGGTGCTAACTGAGCACGCTCCTATGGCCCAGAGTTAGCGGCAGTCGTGACTCGGAGCACGGGCTCTGAGGCCAGCCCCCCAGGTTCACGCTCCCCCAAGCCTCCGCTGTGCAGATTGGAATAGCTAACTTCTCCGTCTCCTCTGTGAGATAGGATTGATGATTCCTTTCTTACAGAGTTGCTGAGAGCAAATGTATCAATCTTACTGCACATTATGTATGATCAATAGTTGGTGGGTATCCCCCTGGGCAGAGCACTGCTGATGACAAGGAGGCATGACTTTCAGGCCCGGACTTTCCATTTGTGGATGCTGTTAATTGGAGGACACCCTTGGGATGTTTGGCCGGAAATCGCTTCCCTATGACGCCCACGGCCAGGCGGGCGGGGGTCACAGAGCAACAGGGGCAGTGTCCAGGCCCAGGCAGCCCTGCCCCGCCAGCCCTCGAGTCCGGGGTGAAGGCTGTGAGCTCCCCAGCCTCTGGCCCCAACTGTCCGTCCACTCCTCCCCACTCCTCCCTCCTGCCTGAGTGGCATGTGACTGCTCAGGGGACACGAGAGGCAGGGCGAAAGTGACACAACACCCCTTAATTACCCTTCTTTCTTCTAGATCTCAGCACCTAAATATAGCCAGCGGAGCCTGGGCTCAGAGGACCCAGCTCCTCCCAGTGGGAAGTCCCCCATCCTCAGCAGAGGCGGAAAAATGGCGCCCAAGACAGGGGTTCTCATCCTAGCCCCTGCTCCTCGCTGCCCCGGGGGCAGGTCGGGCACTTTCTGAGAGGCCATGCGGGATGGGGAGGGATGGGGGGTGGTAGGATCAGCAGGGACCCTTCCCGCTTCTGCTGAAATCTGGGGCTGCAAGTCCCGGGGGGAGCAGAATGCCTCCTGCCCAACCCCGGCGCTTTTTAATGATGGGGAGGGCGGGAGAAAGTGGCCAGCCCCGGGTTCTAGCTTCCGCTCTGCTACCCGCCAGCTCTGGGACATTGGGCAAGCCAGCGAACCTCGGTGGGTGTGTTTCTGCATCTGAGAATTGGGGCCAATCACAGGGTCTCAGGAGAAGATGCGTGTAAAACGTGCAGCATCAAGCACATGTCCAACAGGCTCAACCACGGTTTGTGTCAGAGTTGATTGACATATGGATGAAGACCCAGGCCTCTGGACTCACACTCTTCATCAGTGACTCCTCACGCCTCTGTTTCAGGTGAGGACACCGAGGCAGAGAGAGGTTGATGACCAGGCCCACGGTCACCTGGGTAGTGGACTACCAGACTGGCAGTCAAGCCTAGGCCAGCAGGCACCAGAGTTCTCAGCAGCTATGCCCTTCCCTGCGTTGCTTTGCAGAGGGGCCTCGCCTCTTCCAAGTCTGTCTGAAGGCCCACCCCCTCCAGGAAGCCTTCCTGGCTGCTCCCGGGCAGGTTCCTTCCCAGGCTCCAGAACAAGTTCTAGTAGGGAAGGGTTTGTTTGTTGTTTCTGTGAACCCTTGAAGTGACAGGACACATTTGGTGTGCAGTCACTGTTCTTTGGGATAAACAGACAGGAGGAGCCAGCAGACAGGAATAAAAAAATGAGTCGGTGGAGAGGTTGGCCCTGGAAGGAGGGAGTCAGCTGAGGGACGGTGTGCCTGCCCGCTCTGCAGCCCAGAGATGGGTGACAGTGGCTTCAGCGGGAAGCCGAGAGGATGGATGTCTTGGTCAGGAGTGGGGGGCTCCAGGGGATGTCAAGCCTAGGATCGATACCCTATTTCTGAGTCTCTGGGCCTCATTCCTCATCTGCAGAAGGGGCAGTGAATGCAGTCCTCAGTGCTGCTGAGAGGATGAAGTGGGACACACAACGGGGCGCCAGTGTGCCCTGCCCTGGGCCCCCCGTGGTGGTCGGGACTTCGGGCTCACCAGGAAGGCTGAGCAGAGTGGGAATCTCCTGCTTCACCTGAGGCAGCCACTCAGGTGTGGCTCCTCTGTGCAGGGTGCTTCCAGGAGCAGCCCCGCCCCAAGACACACACACACACACACACGCACACACACACACACGCACACACACACGCACGCACACACACCCCGCTTCTTGGCCACATTGGAGCTCCTGGGAATGATTTCTCAGGGGCACCAGGGGGTGTGGCCTGGGGCAGCACCCCCTCTACTGCCCTGACCATCCCCTCCCCACACCACCAATGCCAGGCTGTCATCAGGGCGCCCCGGGCACTGAAACCTCCCAGGGAGTCACTGTCATCAGCCCATGTCACAGGTGAGGGAACCAGGACACAGAGGTGTTAAGGAATGTTCCAGAAAGACAGACTTGGATTCAGACCCAGGCAGTCTGACCCCAGAGTCTGTGCTGTAAACCACTGCACTCCTCTGCCTCCCGGAATGAGACCAGACCGTCTTCCCGCTGGGCAGGAGTAACTGGGCAGCTTTACCGCGGGGACAGGGACCCTTCAAGGTGTGGGCTTGTGAGGTCGCACCTGAGAAATTGAATTCTCCCCTGGAGGTTGCCCTCACTGAGGCTCGTCGAGTTTGAGCTTCTACCTTACAATCCCTCAATAGGAATAATAATAATGCAAACAATAATACACAACTAACAGCTATATTCTTCCAGCCCGTGTTACACACCACGCACCCATCCTAAAACCTGGCATGCGTGAACTCATCTGATCCTCACGACGGCCCCGGGAGGGAGGTCTCGTGAGCGGCTTTGCCGTCTGGGTGAGGAAACCGAGGCTGGGAGAGTAAACCAGCAGGTGAAGCCCAGAGCCGGTGGTGGAGCTCAGGCAGCCCAGCTCCCATCACCCCACAGCCCCTTGACCTCAGCCTCCCGCCTCCGGCCACACCTGGTGCAGACCACTGCCCCCTCACCTGGTGCAGACCCCCCCACACCTGGAAGACAGGCTTGTCCCCAGCAGCCAGGATGAGGCGGGCCAGCGGAGCGCCAGCCCCAGCACGGGGAAGACGGTGGGCTTGTCCCTAGTGGTGGCCTGGGTGGTCCTGGCAGACCCCCCACTGGCTCTCCCCCGGCCTTCCCTCTGCAGGTGTGGCCGGGCCAACACACCCTGGGAGCCCTACAGACTGCTACCGAAGGCGAAGGCAAACGTGAGACTTGGAGACAGAAGGACGTGAGCTGTGGAGAGGAGAGAAGTGTTTTCCCAGCCGCCTCCCTCTCTGGATACCACTCCCGCCCCGGATCCAGTAAGTGGCTTGACGACCGTGCAGAGCAGTGCCCAGGCCTCTAATGACTGCTTTCTCAGTTACACAAGGAGCTCGTCCCGGAAAGGGCCCCATTAAATCCTTAGCTAAAGGCTGCACTCTCTTCCTTCTCCATTTCAGCCAAGGGGAGGGAAGGCATTTATCCAGTCCTCTCGTAGAGAGTTGGACACTGGAGGGTCTTCATTAAATGGCAGCTATTAATAATAATATTATTATTATTTCATCAGGTCGGAGAGAAGACCACACAGCCCTGTGTGTTGGGAGAAGGCAGGAACACCAAGGGGGTTAGCTAAAGTCTCTCTTGTGTTTGGATAGGGGGCCTGGCACTGGGGCCAAGCTCTCTCAGGAGGCTGCAAATTTTCGCCAACAAAGCTCATTTCTAAGCATCCTACTGAAACTGCAGGGAAGGAAGATTCTGGAACGTGTCCAGTGAGTGGAGTATGATACCTGAAAGGTCATTGTAGTGTATTTGTTGTTGCTACTCAGGAGGGGTAAAGACCCCTGCTGTTTTCCCTTTTTATTTTGTTTGTGGATTTATTTCAGTGCAGAACAATTGGATGTGAGGGCTCTTGAAGTTCACTTCTGACTTGTGTGTTGTTTATGGTTCGGTTCAGCTGAAGAAGAAGATGAAAAAAAAAACACAATAAAAACAAGAAAACCAAAGAAATAGTGTGTTAAACAATGTAGACGTTTATTTTTCTTCCACGTAAGAAACATTTGCAGGTTTCTAGTCCAGGACTGACAAGCAGCTCCGTAAACATCAGGGCCCAGATCGCTCTCTTCCCTCTGGTTGTTTGGTCACCCTTAGTGGGTGGCACCTGCCTCGTGATCCAAGATGGCTGCACCAGCTCCGGCAGTCACAGGCATATTCCAACCAGCAGAAAGGAAGAGACAAAAAGGGTTCACCCCCCTGCCTTTGAATGACACTTCTTCTCACCTCCCAGTGGCAGACTTGCTCACGTGGCCATAGCTAGCTGTAATGAAGGCCGGGGAATGCAGTCTTCATTTCAAATGGTGTTGTGCCCAGCTAAAAGTCAGAGGTTCTATGGCAAAGAAGACCGGAAGAAGAGGTATTGGGGGATAGTTAGCAGTCTCTGGCACACTATGACGTTCTTCTATTCCACTGGAAAGGATGGTCACGATTTTCTGGCACAGTGCCCGGCAGCCTGGGATTGACCTTGACTTGTTCCTGTGTGTTGCTCTTCACGCCTCTTCACAAAACCAGAACCTCCCTGAGAGCAACGGAGAGAAACAGTCTGGGGTGCCTCCTAGTGAGAGCAAGAGGCAGACCCCAGAGCAAAACCCTTTCCCTGGCATTCAAGGCCCTTGGTCATGGGCTTTCTCACCTGTCATAAGCCCGTGCAGCCTTTACTCAGCCACTCTGAGCCACCCACCTACTCCATTCCTTGCTTCACCAGATTGTCCCCTCTGCCTGAATGCCCCCTCTCGGACCTCTTCTGCCAGGGGGACCCCTGTTCAACCTCAAAGACTCACTACGGAAATGCTGCCTTGTCAGAGCCGTCTCACGGGCCCCTCCAGGAGAATCAGAACCCTCTCTTCCGCCCTCCCTCGGGCTTCCGGACCTTCCGTCATCCCTCTATTTATAGCCTATTGGAGTCAGGTGCCCCAGCGCACGTTGCTGGGAGGGAGGGAAGGGCCCCAGGCGGGGAGAACAGGTCCTGTAACCTGCCCCGGGGAAGGGCTGGGATTTTCCAGGATGACTCCTCTGGCCCCTGCCTGCCTTGTTCATCGCTCTCCTGGGGAGACGGAGCCCCCACACCTGCAGCAGCCGTCCTCACTGTGCGTTTCCCCTTGGCATTGCCACGTGTCCCGGGGCCCGGGCTGTGCGCAGCGCCACCTTAGACCCAGAGCCCAGCCCTGGGCCTGACCGTGCCTCCATCACTGCATGCTGACCTGAGTGATGGGGACAGGGTCAGAGGTCTCGGTCCTGGGGAAGGGGGCCAAGCAGATTCAGCCCTATTCTAGGGGAGGGTCCTGCCAGGAAGAGCCCGACTGGGTAGAGGAGAAGAGCTGGCTGTCACTCTGGGGGACCAAGGAGCTCTCTTCTCTGACACTGGCTTCCCTCCTGCTTCCCTGGACAGTCCAGACCATCCACTGTAGGTGGTAAGGGAAGCATCCACCTTCCAGAGAGCAGGGCTGGCAGAGAATGGCCCACACTCAATGTCACTGTCACCTCCCCTCACCCAGCCCAGTTCCTTTTGTGTACTGAAGCACCTCCCGGTCAGCCAATCTGAACCCTGAGCCAGAGTGACCTGGGGGTCCCGAGCCACACCCACTGCCCCTCTGCCCGCACCCTCACTTAAACATCCACTTGCTGGTGCAGATGCCAACGTCAATGCCAGCAACATCCACCAGCTGTCGGCTGAGCGCTGCCCCGCCCCTTTCCGGAGCTCGCGTGCCTGGCCCTGATCGCCTGGACCGAGCCCTTGACCCTTGAGCAACAGAAGGGACACTCTAAGGAAGGCCCAGCCCTTTTACCACCATCGAGGCTCACAGGCCCAGCTGACCAGGACCTTCCTGCCCATTGTGGGCCGATGATAGGCTGAGTCTAGTGCACCCACCCTGAGCCTCCCCGAACCAGAACTGGGCTCTGGCATTTAGAATCAGACAGACCTGGCTGTGTGACCTCGAGCAAGTTACCAACCCTCTCTGAGCCTCTGATATTTCTAGCTGACTCCAGTCTGGCACATGGAGCTCACAGGGAATCCAGGGAAGGGACCTGCGGGTTTGAGACCCCTCTCTGACCTCCCTTACCCTTGGAAAGTGAGGGCCAGGAGGGACAGGGAAGACCAGTGTGATTTTTAACCTTGCCCCAGGAGCTGGCCCCCAGCCCCACCTAGCTCAGAGGCCACCCAGGGCAGAGACCACAGGGGCTGAGGATGAAGGTGCTGGTGCCAACAAGAAGAAACAGTCTCGAGTGCCTCCTAGTGGACACCAAGGGAACATCTGCCCCAGTAGTGGACAATTGACATCCCCTCCGTGGAGGGCTCTCAGCTTGAGGAAGGAGCCGGGTACTGACCCGTCACTGCCAGCCAGAGCAAAAGTCACCTCTGCTCAGGAAACCTCGGTTTCCTCATCCCCCGAATAGAGAGAAATGATAGCAGTACCACTGCAGAGGACCACAGCGAGGCCTCAACCCTGCCTTCACACGGGCACGTTTTCTGGGGTCCAGAGAGGCAGGGCCGCAGCAGGCTTGGGGAGCAGCCAGGGGTGGCCTCCTGATCCAGAACTCTTTCCACTCCTGGCCGCTTTCAGTGTAACCTTGGACTCTCTAGGCCTATTAATTCCTCCACATGGCTCTGGGCATTTTCAGATGTTTTAGCACTATTAACACGTCTGTCCAAGGAACAAGCTTATGACAGCATCCAATTAACCTTCCTGCCAACAATTGTGGGATGTGATTTCTCTTGCAGCACTCACAGGGATGTCTCTGTTCCCGTCTCCTTCCCAAAAGACAGAAGCCTTGTGTGAGCCCTGAGGTGGCCGTGAAGTCCCTCCAGCTGAGGCCATGTGACCCCTGGGTTCTCCACCAGGACGCAAGGCTGACCTGCTCAGCTAGGCCCCTGTGGTCGGAGTGGGACCTTATTTCTGCACCCGGCAGGAAACTGTGTGTGTGTGTGTGTGTGTGTGTGTGTGTGTGTGTGTGTGTGTGTTGCTGATGCAGAGAAAGAGGCCTTCTCAGAAGGGTAAGGGGACGCAAAAGGGGAGCCCCAGCCTCAGCCAACCCCGTTATCTGGTCTCTCATAGTGCTGCAAGGGGACCTTCCCGAAGTGCATGCTGGGTAGGGGCCTCTACCCTGGGGCACGGAGCAGACTGGAGGGGCGCTGGGGGGCTCAGCCCTCTGCTGTGGTGGCATCTCTTTGCACTGGGGCTTAGTGCTCCCCTGGGGTGAGGATGGGGTGTGGAGCTCTCCAGCTCCCTCCTGCTGGGCTCCTATCCATAGAGCCCCCAGAACTCCTCCTACGTCCTAGGGAGGTCCCAGGGCTTCCTGAGATCTGAGGGGCCATACTCAGAACCTTGTGCGTGCTGTGGCACCCCAGCTTTTAAGAGCTACCCATAAACACACAGACACAGAGCCAGGCAAAGACAGGACCCTGTGGCCACACAAGCCTGAAGAGACTCACACAGACCCAGACAGAAGTAACAGGAAGGCAGCAGGGCCCGTGGGACACAGCTTGGCCCCGGCGGAGAGCTGGGGAAGTGTGCGGAAGCCGGAAGGCCCTGGGGGTTCTGTGGAAATGGAGCTAGGCCCCCTCCCAACCAGATCACCTGGCCCAGGCTCCCACCCAGTGTTTAAGAGTGGCTCGTAAGAGGACTCAGGCCTGAGGCTGGTTCTTGGAGCCCCAGGGCCCCAGGAGGGCAGGGTGGAGCCAGCTCTGGAGGCCCTCACCCTCCGTCTCCCACTACTCACCCAGCAGAAAGGGGCTTTTACCTTCTCCCTGGGTGCTCCTCCCCATCCCCTTCCTCTTCTCACATTTCACTCTTCTCTCAGCTCACTCTCCCCTTCCCCTCCCCGGCTCCCGCCCCTCCCTTACCTTCGCCTCCCCTGCCTTCCCTGGGGGCCCTCAGCCCGGAGCCCCACCCCGCTGCACCCCTGCCCTTGCGTCCACCCTAGCCCTGGACAAACAGCAGCTCAGCATCCCAGGCCCAGCGCATTGCCTTCTTCTCTGAGTCAATTCCCTGCCTCCCCTCCCCACGGGAGCTGCTCGGCCTCCTGGTGCCCGGGGCGGGGTCCTTGCCCAGACCCCTGCCATAGTTCCAAAGCCTTCCTGTTGTCAGGGTCCATCGACGCACCTGATGCTCTGACTCTGCTGAGAAGGCTGTGATTTTTTTTTTCTATTTTGTTCCAAGGGCAATGGGAAGCTGAGCCACGGTCTTGATGGAGCTGCGTGAGGATCGGGTTTGTGATTTAGGAAGGCCACACCGGGGCAGCTGCACGGTGGAGGGAGCTGGAAGCGGGGAGGGCCTCGGGCTCCGAAGGGGGAGGTCGAGGCAGGCGAGGAGGGCAGATTGGGGAGCTATTCAGAGTGTAGCCTCTCCACAACCAGTGGTCCCCAAACCTGGCTGGCACTGCACCAGATCCCCTGGGGAGATTTAAAAAAATTAAGATCTCAAGGGTTAGGGCCAAAAATCTGTATTTTTTTTTAATTGTAGTAAAAACAAACAAACAAAAAACATATAACTTGAAATGTACCATCTGAACCATTTTAAAATAAATTTGCCTTGTTGTGAAACAGCTCCAGAGCTCTTTCCTTCTTGCAAATCAGAAGCTCAACACCCATTAAACAGCTCTGCTCCCCCGAGTCCCTGGCGAGAGCTCTTCTACCTTCCGTCTCTGTGACTCGGACGACTTTAGATGCCGCAAGTCAGGGGACTCATGCAGAATTGGTCTTTTTGTGACTCAGAATCTATTTTTCAGAATCCCCACCTGGTTCCGATGCGGCTGGTATGTGGCCGGGAGTTTGAAAGCTACTGTCCTTGTCACTCAAGCTGAAAGGTGCCCTCTGTGCTCTTAGGAGCAAAATCAGATCCTCTGACCTTGACAGATGTTTCTTCTGACATCTGGGGAGAACTGGCTCCCAGGCAGGCCCTTGTAGTCTACTAACGTCATATCAGGTAACACCTCAAACTATGATTAATTTTCGTGACCTACGTTTATATAGCGTTCTGGATCCTGGCTATTCAAAGCCTGGTCCTGAGCGAGCAGCTTCGCCCCCCTGGGAGCTGGTGAGAAATGCTATTCTCAGGCCTCCCCCTGCTGTTGAGTCAGAATCGGCATTTTAATAAGTGCCCCCCCAGGGGGGGCAGTCTGCTCAGGAAAGTTTGGGAAGCCCATCTTTAGGCTTTGCAGAGGGAGTCTGCTGGAGGTTGGGAAGGTGGCCCGGGATGAAGTGGGCTTGGCTTTGTTTCCCGCACCCCAGAGCCATGCTCAGCTTTGAACGAAGCTATCCTGACACACCTGTCAAAGGCCATGCGCCCTAGGGCAGCCCCTGGGGACATAGCTTCTGCACCGCAGTCACCTGCCTACCCGTCAGCTCTCCTGGGCCTCAGAGGCTTGTCCCCAGGGCTCAGGCCTCTGCCTGGGAAACCTGCTGGCCCCTTCACAGCCCGGCTGTGGGAGGGGGCCCTGCACTGGCCTTCCGTTCCCTGGCCTGGCCTGACGCGGCCACTTCCAGCAGGGCCCCTGCTCTTGTGACGTTCCAGCAATCCCATCTGGTGCTCACAGTGACTCAGCGGTCGGTCGTAGCAGTAATAATGTCTTACTGAGTATTTATTAAGCTGCAGACAGTGGGAAAGGGGCTCAGTCCTTCCAGGACCCTGTGAGGATGGCCAGAGGGGTCCACCCCCATCTGGTAGATGGGGAAACTGGGGCTCAGAAAGGCAAGGTGACTTGTGAGGTCTCATGACTAATTTGCTGGATGGAGATTTGAACTTGAGTCTGTTAGGTGTGAGTTCTCACCTGGATACCTCCATTCTTAATGTCCTGTCACAGATAAGGACACTGAAATTTAGCTTTATGACCTGCCTGAGGTCATAGGCTGCTAAGTGCCGGACCTGGGACTCAATCTCAGGGCTGTGGACCCCCAGGCCCTGAATTCTTAGCTGGTGGGTTTGCTTTACCCCATTTTACAGATGTGGGAGCTGAGGCTCAGAAGCTGAGCGAGTCAGCCTGAGCAGGTGTGAGTCTGATGGGTTGGTCTCCCTCATCTCCAGCTGCCTGTGCTCCCCGCCTGGTGACGTCAGCCCCCTCCGCCTGGGCGGTCACCTCAGTGATAACTGGCGCTGATGGAACAGGGTCCTTGGAGCCACCAACGCAGCCCAGGATGTGCAGGGAGCTCAACGCCGTGGGGAGAAAGGGAGAGTGATGCTTTTCGGCCCCAGGGCTCCGCGCCTGAGCAGAGGAGCAGATAGCACCCATGGGCATGGGAGGTGGCAGGGCACAGCGGATCAGGAGGCAGCGGGAACGAAAAGCGACAGCTCACCCACCGGGGCAGCCGGACACCGTGCACAGCCGGGGCAGAGGCTGGGGCCGGATGGGACCGCAGAGCTCCAGGGACCACCCCTGCTGAGCTCCTCAGGAAGGGGCAGGGGATTTCAGCTGACTCCCCACACAACGGCAGGATGGGAGGGGATGGGATGGGGGGGCGACAGGCATGAGTTCAAACAGCCCGACCCATCAAAAGCTCCGCACCTGCAGGCAAGCTGCTTACCCTCCCTGGGCCTCGGTTCCTCGTCCGGGAAGTGTGGGTGGTCATAGTGCCTCTGGCGCTGCTCTGAGCGGGTGAGAGCGTGATATACGACAGGCCTAGCGCCCAGGACACTTCATCATCTGGTCTGATCAAGCTCAGGAAAGACAATTTACACCCGTGGCTCGGACCCCCAGGGGACGGGGGGCCCTGCGGTGGGAGAAGGGTGTGCTGAGCCAGGCGGCCGCCCGCGGCTCTGCGGGGCTGTCCCTGCAGGTGAGGACGGGAGCATTTCCATCCGCTTGTCTTCTCTGCGTCTCCTGCTCCTGTAGAAACAGGAAAAAAAGAACCGTAAATAAAGCTCCAGTTAAGAAAAAGCACAGTGTTCTCATAGTATGAGCTCGATATCAATAATAGGTGTTATGAAGGGCAGGGCTGGCTACATAATTGGCAGAGCTCGGTGCAAAATGAAAACATGGGGCCCTTGTTTAAAACTTATTATTAATAATTCCAAGATGGGGCCAGTAGAACATTAAACCAAGCCTGGCGCTCTATGTGACCGCCCAGGTCACACAGCTGTGAAGCCAGGCCTGACCGGGATATAAGACACCAGGGTCCTTTTAGGGACTCAGCTGTCTGTCATCTGCAAGGTTGCCTGTCTGCTCAAAGCTGGAGCTGGATGGGGGGCGCTTTGCTACCCCTGCCTCTGATCTTCAGATCTTCCCTGTGTTCCTGGGTGCTCCGCAGCTCCTTCTCATCAGCCCCGTTCCGGGTTCACTTGTCTTGGATGAGAGAGGCCCACGGGTCCGCCCTGTGCTTTGGGCCCTTCCTGAGAAGCCCAGGATTCTTGAATGTTAGGGCAAATGACCCTTTGAAATCATCCCCACATCCATCTCAAGCCAGGAAGGTCCTGCCCATGGAAGCACAAGGGCCGTGGAGGGCAGGATGAAGACCATGGCCTGACTTCGAGGCTGGGAGTCCCTTCTCCTGGAAGCAGCTCAGACTCCCAGGAGATTCGGGGCCCTGCCATGGGGAAAGGGTGTGCTGAGGACGGTCATCGCGCATGGCTCTGCTGGGCTGTCCCTGGAGGTGAGGATGGAAGGATTTCTGTTCTCGTGTCTTCTCTCTGTTTTCTGAAATGGCACCAATTGCTTTTGTTTATAATAACAGGAACAAAACATAAATAAGCCTTCATTTAAGGAAAAGCACAGCATTCTCATAGGAACCAAAGAGATGGTGCTCTCGGTGCAAAGTATACTCAGGAGGGAAACAATTAAAAATGCAGAGCCCTGGCCAGTTGGCTCAGTGGTAGAGCATCGGCCTGGCGTACAGGAGTCCCGGGTTCAATTCCTGGCCAGGGCACACAGGAGAGGCACCCATTTGCTTCTCCACCCTTCCCCCTCTCCTTCCTTTCTATCTCTCTATATCTCTCTCTTCCCCTCCCACAACCAAGGCTCCATTGGAGCAGAGTTTGCCCAGGCACTGAGGATGGCTCCATGGCCCTCGCCTCAGGCGCTAGAATGGCTCTGGTTGCATAGGATGGGCAGAGCATCGCCCCCTGGTGGGCATGCCGGGTGGATCCTGGTCGGGCACATGCGGAAGTCTGTCTGACTGCCTCCCTGCTTCTCACTTCAGAAAAATACATACATACATACATACATACATACATACACAAATAAATACATAAATGCAGAGACGATTAGATTAGAGCAACTGATTTTGTAAAAACTCCCTTGACGCTCTCACCTCCTCCACCTGGTTTGAGGGACTAAGAGGATCAATTCCCACCTGGGCTCTGAGATTCTGGGTGGAGCAGGCCGTGTGTGTGTCAGAGTGAGTCTATAGTGTGATTATGTGAGTGAGTGACTCTGTGTGTGTGTGTGTGGGGGAGGCAGTTGGTTCCTCTGGAAGCCAGGCCAGGTGCCCCCGGGCTGATGAGAAAACACAGGGCTCAGAACCAGGCTGAGTCGGGAGGATAATCCCAGTCCCACCAACGACTTTGTTGCTTTGCTTGTCTGAGCTGCACTTCTCTCATTTATAAAATGGAGAAAACAATGTCTGTGTCACAGGGTCGTAGCTGTGGCGATTCAATAAAATTTTGAGTTGGCACAAAAGATTAGCATGGTGTAATTCATTAGCAAGGTGTTCAAACCTCGTGAGACAGACCTCTTTCTCTCCACCAACAATCCCTTCCCCTTACACTGACTGACATTGTGCTTGCTGGGCAATTTCAGAAGCTGGTCGTCATCAGGATCTGTGACCTGATCCCAGGGGCGAGCAGCGGGAACAGATGCCATCCTGGAGGTCAGGACACGACGTCTCACTCCAGTCACCATCTAACAGGGGCTCTGGACGGTGCATGCTCCTCCAAATTAGCCATTGCCACTGGAACCCTTGGAGAATGAACCCTGGAGTAGCATTTGGTGGAGCGTAGAGACCCCTAGTGGCCCCATGCGGGACTGCACCTTTCTTAGTGAAACCTCACTCTTGGAGAGATGCCGCTCTAGGGCCCTGGGACTACCCTCCTTGGCTCAGAGAACATTTCTTGAGCCTCTACACAGTGCCAGGGCTCGTGGTAAGTGCTGTGGAAGCACGAAGTGGGTGGCAGCCACCCCAGAGAGACTCACGACCAGGAGAATTGCAGAGGCTGGGCCATCCAACTCCTACATCCACATACATCCCCAAAGAAGAAAATTTGGGGATCAGTCAAGGGACGTAGGGCAAGACACCCTATCTCCCAGGTCTCGCTCTCTGCATCTGCCTCGTGGAGACAATGCTGCACAAAGAGCTCCTGGAATGAGCAAGAGTTTTTAGTTTGACCAGGTGGTGGCGCGGCAGATAGAGCGTCGGACTGGGACACGGAGGACCCAGGTTCGAAACCCGGGGGTTGTCAGTTGATCACGGGCCCATCCGGCTTGAGCACAGGGTCACTGGCTTGAGCGTGGGATCATAGACACGACCCCATGTTCGCTGGCTTGAGCAAGGGGTTACTCGGTCTGCTGGAGTCCCCCTGTTCAAGGCACAAATGAGAAAGCAATCGATGAACAACTAAGATGCCACAACAAAGAATTGATACTTCTCATCTCTCTCCCTTCCTGTCTGTCCCTCTCTCTGACTCTGTCTCTGTCCAAAAAAAAGGGGGGGGGTTTAAATAATTATGATTATTAAAAGAATAAAAGAGCAGATGCCTTGGGCCAGGGTCATAGTGCATTGGGAACTGCTAGGTACTTGCTTGTAACAAGTGCTCGTGATGTGCCAGCTACTGGCAGAAGCCTTTTGTGTAGCGCGCCTCACCTGATCTCTGAGAAACAGACACTGCAGGCCTGGGGACAAGCAAGCTGACTGACACTCAAGGGGGTTCAGGTGAGTAGGTGGGGCCAGCCTGTGAACCCAGGTCTACCTGGCTCAGAGCCCACCCACCTGTGAACAAGGCAATGTGTCTGCCTTGTGGTGCAGCAGTGACTTACCACGTGGACTGGCTCGCCTCTCTGGGCCACAGAACCCCTGTCGTTGTTTGCTTTGTTCCATTTGTTTGCTGCTGGTTTTTAAGATCATGTTCCCAGCCTGGCTGCATTGGTTGCACTGGGTTTTTGCAGGTGATTTCAACGTGCATCAAGGGCTGGGGAGGACCTTGTGGGCCACGGCACAGAGATTAAACCCTATTCTGCTAGGGAGTTAGTCTCAGAGGCCCCCTCCCTCTCCCAATGCCCAGGTCTTATCC
Organism: Saccopteryx bilineata; assembly: GCF_036850765.1. Classification (NCBI taxonomy): domain Eukaryota; kingdom Metazoa; phylum Chordata; class Mammalia; order Chiroptera; family Emballonuridae; genus Saccopteryx; species Saccopteryx bilineata. The sequence continues at coordinate 395,288,154 of NC_089490.1, forward strand.
AATGCCTTTTATTATTTACTTATTAAATAAAATTCCTCCTTTGCCTGACCTGTGGTATAGCACAGTGGATAAAGCATCTACCTGGAACTCTGAGGTTGCCGGTTCAAAACCCTGGGTTTGCCTGGTCAAGGCACATATGGGAGTTGATGCTTCTTTCTTCTCCCCACTTCTCTCTCCTCTCTAAAATGAATGAATAAATAAATAAATTAAAATAAATAAAATAAAGTTTCTCCCTTTAAAGTGTACGGTTCAGTGGGCTCTAGTATATTCACCCACTTGTGCAACCATTCTCACTATCATATTGCACAACATTTTATCACCCCCCGTGGATTTGCCTATTCTGGACATTTCATGGCAATGGGATCACACAACAGGTGGGCTTTTGTGTCCAGCTTTTTAAATTTTACCATAATATTTTTAGTCCATCCATGTTGCAGCACGTACCAGTGCTTTACTCCCTTTTTATCTCTGAATACTATCCCATTGTGTGGATGTACCACATTTTTTAAGCTATTCAACAGCTGACAGATGGTTTTAAGGCTCTTACATTCTCTTGGCCAAAAGAGGTGAAGGGATTTCACTTGATCCTGCCAAAAGGAAACCCCAGAGGAGAAGGGATGTGAAAAATCAGCCCTGAAGAGCTCTGGGGGACAGACCGGCTAGACGCTGAGCAGCAGCGAGAGGTGGGCCACGCCCATCTCTCCACCTGCCTCAGTCAAGATAACCAGGGACCGGCACACGGCTACATTCGCCCTTTGACTCTATGTTTTGTCCTAAATCTACATCTTGTCTTATAAGTAGAGTTATGCAGAGATGATATATGAGGTTAGGTGCTGTAGCATAGCTTAATATAGATACCAAAAGATTGGAAACAACTTAAACATGCATTTTATAGAGGGTTGGTTAATTAACTTTGGTAAGGATACGATACAATTATAAAAAATATCAAGAAAGCACTCTATACTGCTAGGGAAAAAGCACTCAGATATATTTTTAAATTTTTTATTTATTTATTTGAGAGGGAGAGAGAAAGGTGATGGGGAGGAGCGGGAAGCATCAACTCATCATAGTAGTTGCTTCTTATATGTGCCCTGACCGGACAAGCCTGGGGTCTCGAACCAGCAACCTCTGCATTCCAGATTGAAGTTATTTATTCATTTTTATTAGAAAGAGGGAGGAGAGAAAGAGAGAGAGAGAGAGAGAGAGAGAGAGAGAGGAAAGAGATAGAGAGAGAGAGAAGGGAGAGGAGCAGGAAGCATCAATTCCCATATGGCAAGCCTGGGGTTTTGAACCTCAGCATTCCAGGTCGATGCTTTATCCACTGCGCCACCACAGGTCAGGCTAAAAATATAATTTTCAAAACAGCACACACAAAATAGTGGCTGCCAGACCTGCTCCTCCAGCCCTGGGGCATGAGGAAGGCTTGGAGAGTGGAGGTGGGGGCTGCAGTGAGCGCTGGGTGTCGGGACAACCCCGGGGACAGCACCCATCTGCCTCCGTCTGCCTGCTGCTTCGGCTCAAGGGGGAAGCCTTGGACCGTCTCTGGGGCATCAACCCCACGACAGTGGCCCCGGTCTGTCACAGAGACACAAGTAAGAGACAGGGGTGCTCCTCCCCTTTTCAAAGGGCCCTCAAGCTTTCTGTTGGGGGGGGGCAAAGATCCTGAGGATTCCTCCGCTGCCTTGGCTTGGCACAGTGACCAGCACATAGTAGGCTCTTAGTAAGCATTTGTTTAATTAATTGCACACACACACACACACACACCCCTCGCTGGCCTGATTATTTCACCGTTGGAGTGGTAAGCCTCTTACCCACACGGATCTGCCCTGGTGGTTTAAGCCATGGAGTTGCTGGTACGTTAGGCTGTATTACTTTAATCAGATAATCAGATTACTTCTTCCTTTGCATCTGGCGAAGACCAGGACATTACGGAGGGAAATGAAAGCATAAAACATCCATCCCATTGGGCAGACGTTTATCAAGTACCTGCCATGTCCAGGCCCCAGGCTTGGGCTCCGCGAGGCAGCGTGCGTGCCCTTGGACTTCCTCTGCTAGGGCAGCCCGTTCTCGTGCACCTTGTCTCCTCTGGGGGTGACTCGTCATTGCTCTGATTTACGGAGCGCTCATACACGTAAGGGCTGTGCTGAGCACTCCACACAGAGCGTCTCTCCTGATCCTCCCACTGGCCCGGCACAGGAAGCACTTTCATTATTTGATGCCTGCAGGGGCAAGTGATACAAAACAGACTAAGAGTCTTTTAATCAAGAGGAGATTTTATGGACTGGTACGACTGAAGGTTAGGAGGCTTCGGGTAAGGTAAGAGCCAGGCTCTGGCTGTTTCTCTGCCTTCCTCTGTATCCCCTCAGTCCTCAGACTGGCTTCCCCCCATGGCGGCAAGACGGCCGTCAGGGGCAGACCGGGCAGGATGTCTCCTCGTCTGTGTCTAGCTGAGGAGAGGCTGAGCTTTCCAGGAAGGTTCTTTCCCCAAAGCTACCAGTAAGCCTCACCTCACATCTCATTAGCACAGATTGGCTTAGACCTGTCGGCCCTGTAATCCAGCGGTTCTCAACCCCGGGACTGCACATCAGCACTGCACCAGGAGTTGCCGAAAAAAGCACATGGTGCCCGCGCGTCCTAGTAAATCAGAAACGCGGTGGACGGGGCCCAGGCCTCAGCATTTCACAAACACTTCCCAGTTCTAATGAACAACGAGTGCCTCGGGTGCCTCGGGGTGAGGCTGTGGGCACTGTGTCCCGAGAAAGTCGTCAGCCCAGTGACAGAGAGCCTGACCTGATTGAATGAAGACACGGTCAGAAAACTCCGCACCTGTCGCCCATTGCTGGACCCTGCTGCCCATAGCCTACCAGCAATTAATAATTTTAGTCAATCCTATAATTTTCTTGTGAATAGCATAATTATATTGTTCAGCAATTTGAGTGTATGCTGAAAGCATTAATTTGTTAAATGTAAACATCTAAAATATACCACAATTATTGTAAGCCATGGTAGCATGTCTTATTTTATTTTATTTTATTTTTTTCATAAGCTGGGGGTTTCCAAAACTGGAAGTAGCCCAGCCATCCTGGCTACTGAGAAGAGTCCCAGCCTGGATTCTGACCACGGCCTGAGCCCCCAGCCCGAGGCCCTTCCTTCCTTTCTCTGGTAGTTGGAATTTTTCATCCCAATTCTCCATGGCCTTGTAGTAGTGTTACCCCTCTCCTTGCTCTTGACATTAAGCTTGGCCACGTGACCTGCTGTGACCAGTGGGTAAGTGGTGAAAAGAACTGTGCAGAAGCTTGAACTGTACTTCCCTGGCCGAGCTTGCCCCTCCCACCTCTGCCATAGCCACGGGAAGAACATGTCCCATATGACTGCCGTCCCGTCCGTCGGGGCCCCAGGATGTGACATGTATCTTAGCGGAGCCTCACAGCCAAGCCTAACCGAGCTGCAGTCCCACCAGCATGTGACGATGTGATGCTTGTCTTAAGCCGCTGAGATTTGGGGTGCTTTGTTACGCAGCATTTGTTGCTGAACACACCTTCTCAGACTGTGCTGTGGACAGACGTAGCAGCCCCAAGCTCTTTTGGTCCCAGAGGACATTAGGGGCCCAGCACAACAGCGAGGAGTGTCTGAATGAGAGCATTTTCCTTCTGGGTCCCAGTGATAGCATTTAGTGTTTATAAAGGTTATGGCCAGGCCTTAGTGTAAGTGTAGTGACCACAAGAAGGGGCTATTTTGCAACCTGCTGGGTTTGAAACTCAGCTCTACCGCTTACATGCTGTGTGACCTCGAACAGGTCACTTAACTTCTCTGGGCCTCAGGTACCTCACCTATAGAACGAGAGTGATAATAACAGTCCCTACCTCTGTGGTGCAGACTGAACAAATTAATTTGTATAATATGCCTAGTGCAGTATCCTGTGCAGGGCATGTAATAAACATTGTATAAGTATGGGTTCCTATTATTAAGTACTCTCTCCACATTTTATTTCTCTCAACAAAGTAAACCCAGAGCCTTCTCACTGTTTTGTGGATAAGGGAACTGAGGTTAAGAGAGGTCAAATGACTTGTCCAAGGTTACACAATGTGTGAGTCACTGAATCAAAATATGAAAACAATTTCATCTGCTTCCAAGCCATTTCTTATCTCTGTATCCTCCACACTCATGCAGGCTTGTGCCTGACAGGCATCAATGAATGTCAACGAAACAAGGAATGGGCACGGCTAGCTGGAAGGAGGGTGACCTGTGACAGAGCTCCTGATCCAGTGCTCTCTTTACTTCCCCTGGCTTGTAACTGGGCCGGCGTCTGGTGCGCGAGTGGGGACCTCCCCCGGGATAGTTGGGTGCAATGGGAGCTGCCCGGGGTTGGGGGGTTGGGTCCTGTGTTCGAGTCCTGGCTCTGTCGCGTCCAACTGTGTGTCCCAGAACCTGCTGCTTTCCAAACTCTCTGAGGCTCAGTGTACTCCCAACTCAAAGCAGGCTTCTGCGAAGGAGAGCCAGGGAGCCTCGGGGCAGCCCAGGCCAGGGTCATGCTCCAAGCCCCAGAGCCTCCCCTGTCCTTTACTAAAAGGCTTCCTCCTTCCCAGAATGAAACCGGAGCCCTGCTGAGCTGGCGGATTCTGGGGACCAGACAGCTGTGTCCTCCTGTCCCCAGCCCAGAGCGAAGGCATGCCCCGGGCTTGACCCACAGGCTGGGCTCTAGGGCCACATGCCCAGGCCTTCCCTGCTGGGGAAAGTCAGGCAGAGCCCCGGGCCTGGTGGAGAGGCAGGAGGGGACCTGCAAACAGAGACCGGCGGTCGCATCCCAGCTCTAGTTACTTCGCCACACGGAGCAAAGTGAAACGGGAATCATGGTTCCCGCAACCTTAATACTGTGCAGAAACTGCAAAGAGGCCCTGGACAGAAGGACCCTCCGTCAACGGCCGGGGCTTCTGCTCCAGGAGGCTGCGCTCTGGACCTCAGTTCTCTGTCTAGAAACGAGACAAGGAGCTCAAAGGATCCTTCTAGCTCAGGAGACCCTTCGGCATAGATCTGGAACAAATCGTCACCTTCACTCGGTGTCACCCGTGAGATGTTACGTGGCCTCTGGAGTGATGCATTGTGAAGTATCATCACAGCCTGTGACGTCTCCTCAGCCAAATGCCTAACAACTCAAGATTGCTGGGAATACAGGAGCCACAGGAACGAGCCCAACGTGGAAGCAGCAAGGAGACACATCCTGCAGGTGGAGCATTTTGCAAGACAACCTGTTCAGTCTTCACAAGTCGTTGACATAGAGGGGAACTGCCAGGACAAAAGGCACCCGAATGCATCCAAGCAGAGGGTCCTGACAGCACCCTGCTATGCACGAATCATCAGAAAGGACATTTGAGGGACAGTGAGGGAATCTGAATATAGGCTGTACACTAGGTTTCTAAAAATGTATTGACATGGAAAGGTCAAGATTATTAATTGAGAAAGAAAAAAAGAAAGAAAATTGCAACGCAACAAGAATACCGTGATCTTGTTCGGATAAAAAATTTATATGCAGAGAATTTTTATAGAAAAGAATTTTGGGAAGACAGACAACAAGGTATTTGCATTGATCCTCCCCAGATGGTAGGAATAGAGCGGTTTTCCTCTCTTATTTTTGCTTATCTGTGCGCTCCAGCTTTTTGCCATGTGATAATCAAAGGTTATTTTAAATTAGAGAGGTTCCCTGCACAGTCCTGGCTCTGACGGTCCCCTCTGGCCTCAGCCTCCTCTCCCAGCTCCTGCTCCATCTGGCACCGGCCATCAACACAACCAGGATGTAGCATCTGGGGTCACAGCCTGCCTCCCTCCCTCCCTCCCTCTCTCCCTCCCTCCCTCCCACCATCCTTCCTATCATGTCTCTGTATGGAGGAGCGTCCACTAAATTACAGTAACAATCCAGCTCTCTCTTCGTGCCCACTCCCTCCTCTTCCCCTGCAAAGGTGACTCATCTGATGCCCCAATGGGGCCAGGCTCTTGGGTAAGCCTGGCCCAGCCCCTTCTCATTTTGAAGCCCCTACCGCTCTGCTTCTGCCTGTCAGTCAGAAGCCTCCCACACCCCCACCTGGGCCAAGGACTAGGTGATTTCAGCGGGTGAATGTCAAGTTCAAGGATGGGAAAGCAGGAAGCTCACCTGGCCACTAATCTGAAGTCACAGCCACAGAGGACTATTTCAAACGTCGTCTATCTGGCTGTTGGGTGTCTCTCTCAGTTGGTACCGAACTCAGATGGGGAAGAGGCGTGCTCTTTACTGGATCCTTTAAAACCCAACATCTTGCTCTCTTTCCCCCAGTGGCCACTGTTCCTCTGCTCAGCTTCCAGCCCTGGAGGAAGTCAATCTTCTAGAGGCATCTTCTAGAGGTGGAACTTCAGGACTGAGTTTCTACTGAAGAAGAGAAAGACGGGAAGCCCCTGGTGCCGCCCGCAGTGAAGGTGAGGGTGATGGTGGGGATTGGGCGTCCGCACAGAGGCAACAGCGTGGGCAGAGTCACAGAGGCTGGATGGCCGATGGGAGAGGAGGAGTGGGCCCGGATGAGGCTGTGCCCTGCCCACGACTCCAGGTGGCCCTGCGGGACCCCCCTGACATGCACCAGGGCAGATGAGGGGCCACAGAAGAGTTTCAAGTCGCGATGTGGCACAGTCACACTTGTTTATTGGGGACATCTCTTGGGGCCACTCTGTGAGGACAGCTGAAGGAGGGAATGGCCCGGGACTGAGGAGACCAGCAGCAGGATTGTTAACCCAGAACGCTGACAGGGGAGAGGAAAAGAGCCCTTTAAAAGAATCAATGACAGCCTGACCAGGCAGTGGCGCAGTGGATAGAGTGTCGGACTGGGATGCTGAGGACCCAGGTTCGAGACCCCCGGGGTTGCCGGCTGGAGCGTGGGCTCATCTGGTTTGAGCAGATCTCACCAGCTTGGACCTGAGGTTGCTGGCTCGAGCAAGGGGTTACTCGGTCTGCTGAAGGCCCACGGTCAAGGCACATATGAGAGGGCAGTCAATGAACAACTAAGGTGTCACAATGCGAAATGAAAAACTAATGATTGATGCTTCTCATCTCCCCGTTCCTGTCTGTCTGTCCCTGTCTATCCCTCTCTCTGACCCTCTCTCTGTCTCTGTAAAAAAAAAAAAAAAAAAGAATCAATGACAGTGGCAGCCTCTCCATTTGGCCCAGCTGAGAACTTCACTTCAGAAACACACCCCTTCTGGTTGGCAGGTGCTCAGCAACGGGCTTCTCGGGTAATGCAAAGACGGGCCCTTGTGCGGTGGTCCCAAACCCTGCCCCCTCCGCAGGCTGAAATGAGATCCATAAATAATCACACAGACTCACATACTTAAAAAAAGTCAATGTAATATCCTAGCCATAATACGAAGAAGAACCAAGAGGAAAGTAATGTGTGATAAAATAATAAAGGATGAACACGTGTGAGCCGGCTAGAGCAGGAGACACGATGAGCGGCCTGGTATTGCTCCCAGAGGTAGGACCACCGCGAACACACCAGCCTCGGAGACAGACAGGCCCAGGTGGCCCCGACGGTGACTCAGACACCTCGACGGCGGGGCTGTGGCTAGTGACAGGAAATGGGCAACATGTCTTGGCCAAATTCCAAGCAAAACAAAGGACGGTCTTCTCTTTTGGTGAACATAATAGTCACATTCCCAGAAAATTCTATGCGTTAAAAACGTGCAAAAATTACTCTTTTTATATATAAACAGGTACACACACACACACACACACACACACCCTTGTTGATTTCCCAGACTCCTCCTAAGGGGGCTGTTTTGGCTTCATTGAGCATCATTGCCTTAGAGCATCTTGTGTAATGACGGCAATTGAGACCAAAATGTAAATGGCTTGAAAAAATCAACTGTTCATCTCCTGGTGGCTGAGGGGGGGCTGGGAGGAGAGTCCAAGCCCCAAGAAATGGCCTCAGACTCCGGTCCAGAGCAGACAGCTGGCTGGTGAGACGGTCCCGAGGATCGGGATGGACAAGAGAGGCTGGACGTGGTGAGGTCCTGGTTCAGCTGTACATTGTTCCAAAGCAGGGCTATAATCTCCTCCTGTGTCCCTAAACCTTCCATAAAACCAGCCTGGTCAGGAATAAATACAAACGAGGGCTCGTGCCTCCTAACTGCCCGCGCTGGGTGCTCTACCCGCCTCGACTCACGCACCCTCCTGCCAGCTCGAAGGGGGAGGGGCGACACTTGCTCTCATTTCATAACGAGACAGCCAAAGCCGAGAGAGAGAGAGAGAGAGAGAGAGAGAGAGAGAGAGAGAGAGAGGCGGAGTACTTTGCCCAAAGTCAGTCAGTCCATTAATGGCAGAACCGGGCTTTGAACCCCGGCAGCCTGGCTTACCCCATCAGCAAGGGCCAGGCGTGGTGAAGAACTTCCGGGGGGGAGATCACAGCAGCAGTGCGGACCTGGGCGAGGTCCCAGGAGACTAACCTAAGAGGTTGTGGGAGATTACAAACACCCATTGGAGGTTTCCAGAGACATTCAGAGGATGCTGGACCTTCCCAGCACAAAGAAGAGGGACTCGAGCCATTTCTCCTGGATCTTTCAGGGAAGGGTGAGTCCACCCACCCTCATTGAGGGAACCTTAAAATGGCCATATTCGGTTACACCCAGGACCGATCTGAACCTTTGTTTTATGAACTCTTACGTTTCAGCAGCTTGACCTATTCCCACCTCATTTGTTAATAGCTGCATTTTTTTATGTTCAGTGGCTAAGAAGAAAAAAATACCAAAGACCGCTGTGAACTCAGTGAATTCAAATGTTATTAATCACAATGGCATCCGCATATAGTTGAAAAACATTACATATGTGGAAACCAAATGTTACAATGCTTGGGGGACCTGTACACAATGCCAGGCTAAGGGCACAGAGGGGAACTAGGAAAAGCCACAGAGAGGTCGTTGATGCATCAGTGACACAAACACCCAGACCCCAGATTGCCCCTCTGGGGAGGCTCAGGGACACCACAGCAGTCCTGATCCATGTCACCGGCTCCTTGTTGGTGCATCTTCTGAAAAAAAGGTTCTGACTTGGTGGTCTTAATGCCACACTAATTTGGGTCCTAATTCTAATACGTGGGGGAAGGGGGTCCCCCGTACCAACAAGCCAGCTTCCTACACCAGCAGGCGTCTGAGAATTCAGCTCAAATCTGACGCTATCTGCCTGGGAATAGAATCAGATCGCACAGGTTGAGGGCTCAGTCCGGCAAGACTGCCCCCCACTTCAGATGCCAATCACAAGTCCAAGTTGTCACCTGTGCTTCTGACAGACTGGCTATCAATCAGAGGTTCCCACGACCCCTCCTTGGGTTCAATTAATTTGCTAGAATAGCTCACAGAGCTCGGGAAACCAGTTTAGTCACTAGATTACTGGTTTATTACAAAGGATATTAGCGGATACGAGTCAACAGCCTGATGAAGAGATACAGAGAGAGAGAGAGAGAGGTGCCGAACAAAGGAGCTTCTGTCCTCACGGGGCTTGGGATCTGGCCCGCGGGCATGTGGCAGCTCTGGCTCCCCAGTGTGGAAGCTCTCTGAACCCCAACCTTTAGGATTTTATGGAGGCTTTCTTACGTAGACATGATTGATGAAACTGTTGGTCACTGGTGATTGATGCAACCGCCAGTCCCTTTCCCTGGAAATCAGAGGGTGAGGCGGAAAGTTCTAACTCTTTATTCATGGTTGGTTCCCCTGGCAACCAGCCCCTATCTTTAAGTGCCTTCTGAAAAGTCACCTCATTAACATAAACCCAGTTTATGTTAGAAGAAAGGACTTGTGAGGAATAGCAGGACACGTATCTCACCTTCATGGATCTGAAGAGACTTAAGCAACTAAGGACAAAAGAACAAATATGATAATAAAAGATGCTCCCATTGCTGTTATTGTAAAGCAATCAGCTCTGACCAATTGAGCCACTGAAGCGGATGGGGATGGGAACAAGTTGGGGACATAGTCCTCATAAGGTGGCTGGAAGATTGGCTAAAACAGAAAGGAATGACCATACCAAGTGTTGCAAGGATGTGAAGCAGCAGAACTCTCATACATGGCTGATGGCAGTGGAAATTGGTAAAACTGATTTGTAAAACCGGAAGAACTGACCAAACCGAACATATATAGACCCTAAGACCCAGAAAACCCGTCCCTAGGAATATACTCAACAGAAATGGGTACATGCACAGGTTCACCAAGAAATACACCGAAGACCGATCTGTGGTGGTGCAGTGGATAGAGCATCGACCTGGAACACTGAGGTCGCCAGTTCGAAACCCCGGGCTTGCCTGGTCAAGGCACGTACAATAAGCAATCAATGAACAACTAAAGTGAAGCAGCTATGAGTTGATACTTCTTGCTCTCTCTCTCTCTCTCTCTCTCTCCTTCTCCTCTCTAAAATCAATAAATAAAAATCTTTTAAGAAAATCAAAACCTATTGAAAATGGCCAATAAACACATGAAAAGTTACTCCACATCACTAATCACCAGGGAAAGCCAAATCAAAACCACAATGAGATACAACTTCATACCCGTTAGGATGACTATTATAAAAGATCGACAGAGAGCAAATAATATGTGTTGGCACGGATGTGGAGGAACTGGAACCCTTGTGCATTCCTGGTGGAAATGTAAAATGTACAGCCACTAAGAATTAGACATAAAAATCACCATATGATCCAGCAATTCTGCTTCTGGGTGTTAAAAACAAGCTAATAGCCCTAAAATGGAGTTGCTTCTGCTAAGCCCCACGTCACCAAACCAAGATTTAACTAAATCACATTCTGAGTCTCCCAGAAAGTTAGACAAGAATCTCCTGTTCATCGCTAGTTAGGTCATCTGCCTGACAGATCCCAGCATCCCCGAAAGGAAAGTAACCGTAACAACCAGCCTGCTTCCATTGCTTAGAATAACTTCCTTGTTCTTCCTTCCTTCTGCCAGAAAAGTCCCAGCTCCTCAGAGCTCCTTCCTATCTACTAGATTGGACACTGCCTGATACAAATCAAGTTCTGGCATAAATAAATTGAAAACACTTAATATATCTCAATTAATTTTTACCCTGGGTATATACCCATAATAATTGAAAGCAGGGACTTGACCAGATATTTGTAGACTCGTGTTTATATTGTTATTATTCTTATTATCATATCATCATCATCATCATCATCATTACCAAAGGTATAAACAAGCCCGTGCCCACTGATGGATGAAATGTGATACATATATAGGATGGAATATTATTCAGCCTTAAAAAGGAATAAAATTTGGCCCTGGCCGGTTGGCTCAGTGGTAGAGCATCGGCCTGGTGTGCGGGGGACCCGGGTTCGATTCCCGGCCAGGGCACATAGGAGAAGCGCCCATTTGCTTCTCCAACCCCCCCCCCTTCTTCCTCTCTGTCTCTCTCTTCCCCTCCAGCAGCCAAGGCTCCATTGGAGCAAAGATGGCCTGGGCGCTGGGGATGGCTCCTTGGCCTCTGCCCCAGGCGCTGGAGTGGCTCTGGTCGCAGCAGAGCGACGCCCCGGAGGGGCAGAGCATCGCCCCCTGGTGGGCAGAGCGTCACCCCTGGTGGGCGTGCCGGGTGGATCCTGGTCGGGCGCATGCGGGAATCTGTCTGACTGTCTCTCCCCGTTTCTAGCTTCAGAAAAATACAAAAAAAAAAAAAAAAAAAAAGGAATAAGATTCTGACACGTGCTACACCACGGATGAATCTTGAACATCCTGCTAAGAGAAACGAGCTAGACACAAAAAGACAAATATTGCGCGATCCCACGGTGGGTGAGCAAGAAAACCTCCTCTACCCTTGTAAGTTCTTCCGGCCGGTCTATTAATTAAATCTGCATGAGATGAGTTAACAAGAGAAAATAACCCCAGTTTAATTCCATACACACGTATGGGAACCTTCCATCCATGGGAGCACCAGAGACCCTGCCTGCATGAGAGGTTCTGAGACAGAAAAGGAAAATGAGGTCTTTATGGTGTTCTGAGCCAAGGATGAGCAAGACGTCCTGGGGCTGCAGAGGGGAGGAAAGTCTTTCGCAGAACGTTAAGAACAGATGTTCAGTAAGTAGAAGTTTGCCCTGCCCTATAGATAGCTCATAAGAAGGGATTTCTGGTAATAACTCTTATGGGCAAGGCCCCAGTTGGAATTCTTTAAAGAAAAAGTAAAAGCTTCTTGGGAGCCCATAGGGTCTTGACCGCTATCAGCTCAAAGGAATCCACATGCCGAAGTGACTCATCTTGGAGTTCCTGTTCTGATCCCCTTCCCCGTGTACACAAGGTTCCTAGAACAGTCAAATTCACGAGACAGAAAGGCGAATGGCGGTTGTGAGGGACTGGGGGGAGGAGAGAATTGGGAGCTCTTGTTTATGGGATAGACTCAGAGTGTTGGGATGGGCTGATGAAAAAGTTTGGGAAATGTTTACACAACGACATAAATGTCCTTAATGTCACTGACTTGTACACTTAAAATGGTTCATTTTATGTTGTATATATTTTACCACACACAAAATGTGTTTGTTTGTTTTTAACTTCTCAGGAAAGAATATTTGAGCCCTGGCCAGTTAGCTCAGTGGACAAAGCATTGACCCAGCATGCCAGAGGTTGCGGGTTCAACCCTCTGGTCAGGGCACGTACAAGAAGCAATCAATGCGTACACAACTAAATGAAATAACTAAGTGAAACAGTAAGTTGATGCTTTTCTCTCTCTCTCCCTCCTTTCTTCTCTCGCTCTTCCCTTCAAATCAATGGAAGAAAGAAAGAAAGAAAGAAAGAAAGAAAGAAAGAAAGAAAGAAAGAAAGAAAGAAACATGTCTGAGCTCCAAGGCTGGCCCTGCGGTTGGTTCCCTGGGTCTGCCCTGCCCACCGCAGCCTGTGCGGTTCTTGCCCCTCTTGTGTCTGCTGTCCCAGGGGCTCCTATCGCAAACCTGCCCCCAGTGCCCCGTGGTCCCAGTGCTCGCTGCCCCCTCCCGACCTGATTTCCAGAGGCTGGGAAGTCTCTGTAAGGCAAGTGGTCCCTTTGGAGCCCATTAGGTAGCCATCACCATTCATGAATCTACCAAGAAAAAGACAGCACTTTCTGACTCACACCACAGGACGGAATGGATGACATCAACTGGTCTAATCAAATACCAGCCTGCAGTGTCTGCTAACTATGCTCTGTTCAGCGTAGAAGGTCACCTAAGCCCCAGGATTAAGGTTCAGGGAAAGCACGTTGGCTGAGCACCTACGACATGCCAAGGGCCATGCCTAGAATCCTGGCCACCGCCCCACCAAGACAATACTATTGAACCCATTTTCCTGACCAGGAAACCGGAGCCTCAAAGAAGGATTCACAGTCAGAAAAGCGGGCTGGTTCGTCGTGAGAGCCAGCCACGTGTGGCTCCAAATCTTGCTGTGGACCTCCCAGCTCCATGGCCGGCCTGGGAAGGGACGGGCTACAGGAGCTTGGTGGCAGTGCAATCCTTTCTCAGAGATAAGAAGAGGCCCGGAGAAAGGGCAAAGTGCACTCCTCAAGGTCTATCAAAATAGAAGTCCTGGCTCCCTCCCAGCTGTGCAGGGGCTCATCACCCTGAAGTAATTGCTTGAGGCGGCTTCTGGCTGGACATTTCCGGTGTCTTCCACAGAATATCACTGTCCTCCCAAATTTGCCTGTGTCCCATGCAATGCCAGGGTCACCCTGACCCTTCCCAGAAAGCAAAGTCATGGGAAGAGAGAGAGAGAGAGAGAGAGAGAGAGAAAGAGAGAGAGAGAGAGGAAGAGAGATAGTGTGTGTGTGTGTGTGTAGGGGAGGTGGGTAATCTTGAATGGAAGAGAAACTGATGGCTCAGAACAAGGCTGAGAGGGAGCAGCAGAGCAGGCAGAAGTGCGGGGGGCGGAGGCTAGAGCCCTGGAGTGGGAATCAGAGCCTTGAGTTTTAGTCCTAACTCAGCCTTCATCATGCTGTGCAACCTAGGGTAGCTTCTTCCCCTCTCTGTGCTCCTGTTGCCTTACCTGTACAAGGGTGGGCCTGGAGTTTGTGGGCGCTAAAGGTTCACCTGCTGATTACTCTGATTACTCAAGTATTAATTGAGCCCCTGCTCCGAACACCAGCCAAGCTGTGAGGATACAGAAGACAGACCCATTTCCTACCCTCTTGATGCTGAGCCTTGGGGGGAAGAGAGCCACTACTAAGTAGTCACAGGCCCATTGCATGCTGTGGAGAGGAGAAGTGGGCAGCTGTAGAGGTCCAAACTTGCCACAGGATTGGGCTCAAAAAACAAAGAATCAGGTCAAAGAACAACCTGGTCCTGGCCAGTTGGCTCAGTGGTAGAGCGTCGGCCTAGTGTATGAAAGTCCCGGGTTCAATTCCCTGCCAGGGCATACAGGAGAAGCGCCCATCTGCTTCTCCACCTTTCCCCCTCTCCTTCCTCTCTCTCTCTATCTCTCTCTCTCTCTCTTCCCTTCCTGCAGCCAAGGCTCCATTGGAGCAAAGTTGGCCCAGGCACTGAGGATAGCTCCATGACCTCTGCCTCAGGCACTAGAATGGCTCCAGCAGCAACGGAGCAACGCCCCAGTTGGGCAGAGCATCGCCCCCTGGTGGGCATGCTGGGTGGATCCGGTTGGACGTATGCGGGAGTCTGTCTGATTGCCTCCCGGATTCTAACTTCAGAAAAATACAAAAAAACCCAACAACAACAACAAAAAAACAACCTGCTTTAGGCCTGGCCTTGACCCTGGAATCCAAGGGGCTCCCCCAAGTGCTCCAGATGTCATCACCTGTGGTCAGTCAGAACCTCGGGGCACAAGGTGTCACATGGGGGCTCCCACTCCCGCTTCCCTGATGGGCCTGGGATGAACAGAAACTCACTCTCTGAATTCAAAAGTCTTCAGAATCAACTCAAAGGCTGAGGGCAGCCGAGGGCAGCGGGGCCTGCAGCGGGGTGGCGTACAGAAGGGGCCCTTGCTGGTTCCGGAGGCTCTTCCAGGAGGCAAAGGCAGAACTAACATGACATTAGCAGCAAAGAAGCCAGTCACTGTGGATCTCAACCCCAGCTGCATGCTGCAATGCCCAGGGGAGCTTTAAAAATTCTTGCCGCCTGAGTCTAACCCTCAGAGATCGGCTGCCTCGCCCGGGGTGCAGCCGGGGCAGACGGTCCCGCCTGAGTCTAACCCTCAGGGATCCAGCTGCACTGCCCGGGGTGCAGCCGGGGCGGATGGTCCCGCCTAAGTCTAACCCTCAGAGATCCGGCTGCATCGCCCGGGGTGCAGTGGGGCAGACGGTCCCGCCTGAGTCTAACCCTCAGGGATCCGGCTGCACTGCCCGGGGTGCAGCCGGGGCGGATGGTCCCGCCTAAGTCTAACCCTCAGAGATCCGGCTGCATCGCCCGGGGTGCAGCGGGGCAGACGGTCCCGCCTGAGTCTAACCCTCAGGGATCCGGCTGCACTGCCCGGGGTGCAGCCGGGGCGGATGGTCCCGCCTGAGTCTAACCCTCAGAGATCCGGCTGCATTGCCCAGGGTGCAGCCGGGGTGGACGATCCCGCCTGCGTCTAACCCTCAGGGATCCGGCTGCATCGCCCGGGGTGCAGCGGGGCAGACGGTCCCGCCTGAGTCTAACCCTCAGAGACCCGGCTGCCTCGCCCGGGGTGCAGCCGGGCAGACGATCCCGCCTGAGTCTAACCCTCAGAGACCCGGCTGCCTCGCCCGGGGTGCAGCCGGGCAGACGGTCCCGCCTGAGTCTAACCCTCAGAGATCCCACCGCATCGCCCGGGGTGCAGCCGGGCAGACGGTCCCGCCTGAGTCTAACCCTCAGGGATCCGGCTGCGTGGCCCGGGGTGCAGCCAGGGCAGACGGTCCCGCCTGAGTCTAACCCTCAGAGACCCGGCTGCCTTGCCCGGGGTGCAGCCGGGCAGACGGTCCCGGGGTACTGGGGTGAGAACCAGTGACCTGGCAGAAGGCTGGGTCTGCTCAGAGGCCAAGGAGGGTGGTTCATGGAGGCCAAATAGGTCAGAGGGTGGCCGTCCCAGCCCCGGGGACAAACAGGCCGTGTTCCGAACAATACAAGGCCTTGGAGCCCCAGGAAGGCCGCTTGGTAGTAAAGCAGGGATGAACTCCTATCCCCAAGACCGTACCCCCCCCCCATCTGGGATCACAGATAAGACACAGAATGCCCAGTTAAATTTGAATTTTAAAATTAATTAAATTCAGATTTAATTGGGTATCATGGTTTTTTTTTTGTTTTTGTTTATGTGGTTTGTTTTTTTTTGCTAAATCTGGCCAAATCTACCCCACTGCACCACTCAGCTGGGCGTCGCCGGTGTCAGTCCCCAGGGAGCCTCGGGCAGCTCGCAGCCACTCTCTGAGTCTCCTTCTCCTGGAGACTGACACGCCACCTCCCTCCGCTCTCTGGGGCCAGGCCGGCTGCTTCCAGGGCAGTGCGCATGACTCACAGGGCCCTGGAAAGGCCTCGAGCCTGTGAAGGAAAACAGCGCCTTTCTCTCTAAGACATCAGCACTCTCCTCCTGTAGTGTGGTCCAAACGAAGAGCTTTCAAGAGTCTCCCTGCCCCGGAGACGCAGGGTGGTGAAGGAGACTGAGACCTCGGCAGAGGGCAGAACCCGGGCTGCCGTCCCCAGGGCGTGTGTCTGTCCCTCCCGTCCTCTTCCCTCTCCCCCTGCTCTCCTCATTCTCCCGCACCCTCGCTGCACCCAGACGACTCCCCCACCCTGTCGAGCACAAAGAGTTTATTTGACATTGAGTAACTGCTGTGGGCCTACTATGTGCTAGGCCCGAGGGCTAAGTGCTAGAGGACACAATAGTGACCCAGTCCCTGCCCGCACTGAACTTCTAGTTTGGGGATGAGGTGGGGGTGCGAGAAAGTCAACCACTTCATGGAATATGTTATAGCAAACCTTGACAAGTACCCCTCAGGAAAAGAACAGAGTGAGTGCTTGGAGGGCCCACTGGTAACAGGGTACTTGACCTCCTTCTTTGAGGGTGTGTCCTGGGAATTGATATCTAAAGAGTGGGGGAGGGGGAGGCCATCCCCCGCAGAGGAAGCAGCACATGCAAAGGACGCCTCTCAAGAGCAGTGTGCAGAGAGTGGCCTGAGGCGGGGTGGACACGTTGGCCGGGTTAGGCAGGCTGGGTGGTAGGGACCATGAGAATTTGAACCTTAAGCCCATTCGATGACCCAGCAATTCCACTTCTAGGCATCTACCCACATGCGTTTCCCATTGCTGCTCTAAGAAATTGCCACTAACTTGGTGGCTTAAAACCAAACAAATCTATTATCTTATCATTCTGATGGTCAGAAGGCCAAAATGGGTGTTCCTTCCGGAGGCTCGAAGGGGTGATCTGTCTCCCCACCTTTTCCAGCTCCTCGAGGTCGCCCATGTTCCTGGGCCCGTCTTCAGAGCCACCACGGCCGGCCCACGTCTCACGCCGCCGTTTCTCTGGCTCTCTCACTCAGCTCCTCTCTTCTATTTATAAAGATCCTTGTGATTACATTGGACCCACCCCGCTAATCCAGAATAATCACCCCATCTCAGGGTCAGCTAATTAACAACCTTAATTTCACCTGCAACCTGACTTCCCCTTGACCGTGTAATCTAACACATTCACAGGTTCCGGGGAGGAAGACAAGGACATCACAGAGGATACTATTGTTCTGCCTACCACACGACCCAAGATTTTTACAGGAATGTTCCTAGCAGCCTTATTCATTAGAGCCCCCAATTTAAAAAAGCCACCTATCCATCAATAGCAGACTAGACAAACCAACCATAGTATATTCATCTAATAAATATTAGATGTATATTTCATAACAATAAAAAAGAACTATTGATACACATAATAACATGGTTGAATCCCATAGGCACGAATTTGAGCAGAAGAAGCCAGACACAAAAGAGTACATAATACAATATGGACCCATTTTCAGGAAGTTCAGGAACAGATGAAACTAATCCATGGCATAGAAGTCCAAGTGGTGATTACTCCAGGGGAGAGGGGAGACTGGCCATGAAGGGCACAAAGAACTAGAAATGTTCTGTATCTTCGCCTGGGTGTAGTCACAGGAGTGAGCATATGTAGCAATTCATCAAGCTGCACATTCCACTGTGCACGTTAAAAGAGTTGGGTCTGGCCTGACCTGTGGTGGCGCAGTGGATAAAGCGTCGACCTGGAACACTGAGGTTGCCGGTTCGAAACCCTGCACTTGCCTGGTCAAGGCACATATGGGAGTTGATGCTTCCTGCTCCTCCCCCTTCTCTCTCTCTCTCTCTCTCTCTCTCTCCCCCTCTCTCTAAAAATCAATAAATAAAATACTTAAAAAAAAAAGAGTTGGGTCTGTATTTTAAGAGGGATAAGAAACCACAGCAAGGTTTTAAGCAGTGACATGACATAATCTGATGTTCATTTATAAAAGGTCACGTCACTCTGTTGGGTGGAAGACAGCTGAGAAATGACAGTAGTTGCAGTTTCCCTGAAGAGAAAAAAAGGAGCCTTGGGTTTGGGTGGTGCTGGTGGAAATGGATAGAAATGGGTAGTTTCAAAGATATTTATGAGAAAGGATAGATAGGACATGATTTAGGATATGTTGGGTGGATGGGTGGGTGGGTGAGTGGATGGATGGATAAATGAATAGAAGAAGAGGTGGGTATAAGTGGGTGGGTGGGTGGGTGGATGGATGGATGGATGGATGGATGGATGGATAGATGAGTGGATGGATGGGTAGGTGGATGGATGGATGGATGGATGGATGGATAGATGGATAAGTGGATGGAGGAATTGGTGGACGGATGAATGAGTGATGAATGAATGAGTGACCGGAATGGACAGACTGGGTGAAAGGATGTGTGAGCGGATGAACGAGTAGGTAAGTGCATGGGTGGGTGAAGAGGCAGGTGGGAGAATGAGTGGGTGGGTGAATTAGTGGAGAGATTAAACACTCTCAAGAGGACAGACTCTACTCTTGTTATTGGTGTCCAGAAAGTACAGATGAATTGCACCAGTCAGTCACCATGTAAGCTTTCCTCTGAGATATCTGTGTTTACACTTCTATGGCTCCCCAATGCCCCTAGGAGAAAAACTAGTTACTACAATACCCATCAGGGAGCAGACATTTACAAATGGGCTGGTTTAATGAGATGCGAGGATCCCCCAATCCTGTGGGTTTTACAGTGAAAGTGCTGGCGATACCCAAGTGAATGGAGGGTGAGACAGGGATGGCAAGCCCCCTCAGACTTTCCCTTGGAAGCCACCAGTCCTCTGTCTTCTCCCTGTCATCACCACCATCCCAATCATCATCACTATCTTTTCTTCCACTGTCTCCCCCGTTACCACCCTATCATGACACAGATTTGTTGAAACTGCAAACTGTGCTTACTGAGGTAAGAGGTATGAACTTGGAGGCTCCCCTCTGGTGGGAGGGAACAATTTGCCTCTCACACGGGACTTCAGCACATCCCAGTGGGGGCTGAGCTTTTAATCCCTGGGCTGCCAGCACAGCCACATGGTCCAGCCCCCGCCCCCCTCATCAGGCCATTTGTCCCTGTGACCCATTCCTGTATCTCATAGCAAGTGAGAACAGCAGCTTTCAGAGGGAAGAAGGGCTGACAGGCCGCCAGGAGATGCCCCTATGATCCAGAGCTGGCTCCAAGTGCCCCAAACCCCAATTCACATGCATTTCCTAGACCTCAGAAGATGGCTAATTTCTCTCCCCGTTGGAGTCCGACAGCTTAGCCTCCAGAGCTTTACTTATTCCCACCAGGAAGGCTGAGACTTTGCTATCTGGGTAAACAACATTCCCCTTGCACATCAGATGCATATTTATTTACTGGGTGGTGCACTCAGCGATTCCTTCTCACTCACCTCATCACAGGTACCAGGACTCGGAGTGGGAGCCAGCACCCTACAACACTCAGGAATGGGGGACCCAGCATCTGGGTATGAGCAGTGATCTCACACTGGCTACGGGGAAAGTCACATTCACTATTTCACGCAGGGACCTTTCTGGATTACAGCTAGGCTAAAGTCACCATGCCTCAGAGCTGTGGTTTCATCCAGCTATCTTATACCCTACATCCAAGCTAAAATATAGTCATTGGATCTCCTCCGGCCATGAGCAGACACTTTATACTTTAAAACCTTGCATGCTTTCAATCCCCACCCCCAGTCCTAAATCAGCGTGCCATGCTGGCTCCCCTGCCCTTAAACTGTCAGGAAAGGCAGTCAGTCACTCAATCCCTGGGGCCACAGGGCAATGCAGTCAGGGGGTTGGTGCCCAGCTTAGGAATTCTGCAGTTGTCTTTTTGCAGGAGGCTTTACCCTGATGCAATTACTGGCCAAGCCATCCCATTCTGCAGCTGCTGGGAGCCCAGCGTCTGGGGCAGGGCACAGCTGTGCCAGCTGTCGGAGACAGATTACGCTATGCAGCTGAGCTGTGACTCATATTCCAGTACAGGGGAAATGCGCAAAAGTTATATACACTGCTTTGGGGGTGCCAAAAAATCATCTTGGTTTTGTCTTGCAAGATGTTCAGCTTGCAGAGCATGGGGCAGACGGAGGAAGGGGGTGGGGAGGAGGCGAGGGGAGCAGATCGGTCTCCAGTAGACTGCCTGTCACACACCCTCCATCGCTCTAATAACAGCACTCAGCATTTAATCAGCCCCTTTGTGGAAGCAGACGCTGTCACACTCATTAATTAGTTAATCCACACAGCCCCACTGCGAGGAGGAGCCATGTTATTATCCCCACGGGGACGCAGAGGGAAACTGAGGCCAGGGTGGGAATCTGGCACTGCACTGAGACAACATAGCCTGGCTGCTGGACCAGAACCAGTCTATGCTGGTGGCCAGTTCTGCTGCCCTCACTGTTGTCCTCCTCTTCCAATCTGCTCCTAATGCTGGCGGCCGTCACCAAAGACACCTGGACAAACCCCGTCAGCAGCACTCAGGGTACCGGAGGAGAGAAGGTGCAGCCTGGTAGCTGGACCAGGCCAGGCCCCCAGCGAACATGTGCTCTGAACCAGGCACCTGCGAGGGTACTTCCAAAGGGTCTCAGAACGAAGGGTGGCGGCGATGATGGTGACTCTCACTATCATCAGATTGTTTGCTTGTCTCCTTCTTGCTCAGGCAACTCTGGGTTTTCATTGTCTGATGGTTTTAGAACCGAAGGGAGGAACATCCCACCAGGAGGCACAGTAATGGTCCCACTGGACTGGAAACAGACTGGCACCTGGCCGTTTGGAGATCTTCGGATCATGCACACACCACACAGGAGGGGTATGGGTAGAACCCGGGGTCCCCATGGGGCACCTCCCACACTATCGAACCCAGTGGTAAACGTAGATGGACACCTGCTACAATGCTTTAGAGCCGGGATGCCCAAATGGCTCAGGGCCTCAAGGATGAAGACTCAGGTCAGTCCACAGGACAAAGAACTCTGACTAAACGAGATGCAGGCAGGGGGCAAGGGGGACACGGAATACGGAGTTAGAGGAAGGAAGTCATAAACACCTTTTAAGAGTTTGTGACCGGTGGCAAAAATAAAAAGCACAGCCTCAACCTGTATTTCCTTACTGGTTACTAAAGCTACTAAAGATGAAACAAGGATGCTTTTCCTATTTTCTTTTTAAACAGGAATGGTCACAATTTAAAAATGTTTCTCATCTCTCTCCTTTTCTTTCCCTCAACATTTATGACAACACGGCTTCTCAAACTTCAGTGTGCATACCAATCACAGATCTCATTAATCTGCTGAGACTCTTGGGCCTGAGATTCTGCATTTATTTTGTTTTCTCTCTCTTTTTAATGCTAATGCTCACTGCCATGCTCATGTCTTGTTTTTTTCTTTTTTATTGAATTTATGGGGGTGACATTGGTTGATAAAGTGATACAGGTTTCAGGTATACAATTCTAAAATACATCATCTGTATATTGTCTTGTGTGTTCACCCCAAGTGAAGTCTTCTATCACCATTTATCCCCTGCCAAACCCTCTTCTACCTCCCCCCAGCCCCTTCCCATTCTGCATTTTTAACAAGGTTCCAAATGGTGCCAAGGCCATGCTTTGAGTAGTAAGAGTTCAATGGACATATAGTTGAAGGTTAAATTTACCCTTAATTCAATGGTTAAAGGTCCAGATGGGATCACCATAGAACTTGAGGAAACGAGAAGATTACCTCAAAGATCTTGAACTTGGATCTTGATCATGACATCCAGCCTGGAGGTGGCTGGCTGAACAGGGACTATTGGAACTTGTTTGGTGAGGACAACATTGACTGAATGGAAGAAAGGGTGTGTGTGTGTGTGTGTGTGTGTGTGTGTCCTTGTGAGTTTGTGTGCACAGGACAGCTAAGAGGTGGAATGCAGTACACAGTCTTTGACCTGGCTGTTCAGGTCGTGAGTACCCTTCTCTGAGAACTTCCCTCACTAACGGAGGAGTGGGCTGACATGTTTGGATTAGGTGGCATTTGTTCCCCTGGCCATAGCTGATTGTCCACAGCCCAAGCTGCACCGCTAAGATTCTTTCCTCTGGGGCTCTAGAACTTTAAACCAAGGGAGATCAGGTTTGGCAGTTTTTATTCTGATTATTTGCAATAATCTAAAAAGGAAGTCCTGAAACGGCTAATGCTACAGTCAGTCCTAAAAGCCTCCGCTGACCCCTGCCCTTCCGATGCTGGGAGGGCTCAACTCTTCCTTGTATCCCCTAAGGCACTCCACTCACTATTTGTCATACCTATCACCCCCATTTTCTATTTTTCTTAATGTTTGACATCAAAATAACCGCAAGTACAACAGAACACCTTCCACAAGAAGCTGCCACCTGCTTGAACGGAGGGGAAGTCTGTCCTGGCCTGAGAGTCTCACTTTGAACCCAGATGCCCAGACAGCTTTCAGGCTGGGACTCCACCCCAACCCCTCTTCCACACAGCTGCCTTGGCACCGCCGTGGCCCCTGTTTGCACGGAACTGCTGCCCACCACCCTGTTTTCTTGTGATGACAAACAGGGCCCAGAGAATGTGTCAGGGGCACTTCCCCTGCAGAAACCCGCCATTCCACTTTTCGCCTCTGAAGAATTTCTTCTCCATCTCTGAGACCGAGCTGGGTCATCACTAAGCTGATCAAGTGCCCCTTTTAAAAGCTGTCAGCTCCCACACCGCATGCATCCTGTATTGTGAAGGTCCAGTGCAGCAAAGACTGAGATCCTTGAGGGCAGGGTCCTGGTCCTGCGTGTCTTCGTGTCCACCCACTCCCCCAGTGAAGTACAACCCGTGTGGAGACCGCAGCACTTCCTGTTCAAGAACAGCCCTCGGGGAAGGTGCGTTAACTGACTTACAGTGTGAATGAATGGGCGTGTGTGAAGAGGAATAGGAGGGGCTATTTCCTTCATTTACCAGAAATTTAAAATCGACCCAGTGCCCATTTGGACTCCAGGCATGATGCTGGGTTCTATGGGCATGAAGGTGGGATAAGGACACAGACGAAGCTCTCCAATCCCTCAAGGAGCTCTTAGTAACCCCGGGAGGTCGAACCCATCTCTCTTTTTCCCTCCCCCGAAATGAACCAGTCCTCCAGTGATCCTACTTGGTTTTTGTCTCTCCCACGCTAAGCCCGGTCACGCGGGGCCTGAAGGAGGGGGACAGAGGCAGCTCCCTTTCTCGCGGGCAGCGCGGCCCTTCCTGCCCCTACTGGACGCCCACGGAGCCATGGTCGAGGCCGGAGCCCGGAGCCCGGCGCCCACCGCCCCCACGCGCGGGGCCGCTCAGGAGAAAGGCTCCGCTTGCTCCGGCCTCGGCGCCGCTCCCCTCCCTGGCACAAGGGGGCGCTGCCGCCCCACGGTGGTCGCCATGGTCACCGCTGGCGGCGGAGTGGGGTTTACGTAAAGGACGCGGCGTCCCCCGGGGGGCGGAGGCGGCCTTCGCGCCGGCGCCGGCGCCCTGCGGAAGCGGCGTTAGTGAATCGGGGCCTTGGGGAGCCCAGGATGGAGGTGGCGGTCGCGGCGGCGGCTGCGGCAGGCCGAGCCCTGCGGAGGGCGGGAGGTAAGGGGGACCCTGGGCGCGGGCGCGGTGCGAGCGGCGCGACCGGCGGGGCAGTGTTCGGGGCGCGCGGTGGCCGGCCCGACGGGTCCGCGGGCGGAGGTGCGGCTGCCACGCGCGCCCGTGGCAGGTGTGAGTTCTGTGGAGCCCCTGGCACCGGCGCGGGGATGTGACACTCGTGACACGGGCGTGGGCAGTGTGAGTCTGGCACAGGCAGCGTGGTTTTTCTGGCACGGCTGTCAGAAGTCTTACCGCCACCTTGGTGCAGTGGTGGCCGCCCAGGTGTGAGGCGGGTGCAGCCTTCTGTGCAGGTAGGTGGTGGGCACAGCAGTTGGACTGATTTCAGGGTGGCGGTGGCTGGCTTGTGGGCACATGGTGGTGTCCGTGGCATGAGTGTGAGGAAGTGCTGCCATTGCTAGGGTGTTGGATTGTTCTGGCCTTGCCATGGTCTGGAGAGATGGCACCCGGGGCTTAAAGAATTGGTGTCCTCAGCATGACAGGAGTTCCTGGGGGCCGTGAGAAATGGCCTTGGCACAGCATGGTGCTGGGGCAGGGGTGGGGGCTGCCTAGCCCTGTGAGGGCAGAATCGGTGGCCCTCAGACCGAGGTGGATGGGAAGGGTATATGCCCATCCTCCCAGTCTGCTGATAATGAAGGGGCATTGCCTCTGTTACCAGGCCCTTTAATGCCAGCTGGGTACACTAGAGACTGGGAGAAGGTTGGTGCCCTTTATAATGGACATAAAAGAGAGACACCAGGAGATGCTTCTACCATGAGGACCCTGATAGTAACCCGGACAGAGATTTGCCCAGGTACTGGCATTACCTGGGGTCATGAATTCAGATCCAGCTTTGGAGAAGGGAGGTGGGTGGTTCTCAGCGGTGATCACTATCCATGAACATGTGTCAGGAGAAACGCACAGGGCTGAGGGGTGACCTGTGTCAGCTGGCTGGCTGGGAGAGGTGTGGCACACCGTCTATCTGGAGTCACAGGCCCAGCCTTCTCCTAGGTTGACGGTTTGCTCAGGCTGTCTGGGAGTTGCCTCCCTCTTTGATTCTTGGAAGCCTTTGGGTCCAGAGGATCATTTGGCCAATGCTTGGAAGATGAAGGAGGCTGTAGCCACCGGGAGTGTGCTAGGACTGTGTCTGTTCCCGCCAGGCCATTGGGAGGCTTTAGGTAAGGGTCTCTGCCTCCGTGTCACATGGTATTGTACTTCACAGAGAGGCATTTTAAAGATCCTCCAGAGAGTTCTGAGGGTGTGGAGGAAGTCTTGAGGTTTCTGTGGATCTCTGGATAAGTGGAATTGGGGTAGAAGAATAAATGTGGCGAGCCTGACCTGTGGTGGTGCAGTGGATAAAAAGCATCGACCTGGAATGCTGAGGTTGTCGGTTCGAAACCCCGGGCTGTCCCGGTCAAGGCCCATATGGGAAGCAACTACTTTGAGTTGATGCTTGCCACTCTTTCCATCCCTTTTCTCTCCCTTCTTTCTCTAAAATTAACAAATAAAATCATTAAAAAAAATGTGGTGAGATTGGGCAGAGGTGGGTCAGGGGGATGCCTTTAGGAATCCAAAAAGATGATGTTGAGGGTATGGGGGACTAGGGTGGCAGGTGGGAGCTCATTTGCCCAGGTGGGTGCTTGGAGGTGCAGCCGAGGGCCCCCTAAAGCTGAAGCATCGCCCAGTGCATTTGGAGGCAAAAAGCTTGAATTCTAGTCTTGGCTGTGTGACCTTGAGCAGGTGACTTTCCCTCTCCGAGTCATGTCACAGGGTGGTCAGAGAGGGTGAATGGAGATAGTGCCCATGAAAACCCTTTGTAAACCGTGGAACGCTGTCCAGAGGTCAGGGATTGTCACCAGGTACAGAGCCCACAGTGTGAGGCGATAGGAAACTGAGGCGCAGAACCGTGACTGGGAGGGAAGACGGCCGGAAGGTCGAAGGCCTGTCACGAGGAATTAGCGGCCCTGAGGATAAAGGCTCTGGAGGGGAAAAGTGGGATCTGTTGACAATGTGAGTCAGCTGCTGAGTCCCAAGCGCGGCCGCAGCAGTCGTGGAGTCCTGCAGGAGTGGCCTGAGCCAGAGGCGGCCCACTGCCCGGCCGCAGACGTGCTCTCGGGGTCCACGCAGGGCTGGGCGGCGTCTGTGGCTGACAGATCTGGGGTACCTGCGTGGGAGGGAGACTTGGAGATGTGTGTTTTCTCTTGAGAATTTCCTTTGGCTCTGGGTTCTGAGGGTGGGGGTAGGGAGCCATCGCATCAGCATTTTTGAAGCTGTGGCCCAAGGAAAGCAAAGTGGGTCAGAACCACCAGGTGGACTCCGGGCCTTGTGGTCCTGTGAGGGAGGCTGGGCCTGGGTGGTAGGGGGCAGGGGGTGGTGAGGGATGCCCTCAGACATGTGGGCAAGGAGAAGGGGCAATGGGCACCCTCAGAGGGGTCCTCAGGGGCCAACATGTGTGGCATGAATTCCCCGGGACATCTCTCCCAACAAGATTCCGGTTCCACCCGAAGGGCCTTCCCAAGTTGGGAAGATGAGGTGGCTGCACATTGCCGTGCCTTCTGCCGCCAGGGGCCTGGTTCCCGACACCAGGCTGCAGAGTCTGGGTTACAGACCCGCACTGCTGCGGGCCTTTGCCCTGCCACACCCCTTTTTGAGCCCTCCTTGTGAGTATCTGCCTTGGCCAGCCGCCCATTCCAAAAAGCTTGCTCCTGAGGCAGAGGGTTCTTGCCCTGGGACCAGGCTGCAGTGTCAAGCCGTGTGGTAGAAGGGGCCACGGCCCTGCCAGGCTGACTTCTCCATGCTGCCGCCTGGCCCCTGCCTGGCCCTGCAACTGCTGCCTGGGCCGCCCGTTCCCAGGGCGGGCCGAGAGGCCTCGGAGGCCTGTTCCGCACACTCCCTGTGGCGCCTTTCTCTGCCGCCCCAGGAGTTGCCAGGACCTCAACTCCTGCTTGGAACACTCTCCTAAGTGCAAGTCCATTAAGGGGAGGCTTCAGGACTCCCTGTTGGGAATATTCAGCATTCGTGTTCCCTCGGCGCACCCTCTGCACCCCGTGGTTTGTTCCGATGTGTAGCGAGCTCAGCCTCACGGGTGAAGCCGTTTGCAGCCACCCCTTGCCATCTGCTTGGGTCGCTGGGCCTCTGCACGGCAGAGCTGGGTGGTGGCTGGGGCAGGCCGGAGAGGAGGCATGGCCTCTGTTCCCCAGAGAAGAGCTGAGCTCTTCTCCAAGTCCTTGTGGTGGAGGGCAGTCAGGCCCAGCTGGGGACTGCTCCTTGTCGCTGTGCACGGATGCTGGTTTTGAGCAGATCTCAGCTGGGGGGCAAGGCCAGGACTGTGGGAATGGACATCGAGGGCAAGCAGCTCACAAGCTGGGGTGGGTTTTTTTTTTTTTTTTCAACTTCAATCCTCAGTCCTATTCCCATTTCTTTGTCCATGTTTCTTCAAAAGTTGCTTAACTCAGCTCCTGGCAACCTTTCCTTCCTCGGCTCATAAATCACGGTGCCCCGCTGCTCTGCTTGGGGGTGCTGGGGAGTCAGGCACCTCTGCACAGGCGTCTAGACCAGAGCTGAGAGCGCTGGACCGGCCGCTACGGCTGAAGACCCAGCCCGTCCGTGGAAGCCGCTCCTCCACCCTGCCCCTCTTCCTGGGACCAGAGGGAGACCTGGGGTTTAATCACCTGTTGGCCCAGCGCCCCACCTGCCTTCAATATCTTACCGGAGTAGCTTTACATTACACTCCAGCGGACCGGGCAAGTGGCGCTGGGGGAAACATCAATGAGCTTGTGGTCAGAGGAAGATAAATCTTTTAGAACCGCCAGCCCCAGGATGTGGTTACCTCCCCAGTGGTCAGGGCTGAAAACTGTTTATCTTGATTTTCTTTTTTTTTTTCCCCTTTGAGATACCAATTTTGACTGGGCGAGACAGGGGACTGTGTAGACCAGGAAGACCCAGGGAACTAACTGCCTGACCCAGGGGGACCTCTTGGCCGCCGAAGAAGGGGGTCCCGGAAGGCCCCTCCTGACGTGGAGGGGAGCCGTGTGGCCACAGGTGAGGGTATTCGGCAGGAGTGCCCGAGTCCTCCACGAGATCGTGGTTGAGATGAGGCGGTGTGGGGCTGTCATCGCCAAAGGGCTGCCCAGGGATTGCACATGTGTGAAGCCACGTGTGCCTGTGAGTGTTTCTGTGGGAAGCGAGGGCTGAGGGGGCGTGGAGCGCCTGGCGGTGTGGGAACTTGTGGGCTTCTGTGTCTGGCTGGCCTGATGTCAGTGGGTGTGCAGAGCGGGGCGTTGCTGGGCTCCGAAAAGCAGGAGAGAACAGTGGGAGCAGGGGGGGCCGCCTTGCAGCTCGGGGGGCGGGGCGGATTTAGCATCTCCCGTTGTGATTCTTGTAAGACTTTCTGCTTTCTCAGTATTCCTCAGAAGCTAGCCCAGGCTGGAGGTGTGGCTCTCAAACACCCGTGCGTGTTCACACACGCCCGCTTCCATGCTCCTCCTCAAGGACCCCTGGAATTCAGTTGGGGACAGGCAACCTTCTCGATGACAGAAGATAGTGTTATAGCCCGTGGGCGTTACAACTTGAGAGTCTGAAGTCAGGCAGACCCAGATCTGTGTTCCGGAACCTTACTACACCTCAGTTTCCTCGTCTGTAAGATGGGGACAGAAAAGCCTCTCTCAGGGGGGTGTAAGAATGCCATGCCTAATAATCCTGGAGAGGGGAGGGACCAGGATGAAAGCAGCCACGCTCAGCAGATGTTGTTGGTCTTGCAGTCAAAATCTTTTCCACAGAAAGGCAGTTACATCATGACCCGCATACATTAGCAGGGAAGATGTCATGGGTCATGTCCCCTTTCTTGATGAGCAGAAGTTAACTCCACCCTGTCCTTGGCATGGATGGAATCTTGCATATCTGTCCACAGAGTTGTACACAAAATGTCTTTGTCTCCGGGGGCTGTTTCCACTCGATCCTGTGGATAGTTATTTCTTGAGCACCGCCTGAGGGCTGGTGTCAGCGCGGGCCGTGGTGATGAGCTGGCCGTTCTGAGCTGATTAGGTACCTGTTCCGCCCTCAAGGCGTCCAGAATCTAGTGAGAAGATACAAGATGGACATAAAGGTCCGTGCTGCTATTTCAAGAGGTAGAGCTGGAGGTCAAAGGTTGAGGGACCCAAATGAGGGAGATCAGGGGAGGCTTGGGTGGCAACGGCCTCTAACCGGGGCCACCCAGGGGGTTGCAGAGGGCGCAGCAGCAAGGGGGGTTGTCTGAGGAAGTGGGGCTCTGACCATTGAGGTCTGGATTGAATGTCGGGTGCACAGAATAGAAGTAACGAAGCGGGGAGACTGTTGGAGCTGCGTCCCCGGCCGCCGGGACTGCGGGACGATGTCACCGGGGGAAACATAAGCAGTCAGGGACGTGTGCTGAGCCAGAGTGTGGACACCAGGGAGAGGGGCCCAGCAGCAGGTGCCGGGGAGGCCTGGGGGACGGGAGTGGAGAGGCCAGCTGGCGGCGGGGGCAGGTGCCAGGTGAGGAGGGCTTCAAGCTGGGCAGTAGCCGCTGTGGGGAGGGCAGTGGACAGACCAGCCTGATCGGTTATGGAGGTGCAGTGGGGGCCGTGAGGGTTGTCCGTTGGGTCTGTAAGAGGTGGGCATGGGGCAGGGCCTGCAGGTCGGGCCTGAAGAGGAGGGGCAGGGCCTCCGGGCCCCGCCGGGGATGCGCTTCCCACACTTGACTTTCAGCGGCTTCGACTCCGGCGCGTTCCGAGCCGGGAGTGTGAGTGGAGCCTCTCAGGGTCCCCATGAGGCTGTGCGTGCCGCCAGCGGGTGTCCTCCTGCCTGCAGAGCCCACAGGCTCCAGCCTTCCCAGCATTTACTTCCAGGCGCTTATCATTTCCTCATCAAATCACCCCCTGAAATTGCGCCTGCCCGGGTTCCGCCCGGGGGTTACTATTCAGAGAAGTTCCATCAGAACCCTTTGGGAGTTCTCTGAGCTGAGGGGCGGGGGTGGGGGAGAACAGGGCTTGTCTCCACCTGTGTTTGGGGAGCAGATTTCTGCACCTGGAGATGCGGGGTGGCGGAGGGCGAGGTAGGGTGGGCCGCAGCTGTGTACAGCCTTTGTTGTTGCCTCTTCTGGAGCCATTTAATTAATTTATGATCGACGTTCCTGGACTTCCTTGAGGTTAATTTATTATTGATGGCCCTTCGTTATGTATAATCCGGCCGGCACCTCCCACCCAGCACAGGGCTGCGCCCGCTGGGCAGGCCGCATGGCGGGGTGAGCTCCCAGGGGCTGCACCTCCGCCCCCCAACCCCTAACCCCCAGGACAGAGCCTCCCACTTAGCTTCTTATCAAACCCTTTCAGGTTTGGGGGTCTGGGAAGGCTCCCACGTGTCTGTCTCCAGGAGGCTTTGCTCAGCCACAAAATAGCAATAGTCATAGCGATAGTTTCTATTTTGTGAAGGCGGAGGAAGCAACCCCAGCATAGTGTGCAGAGGGTCTCGCTCCTTGCGAGGGCGCTGTCTGCATTCCCATCCCTCCAGCCCTGTCTCGCAGGACGCTTAGAGAGGTGCAGGGACCTGCCCAGGGACACAGCAAGGAGGTGGGGAGCCAGGGTTCGAACCAGGAACCTTCCCTGTCCTGTCCAAGCCGGACCTCTCCTTCAGGCCCACGCAGCCCTCCTCTCCCGTGATGCCTTTCTTCGTGCCGCACTGAACCCCAGGACTGTCCTAGCGAACAGGATTAAGGGGCATTGTACAGGTGTCCCCGAGAGTGTATGTTGTTAAATGTTGGTGGCTTGTTCCCCTCACTAATCTATCCCTTCATTGAAGACTAACAATAACGGCAAAACAGCACTTACTGAACACAGATGCCAGGCGCTGTGCCAAGCACTTTTCATCCGTTAGCTCGTTAAATCCTCAGAACCACCCCGAGAGACAGGCGATATTAGCCCATTTTACAGATGAGGTTTAGCAACTTGCTCTACGCACTCAGCTAGTGGGCGGCAGGGCCGGGATTTGGAGCCCAGCAGCCTTGAGATGCGGGGGCTTCTCCGCTTCTCCTTGTATTCCCTTCCCTCTCCTTGGGTCTGGGTATTTATCCAGTGGCTCAGCCACTTCTGCTTGTCTGGCCTGAAGTGTTGGTCTGCATCGGGCCCCGTCTTTTGCTGTGGGGACCAGGAGCACCCACTCACACATGATGATGATTTTAGAGAGACAACAAGGCATGTCAGGGTGCTGGCCCTGGATTCTGCCCCTGGCTCTGCTGGGCAACTTCAGATGAGTCACTCAGCCTTTCTGAGCCTCAGTTACCCCATCTGTGTAACAGCAGCGATGATATTTATTCTCTCTCCCTCGCTGGCTCTCCCCATGCTCAACGGTGATGGGAAAGCCGTAGGGCTAATCGAGGATTAGAATGGCCTGTGTCTGCCATTCAGGGGCTGGCACGAAGGCCGGGAGTGCCCAAGCCCAGGTGCGTACAAGCCCAGGCTGGGGCATCGGCACCCACCCCCTGGACTGCCTGGACAGGCGAGTTGTTCTGTGGCTCGTCAGTTGGCAGAGACTTGCTCAAGGACTCAGTTGCGCCAGTAGCTGGGCAGGAGGTGCCTAGAGCGGGTGCCAGGCCCCAGCTGGGTGTCCTGGTTGGCTGAGCAGCGCTGGGTCAGTGGGGGCATTCCTCCCGCTCTGGGCCTTGGGGCTGTGGCCCGGCCCGCCACCCCTCTCTCTCCCACCGCCTGGGCAGCCTGACTAGGTCCGCTCAGGCTGGGTTTGGTGAGGAAGGCTAGCTCCCCAGCAGCTGCCAGGACCTCCTCTTACCCCTCAGAATACACAGAAGGCCTGGTGAAGAGGTGAGCCCTGCATCTGTTGTTCCGGAAAGCGGGGAGACTGTCAGCCTCTCGATGGCAGGGTTCCCAGGGCGTTGGCTAGGACTCCTCTGCTTTCTCGTCAGCTGTACTCTGAGCACGTTTCTGCTTCGAGCTAGGCCCGGGGAGCCCGACGGGTCTGCCAGGGTGCCCCCCGCCCCGGCCGCAGGCCCCGAGGAAGAGGACGGGGCCTCCGGCTGTGGACGAGGGTGAGGCAGAACCGGCATGTCTGCTGAAAGCTGTGGCCTGGCTGCTGTGGGTGATGTTTTGTTTCACTCCCCAGGTTCCCGCCCTCTGCAGGCGGGGTGACATCAGGCGCCCTGGCCCGCCCTTTATCCGACTCCCCGCTTCACCCAGGCTCCCGCGCTGCCGCTTCCTGGCAGCCCGAGGCCCAGCGGCTGAGGGGACTCTCGTGGCCTTTCCAGTCTCAGCCGCGGGGGCCCGTCCTGCAGTCAGCATGTGCCCGCCTGGCCCGCTCAGAGCTGTCTGCCTCCAGGACCTGACTGCTCTCGCATTCCCTTGGTCATCTACTTCTGCTACACACACACCCCCATCTCCTCCCGGTCAGCACAGCGCAGGCCTGCAGACACAGACTGGGGCATAAAGGGTTTCACTGGAGTCCGATCTGCTTGCGCAAGCTGCTCAAACCCTCAGCCTGTTTCCTCCTGTCTGCCGTGGGGGCTCTGAGGGAATGTGGCGCACGGGGCTGCTGTCAGGACGCAGTGAGGCCGCACGGCGGAGGTTCCGCCTGGGGCCAAGGACAGAGCAGGTTCTCAATAAAGAGCACCTGCTATTTATTAAGCATCAAGATTATTTCCTTGACTCTTCTCTGCCAGGCCAGGGCGGTGCTAAGCTTAGAGAGCCTCCCGTTCCTGAGGTCCTCTCCTCCAAGGCCAGGCAGCCCCAGCACCGTGCCCGCCCGTGGGGCAGCTTCACTCCCCTGGCCTCTGGGCCTCTTCTCAGCTGGCAGTGTCCCCCGGCCCCCTGGCATCTTGCCCAGTTCCATTCCTGCCCAGCCCCCCCAGGCTGGCTCGAGCCCCCCAGTTCCGTTCCCGCCCAGCCCCCCCAGGCTGGCTCGAGCCCCCCAGTTCCATTCCTGCCCAGCCCCCCCAGGCTGGCTTGAGCCCCCCAGTTCCGTTCCCGCCCAGCCCCCCCAGGCTGGCTTGAGCCCCCCAGTTCCGTTCCCACCTAGCCCCCCCAGGCTGGCTCGAGCCCCCCAGTTCTGTTCCCACCCAGCCCCCCAGGCTGGCTCGAGCCCCCCAGTTCCGTTCCTGCCCAGCCCCCCCCGGGCTGGCTCGAGCCCCCTAGTTCTGTTCCAGCCCAGCCCCCCCAAGGCTGGCTCGAGCCCCCAATTCCATTCCCACCCAGCCCCCCTGGGCTGGCTCGAGCCCCCCAGTTCCGTTCTGCCTAGCCCCTCCCCCGGGCTGGCTCGAGCCCCCCAGTTCCGTTCCCGCCCAGCCCCCCCCCCGGGCTGGCTCGAGCCCCCCAGTTCTGTTCCCACCCAGCCCCCCCCGGGCTGGCTCGAGCCCCCCAGTTCCGTTCTTGCTCAGCCCCCCCCGGGCTGGCTCGAGCCCCCCAGTTCCGTTCCTGCCCAGCCCCCCCCCCCCGGGCTGGCTCGAGCCCCCTAGCTCCTTTCGGCCCCTTTCCTGCTTTGGTTTCCTTCCCTTTGGCACCTGGTCCATTGGGCTGGCTTTTCTTTTTCCACCTTTTCCTTCCCCGAGGCTTTTGGGGGAGACTCTCTGGCCCTCCTGGACCAATGGCAGCCCCATGCCCCTTGGCTGTGGGAAGGTGGCCGGCCAGTGGGTCAGATTGGGCATCGCCAGCACAGGGCCAGGACTGGTCCTCACAGCCGGGAACACTAACGGCCTAGGCACATCGGGAGTCCTGTCGTGTTCTCTCTAGCCCCGGACGCCTGTCAGTCAGGGCAGAAGGCCAGCCAAGCGTCCAGGGGGACCCAGCCTGTGGGGGCCACACAGCCCCACCTGAGGCTCAAGGTCCCAGTCACGGCATATCCTCCTCGGTTCCCAGGACAGGCAGAGGGAGAAGGCCAGCATCACCCCTGGTGTCCCAGAACCAGAAAACCAGCCACATCTGGAGTCTCTTTCCTCCTGGGAAGTCAAGGAATTTTTCTCAAGAGGTTGTTTTGGTTTCATGACTTTGGAAAGAACTTGGTCTTCCCCGACACCTGCCTTGGGCTTGGGCCTTGGGCCAGACTGGGGAGCAGAGAGCGGTCTTGCCACTGGTAATCTGCTGTGCGCTCGTTTTCGTGGATGGTTTCGTTGTTGTTGTTTAATTTACTGAGTTGAGAGAGAGAGAGAGAAGCGCGGATTTGTTGTTGCACTTAGTTATGCGTTCATTGATTGACTCTTATAGGTGCCCTGACCAGGGATAGAACTCGCAACCTTGGTATATCGAGATGATGCTATCACCAACTGAGCTACCCTGCCGGGGCTTTTTCTTTTAGGGGAAGGGTGACTGGCCCTAAACTTAGTGCCCTAGAGCTGGTGATAATAAGAGAAAAGTTACCACCTGGTCCTGAGGGAGTTCTGGTTGACTGATGTGTAACAGACAATTTACAATGTAACAACAAGTGAGTGATTGACATGTAACAATTTATAATGTAACAATAGCAACAATAGCAGACACTTCCTAGCATTGCTCTTTGCCAGGCTCCTTCTAAGTGCTTCATGCTAGTAACTCAGTCATGCGGAGAATAGTGACAGTTCCTGTTCAGTGGGCGCACACCCAGCTCTAGGCTCTGTGCTCAGGCCGGTGCCTACCGCACCCCCAGCCCCAGCCCAGAGGAAGGCATTTGGGTTTTACAGCAGATGACAGGCCAGGACCTCAGTTTCCTTGGAGGATTGAAGGATTCTGCTAGAGGGCCTATGTCAGGCCACCCATCTGTCTGGCACCTGCTTGCAGGGCGTTTCTCCCCTTCCCCGGCCTTGCCTTGGCTCTGGTGACCCTGCGAGCCACAGGGACAACAGGTTCCTACAAAAGGAAGGCTCCTTTGGCCACTCTGTTGCTGAGAGGACCAGCCTCCCCCCTCCCAGGAAGTCTGTCGTTCCCCATGCATAGGCCATCTGTGGCTGTGGCCGCCTCCTCAGACCTGGCACCTTGCCTATCCTGGCAGGCGGCTTTTAGGTGCACGCGGGCTTGTTCCTGTCACCCCGAATGCCCCCTGCCAGTAATGCTGGGCTGCTGCGGACTGCACGTCTTGCTGCCAGCCTGCTCTACCGTACAGGTTAATAAACGGCTAATGGAGGGCCCCTGTTCTCCGAGCCGCCTTCTCCACTTCTAGAAAGCCTGGCCCCCCGCCCTTCCCCAGGTGAACCCATTCATCAGACTTCCGGCAGCGGTAACTAAGCCGGGCACCCAGCCCACCATCTGCTCAGTACTTTATAAAAGTTTAAGCATCATGGGGTAATGAACTCCCATCATAAAGCAGCTGGAGCAGTGCATCCTGGGATGTATAAATTACAGGAGCCCTCTGAAGTTGTAATTGCAAATGGCAGCAACTGGGAGGTTGAAAGAGGCCGGCCTCGCTGGGCTGAGCACAGCTATTCTCTGCGTCCTTTCAGAAGGCATGCAAAACTGAGCCTGGCTGGGAAAAAAAGAACGTCCTCAGATCAAACCGAGCCCCTGGTTCCTCCGCCCCAGTTCCCACTTCCTGAGCCCCGGCTGTGTCTGCAGAACCTGCGGGCTGTGGAGGCGGGACCCCCACCCAGGCCCTGCGCTCTGGCTCTGCGGCTCAGACGAGTGGGCCAGGAGGGGAGGATCGCGGGCACGGACACGGCCAGCGGGTGGGCTCCGAGTCACCTGTTTCCCAGGGCAGGAGTCAGAGCAATTGGCCTGTCTTCCTGCCTCCGGGGCCTCAGCAATCAAGCGGAGTGTTCGAGCCCACCTGGAGGAGTGGGTCCGGGGAGTGGACGGGAAGCCACAGGGGCGTTGTGACCTGGGGCTCCGGCTGGACCCGCCGGCCTCCGTGGCAGCTCCTGCTGGTGGCACTTGTGAGACATAACCACGGCTGTGCTTTCCACCTGTGCCATCAGAGGAACGAGGAGCTGCGTCTGAGCAGCACTAGGAGAATGACAGGGAGAACGACAGGGGCGACGCATGTCAAGGACTCAGCACAGTGCTGCCTTAACGGGGACACGGGCCACCTGGGAGCTGGCCGGTGCAGATTCCCGCTCAGGCTAGGTCAGCTCCTAGCAATGTGGTTCACAGACCACACTTTGAGTGGCCAGGCCATAGTGTTTGAACCATAAGAAGAGGCTTCCTAAGTTCGGGCTGTGGTTATCCATCTGGGCAAAGTGCCCGTCACCTGCCCCTGCCCACACCTGTCCACGGTGCCCAGATAGGTTTAGTTCAGTGCTCCCCGGTGTGGCCCAGGAGCCAATAGGTTTAGTTCAGCGCCCCCCCCCCCCCGGTGTGGCCCAGGAGCCAGCAGCAGCAGCGTCGCCTGGAAGCGGGTCAGAAAGGCAGAATCTCATTGTGGCCCCCGATCCCGAATCAGAACCTCTGGGAGTGTGGCCCAAGAGGGTGCAGCTGGAGCCGCTTCTGCTTGCTCGGGTAGGAGAAGCTGGTAGGACTCTTCCTGGAGCCCAGTGTCTCTGTCTCTGAGTGTGGGGTGGCTGTCCCCAGCATCAAGATCTCCGTGGTGGGGCTCACTCAGAATATAGGTTCCTGGGTCCTACCTTGGACCAATCCACCCGGAATTTCTGGGTCGAGAATCTGCATTTATCATTCAAGTGTGGGAGTCCCTGAGAGTCATTCAGAGCTTGAGAGCTGAGGACAGAACCCCCTCCCTACTCGTGCAGGAAGCTTTGCCTCTGGGTGGAGGGGTGGGGTGAGCACTAGGTGGGCGCAGGCTTCAGGGGCCCAAAGCTCCAGCACAGCCCTGCTCGGGGTCCCCCAAGCTGCCAGCAGTTTCTCAGAGGGACACAGCCTCATTAATGGCCACCAGCAGGGAACTGGTCAAATAAACTCATGTGCACCAGCCGGGTGGACTACCTGCAGTAAGGAAAGAGGGAGGATTGTGCTGGAAACAATGTTTCATGAAATGTTTACCTTGTGCTCCCTGTAAAAGAGTGGTAGGTGCAGAATGGCCCCATATTTGGACAGAGGAAAAAGAAAGAGTGGACAGATGTTAACAATTAATAATTTTCCTGGAGGGATCATGGGCGTTTTCTATTGGCTCTCCCTCCCCCACCCCTCGTTTCTATTTTCTAAGGAGAACATGGATTTTGTAATAAGAAGAAAAAACTAAGCCTCAGATGCACATTTTCGGTCCAGGGTCCAAAGATCCCAGGTGCCGTGGCAGGCCCAGACGCCCAGGCCAGCGCTGCCCTCGCTTGCCCTCCCTGCTGGGGTGACTCCCCCATGGTCCTCCTCACCCCCAGGCTGGGCCTGGTGGTCTCTTGTCCCCCACACTGTTTCTCCCACTTGGTTACTTTCTATCTGCCTTGACTCTTCCCGGCCATGGCAAGGGTAGCTCCTCCCCTTCACAACAGAGGCGAGAGTGGGGAGAGGGGGAGCAGAGAGGTAGGAGCCCACCCAGCTCACAAGCCTCTGGGTGGAGTTCAGTTTTCACCCGTGCATCACATAGGCGCCTAAACTAAGCACCAGAGTCTAGCCTCAGAGGACGTGCTCGGGGAGTCATGGTCGAATGAATGAGGCTTGGAATGTAGCCAAAGACCGGGCTGGGGCCCATCACTGTGTGACCTTGGGCTTGTCAGCGTACCTCTCTGGGCTTTAAGGTCACCGTCTCTAAAACTCAGGGAGTCAGGAAGGCTTGAACTCTGATTTCCCCTGGGCCCTTCTAGCTCTAATCTCCGGGGAGTTACGTCACTCCCCACTCGGCCCCTTGTCTGGTTTTCTAAGTTATGTGTGCTGTCCACGAAGACCCGCAGCTGTCTGGTCCAGCTGCCCAGAGAGAGTGTGTGCAGAAACAGCTGCTCAGGGCAGGGCCCTCCAGACAAAGGCGGAGGGGGAGCAGGAGAGGAGGAGACATCCCCTCTGTCCTCACAGAGAAGGAAAGTAAGCCACCCATAGTGGCGAGCTCGAGGGCGCCCGGTTCCTGAGTCTGACGCGGGCCTCCCGCGAACTCTTTGTGCTGCCTGTGGCTAGGTGTCCGCTTTTCATCTGCTCCTGCCCAGAGCTGCCCTTGCCCCAGGGCCCCTTGCCTGGCTTTGTGGCTGAGACCCCCTCTCTTTCGGGCCCCAGCAACCCTGAGCTCCCACGCTTTGAGCTGTTGTTTCCCGATGAGTGGTTCAGTGGGGAGAGAGGGTGGGAGAAAGCTCTCAGGCCGTTTCCTTTATTTTATTTATTTATTTATTTTTTTGCATTTTTCTGAAGCTGGAAACAGGGAGAGACAGTCAGACAGACTCCCACATGCGCCCGACCGGGATCCACCCGGCACGCCCACCATGGGGCGAGGCTCTACCCACCAGGGGGCGATGCTCTGCCCATCCTGGGCGTCGCCATGTTGTGACCAGAGCCACTCTAGCGCCTGGGGCAGAGGCCACAGAGCCATCCCCAGCGCCCGGGCCATCTTTGCTCCAATGGAGCCTTGGCTGCAGGAGGGGAAGAGAGAGACAGAGAGGAAGGCGCGGCAGAGGGGTGGAGAAGCAAATGTGCGCTTCTCCTGTGTGCCCTGGCCGGGAATCGAACCCGGGTCCTCCGCACGCTAGGCCGACGCAGGCCGTTTCCTTTAAAGCCGTTTCAGTGAACCCATGGGATTGTTGTGGTCACATCTTTGCCGTTTCCTTCCAAAGAAACGATGGGCTTCTTCTGGGTCTCTCGCTCTTCCAACTTCCTTGCCTGAACCATGGAGAAGGGACTGTCAAAGCTGGCGGGGCCGGGGTGACCTGAAGTTGGAGGGGCTCTGGATACCTGTCGAGGTAACACCAAGCCTGTGTCTGCCTGTGATGCTGGAGAAACAGCCCGGAGGCCCGCTGTGCACTCAGGACTGGGTTCCTGGTGCAGGGAGCCCGTGGAAACCAGCTTAGCCAGCATCCCAGAGGCAGGAGGAGCTGGGAAGTGGTGATGGTGCTCAGCACAGAGCCCTTGAGGATGGAGGTGAGGGGGACAGGCTTCCGTGCTGGCTGGGGTCAGACCCATGCACACGGTGCACTTACCTTCCTGGGGTCGGGGGCCTTTTTTTGTAGGGGCAGGAGGAGGGAGAAAAGAACAAGGGGGCCTTGCGTTCCCTCCTTTTTCTGCCTGGTGGTCAGCGCCCTCCAGGGAGCCTTCTCTGTCTGCCCTGGCTGTGCGGTCCCCAGAGTCATAGCCCTGAACTCTTTGGCTTGAGCGTGGGTTTCCTGGTCATTCTGTCCTGTGAGCTCCTCCTGATGGGGCTTGCACCTTCTTGTTGATACCCTCAGGAGAGCCTCCTCAAGGTCCTGCTGAGTGCACAGGAAGCCTCGGCTGGAACCTCCATCCCCCCACCCCCGTCTGCTCCTCCCCACTGGTCTGGGGGCCCCCCTGAGGCAGTGGGCCAGGTGTGCTCAGAACAGCGCCCTCCCCCAGGAGTCAGGCTGGAAGGGAATGGAGTAATGGGGTAGGTGGCATTCAACAGAATGTCCCAGGAGACAGACCAGCTGGCAGCTGCCACAGGCAGGGCCCGCAGGCCCCCTCCCCTGCACCCTCACGCAGCCTGGCAACAGTGAAGTGGCCACTAGCCGCTAACCGGTCTGGCAGGTTTGTGGGGACCTGGCTGGGTTTCTTGAGGGACCGGATGTCCTGCTGGGAGCTGCCTTTGTGCCTGTCCTTTCTGTCCCCCTTTCAGGCTCTCAGGCCAGCCCTCTCTGGGCCTTGTGCTCCTCTTTGCCCCTCCTCTGTCCTCACAGGGAGAGCTTGACCCAGCCCTTCCTGGGGTCCAGGGCAGCGTGTAGTGGGGGGTTCCCCGGGCAGGACACAGAGGTCAGGAGTCCCACAGGAGCGAGGTAAGATGTCCACAACGTGCCCCAGGAGGCCCTGGGGTTACTGAGGTCCCAGGAAGCAGGCCAGCCAATGGATGGGGTGACAGTCACTGGGCAAGAGCTGGCGGGGGCCACGGTGAACATTCTCCCCCCCCTCCCCCACTGACAAAGATAAGGGGCCAGAGGCCCGAAGAGGCCGCAGAGGCGAGGTGCGGGCCCAGGACAGCAGCCCTCTGAGGCTCCTCCCGCTCTGCTGCCAGGCCCCCCCTCCGGGAGCAGGAAGTGGGGGTGGGGAGCCCTGGCGCTCCTCTCCCCCTCTGCTGGGAGGGGCTGGGTGCCCCACTCCGTAGGTGTCAGCAGAACTGTCACCCAGCGCGGCGCTGGTGCTGGGATTCCCCTGGCTGACTCAGCCTGGCCTGGCCGTGCCTCAGCCCGGGCACGAGCTGGCTCGGAAGGTGTCTGGGTGGCAACAGCGACTCACATGGAGGAAGTCCTAGGAACTGGGGGGGGAGGTGGGGACCCCGGCTGGCTGTGAGCAGTGCCCCCACCGAGCTCTTCGCCTCCCCCCAGCCCTGCTGCCTTCTCCTCACACTCCAGAGGTCAAGGTCGTAGCTCTTCAGCCAGCACCGCGCCCGCTTCTCTACAGGCAGGAGCAGGGAGGCCTCGGGGGTCCTCAGCGCAGAGGGTCCTGTCTCCCTGGAGGAGCCCCCGCCCCCCACCCAGGGCCCAGGGCCGCGCCCGCTTCTCTACAGGCAGGAGCAGGGAGGCCTCGGGGGTCCTCAGCGCAGAGGGTCCTGTCTTCCTGGAAGAGCCCCCGCCCCCCACCCAGGGCCCAGGGCCTTTCGTCCAGAGAACAGAGACACCATTGAGTCCCCAGTCCACAGAAGGGCGACCCTTTGGGGGTCTGTGCGAGGCAGGAAGGGGGCCAGCGCAGTGATCCAGCCGGGGGGCCAAGGACCCCTAGAGAAGGGACAACTGCAGGCTCTCCCCCTGCAAGAATTCACACACGTCTGTGTGCAGTTTGGGGACACCCATGAAGGGGTCACAGTTACGGAGTGCGGAGGACGGGGTTCGGGCGAGCAGCCGGAAACGGGGAGTGCACGCTTGCGAGGAGGCCTGTGGAGGCAGCGCAGAGCCGCTCAGGCCGCCGGGTTGGGGGGGGGGGGGGCTGTACTGCTCTGGGTGATCGCCGGAGACCCTGCCTTCCTGCCGGCAATGGGCGCGGGGATGCCCTCTGACCTCTCCAGGGTGGAAGGGCAGGGGCCTGAGGTTCACAGGGGGACATTCGGGACTCGGACTTGGCTTGGTCTCGGCAGGCAGCCTTCTCACCCTCCTGACCCGGTAAGAAATGCAGCGGTTTCTGCTGGCCGGGTGCCCCGGGGCAGCTCCAGTGTGTCTCTGACGAGTACCCTGCCTGACCCCCTGCAAGCACGTCCAGCCTCATCGGCCACACTAATCCCTCCATGAGCAGGCGCAGGGCAGGGCAGGGCAGGGCAGGGCAGTGCAGCCGGGGAAGGAATGTGGCCTCGGCCCAGCCTCCGAAGTGACGGGACTGGGGGCCCAGCCAAGAGGGCAGGGCTGTCTCCCCTCCTGGCTCTCAGCTGGGCCCACTGCCACGGCCAGGAGCACTGAGGCCGACCGGCTGCACCCTGAGCAGCAGCGGTAACAGGCAGGGCGCTGGGGAGGGGAAAGCCCACACGGCAGGGCCAGCAGCCCTTCGTCTTCTAGGGAGGACTGTCTTCCAAGACCAGTGGGCAGCCCTGAGGGGAGCCTGCTCCTCGCCTGCTGCTGACCTGTGTGTGGCCTGGGCCGGTGTCTGCTTCCTTGGCTTTCCACCCTAAAATGTGCATGTTTGACTCAGTGGCCCAGAAGGTCACCTGGTGTTCTCCTGTTGTGCATGAAGCCCCCAGGCTTAGAGAACAGAGGAGGGCCTCTGATGGGCCTGGGTGGTGGCTGGTGGGGTCGCTCTGCAGAGAGGCGGGGCAGCGGTCCCCTCTGGGACTCTGCTTTCTCCTCCTCCCTGGGGTGAGGCGGTGAAGGGAGATGATGGCTACGAATTCCTGTAAGGAATTCTGGCAGGCAGTGGGTTACTTTTATCATCATTACGTTTGAGTCGCTATCATCATTATTATGGAATTGGCTCCCCAGAGCCTGGTGGGGGGCTTCCTGGAAGAGGCGACAAGGCTGTTTAGGCTGGCGTCCTGGCCCCAGGTCTGCGTGAGACACAGCGAGTCAGACTGGAGCACAGAGGGTCTGGGCGGGCATGGGGGGGGCCGGTGCCCCTCGGGCTTGGCTCGGTTGCCAGCTCCCATCTGCAGAGGGGCGGCCCACCCGCCATGAGTTGGCTGGGAGACCTCAGAACTGAGGAGTGCGTGTTCTCCAAACATCTTGTTCACAGCAGATGGCAGCCACAACTCCCTTTCTCCCTGCAGTTCCGGCTGCACTTCCCCTCGCTCACCCCTCCTGTCGGTGACTTGGGTTTCTGCATTAGAGATGGGAAGGCAGTCGGCAAGCCCCGAAGCCACCTGTGACTGACTGGTGAAGCTTGGTGCTCAGATTATGCACAGTTTGCAAAGGAGAGAAGACCTTGAGCCCCACCTGCCTTGTCAGGGAAGCTCAGCCTGCCCAGTTCCCACTCACGTCTGAGTCTCTGGCCAGACGGGCCAGCCTCGTGCTCTCAGAACAGGGGAGCTGGTCCCAGGGCCTGGTCTGACATTGAGCAGGTGGTACGTAACCAGGCGCTATGCTGGCTGCCAAGGACATGGGCAGAAGGTGCGGCCCTGCCCTCTGGGAGCTCCTAGCCTAGTGGCGAGCCAGGATGCCTGGGGCAGGAATGGAGGGGCACCGATCAGGTCTGCTTTGGGGTTGGCACACTTCTGGAGGCTTCACAGAAGAGCTGGTGTTTAGGCTAAGCCCTGGGAGGCTGAGGAGTTCCCGAGAGAGTAAGACTGGAAAAGGTTTTCTGTGCAGAAACCAGCCTGTGCAAAGGCACTGAGGCATGAAGAGCTCTGACCTGCAGAACACTCAACAGTGGCAGGTAGTGGAGCAAATAAAGGCCAAGCTACCCCCTCAGCATGTGGTGTTCAACCCCAGGGTGGGGGCTGTGAGGAAGAGACACGCTCCTCTGGCTGCTTGTGGGGTGCAGTCAGCCTGAAGCAGAAGCTCTGTATGGGGGGCCCATGATGGCATAGCCTTTTCTCAGCTGGAGGCGCTTCTAGGGCCTGGCTCATAGCTGCCTTGCCAGCTGGATCAGCCCCAATGGGGGAGTAGCTCTTGCTGGTGGAGCAGCCCCTGCTGGTGGAGCAGCCCCTTTTTGTGCACCCTAGGTCAGAAGTCTCCCCTGGGGGCCGAGACCAGGGGGCCGCAGAGCAGCTGAGTGAGCATGCCCTCGGAGCGTGTGGTGCCGTGACTTCCACAGTGCTGCCTCTGTTCTGTGGCCTGCCCGGCCTCGCCCTGCATCTGTGTGGCACTGGCAGAGCATCCATGTATCGGTGCCGTCGTCTGTGCCAAGCTCTG
Source organism: Saccopteryx bilineata (assembly GCF_036850765.1). Taxonomy (NCBI): domain Eukaryota; kingdom Metazoa; phylum Chordata; class Mammalia; order Chiroptera; family Emballonuridae; genus Saccopteryx; species Saccopteryx bilineata. Next base: position 395,331,466 of record NC_089490.1, read on the forward strand.
CGCCGGGTGTTTCCACCGGGCCTCGTCCCATTTAACCCTCACGAGGGCCGTGCACGTGGGCCTCCCTGGCCCCCAGGTCCTGACGCTTGGTCAGAGTCACCCAGCCAGGACGTGGCTGAGCAGAGGCCACGTGCCCTGGCCCCTGGAATGGGGTGCAGGGGGGCACCCAAGCCTCGGCAGCCCTGCTCCCTGGGCACGCGTACCCTGCCCGTTCTCCCCTGTTGCCTGACCCCCCTCACCTTGCCCTCAGGCCTCTCTCAGGGAGGGGTGGCAGAGAAGGGGGTGAGAGCCAGGCCATTCCCCCGGGGCCCCGGCGGCAGCTGCGGGTGAGGACACCCCGGCAGCAGAGTGCCCTCCTGTGGGGCAGCAGCCCAGCAGAGCCGTTGCCCACAGTGTTTGCTTTTCCCAGCCCTGCATTTGCTGTGCTGCTCGTACCTGGCTCGCTGTTTGCCTAAGGACTTGCCTTCCAGGGCAATGGGTGGGGAGCAGGTGGTCCGTCACGTTTGGGCTTCCAGCTTTTCTGCGTAACTAAGGAGGGCTGCACGCCGTAAGTGCCACACCCGGTGGTCCCCAGAGCTGCCCAGCAGTGCTGTGCTTCGCCCGCGCAGAACATGTGGTTTCACAGTGCCAGGCCTGGCGTGCCTGGCGTGCCAGAGCCGCAGTGGCAGCAGCAGCTGGATGGCTGGCAATGAGGAGGAGAGTCCCCAGAGCCCTTGTGTTGGCACTGGCCCCAGGGTGTGGAGGCAAGGGGGCGAGGGGCCACATCAATGGGACTTCTGTGTAGCCAGGGACAGAGGAACACATGGCCCAAGCCCTGGCTCATCTGCTACTTTCTTTCCTGGACCTGTCCACGACCCTCACCCTCCCTCCCAGCGAAGAGAGCTCGCCTGTCAGCCAGGGCCACCCCGCCCTTCCTGTCACCCCCTTTCAGATGAATCAGCCCCAGGAACTGGACGATTTCCCCTGCAGCCTCCGCGCCTGCCCTCCTGAGAGCGGCCTCCCAGCATCCCCTCCCTCCGCCTGAGCTAGCGCTGCGTGGGCAGCCACTGCCCAGGGAATGTGCTGGCCGCGCCTTGGGGCCACGGGCCGATGGGAACTGGCTAGGTAAACAGAGGCTGGACGGACCTGGCATCCTGAGGAAGAGGGGGCCCTTTCTCCCCCACAGCTGGAACCTTGGGGAGAAGCCTGCATTAGCTGCGCAGGGGGCCGGGCCTCCCTCCCTGCTACCCCCCTGTGGTCAGCCTCTCTGAGCGACTCTGGTCCCGGGAGGGTGAAGAATGTCGGCACCACCACCGGGCGTCCACCCTGCTTTGCACTGTGGTCTTGAGAAAACTCCCTGCTCTGGCCGTGGTCTCCTCACGACCTGGTAGTTGTCAGACAAGCTGCGAGGAAAAGCAGGTTGTCAGCAAGCGGCTGTGCTGTGCCCCTCCAGGGGCTAAGAGCTCTCTAAACAGAGGGCAGCCTGGAGCCTGTCATCAGTGTCAGCGCCCAGGCTTGGGGGCAGCTGCCGGAGGCTGCCTGGCCACGCCCATGCTGGCTCCTGGCTGGGGGGAGCCCAGGCCCCGCCCCCACCTCCCGGCCGGAGCAGGACAGATGCAGAGGAGGGGCGCGCTGGGCTCCTGAGGGCTGTAACCTGTTCAGGTCGCTGTGGCCGCCAGACCCCAAAGCCCTCTCTCCTGTTGCTGGTCAGCGGTGGGTGCAGGCCTGGGGGCAGACACAGGTCTGCAAGCCTGGGCACCATTGCGGCGAGCCCCACCCTCGGGCCTTCGGTCCCACCTGTCTCCACTCCCCAGCAGCAGTGGTGGTCCCCGGCTGAGCATTCGGTGGCCACTACTCACGGTAGTGCTGTGAGGCTGGTGCCCTCGCCGTTCCCATTTGAAGGGGAAGGCCACTCCTGTCTGTGTCACTGAGATGTTCTTTATCCCCTTTCACAGGAACCTGGGTCCACATCTCCGAGTGGCGAAGCCCAGTACCAAACCCGGGTTCCCCAACCCCGAGCCCCCCGCGATCCCGGTCTGCCCTGCAGTGAACCGAGGCGCTAATAAATGAGCACATTGATTCATAATTGATCCCACCTTGGGTCCCTTGGGCCTTTTTCTCTCTGAGGAGCTCTGAGCACTTCCCGGACATGATCTCATGTGCCCTCCTGAGCCCCCGAGAGGAGGCCCCGTGCAGAACTCTCCCTGGAAGGGAGGACCAGCAGGGGGCGGGCCACAGGGCTAGATCCCAGTCCCCGCTGTCCAGGCCCCTCCTCGGCCTCTGCCCCTGGGAGGGGAGGGCTGGGGCGAGGGCACGCCTCTCAGGGCCGCCTGCTCTCCCCCGTCCCTGTGCGTGCAGGTGGGAGCCCGGAGTATCTGGACAAGGCCCAGGGCTCTGTCTTCCACGGAAGGCATGGTGTCGCTGAGGCTTTTTACAGAGCATTCCTCCTCAGGAGCCTCCTCTGGGTCTTGTTTGTCCTCCTCACATTCCTAGGAAGTTGGCAGAGAGCACAGCAGAGTCACGGAAAGGAGGATCTAGAGGACAGGCCCTTGACCAAGTCCCCGCCCGTCCTCAGCCGCCCAGCGGGCAGCAGCTGCTCTCGTCTCCATTGTCTGGAGAGGAACTGAGGCTGAGACACTCCCCGGGGTCACGGGCAAGTCAGTGATGGGTAGGTTTTAAACTCAGTTCAAGTTGGTGCCCTTCAAACACTGGGCAATTCTTAGCCCATCCACCTCCCTGGACGGCTGTGAGGTGGGGTGTTGGTACTCCTGAGTCTTCTTGGGATCGTATTCCTGAGGCGGAGATGGGAGATCCTTGGACATTGTCTGTTCAGGGGGAACAGGAGAGTGGGTCTAGGGAAACCGGGCATCTTGTCCACGCAGGGGGAACAGAGAGTGGGTCTAGGGAAACCGGGCATCTTGTCCACGCAGGGGGAACAGGGAGTGGGTCCAGGGAAACCGGGCATCTTGTCCACGCAGGGGGAACAGAGAGTGGGTCTAGGGAAACCGGGCATCTTGTCCACGCAGGGGGAACAGAGAGTGGGTCTAGGGAAACCGGGCATCTTGTCCACGCAGGGGGAACAGAGAGTGGGTCTAGGGAAACCGGGCATCTTGTCCACGCAGGGGGAACAGAGAGTGGGTCCAGGGAAACCGGGCATCTTGTCCACGCAGGGGGAACAGAGAGTGGGTCTAGGGAAACCGGGCATCTTGTCCACGCAGGGGGAACAGGAGAGTGGGTCTAGGGAAACCGGGCATCTTGTCCACGCAAGGGGAACAGAGAGTGGGTCTAGGGGAACCGGGCATCTTGTCCACGCAGGGGGAACAGAGAGTGGGTCTAGGGGAACCGGGCATCTTGTCCACGCAGGGGGAACAGAGAGTGGGTCTAGGGTAACCGGGCATCTTGTCCACTCAGGGGGAATAGGAGAGTGGGTCTAGGGAAACCGGGCATCTTGTCCACGCAGGGGGAATAGGAGAGTGGGTCTAGGGGAACTGGGCATCTTGTCCATGCAGGGGGAATAGGAGAGTGGGTCTAGGGAAACTGGGCATCTTGTCCACGCAGGGGGAATAGGAGAGTGGGTCTAGGGAAACCGGGCATCTTGTCCACGCAGGGGGAATAGGACAGTGGGTCTAGGGAAACCGGGCATCTTGTCCACGCAGGGGGAACAGAGAGTGGGTCTAGGGAAACCGGGCATCTTGTCCACGCAGGGGGAACAGAGAGTGGGTCTAGGGAAACCGGGCATCATTTGGCCAAGCCCCGTGTTTTCAGAGGAAGCCCAGGCTCTGATGGGAAGTCACGTCCCCAGGCCCTTCCTTCTCTTCTTGCTGACAGCCTGGCTGCAGGTCCTGGCTGAGCCCCCACCACCACCACCACACACGGCCTGGGCCACAGGCTGCGGGCCCACAGGGCGCCAGGCTAAGGGAGAGGGCTCACGGGCCCAGCTGCACCTGGGAGCAGGACCCTACGTGCTCTCCCCATGGAGGGGCCACTTCCCTCCAGCAGTGTGCTTTTCAGAGGGGGACGCCACAAGTCACCCTCCCACAAGGAGAAGCCGGGGCGCAGGGCTGGGCAGGGAGAGGACCTCCCTGGATAACTGGCCACGGTCCACCAGCTGCTCCTCACTGTGTCCCCTCAGGCAGAGCACCCAGCACCCCTTCCCACCAGTTGCTGCCTCAGGGAGACGAGGAGGACGTCCTGCTTCTCCCCTGCTGCCCCCGCAGCGTGGCGGCTGGGCCCCAGTGAGCTCCCTCCGGGGTGGCTGCTGCAAGGGAGCTAGGCGGGCGGGGCTGGGGTCCACGCCGCCTGCGGACCGGATGTGCGTGGGAAGAACCAGGACCGGGGCTCAGGGCTCCCGGTCCCCCAGGCTGTGCTCGGACACGTCCCTCCTCAGACAGCAGGGACTCAGTGGACGCCTGGCCTTCTGCTGGGTCCTGGGGACACGGCAGGGCAGAAGACAGGGGGTCCCTGCCCTGGAGCCACACCGGGGGAGGCAGTGGGAAACACAGTGACAAGTAAATAAGCCGGCAAGTGTTAGCTGGGGGGGAGTGCACAGCAGAGGACTGTGACAGAGGGGACAGGAGCACCTGAGATCCTGCCGGCCGGTTGGAGGAGCCACGTCTGAGTCAAGAAACCAGTGACAGGAGAGAGCCAGCGCGGAGGTTGGGGCGGGGAACGTGTCGGGGCAGGGAGGCCTGGGGCCATGGCGCTGGAACCGGACAGTCCGGACTGTGTGAGGGCCCGAGTGCTGCAGGCGGTGAGCCCGCCGCAGGGCGATGGGGCAGGTGGGCCGGCAGTGTGTGTGTGTGTGGGGGGCTGTCAGTGCCATGAGCTCTGCAGGGTGGCTGGGAGTGGCGGGGGAGGGTTGCCCAGCAGGCACAGTCCTGCGTTCCAGTCTCCGTGGTCTGCGACCTCCTCTGCCCGGTGAGGGTCCCTCCGTGAGGTCCTGTTCATGGTCAGAGCTGGGTGGCAGTGAGCATAGGAGCTGAATGTTCAGGGGAAGTTCCTCCAGCTCATCCTGAGGACCACCCTGGCTTGCTGCACCCCGGAGGGCAAGGCTAGGCTGAGCTGAACCCCTGGGGAGCATGTCACCGCTGGGGTGAGCAGGCTGCCCCAGTCCTCTGTTCTCATGGCGTCCCCCAGGATGGGGCGGACCAGGGCACCGTCCCTCCTGCCCTGCCCGCAGGAGGTGCCCCAGGAGCATGATGGTCCCGGCCACCCCAGGGGCCGTCCCAGGGGTCAGGGCAGATGCCAGGGCAGCCGCTGTCCAGCTGCACGGGCCACCAGGCGGCAGCAGCCTTGACGGTGCGCTCCCCCTTTCTGCCCCTCCATCCCGTCTGTTCCCACTGCCTGCCGGGGCTCAGTGGGCGCCCACTTCCCTGCACCCTGGTGCCCGCCCTGGTCCGCAGTTTCCGGTTGCTCTCCGGATAAAGCTCAGACGGGCCGCACCAGCCTCTGCACCTCGGCCCTCCTCGCTGCCTCTGCCGGCCGGGCCGGTCTCTGCGCCCTCCCGCTGAGGGCGTCCCCCCCTGCCCTCTCCCCGTGGCCTCCTCGCCAGCCTGTCCTCAGGTCCCAGCTCTGGCTCCCTGTCCCTCCGGCAGCCGCCCCTCCCCTTCCTACTCAGGCCCTGACGGGACCCCCTTCCGAGTGCACGGAGCAATTTTTTTCATTGTTCTCTGTGAAAATTAGCTTGAAACCTCTTCTCCCGGCCTGTAGGCTCCGTGAGCGTTGTCTCATATCTTTTATTTATCGCTGGGGCCCCTGGCGTGTGGTTGGCACTCTGATTATCTGTTGGATGGATGCAGAGTGGCCGCAAGCATGAATTATTTTTAACTAGACTTCACCTGTGTTCACACCACCTAGTGCCCACCCCTGGAGCTGTTTCCAGCCTTTTCTCCTCTCAGATCCTGGCCCTGCCCTACGCCAGGGAGCCTGGGCCCATACCCTGGCCACATGTGAGGGTTCGTGTCCTCACACCGGACCCAGAGTCACCTCCAGGTCAGACCAGCCTGATGAGCCCTGGGATGAACAGCTGTCCAGCATTCTCACCGGACCTGTCAAAGTAGAGTGCATCCCAGAGCGGCTTTGCACGTGACGGCCAGTTTGGAAACCAGGTCACATCCAGCATGGACTGTGGGACCGAGAAGGTGGGGGAGGAGACGGGCACCAGTGGCTTTGGAGTGTCCCTCCCCGCGTTCGGGGCCAGAGGAGGCTCAAGGCCGTCTCGGGCCAAATCTCCTTTGCAGGCTGGTCAGGCCTCTGCTCTGCAGGGAGGCTGCGTCCTCAGCACCGGCCCGCCCGAAGCTGGTAGAGGTGCCGCCACCGTCCCCCTCAGCTCCGGGTTTTCCTGGCCGAGGCCCTGCCTGGTGGGGGCGGGCTCGCAGGCTGTGAGGATGTTCGGGTCAGGCAGGTTTGGTCTAACACCGGCAGGGAGGGGGCACCCAGGGGGCCCCAGAGCCTACAATTCTAGGTCACCTCCTGCAACATCCAGAAGCAGGAGTGGTATTTATAGCAGCCACCAAGAGTGGAGCACTCAGCAGGAGCAATGACGCAGCCCCCCCTCCCCGCAATGACGTAGCCCCCCTCCCCCCGCGGTCCCCTAGCTCTCACTGACTCGCTCACTCGCTGGCCGCCACTCCCCTCTCCAGAACCTGCCTGGGGCCAGCAGTGAGGGCTGGCCCTGCAGAGACACCAGGTGCTGTCACACTGCCTCTGCGAGCCCCGGAGGAGACCAGGTGCTGCTTTCTGCCAGCGGGCGCCTCTGCCTCAGCCAGCCTGGCCAGGACCTTGTCTGTCTCCTCGGCCCCAGTGGGCATCCCATTAGAACTCAGTGCCCGGGGCCTGCTGCTCTCTCGATGGCACTGTCTGCTCTTGTTGAAAGGTTCATTCTCTCGAGTCACCAGCAGTGCCACCCACGTCCCCAGAGCTTGCCGTGGTGAGGAAAAGGCCTGCCTCGTGCCTGCTACCAGCCGGCAGTTAACGGGGCTGGGAGCACCTGTCCCAGGATGACAGGGAGCCCCGTCAAATGCCTTCACCTCTCTGGAGTGCCTCTCGGGGCTGGAGGGCAGTGGTCCCAGCCCGTGGTCACCAGGGCAGTGCTGGGCATGTGGCCTCAGCTCCACCTGCTGCCACTCCCAGGGAGCAGGCTAGGAAAAAGTGACAATGTCGGGACTGGGGCCCTAAGCCATGAGGAGGAGTCCTCTGGGAAGGGAAATGACATCAAACTCCAGCCCAATGGTCAAGCCTCTTCTTACCCAGATGGAAAGTGGGTCCCTTGGCCCTGTCTAGACATGAATGGGCAGAACGGTGACATTATTCAGGTGACTGGTGGGGGGAGACTTGGGCTTCCCTCCTGGGTTCGCCCCATTTCCACTTTCTGTCCCCAGACCCTCTGGGCCCGCCCCCGCCCCTGTCCAGCCGGGAAAGAAGCAGGGGAAGGCCGAAGCTCTTCCCTTGGGAGACTCCATATAACATTGGTCAGTCAGGGGCACCAGGAGCAGGCGGGCAGGGGGCGGACCAGCCAGGGTAGGGCCATGAGGCCACGTGGGGACGGGCCCCAGCTCCAGCAGGGAGGAGCCTCCGAAGTGAGGGGGATCAGGGAGGAGGAAGCCCCGGCCCGAGCTCGCTGCCCTGATGGGCGGGCAGGAGAAGAGATGGGGGCCAGAAGTGGGCTTGCCCTCTCACAGGGACGGGGGTGGGGGCAGCGGTTGGCGGAGAGCTTTATAGCTAATGGTTGGGAGTTTTAATCTTATTTAAAGAGCATTTAGGAGCCATAATATGCTTTTGAGAAGACGACTTATTTAATTAAAATTTTAAACTATGTGTGGCATAGCTAATGCCGCCCGCCTCCCTCTGTGCCGGACGCTGCTCTCAGCCCTTTACGCCTAGGAACCTTGTCCCCACGGCAGCCCCCAAAGGGGGCTGTGTCATTGCCACCCCCTTTACCGACGAGGGGACAGCAGATGGTTCGTCCTCGGAAGCGGCCTCCGCACTGTGCTCTGAAGGTCCTGGGTTCTGAGTGAACAGCGGCACGAGGACAGAAGCTGGGTCTGCACTGTCCTCCACCTGGTGGCAGGGGCCTCTGAGCTCCCAGGCCTTCCTGGAGGCCTGTGCTCGCCTCTGCTTGGGTCCACCTCTGTCGTGTCCAGCGGTGGGAGGAGACGGGGTGGTCTGAGGGACAGAAGAGTCAGCCACGGGCCAGGTCTTCGAGCTCCTGACTTAGTGTTTTCTGGGCCTCGGTTGCCCTCGTGACTCAGGCCAGGAGACACGTGTGATGGTGGACTTAGCGTGGGCTCCCGCCTGGAGCCCCGAGGTTCTCTCCTCAGCCGACCGGAACCAAAACAGCGAGTGGAACTCTGAAAGTCAAGACCAGAATGGACCCGAGAGGTCATCCTAGCCGGTGCCTCTCAAACACTTTCAAGCCTTGAGACTCTAATTCAAACACAGAGTTACAAGGCATGCTGACGTGTATCCAGCTCAGAGCTGCTCTGACGGTATCTCCTGCCAGCCCCAGCTGAGACCACCTCGCCCCACCTGGGGGTGCCCGAAGGGGTCCCGGAAACTGACATCCTCAGAGAACTGACTCACTGGGCACAGGAGAGGAGAGCCACAGAGGGTGGGGCCTGGGTCCATGCCCACCTCCACCCATGCCCTGTGGGGACAGAGGATGTCAGCCCTTCCTGTCACATACAGGAACTCTGCAGACCTCCTCCCCTGGGAAAGAGCTCCTGTTACGAAGTCACTCGATCCCTACCTGCTTCTGCGATGCCCGGGGAATGGTCGAAGTGAAACCCAATAGCCCGAGTGGCGGTCTGTGCCCTAGATGGCCGTGCTGCCCCGGGCGGTGGCCCCTCCGCACAGCCGTGGCCCATGCAGCCTTCAGGAGTCTGGGAGGCATCTTCCCCAGTGCAGGCCAGACCCCAAGGCCTGGCCGCATCCTGAGGAGGCGTGACGAGACAGGACCCTGGTGGCATAGGGTATGCTGGGCATGGCAGTGGGACTTCCTCAAGGGGAGGTGTTAGGCTAGCTGTGCCCACTTAGCAGCCTCATTAACGGCCTCATTAGGAGGCCCCTAATGAAGTAGAAGGTGCTAATTCCTCTAGGAGGTGCTGCTAGCACCAGGGACAGGGATTCTCTCCTGGGGGAAGTTCTGAGAAGCAGTCAGAATACTGCAGATGAACAGCCGGCTGGGGTGGGAGCTCCCAGCAGGTGGCTGGCAGGAGAGCAGAGTCCTGGAGGAGGCTGTGAGTGGGGGCAGGGGTGCGGGTTAGAATCCTGGACTTGACTGATGGACACGAGTGGTGGGCCCCTGCAGTGAGCGTCCGGAGGTGGAGCTGGGTAGGGGCCTGCAGGCCCACCCTGAAACGCAGAGACACAGACAGGCGCGGGGCCCTGCGGCAGGCCCGCAGGCGTGGCCGTGGGCCTGCGCCCCGCAGTCTGAGCTGACCTGTGGCAAGGCGATTCCCATCTCACTGGCTCATTGTGGATTAAAGACCCAGGGTTGGCTCAGCCTGGGCAGGTGGGCTCCTGAGGCATGATGCCATCCCTACCTGAGAAGGTAGGTCAGGGCGTTGTGCAGGGTGGCCAGGTTTCGGGCAGGCGTGGGTCAGCCTGGTCACCGGGGACAGAGAGCAGGGCCTTTCTGTTTGGGAGAGCTGACTTAGATCACAGAGAGATTAGCGCGGCTGCCACACCTCGGGGCAGGGACTTTGCACTCCCCGGAGGGACACTTAATAATAACGAGGGCAGCTAGCACTTTTCTGTGGGCTGAGCGTGTGATAGACATTACTTTGTCATGATTCCCTGTGAAGTGGGTACCTTTATTATCCCGTTTTGCAAGCGAGGAAAATGAGGCTCAGAGAAGTGAAGGTCACAGACAAGTAGAAGCGATGGGCCAGGGCTGCCCCCAGTCAGGGCTGAGGCCAGGGGCAGGGGAGTCCCCAGGGAGACCGGGTGAGGACGTGTTGGAGCACAAGGGCACGTGAGAAGACCACAGAGGCAGCTCGGAGAGGACTCGCCCAAACAGAAACAGACCTGGGCGGGGGCCCACGTCCCCCACACAGACAGGCAGCATGAGGGGGTCCTGGGCTCGGAGACCCCAGCGGCCGGGCAGTGCCATCGGGAAGCCAGCTGTGCCCACCCGTCAGAGCTGCACCAGGGCACCTCTGCCCCCCATGACCGAATGAGTGTAGGACTAGGGCCCATTCTTAGTTTCAGGAAAATAAACAGTCTCCAAGGAAGAATTCAGAAATAAAACCTGGGCTGGCCCCAACGACGGGAACCCCTTCTGCCATTGGGTACAGGTCCCTGCTGGCCCTGCTAAGTGCGCCCTGTCGTAAACCCCCTGGACAGGGCACCGGGGTGGGGCGGGGGGCTCGGGCGGGAGCCAGGGAAGGTCCTGCTGCGCTCTGGGCCCTCCTCCTCACTCCCGGTAGCCAGCCGCCTCCTGGAACAGTCCAGCAGGAAACTAAAGGCCCCAATTGATTCCTGGGGAGTTGGCTGGAGTCAGTGACAGGGCCGGTGGCAGATGGCAAATTCTACTTGTTGAAGAAGAGTGGAAAATACTTAGCATGAGAATCAAAGCTGGAGCCTCCAGGAGAAGTGATAAATGGAGCCGGATGAGGGCTCCCAGGGAGGGTCGGGGGGCACAGCCGAGGGGAGTCTCGGCTCGGGCCTGGCTCTGCGCTCACTAGCTGGGTGACCTTGGGCGAGTTACCGAACTGCTCTGGGCTTCAGTTTCCTCCTCAGTAAGATGGGGATAAGAATAACTTGCCTCCTGGGGTTGTTAGAAAGATGAAATTAGAGAAGGCAGTGTTCCTGAACTGCCCGCCACAGTGCCTGGCATGTAGTAAATGTTACATAAGAAGTTTTAAAAAATAAGCAGGTGACAGAATAATGGTTGGAGCTATTTCCGTGCCCAGCCCGGGACGGCTGCGGGCACGGCCTCCAGTAGTTGGAGCTGCCCTTTTCCATCCTCTGCGCTGGACTTCGTGCCCGGTACCAGCTGGCCCTTGGGGAGGGCGGGGCTCCGGCCAGCAGGCACGTTGACGTGGAGGGAACACAGCCAGCCCGGGCCCTCACTGACTAGGTGATTTAACCTCTCAGAATCTCAGTTTCCCCATCTGTGACGTGGGAACAGCCACACCCCGCCCCCAATAGGGTCGTCATGAGGGACGCAGGAGGTGACTCCCGGCCCTTCCAGGCTGTCGGGGCCAGGGCTGTGGGGAAGGTGCTTGTGGACCTAGGGTGTCCGAGAGCCTAGGGTCAGAGGGGGACATGTGGCAGCGGTGTCCCCCTCCTGGCCCGGCCACGCCAGGCACCCTGCTGCCATCCCGGGGCCTGGGTGTGTGAGGACCCATCTTGAGCTGAGATCCGGCCCCGGGCCTGGGCAGGCTCGGCTCTGCCTTCTGCTCCGGCACAGCTGATGCGAGAAAAGCGACAGCTTTCGGCCCCTAACTTGGGCTGCGCACACCCGGGCACAGGCTGGTGAAGCATGTGGCCCCCGGCCCACGCACGCTCTCTCTCTGTCGCCTCCCTCGCCGCCTTCTCCCTTCCTGTGCCTTTCAGAGCCCAGCCTCTGTGCGGGGCCGCGGACCTGGGGAGGGGAAGGGCCTTCGGGGGGGGGGGGAAGGGACGCGTGGGCCTTGCCAGTGCGCGGGGGAACGAGGACGCGGACCGAAGGCAGAGAAACTTTCTTGAGTAGCTCGCAGAGGTGCTTGAGCTTCCCAGCTCTGCCTGGTCCTTGTCACAGGACCTCCAAGCAGGCATGGAGCCTCTCTGAGCCTCGGTTTCTTCATCTGTAAAGCTGGGGTGCTCCCACTCGTGGCCTGATGGGGCTGGAATGAGAGGACACATCGAGTTTTAGCCCCGTGCGCACTCCCAGCGCCACGGCCTGCTCCCCCCGGGACACTCCCGCCGAGCTCCCCTGGGCTCAGTTCTCCTCATCTGCAGAACGGGGCCTACACCCGCACTCTCCCCTGTGCTGTGAGGACGGTGCTGAGGCCCCGCTGCCTCGCTGCACAAGAGGATGCTTGAAGCCAGCTCCTGGCGTCAGAAACAGGCGTTTAGCTGCATCCTGCTCAGAAGCAGCGCATAGTGGTTAAGACACAGACTCTGGATGTAGGCTGTGTGACCTGCGGCAAGACACTGTACCCTGTCTATAAAATGTGGCGACAGCAGTAGCAACCTCCCAGAGTGGTTATGAGGATGAAGTGAGTTATTTGTGAACGGCTTCGACACGGCCCAGTACATGGTAGGCAACTGACCAGTGCCACAGGAGGCAAGACGACAGGGTCCCCAACCCACAGACGGACCCCTGGAACCGCCCTGCCGCGTTGGGAAGTGATCCCAGCCATGACAACGTGTTGATCACCTCCCTCGGAGGGAGGTTAGCCAGCCCTGCAGCTAAGACGTGAAGAACAGGGATTCCACCCCCAACGAGGCCCACACTCTGGACACTGCTGAGGAGAGCAGGGGCCATCTACTCGTCAGGTTAGGCCAGAGGGGGCTGTTGGCGAGCCTGCCCAGAGAGCACACCTCTAGGGCCACCAGTCACCCTGCAGGCTGCCCGGACCCAGCTGCACTGTTGTCAGGACCCCTCACCCCATCAGATGCCCCCCAAGACTCCAAGACTAGACAAGCTCCAGCACCCAACACAGAAACACGTGGAATCAGATAGGCCAAGGGGCCTAGCAGGCAACAGCTGCCTGTCCCTGTCACCTTCTTCAGAGCACTTTCCGATTTTAAAGCCCTTCCCGTGGAATTGCATTCATCGTGGGGATGGAGTCCTGGGCCCTCCCCTCGGGCACTGAGGGTCAGAACCCCCTGCAGAGCTTCAGAGCCCTTGCAGACCCCCCAGCTGCCCTTTGCACTTCGGCCACCAGGAAGTTGGGAGTCTGACGGTCGTTTCATGGGAAGCCACCGTGTGGGCCTTTATGTCTTGCATGTGTGCAATGGATTCCCCCAACCTTCTGTCTTAATTTTACTTTGTTCTTTTTTTTTTTTTTTTTTTGTATTTTTCCAAAGTTATATAGAAGCAGAGAGGCAGAGAGACAGACTCACGCATGCGTCCAACCGGAATCCACCCAGCATGCCCACTAGGGGGCAATGCTCTGCCCATCTGGGGCGTGCTCCATTGCAACTGGAGCCATTCTAGCGCCTGAGGTGGAGACCATAGAGCCATCCTCAGCACTGGGCCAACTTTGCTCCAGTGGAGCCTTGGCTGCAGGAGGGGAGGAGAGAGAGAGAGAGAGAGGAAGGAGAGGGGGAAGAGTGGAGAAGCAGATGGGTGCTTCTCCCATATGTCCTGACTGGGAATCAAATCCAGGACTTCCACACGCCAGGCCAATGCTCTATCACTGAGCCAACCGGCCAGGGCTTAATTTTACTTAGTTCTTGTTTTGAGGTTTATTGGTTTTTAAGTTTGTACAGGCAGTCCCCACGTTATGATCGAGATGGATTCTGTAAGATTGTTCTTAAAAGTTGAATGTGCATGTAAGTGGGAACAGGTACATTTATCTATTAAATGCAACTTAGATGTTTGCCCTAACATAGTATTTATTTTTACCTGTCTGAGCATATCAATGCTTAAACATTTCCAAGCCTACAAAGCCTACCTGGTCGGTAACCCCAGGACTGCCTGTACCCTACATTGTCCATTGTTTGTGGTTCCTACAAGGCATTCACACAGTCGTTTGTCGTGAATACAAATAAATACTAATGTTTATTAACGCACAAGACCACAAGCCTCCCGTTAGTCCCACTTCTTATCCTTCAGAAGCGGAAGGTGAGGACAGGAGGGGCGGTGACTCTCTGGCCTGGGGACACCGCTCTTGGTCCGGCTGGCCGTAGCTACACCTGGCCCAGTCACCAGCCTCGGTCCAGGGGGCCCAGGGAAGGTGGGCTCGGGTCTGAGGGGCTCGCCTCCTTCGGCAGCCGAGCTGCGGAGCGACGGGAGCCCTGCCTGCCCGGGGTGGAGAGAGAGAGCCGGCCGGGGGTGCCCGGGGAGCCAGCCCATCCCTGAGCCCACCCCTGAGCCCGGGGAGCCGTGCCTGTGCTGGCTGCCTTCCGCAGACGGGTCTCTGGCAGGGAGCTCGCGAGGATTTCACCGGCTTCCGACAGGGTTATGCAGCTTCAAGAGCGTGACAGAGAGGATCTCAGCCTGGGCTCCCTGGGGTGACACTCTGTGGATGGCGTGCCTCTCGGGGAGTTCGAGGGCCGTGCGGCAGGAGGAGGGGGAGGGAATGGGCCTTCGTGGGGGGCTCCAGGACGACGTGTCAGCAGGAAGAGCCGAGAGCCTCGGGGCCTTGCTGAGCCTCAGTCTCCTCACCCGTAAAAGGGGGTGGCAGGACTGTTTCTGAGACCCCTCTTTGTTTTTGAAGACTTTATTCATTTTAGAGAGGAAAGAGAGAGAAGGGGGGAGGGACAGGAAGCATCGACTCACCTATGTACCTTGACCAGGCAAGTCCAGGGTTTCGAACCAGCGACTTCAGTGTTCTAGGTCAACGCTTTATCCGCTGCGCCACCACAGGTCAGGCTCTGAAGCCCCTTCTCACTGACCCTCCTGCGTTAGGTGTGGGCTCTGGATGGCCCTCCTGTCCACTCAGCCCTCTGCTCCTCGGAAGGTCACGGGCCGGCGTCTCTGAGCCCAGTCCTGTCCCTCTTCAGTGGTAGCAATACTAAAAGAGCCAGCACCTGCTCAGCACTTACCGGGTGACCGGTGCAATCTTAGGCTTGTGATGCATTTCGCCCTCATGACAGTTCTGAAGCAGATCCTGTCTTAGTCACCCTCCAGCCCATCCCTGGGCCCAGAGGCCTGAGGCTGCCTTTGGGCAGGGGGGAAAGGCCACGAGCTGACGTGGAAGCTGGAAGTGGGACTGCTGGGGTCTCTCAGAGGGCATCGTCCTGTCCCTGTAGGCACTGGGACCTGCAGGCAAGCAAGGGGACGTTGGGCCTCCTCCAAGGCCAGACCCTGCGCGGGGCCATCTGGAGTGCCGACGAGGCAGCCCACGCCCCCCTCGCTCCCCTGGGGGCTCTCGGCACCCTTCAGCTGGGACCCTCTGCCCAGGGCTCTTCTCTCTGAAAGCTGCTCCCAGGCCCAAGCCCAAAGGGACCTTAGGGTCAGGGGACGAAGCCCAGCCTGGGTGCTGTAGCCAGCAGCCCCTACCCCCCCCCCCCCCAGGGCTCACGGCGGGGGCGGGGCGGGGTGTTTCAGTCAGGACTTGCAGCGCTGACCCACCCCCACCCCAGGTCTGGCCGCAGTCCCCCGCCAGCAGTCTCAGGAGCTCTGTTAATATGACAGTCACCACGAATGGAGGCGTGCGGCCTGCCAGGGTTGTGCAAACCCTTTGGTGACATCATCCCAGTCAGTCCTCCCTGCAGCCTTCCAAGGGGGTGGTGTCAGCCCTGTTTGGCAGGAGAAGCCACTGAAGCCCTCAGGCAGTGAGGACAGACTCGGGAGAGGAGATGGTTCTCCCTGAGGCCGGGGAGGCGATGGGTGGGGCATTCCCCCCAAAGCCAAGGATGTGAGCTAAGAGGACTTTTATGACAGGAAGGGAGCACCCTCAGGGGGACTTGGGGATGCCTCTGGGGGAGCAGTGAGGGTTTGGGACAGTCTGTGAGGCTGCTCAGGAGGCGAGGGGCTGGCTTTGAGGTTGGATGTGCTCATACTCCAGGCGCAGGAGAGGGGGTGTGAAGATGAGGGACATGCCAGCCCCCCCCCCCCACACTGTCATTTGAGCTGGGGCAGGGATGGGTAGCAAGGAGTCCAGGAGTTTACTGTCAGACAGTGTGCCCAGGGCCACAGTGGGGTGAGGGCCCCAGGATATCATTAGGGGGCAGCCTGTTCAACGTGAGGATGGGGTGGCTGGGGGCTATCAGGGAGGGTTTCAAAGAGGAGGTGACTTTTGGTGGATCTAAAAAGATGAGTAGGGCTTTCCTGGTAGAGGAAGTGGGGTAAACAAAGCACAGAACCTCCCAAAGAAGTAAGTTCAGGGAGCAGCAGGCGTGGGGGCAGCAGGGAAGGAGGGTCTGGGCAGTGTGAGGAGGAGCTAGGACCTCTCCCCAGCCAGAAGGAACCGGTGGCTGAGGGCAGGATCTGTGTTCAGGGAGCAGCAGGCGTGGGGGCAGCAGGGAAGGAGGGTCTGGGCAGTGTGAGGAGGAGCTAGGACCTCTCCCCAGCCAGAAGGAACCGGTGGCTGAGGGCAGGATCTGTGTTCAGGGAGCAGCAGGCGTGGGGGCAGCAGGGAAGGAGGGTCTGGGCAGTGTGAGGAGGAGCTGGGACCTCTCCCCAGCCAGAAGGAACCGGTGGCTGAGGGCAGGATCTGTGCTGCAGTCTGTCCCCACAGGGTGGTATCTTTTCCTGCTCCAGGACTCGGAGCAAGCCACCTGCCCAATGTTGCAGAGCCTGCCTGCTGGTGACTGAGGCCCTTAGCCATTGCCTGGGGTGCGTGGACTTCACCCTGCAGACCACAGGGAGCCATGGAAGATTTTTATTTATCTACTTATTTATTTTTAGGCGATAAGAGGGGAAACAGACAGACTTCTGCATGTGCCCTTACCAGGATCCACCCAGCAACCCCATCTGGAGCTGATGCTCGAGTACCGAGTTATTTTTAGTGCCTGAGGGTGACTTGCTGGGACCCACCGACCTATCCTCAGCACCTGGGGCCACGCTTGAGTCCATCAAGGCACTGGGTGTGGGAGGCGAAGACGGAGAGAAGGGGGAGAGGGAGAGGGAGAGAAGCAGGAGCAGATGGTTGCTTCTCCTGTGTGCCCTGACTGGGAATCAAACCTGGGACGTCCATACATCTGCCCGACGCTCTGTCCACTGAGCTACTGGCCAGGGCAGAAGGTTTTTAAAGTAGGGGACAGCATGTGCATTTTAAAAAAGACTCTTTGCAGTTTTAGGAAGAGGAACTCCCAGAATGAGGCCTGGGTCGCCATCAGGAAAATTGGGCTCTGTGGGCAAAGGAAGAAGGTAGCTCCGAAGGGCCATTCAAGTCATCTTATCCATGTGGGGGGTTCCTCGCACCTCATTCCTACCTGCCTGGGCTGGGGGCTCAGCCAGGGGGGTGGGGGGCCCGGCAGCGCCCCTGGTCTCCCCCCACGGGAGGGGGTGCCCTGGGGGTGCCACTGGGCTGGGGTTCAGTGGCGGGGAGGCTTTGTGCCCGTCCAGCGCGGTTGTTGAGGGCACTGATCCTGTGCCCCAGGGGAGGAGAGCCAGATGGTTCGTGGCCGCTCCCGACCAGGAAGCAGCCTCTGCCCTCCCCCTCCTGAGCATTTCCTCCAGATGAAATCACATCCCCAGCAGCGGAACAGGCCCCCATTGTGAGGAGCTGGGGTCTCCAGAGAAAGGAGAGAAAGGATGTCTTTCAGGCCCTTAAAAATAGCAGCCCTGAGATTTATGAATCCGCATGGAACGGCGCTGTCCCGTCCTCCCCCCGGCAGCAGCACAGGCCCTGTCACCCTCAGCCCAGAGCGGGCCCTGGTGCTGACCCGCTGGAGAGTCCACAGGCCCAGGCGGGGAGGGGGGGCGTCCACAGGCCCAGGCGGGGGGGGGGGCAGTCACACACACTCCCTCTGCCTCCCCTCCCCTGCCAAGACCTAAGACCAGCACTGGCATTTCCCAGCCTGGCTAGGGCCTCTGTGGACAGTTTCCTCTGTGGTCCTCAACAGAACTCTTAGCAGGTGGGAATAATCAACAGATGAGGAAACTGAGGCACAACTAGTAAGTCACATGTTAGCGGGTGGTGGAACCCAGCTGGAAGTTTTCGGCACTGGGCCTAGGATTCTGCATTAGGGGGCTGGCCCAGAAGGGGCAGGAGTCCGTGTGATCCGGTGGGCACTGGCGCTGACCTCAGCTGTGGGCCTCAGGCTGGGGGCAGAGGCTGCCGCCGGCCACTTCACTCCAGTGCCTGACAGACCTTTAGCTGCCTCAGCAGGGCCAGGTGCCTGGCTGGTCCTCTTTCTCCCACCTGGAGGCAGGGAGGGTGGGGCCATGCGCGCACATGGGGCTGCGCGTGAGTTAGAGGGGGATGTGCGAGTGGTATGTGTGAGTTAAGGAGTGTCCGTCATCGTAGACTCCCAAGAGGTAAAGGGTAGGAGCAAGGGGCGACTGGGAAGGTTCCCCGGGGCATACCTGAGGACAAGCTGTTCTGGGCTGCTGGCAGGGGCAGGGTCCTCACTGCCCCCAGGGGCCGGTGCTCCTCGTCCTCCACCCAGGCCTGTCCTGATTGGAGCAGGAGGTGGAGCCACAGTGCTTGCTGGGACCGCACTGGCCCCATGCTGGCCCCGGACCTCTGTCATTCCTTCTGAATGAGGAGGCCCCTTGAGCCAGACCCCACACTCCACCCTCCCCTCCGGGAGCCATCTGGAGACCGGGAGGGGCTGTGGAGAACCAGTGGCTAAGCCTCAGCTGTCGGCAGCTCTGGCTTGCCCTGGCCCTGCTGCTGCTCACGGTGTCCCAGCCCCTCCCGTCCCATCCTTTCTGACCGAAGCTGGTGCTGTCAGCCACTTTGTCACAGACACAGCGCTCTGGCTCCAGCCCACGGCAGCCCCAGACCACACCCGGCCGCCCCACCGTGCGGCTCTGTGCTCTCCATCCTTCTCCCTGCTTCCCAGAACCCGTGCTCCGGCTCCTCCTTGTCGAAAGTGGGATGATGTCACTTCCTGAGGGTGGGGGGAGGAGTAGGCACGACCCCGGCAGGCTAGCCCGCCAGCCCGCCTGCCAGGCCGCCAGCTCACCGGGAGAAGTCAGGCAGCAGCTAGATGAAGTGGCTGCTCCCGGGCGAGGGAGGTGGAGACAGGCTGGGCTGGACATGCCGGCCGGCCCCGTGCCCCCTGGCCCACCCTGAGGGCTGTGCCCATCAGCTGGGGGAGACTTGCCCGCTTCCTTCCTGAGTGATGCTGGTCTCTGAGGATACTCGTTTTCTCTGGAGGCGTCACGGGGAGAGGACTTGCCACCTGCCCGTGGACCAGGTGCCATGTAAGCTTGCCGGCCTGGGCAGCTGTCCACCAGAGGGGCACCCAGCCTCCACAGCAGGGGTCACTCTGCACAGCTCAGCACGGGGCTATTCTGGATTCCCTCCTCGGGGTCCCTGGGCCAGCCTCCCTGCGGGAGCCCTCGGGCCTGCTCCACTACCCTGTTCCCCCAGCTCTCAGGAGCCGGGACCGGATTCCTGGGCACTCTTCCCTGATCTTGCCTTGGCGAATTTGAACTCTGTGGCTTTAGAGAGTTGAGAACAGGGTGGTAAAGACTGCTTGGCTCGGGGGAGGTCTGGGAGGTGTGGTTTCCAGGAGGGTGGGTCACCCAGCGCCCTTCTAGCAGGGGATCTGGGGGTGCCTCGGGCATGCTCTTGGCCCTGGATCTCAGCCATGTCAATCATCTTCCCTTCCTAGAGGCATAGCTGAGGTTGGGAATTCTTTCTAGTAGGTGCAAAACCAAGTCATAGAGCGTGCTCCCAGGGTTCCAGAAAAGTGAGAAACTGAAGAACCCCATTCAACAGATATTCACTGAGTCCCTGCCATGTGCTGGCACTCCCCCTCCATGCCCGCCGTGCCCTCTGTGCACCTGCCCCGGGGCCCTTAGCCTCTGCCTGCCCTGCTCAGCTCATGCCAGGAGACAGGCTCCTGCTTGATCTGGGAAGCCCCACCCCACCCAAGGACAGTGTGCACCGGGCTGAGTCTCCCTGAGAAGAGGCAGGAGCAGGGCTGAGGGAGCCCCCTGGCCCCACGGAGGGGAGGCAGGCTGTGAGCCCAGGCCTTCAGTGGAGCTGAGCAGTCGCTGTTGGATGAACCCTGCGCAGAGCTGATCCCGAGGGGCAGGTGCCAGTCTTAGGGGCTGGAGAGACCTCAGGAGTAGGGTAAAGCCAGAATGTGGCTGCTTAAGTCCTTTATGTTGGCTCTGGCGGGTGGATACGGCAGAGGTGGGTCCTGCCCAAAGGTGGGTTAGCATTTCCGGTGGCCTGGAAGCCGCTGGGCTGTGGGAACTGGGCGAGATGCCTGCGCTCCCAGACACACCTAACCAGAGGGCGGCGGCCCTGGGCACCGTGGTGGCCCAGGCAGCCACAGGGTCCTCGGCTCTCTTTCAGGAGGTGAGCGCCAGGCCCGCTGAGCCTCTGCAGAGCCGCCAGCCATGCCCGGGATCGTGGTGTTCCGGCGGCGCTGGTCTGTGGGCAGCGATGACCTCGTCTTGCCGGCCATCTTCCTCTTCCTCCTGCACACCACCTGGTGAGTCCTGGGGCCGTGCCACCAGCCTGGGTTTGAAGGAGAGGGCTAGAAGGAGGCTGTCCAGCCATCTGTCCTGATCCTGTCATGCTCCCAGCTCCCAAGTGGTATGCTTGAAACATACAGCCTCTGAGGCGGGACCCACATGGAACCCAGGGACCCACCCGGCCACCACCAGACCCGGGCCCAGCCCTGGGCAGAGCTGCCGCTGTCTCTCTCCCATGGCTGACATCTGGGCTGCTCGCTCTTGCTTCCCTGCCCCTGGCAGCCTGTGTCCGCAGAAGCACGCGATGCCAGGTGGACAGGGGTCTTATAGCCACCGCATCCAGGCAGGCGGGGCTGCGGGGGCGGGGCAACCTGCCGGCCCCTCCCACGTGCGTGTCCTCGCAGGTTTGTGATCCTGTCCGTGGTGCTCTTCGGCCTGGTCTACAACCCGCACGAGGCCTGCTCGCTGAACCTGGTGGATCACGGTCGCGGCTACCTGGGCATCTTGCTCAGCTGCATGATCGCCGAGATGGCCATCATCTGGCTGAGCATGCGCGGAGGCATCCTCTACACAGAGCCCCGAGAATCCATGCAGTACGTGCTCTACGTGCGCCTGGGTAAGGGCCGCCCGCCTCGGGTGGGGGCTGCTTCGGACCCCCTCACCTGCGCCCTCCCCCCGTGCCCCATCATTCAGCCAGTGCTCCTTGGGACATGCGATGGGGTCCAGCAGGCTGAGGGGCTTATGTTCTAGACTGGGAACGGGCAGGCCTCAGCCGGAGGGTCTGATCGAGCCTGCTCTCTGTTTTTGTAAATAAAGTTTTATTGGAGCCCAGCCACACACGTTCATTCACGGACTTGTCTCTGGCTGCTTCTGTGTGACAACAGCAGGCTGAGTCGCTGCGACAGAGGGTATAGCCCGCAGAGCCTGAAATAGTTACTCTCCGGCCTTTACAGAAGAAAGCTTGCCGGCCCTGTCCTAGGCTGTCTCTCCAGCTGCTCTGGGAGCCTCTCCAAACAGCCCCTATCCTGGGGAAAGCCCTCAGGGCCTGAAATAGTTCCTCTCCAGCCTTTACAGAGAAAAGCTTGCCAGCCCTGTCCTAAGCTGTCTCTCCAGCTGCTCCGGAGCCTCTCCAAACAGCCCCTATCCTGGGGAAAGCCCTGAGGGCCTGGCCAGCCAGTTCCCAGAGGGCCCGCTTGTGTCTGCTCCTGGGCTTCTCCCGGTGGGATCAGTCGTCCCTAGTGAACACATCTGTGCTTCTACGAACTGTGCTGAGTCCTTTCCTCCCGTTCATTCTGGGAGGAGCTATTATTATCTCATTTTACAGATGAGGGAGTCTGGGGCCCAGAGAGGTGAATCCTCTTCCTCAGGGTCATGCAGCTACCGTGGATGTGTCAGAGCTGAGATTTGAATCCAGGTTGTCTGGCTCCAAAGCCTGTGAAGCTGGGGCTTCCAGTGCTGCCCCAATTACCCCACCCCACCCCCATCTCAGCCCTGGGGCCAGTGCTCTGGCCGAGCACAGTGCCCTGAGCAGCCCCCCACCCCATCTCAGCCCTGGGGTCGGTGCTCTGGCCGGAGCACGGTGCCCTGAGCAGCCCCCCACCCCATCTCAGCCCTGGGGTCGGTGCTCTGGCCGGAGCACGGTGCCCTGAGCAGCCCCCCACCCCATCTCAGCCCTGGGCTCGGTGCCCTGAGCAGCCCCCCACCCCATCTCTGGCCGGAGCTCGGTGCCCTGAGCAGCCCCCACCCCCATCTCAGCCCTGGGCTCAGTGCTCTGGCTGAGCACGGTGCCCTGAGCAGCTGGCTGCAGGGCCTCCTCCCTCCTTCTGCCTCAAGTGCTAGAGTCTTTTTCCTGGGGAAATAGCTTGTTTCCCTGAAATAAGTGCTCTCTCATTTAATTCTTACACAGTAACATACTGTAGATCTTGTCACTCATTTTACAGATGAGGAAACAGAGGCTCAGAGAGACTAGGTAACTTGCCTAAGATAGATCTGATTCCAAAGTTCACGGATGCAATTCCAAAATCCTGAAAGGACAAGGAAATATCTCTTCATTGTCCACCTTTCCAGTCACCTTCTCAGGGAATGTCAGGGCCTGAGGGCACAGTCCAACAGGACCCTGTTGGGGACAGCCACTCCCCCTGGGCCCTCTCTTCCACGAAGCCTGAGGGCGGCAGGGGGTGGGGGGTGGGGGGGACCTGGCGCCCTGGCTGCCGGCAGAGGCCCCGTGGCAGGAGGGGCCAGCCGAGGTTCCAGGCCTTCAGCCAGCACCCTGCTGTCCTCACAGCCATCCTGGTGATTGAGTTCATCTACGCCATTGTGGGCATCGTCTGGCTCACTCAGTACTACACCTCCTGCAACGACCTGACCGCCAAGAACGTCACCCTTGGTATGTGAGCCCCGGGCTGGGAGGGCCAGAGGGGAGGGACAGGCTGAGCGCCAGCAGGGAGACAGGTTCTGTGAGGGTCTTGGCCTTCGTCCCCGAGGCCTGCAGCAGCTGAGGGCCCCTCAGCCTCTCACTAGAAGACTACAGAACTGCCTGCTCTTTGCCACGCGTGGACCTTGGGGTCATGGCCCAGCAAGCGGACGGCTTCTGGGGGGCAGGGAGGCTCCAGCGCCCTTTTCTGTAGAGCTGGTGTGCCAGGGAGGTGTCCCCAGCACCTCCTCTTGCTTCCCTCTGCTGCCCCCGCAGGGATGGTCGTCTGCAACTGGGTGGTCATCCTCAGCGTCTGCATCACCGTCCTCTGCGTCTTTGACCCCACGGGCCGCACCTTCGTCAAGCTGAGAGCCACCAAGAGAAGGCAGCGTAACCTGCGGACCTACAACCTACGGTGAGTTGGCGGGCGGTGGTAGCCCCTCGTGGGGTTTGTTGACAGGTGGGCAAGGCTGGCCCGACACCTCCCAAACTGCATTGCACCCTGTGTGAGCCACGGGCTTGGTCCACGGCTTCGCCTCTCCCTTCCTCAGTGTTCTGGTCTGTAAAGCGGGAATGATGGTAGTTCCTGCCTCACGCTGCGGTTGTGAGATTTAAATTAGCTAATATGTGCCAAGTGGTCAACACAGTGCTCCCGTTGTTTCGTGCTCAGTAAATGGTAGCCATTGTTGTCATTCTTCAATGCGGACGACGCCAATGACCATGACAGTAATAGCAGGAGGTATGTGCAAGTCGAGCCAGTCGTGTATGCTAACTAACAGTAACTCTGTGAGGTAGCTGTTACCATCATCCTCGTAATACAGATGAAGAAACTGGGCCACAGAGAGGTTATGTGACTTGCCTGAGGTGACTCAGCTGGTATATGGGGGAGGGGGGCTAGGACTGGCTTTAGAGCCTGTGCTCTTAACCACTAGGCTAGGGTGCCTGTAGCATTGAGGAGGCTGAAGGAGGTTAATCAAGGAAGGCTTCCTAGAGGGGTTGTTTTCTACAGGGTTTTGAAGAAGGAAGAAGGTTGTGCCATGGCAGAGAGAATGAAGGAAGGGCCCCAGGGTCATCGTGATTCTTGTTTATTGATAGAAAACTAGCAGGGGTTTCCAGGGTGGGTCACAGTACAGTCCTGTTAATTGAGCTTCTGCTGAGAGTTAGGCCCTGCCCTGAGCTGTTTCCACCGTCTGCCCTTCCGCCAACCCTGGTGCAGCTGCGAGTCCCATTCTTCAGGTAGGAGTCGAGATCCCAGAGAGGCAGAACACTTGCCCCGAGTCAGGTTGGTGGGGCATGGAACTGGCTCTACATCTCCAACCCAGGGCCATGGGGTCAGGGGCCCTCAGGCAGGGGGCGGGGCCCGGCTCCCCCAGCCCAGCAGGAACCTCCCCGCCCCTCCCTCCTGCCTCCACGTCAGCTCAGCTCGGCCCTGCGACCAGAGCCACACCCAGGCCTGGGCTGGCCATCTCCCAGCCCGGAACTCCCGGCCCCCGCCCGGTGCCGCTGGCCACCACCGCCTGTCCCATTTTGCTCATTCTGAGCACACACCCCCACCTGACCTGGTTTCTGGGCTCCTGGGGCCCTGGGAAAAGTCTCTCCCTGACTCTGGGTAATTGCCTTTGGGCCCAGTTACCGCCTGTGCAGCTGGGGGTTGGCACTGGCTGTCGTTTTAACCAGAAAGTCTCCCTGTATCTCTGGGCCCCATGCTGGCGGGTCGGGGGCCTCAGAACTCCTGGGTCCCGCCCTGTCGCGGTTTCTCCGGGCCTCAGGTGGGGTCTGGGAGGGCGGCCCCGGCCACAGCGTGCTTAGTGTGACCACCTTTCTCCGGGCCTCAGGTGGGGTCTGGGAGGGCGGCCCCGGCCACAGCGTGCTTAGTGTGACCACCTTTCTCCGGGCCTCAGGTGGGGTCTGGGAGGGCGGCCCCGGCCACAGCGTGCTTAGTGTGACCACCTTTCTCCGGGCCTCAGGTGGGGTCTGGGAGGGCGGCCCCGGCCACAGCGTGCTTAGTGTGACCACCTTTCTCCGGGCCTCAGGTGGGGTCTGGGAGGGCGGCCCCGGCCACAGCGTGCTTAGTGTGACCACCTTTCTCCGGGCCTCAGGTGGGGTCTGGGAGGGCGGCCCGGCCACAGCGTGCTTAGTGTGACCACCTTTCTCCGGGCCTCAGGTGGGGTCTGGGAGGGCGGCCCGGCCACAGCGTGCTTAGTGTGACCACCTTTCTCCGGGCCTCAGGTGGGGTCTGGGAGGGCGGCCCGGCCATAGCATGCTTAGTGTGACCACCTCTCATGCTGTCCACTCACCCCCCCTCTGCTCCAAAACCAACAGTTTTTCCAACAAGGACATTTCCAAACCTGCCGACCTTTCATGCGCTTCCAGGTTCAGGATGCGCGCAAGCCCTGCTGGGCCTCCCTGACAGGTTAATTCACTCTCTGGAAGTCAGGCAGCTGTCGAAGTCCTTGGCTCTTTCTCTTTCCAGTGACATCTGGTGGGAGTTGGGAGGTGGGTTGTTCCCAGCATTACTCTCCGGGAGCCTTGACCTTGGATCTTGGCAGGAGGAGTATCTGTCCTCCCTTCACTTTAGTGAGTTCCAGGGCAGAGGGCGGCTGGTCTGTGAACTTTCTCCGTCGGGGTTTAGTTTGTCTCACCCTGTGTTGGTCTCTGTGGCCTAACTTAGTGCATTAGGCCAAACCTGTCACCGGCTTCATCTTCCCCCTGCTGGACATGCGGAGTACTGCAGGGCAGTGTACAGTCAGCACCTCCATCAGGCCAGAGACTGAGCAGGATTTTCTCTTTGACCCTTTGAAAACCCTGTTTGGTTAGAAAGGGTTAAAAGAATATGCTGTCCTGGGAGCCCAGCTGGGCCAGCACACCTTCCCTTTATCAGGCCCCTGGCAGGTGGGACATCGAGTTAGGAGGTCAGCTTGTCACCCAAGTCCCTTCGGGCTGACGGGTCCCGGAAACAGCAGTTCCCGTGCACCCTCTCCTGTGCCCTTCTGCCGCCCTGGGAGGCCCCCTGGCTTCCCCTGGTCTTGTAGAGCCAGGGTTGGGCGCAGGAAGTGGCCTTTGCCACAGAGAAGAGCCGAGAGGCTCGGGAAGGAGGGCACAGCCCGTCGCTCCTGCTGGATGCTAAGTGCCTCGCAGGCATTCGGGGCCGCCCCTGCCTTCCCCTCCTGACCGCCTGACCGGGCATTTGGGGCCGCCCCTGTCTTCCCCTCCTGACCGCCGGGCATCAGGCTCTGACAGCACCGGCAATAAGGCACACATCACATGAGCAGGCTATTCCTTCTTGCTCTGTCTAGAAATGTACATTTTAAATATTGGATCTGTTATCTTTATGCTCAAAACACACCACACACCAACTTCTGGGCACCCAGCAGTGGGAGGGCCTCCGTGGATAACTGGCCAATCACTCTGCCTTCGGATACAGACTGCTGGACACCTGGTGCCCCATCCTACCAGCTCGGGGGCTGGGGGCTGGGGGTTGGGTGGGAATGCCAGGGCCAGCCGTGCAGAGGAAGGCTGGGGCGGGGGGCTGCCCCCTCTCATGTGATAGATCCACGGAGCTGGGAATTCAGAGCCTCGCTCAGCCCTTAAACTTCCCCCGAGTACAGAGAACCTGAGTATCTGAAATCCTTTTGAGGGGAAGCAGCTCTGTCTGACAGGCTTGGGCTCCCAGCTCCAAAGCCCCCAAGGCATGCTGGTGTTCATTCTGCAAAAGCTCGGTGCCTGGGCCCTGGCCTTGGCCATCGAAGTCCCCCCCCCCAGGGGACAGCCAGGTCACTGGCGCCCAGCTTTGGCTGGGCCTGGGCCTGTTCTACCCTAGACCTCCTGTCAGGGAGCCCTTTTGTGGGACCCTGGGAACAGGCCAGCCTGTTTCCATAATGTCAGGGCCCTAGCTTGGCCGTTCCGGCCGTGTGACCTCACACATACCAACTCTCCCCCTTGGCAGGCACCGATTAGAGGAGGGTCAGGCCACCAGCTGGTCGCGCCGGCTCAAAGTGTTCCTCTGCTGCACTCGGACGAAGGACTCCCAGTCAGTAAGTACCGGGAGGTGGTGGCCTGAGGGCTCATGTCCTGCTGCCGGCCACTCGGGGGCCGTGGCTCACTGGCAGAGCCGGGTGGACTGGGCTGGCGGAAGGAAGCTGGGTTCTGCGCACGAGCCAGGGGGCAGCCTGCCTGCCTGAGTGCCCTCCCGCCCTCCCGCATGTGAAACAGCTGACCCCTCGCTTTGTCAAGGGAACAGAGAGATTTGAGGATTTTTTCACTGACCCCCTTGGAGCTCAGAGTCTAGTTTAGGAGAAGAGATACTAAAAAACCAGGGTGACCCAAAGACAAGCAGCGTGTCACTGGCTGCAGGTTACTCCAGAAGCTCCGATGGAGCTAGCAAGTACCCAGTGTGGCCCAGCGCTCAGCCAGCCTTTGCGCCTGGCGCTCAGCGGCACCGCCAGAGGGCCAGCCCTGTCGGTGGCAGGGGCTGCATGGGGCACCAGGTCCGCTGCGGGCAGCCCCTGGGGGCGGGGCCCTTAGAGGTCTCCTAGTCCCTTCCCTTATTTTGCAGATTGGGCAGCTGAGGCCCAGGGAGGTGCAGTGACTTGCCCCGCGTCCCACAGCCAGTTAGTGGCAGAGCCAGTGGGGTCAGGAGGCTCCTCCTCCCTGAACCGCACAGCTGGTGGCTTCCATGGAAGCCACCGGAAGCCTTGAGTGTCTCTTTCCCACCAGCAGCCCCTCCTGAGCTGTAGAATGAGTAATCAAGTGTAAGAAAGCCCCTCCCCAAGGTGCCCTGGTGAGTGAGGAACACCCCCACAGGCCTAGGGGGTCCGACGGGTCACAGCCCAGGCCTGGCCCGCAGGTGGGCCGTGCAGGGGGCAGGGAGCAGTCCCCTGGCAGGCCGGGGGCGAGGGCACGCAGCAGCAGCGTCAGGCTGGTGCTGGAGGCTGGTGAGAAGGCAGAGTGTCACAGAGGGGATGGGTCAGGTCCAGTTCAGAGGACGTTTTTTTTTGCTTCAGCCTTTGCTGTGTTGCTTAAACACTTGAATTAGACACCAGCATTTAAAAATTAGGGTCATTTATGTAAACTTCAGTATTTCCGGATCCGGCCGCGTCGGCCCCTTGCAGACCGCTGAGGTCAGCCGGAGCTGACCCGGAGCTGGCTCTGTTGGGCCCCCTTAGGCAGCTGAGTTTGCACCCCTCGATTTTTTTTTCCCTTACAAGTGCCAGATCGTCCAGGGGGAAACCAGAGAGAGAGAACCAGTTGCCCTGAGCTTGCTCCCGCCACAGCCTCTCTCTCCTGACATGTCAGGGATGAGGCCCCAGCTGCAGTGTGGTGCAAGGCAGGGAAGCAGAGCTCACAGGCCGGCAGGGCTGTCCTGAGGACAGGGGGCCCCGGCCAGCATCACGCCCTTCTCCAGGCACAGGGCGGGGGGTCCCCGAGCCTGCAGCCCCGGGCAGGAGGGGGGAAGGACCCCGAGCGGGGAGGAAGCAGCAGGAGCTTAGAGTGGGCTTCTCTGCTAGAGAGAAAGGCCGGAGGAGGACCCCGCGGGCTGTGCAGGCCTTGGTCCCTAGTGTCTGGGGAGAGAGCAGGAAATGGCTCTGCTTGGCATCTGTGCGTGCTAGACGGTGAGTGCCCGAGGAGCTCCGAGGACAGAGGCGGGCTGGGCGGTGGAGATGGACAAGGGCCAGGGCTGCGGGGCCCGGAGCAAGGCCCTCAGGCTCATACTGCGGACGGCCACCCAGGGCCGCAGGGTCTCAGGCCCAGCCTGGTGCCGTGAGCGCCGGGCCAACCTGCGCAGGGGCCCAGCGCAGACGCCAGCCCTGGGGGTTCACTCCTGGTCTCTGTCCTCTCTCCTGCTCCCCCGCCCCCGCCTCCCGCCTCCCCGGACCTCGTAGGATGCCTACTCGGAAATTGCCTACCTCTTTGCTGAGTTTTTCCGGGACCTGGACATTGTGCCATCTGACATCATCGCTGGCCTGGTCCTGCTCCGGCAGCGACAGCGGGCCAAGCGCAACGCTGTGCTGGACGAGGTGTGCGCCCAGCCTCTCCCCTGGTGTCCCGTCCCCCCCCAGGCCTCTCCCTGTCTCTGCTTCTGGCTCCCTGGGCTCCGCACCTGCACCTCGTCCTGGGCCCTGGAGGTCCCCCTCTGGTGCTCATGCCCCTCGCTTCCCCAGCTCTTCCCTGCAGCCGCCACTCATGGATCTTGCTTGAGCGACCTCCCTCTGCTGGGCCGTGTGTGGCTGCTCCCCAGGCCGGGCCACCACAAGGGACTTCTGACCACAGGGGCTAATGAATGAGGCAGCTGGGGCCTCGGCCTGCGCATTGCCTCTCCTGCCCGCCCAGCCCACCCCCCACAACACATCAGTTCCAGCTGGGGTCTCCCAGCGGGTCCTGCTAATGCCTTTATTGGGCCTGGTCTGGGAACGCCCCCAGGAGGGGCTGGGGGTGATGCTTTGCGTGGAAGGGAAGCAACTGGAAATATGACAGGTCCTCGGTGTTTGGAAAACTGGCTGGGCCACAGAAGAGCTAGAAACCACTCACTCCTTGGGCCCTGGGAGGCAGGCAGAGTGCAGGGCTGGGCACCCGGACCCCTCTCCCAGCGTGCAGCCGGGTCAGGGGCAGCCACCCTCACACACCTGTTTCACAGGCCAACAACGACATCTTGGCCTTCCTGTCTGGGATGCCAGTGACCAGAAACACCAAGTACCTCGACCTCAAGAACTCAGTGAGTCACCCAGCCCTGTCCCAAGTCCCTCTGTCCGCCTGCAGGAATGACCTGAGCAAACCACCTGCCCCAGCGCGAGCCCACAAATGAACCCCGAGTTTGTGGGACCATGCTCGGGACATATGGCCCTGGCCTCTCACCAGAGCGGGCTGCTGCTGTTATTGCTGTCATCGCTGTTGTCATATGGGGCAGTGGGACGTGGCACTTCCGTTTCCATCTTCCGGGGGCAGGACCTCTTCTCTAGCGCTTTTAATAGAAATCCAGTCAGCGTGTGTGTGTCAGTCACAGGGAAGGTGGGCGGGGGGATGTCCAGTGTCCAGTGCCGTCAGCCGGCTCTGCCTCAGGAGCAAACCGGCTGCGTGTTCATCCACTCCCCACTGTGGCTGTGGCCTTGAGCCAGCCCCTGACCCCCTGAGCCTGTTCTCTCACACACATGCGTAGATGGACTGGGCCTCAGAGCTCTGGTGGGAGGAAGTGAGCCATCCTGAGCCCAGTTCTCAGCACGGGCCGGCAAACAACGGTGCCGGACAGGACGCCACTAGGCAGGACTCATCCTTGCATCTGAATCCCCTGGAAAAGCCCCCAGTCCCCAAAGCAGGCCTTTGTATCCCCTTCTGCAATCAGCCGAGCCTGGAGGTGCTGGGGTCCCGCCTGCCACCTGGCAGAGGCTGCAGGCCCCGCCCTACAGCCCGGAGCTCTGACACACACGCAGGATAATTACCTTCCCCAGCTCGTTCCTGAAGAGTAGGCAGAGTGGCCCAGGGCTCCACTACTCCAGGCCCTGATTAAGGTGATACCTTTTCCACTTCCCGGGATGACTAATCACCCTCTTTAACTTTTTACAAGGTGACTAATTCCCTCTAAGTACAGGAGTCCTCCAGTCCCCGGGGTTCTAGGACTCTGGACGCAGCTTCAGCTTGGCTTTGCGAGGACACCCATGCCTTCCTGCCTGCCTCCCGCCCTCGGGCTGATAACAGCAGCCCCTGGCCTCAGACACTGGGTTTCCAGCTGGCGCCTTCTCTGGAGAGATCCCAATCTGCCAGGGGCCCCTTTTGAGCCAGTGACTCAGAGCATCAAGCTAGAGAGTCGGTGATCTGTCTGGGTGCCTAGCGTGGATGTCCCGGGCCGGCCCCACTGCTCGAGGCCGGGACACCCCGGGAGGGCCCAGGGCCTCTCAGGGTTAAGTTTTCCTTCCCAGGCCTGGCTGCCGAGGCCGGGTGATGGCCGCTCAGGCCTTCCCCTCTCTTCCCTTACTGGGAAACTGGGCAAGGGAATCGACCCAGTGCTCTGAGTGTTTTTCTGTCCCCAAATCATTAATTCTGAGACTGGAGCCACAGGACAGGCCTCAAGAGATTACGTGCCCTGGTTGCATGGAGATAATTAGGGAAATGCAATTATCATTTGGAGGAGCGGCCCCTCCTCCAAGGCGGGAGGGGGTCTGCAGCCCGTGAGGAGCCCGAGGGCCCTGCGGGGCGAAGGTCAGGAGGTGACCACCCGCTGCCTCCTCCCTTCCAGCAAGAGATGCTCCGCTACAAAGAGGTCTGCTACTACATGCTGTTCGCGCTGGCCGCCTACGGCTGGCCCATGTACCTGATGCGGAAGCCGGCCTGCGGCCTCTGCCAGCTGGCGAGGTCCTGCTCGTGAGTACCGTCCTACCCGCAGACCGTGGAGCTGGGCCCGGGGTGGGGGGGAGGGGCTTTCCCTAAGCAGGCCGCGTGCGCCCTGGCGGCCCCCCAGAGACCTGTGCTGCTTCTCTGCCACCCCATCTCGGGGCCTCGGCCTCCCTCGTCCCACATGAGCTGTGGCCGGGGAAGACGTGGGCTTCGGGAC
This sequence comes from Saccopteryx bilineata, assembly GCF_036850765.1. Classification (NCBI taxonomy): domain Eukaryota; kingdom Metazoa; phylum Chordata; class Mammalia; order Chiroptera; family Emballonuridae; genus Saccopteryx; species Saccopteryx bilineata. The sequence continues at coordinate 395,362,603 of NC_089490.1, forward strand.
CACACGGTTCCGGGTCTGAATTCAGACTTGGTTGCTTGCAGCTTTGGGCAAGTCTGTCTCCCTCTGCCGGTCTCAGTTTCTTTATCTGCAAAGTGGGGATGGTGATACACACCTCCTGGACTGGGTTTGAGGGGACCACACGTCCCCTCCCTCCCACCCCCCGGCCTCTCACCCACTGCCCTCTGCCACATCGCCCCTTCTCCCGCCCCCGCCCCCTGCCCTGCCTTTCAGAGCCCAAGGACTTTCCTAGCAGAGGGTCCCCTCCTGTCCCGTCCCGTGGGGGCTCAGGAGAGGCCCTTCAGTGAATGGCTCCTCCCAGAGCCAGCGGCCTTGGCCTGACCCGTCTGCAGCCAGCGCCACCCTCAGTCCAGGGCCGGGGACCAGGGTGCATTCTTCCCCTGGGGGACAGAGGAGGGTGCCGCTCCTGGAGGGCCCCTCCCTGTACTCGCTGTCTCCACTGTCAGCCCAGGCCGGGCGGGAGGAGGACAGCTGCCCTGTCCCCTGGCCCAGGAAAGCAGGTGTGCTGGGCAGGCAGCTTCCATGACGCCCCTGCCCTCGGGGCCCAGAGCACCCAGCCCTCCCTGAAGAGCCTTCCTTTCCACAGAAAGCTGGGTGGCTCTCTGGACTTGTTTTTACCACCACCACCCCCCAGCAAGTGACAAAAGGGACCGGGGCCACCATGCCCACTCCCTGTCCCTGCCAGCCCACACGCAGCTGGGTCGTCCCTGCACCCTTGGGAGCTCCTGCTGGGACTGAGAACATCTCAGAATGAGCACTGGCCCGGGAGTCCCCTGCTGGGGGCTCTGACCAGCCCTGCTCAACTACTCACCAGGGGGTGGGGACACTCGCACAGCAGTGTGTGTCCTGCCCGCCCCTAGGCTATCTCGGGAGCCAGGGTGTCACGGGCAGACCAGGCTCTCCGCGACAGGCTGGATGTGGGCATTTGCAGCAGCTTCTCGGTGTTGCAGGGAGAGAGAGCAGAGGGCCCTCAGACCCCTGCCTCGGACCCAGGCCCTTCCCTTGGCCGCTGTTCTCCGTCCTGCGTCCCGGGTCCCTCGAGGAGCATGGCTAGCCAGGCCTGCCTGCGGCTCCGCCCAGCGCGGGCCCTGCTGCTGGCGTCCATCCCTGGCCCCCAGACCGCCGGCTCAGTCGGCGGCAGCCCTCTCCCCAGATAGAGGGAGAGCCGCCCTTGACTGAGCGCCTGTAGTGTGCGGGGCCCTCCCGCATGCGGCCTCTGGCCTCACACTGGCCTGTGAGTAGCCGTCAGCCCCGCCCTGACAGAGGAGGGAGCCGCCTGTGGGGGGCCCGGTGCCCGCCAGGCTCTCGCGCTCAGGGGGGCACATGGCAGACCCAGGAGTCTGTTTCCAAAGGCCACGCCGTGGTGGTCCCACGGTCAGTGCTAAAGGAGGGGGCTGAGGTTGGACAGAGCGGACGGCTGCCCGAGAACAGGAGCTGGGACCCCAGACCCAGGCTCGCCCCCGCTTGGCGGAGACTCTCTCCGCACACGTTGAGGTGGTGGTCGCCCGATGGCTTCTGAGGTTTGGCTCTGCTCTGGGTCTTCTCAGCAAGTCCTCTCCCCTTTGGAAGGTGTGTAAGATCCCTCAGGTGCTACTCGAGTGAGGACAAACCTCTCAGCATCACCCACAGTCAGGATTCTTCATAACATCTCAGCTGTCGTCTCCAGACGACAGGCCCTGGTCCTGCGCTCTCGGGGCTCCTGGCGCGACCTGTTGGGTGCTGGCTCCCTCTGGTGGCCTGAGGGGCACCTGCACCCCTTGCTGGGTGCCTCGCTCTGCCGCTGGCACCCATTCGTTAGGGGGGAGCCTCGTATGCGCCTGGGTGCCTGTAGTGTGGGGGCTCAGGAGAGGCCCCTCAGTGAACGGCTCCTCCCAGAGCCAGGTGGCCCTCTCCAGACGCTCGTTCTGGGTGCTGGAGACATAGTTCTGAAGCCGAGCAAAGCCTGCCCTCTGCAGCCTATCGCCAGGCACAGACCAGGGAACAGAGCCTGCTGAAGCAGATGAGCGCTTTGGAGAAAAATAAAGCTAGGTGTTGGGACACTCGCCGGTGGGGGACTGGCTGTGTTAGGTGAGGTGGCCGGAGTGGACCGCTCCTCAACAAACATTCAGCACAGGCCTGGGGGGAGCTGGGAGCCCAGCCACACAGGATCAGGAGGAGGGTATGTCAGGCAGAGCAGGTCATGGGTGCAAAGGCACTGCGGCAGGAATACGGCCAGCATGTCTGAGGGGAGAGCAGGAAGGCCAGTGTGGCTGGAGGGCCGTCGGAGGCTGCAGGCGGGGGATCGGAGGCTGCAGGCCGGGGAAGCGGGGCCGGACGGGGCAGGGCCCTCGGCCGCTGGAAGGATCCGGCTCTTACACAGGGCAGGAAGGGCAGTGCTGTAGGGTTTTGAGCCAAATGACATGGGTTGACATGTCTTAAAGGGTCACTCTGGCGCTGACCGAGAAGGTAGGCGCAGGTGCTGAGGTAGATGAGGGAGAGCAGGCTGATGTAGACAAGGGAGGCCACGGTGACACTCCGAGGCCGAGATGACCGTGGCGTGGGGCAGGGTGGAGGGTGGAGGCCAGGGAGAGCCATCCGAGTCTGGTAGTGAATCTGAAGGTGGAGCAGCCAGTGTGCCAACCCACTGCACGTGGGATGTGAGGCAGGGAGGGGACCCAGAGATGGCTCCCAGCGAGCATGGGGCTGTGGTGAGCAGGGTGTGGCTTAGTGGGGAGCGCTTGCAGCCTGGGGCCCCGCAGGGGCTGGGGTCCTGCGGGGAGCTGGGTGGGAGCACCTGGGCAGCCCATCAGCGCACGGGCATCAGTGAGGCTGTGCCCGGATGGGGAGCTGGGTGGGGGCACCTGGGCAGCCCATCAGCGCATGGGCATCAGTGAGGCTGTGCCCAGGTGGGGAGCTGGGTGGGGGCACCTGGGCAGCCCATCAGTGCACGGGCATCAGTGAGGCTGTGCCCAGGTGGGGCCCCGCAGGGGCAGGGCCACCCAGAGGGGAGGGGGTCCAGGGCCGACTACTGGGCCTCAGTGGGAGGGTGGGCCGAGGGGACTTCCAGTGGGGGAGACACAGTCCAGGGGAGAGGGCATCTTCAAGGGAGGGAGGGGCCCTCTGGGTCACAGGTCACCTGCTGCCAAGAGGCCAAGTTAGACAAGGGCTGGGCACCGGCTGGTAGAGCCTGGTAAGGAAGCTTGGGCGGGGGCAGGGGGTTGATTCCAGAGAGGATGACCGAGAAAACTGCTCTCTGTCGGGGGTCGCTGGCCCTGAGCCCCCGCCACTCCACCCCAGGTGTTGCCTGTGCCCCGCGAGGCCCCGGTTCGCCCCGGGCGTCACCATCGAGGAAGACAACTGCTGCGGCTGCAACGCCATCGCCATCCGGCGCCACTTCCTGGACGAGAACATGACGGCGGTGGACATCGTCTACACCTCCTGCCACGATGCGGTGAGGGGCCCGGCCGGCGGGCAGGGCCAGGCTGGGGCACAGCGTCCCCCAGCTTCTGTCCTCGGCAGGCTGCGGGGCGGGGTGGGGGGGCAGGGCCGCGGCCAGTGTGAGGAGCGGGCAGTGCCAGGGGCCTGGCCTCCCACACCGGCCCATAGGCAGCAGGAGCCCTTGGCACAGCTGGGAGCCGCCTCTAGACCTCCCCTAGCTGGGCAGACCAGTGGGCCCTGCTTCCCACAACCCCTCCAGGCCCAGGAAGTGGACCCCAATGCCACACTCAGGGTTGGTGCTCTCCGGCCTCTGCCTTTGGAGGAAGGACTCGGGGGAGAGAACAGCGAGGCCCTGGGGAGGGGCAGCCCCCTCTCTGGGTGCAGTGGGCAGGCGGCAGCACCCCGGCTGCTTGAGTCCGGAGCCGGGAAGCAGGGTGGGCTGTGAGCTGGCCGGGGGTCTGCCACGGTGGCTGGGGGCCCGGCAGGCGGGCGGGGGCCTGGCCGCTGGTGCAGGCAGAGCCCCCGGCTGGGAAGGACACCTGCTTAGATCACTGGCCTGAGGCCGGCCCCATTCCGGGGCTGCTCACAAGCCACCCTCCTCCTAGGTGTACGAAACCCCCTTCTATGTGGCGGTGGACCATGACAAGAAGAAGGTTGTGATCAGTATTCGGGGAACCCTGTCCCCCAAGGTACGTTGCCTGTGGGTCCCAGCTCACCTCTGGGACGCCCTGCAGTCTCCAGGGATGCGGCTTCCCTCTTCCTCTCCTCAGCCCGCCCCTCCCTGCTGCCTCTCCTCAGCCCGCCCCTCCCTGCCGCCTCTCTCCCCAGGACGCCCTGACCGACCTGACCGGGGACGCGGAGCGCCTGCCCGTGGAGGGGCACCACGGCACCTGGCTGGGGCACAAGGTACCCGCCGCGGGGGCCCCAAGACCCCGGCCTTTGCCCCTGCTAGCGTGCAGACCTGTGCAGGCGGTGCTGTGCGGGTCCTCCCTGCTTGCTGGGCTCACTGGTAGATGCTGGTCCGAGAGGTGTGGGTCGGCTTCTCCCCTGCTAGCGTGCAGACCTGTGCAGGTGGTGCGGTGGGGGTCCTCCCTGCTTGCTGGGCTCACTGGTACATGCTGGTCCGAGAGGGGTGGGCTTGCTGGAAGGTCCACTGGGTCTCCCTCCCGGGACCCCCACAGCGCTGCCCAGCCTGGATCCTGGCCTAGAGGAACCTGAGGAGGCAGCTGTGAAGAGATCACCCTGGGTTCTCTCAGACACACAACCCTCCTGAGCCTCAGTTTTCTCATCTGTGAAATGGAAACGATGTGATCAAGTGTCCAGCAGCCCCACAGTCGTGTTACGAGGCCAAAAGGGGGAAGTGGGCAGGAGCGGGGAGTGAGCTGCTGGTCACTGGTTTGGCTGGCCCCCGGGAGGCCGCCGTCCCTCCTGGGTCCTCCCTGCGCGCTCACCTCTCCTCCTCCTCACCCAGGGGATGGTCCTCTCGGCTGAGTACATCAAGAAGAAGCTGGAGCAGGAGATGGTTCTGTCCCAGGCCTTCGGGAGGGACCTGGTGAGGCACTTCCCATGCATCAAGCCCAGTCTAGTTGTTGGGCACAGGGATTGGGACAGGTGACCAAATGACGAGAGCAGAGTGTAATCATGTCCTGGAAAGGTCATTCCCAAGTACAGGTGCAACGGCCAGGAGGGAGGGGCCTCTCCTAGGAAGTCAGGAAGGGCTTATCTAAAGAGGTAGCTCCTGAGCCAGATTTTGAAGGATGAGTAAGAGTTTGTTGGAATAGCCTCCCCAAGAAGCTGCTCTGCGGGCAGCCAGCTTGGCCTTCCTGCTGCCCCAGCAGCCACGCCACACGGACGTGCTCCCCGGGCCCTGGCAGACTCCTCCCTCCCGGGTATCCACGCAGGCAGCTTGTCAAGCAGTGGGCTGGGTCTCCCTCTCTCGGTTCCCAGGGCCGCGGGACCAAGCACTACGGCCTGATCGTGGTGGGCCACTCCCTGGGCGCGGGCACCGCAGCCATCCTCTCCTTCCTCCTGCGCCCCCAGTACCCCACCCTCAAGTGCTTCGCCTACTCCCCCCCGGGGGGCCTGCTGAGGTGAGCTGCCTGCCGGGCCTGCAGTGCTCTGGGGCTGGGGGCTGGAACGGGCCGTCTGGCTTCTGGTCAGTGGGGGCCTGGCAGTGGCCTGGCAAGTGGAGGGGGGCTCTGTCCAGTGCCAGAAGGACCCCAGATCTACTTCTGGCAAAGCCCTCCTGGCAGGAAGGGCGGGGCAGGAGCAGGCAGTGTAGCCTGGCACCTGTGAGCTCCTCAGGGGCCTTGAGTCTAGAAACTGCCCCCAGGAGTGCTGGAGCAGGGCACCCTCCCCTACCTGAGCACCCTCCCCGCCTGAGCACCCCCCTGCCTGAGCACCCTCCCCTGCCAGAGCACCCTCCCCTGCCTGAGCACCCTCCCCTGCCAGAGCACCCTCCCCTGCCTGAGCACCCTCCCCTGCCAGAGCACCCTCCCCTGCCTGAGCAACCTCCCCTGCCTGAGCACCCCCCTGCCTGAGCACCCCCCTGCCTGAGCACCCTCCCCTGCCTGGGCACCCTCCCCCGCCTGGGCACCTCCCCTGCCTGGGCACCCTCCCCCGCCTGGGCACCCTCCCCCACCTGGGCACCCTCCCCCGCCTGGGCACCTCCCCTGCCTGGGCACCCTCCCCCGCCTGGGCACCCTCCCCCGCCTGGGCACCCTCCCCCACCTGGGCACCTCCCCCGCCTGGGCACCCTCCCCCGCCTGGGCACCTCCCCCACCTGAGCACCCTCCCCCGCCTGGGCACCTCCCCCGCCTGAGCACCTCCCCCGCCTGGGCAACCTCCCCCGCCTGGGCACCCTCTCCCACCTGGGCACCCTCCCCCGCCTGGGCACCTCCCCCGCCTGAGCACCTCCCCCGCCTGGGCACCCTCTCCCACCTGGGCACCCTCCCCCGCCTGGGCACCTCCCCTGCCTGAGCACCTCCCCCACCTGGGCACCCTCCCCCACCTGGGCACCCTCCCTGCCTGGGCACCCTCCCTCCCTGAGCACCTCTTCTGCTTCCTTTGCAGTGAGGACGCCATGGAGTACTCCAAGGAATTTGTGACAGCTGTGGTTCTGGGCAAAGACCTCGTCCCCAGGCAAGTCCCTGCTTCCTCTCTCCACCGTCCCAGGTCCCAGCCGAGGCTGTTCCTCCTTCCACCGGGCCTCACCTGGGCTCCTTGGTGCTGCCCAGGCTCCTATCTCCCTGAGGGACGCCAGCACCCCGTCTGTGCCTGCAGGTGTCCAAGCCCCGAGCTGCCACCTGCCTGGCTTGGCCCTGCTGAGCTGCAGACTTCCCTGCGCCCACCCTGTGACCCTGACAGCCTGGTCTTCCTGCTCCTGTCCCTGGGCCTGGCATCAGCCTGCCTGCTGCCCTCTCCTCATACCTCTCCTGTCCCTGGGCCTGGCATCAGCCTGCCCGCTGCCCTCTCCTCATACCTCTCCTGTCCCTGGGCTGGGCATCAGCCTGCCCGCTGCCCTCTCCCCGCACCTCTCCTGTCCCTGGGCCGGGCATCAGCCTGCCCGCTGTCCTCTCCCTGTACCTCTCCTGTCCCTGGGCCTGGCATCAGCCTGCCCGCTGCCCTCTCCCTCTCCTGTCCCTGGGCTGGGCATCGGCCTGCCTGCTGCCCTCTCCCCGTATCTCTCCTGGTCCCTGGGCCTGGCATCGGCCTGCCCTCTGCCCTCTCCCTGTAACTCTCCTGGTCCCTGGGCCTGGCATCAGCCTGCCCGCTGCCCTCTCCCCGCACCTCTCCTATCCCTGGGCCTGGCATCAGCCTGCCCGCTGCCCTCTCCCCGCACCTCTCCTGTCCCTGGGCCTGGCATCAGCCTGCCCGCTGCCCTCTCCCCGCACCTCTCCTGTCCCTGGGCCTGGCATCAGCCTGCCCGCTGCCCTCTCCCCTCACCTCTCCTGTCCCTGGGCCGGGCATCAGCCTGCCCGCTGCCCTCTCCCCGCACCTCTCCTGTCCCTGGGCCTGGCATCAGCCTGCCCGCTGCCCTCTCCCCGCACCTCTCCTGTCCCTGGGCCTGGCATCAGCCTGCCCGCTGCCCTCTCCCCGCACCTCTCCTGTCCCTGGGCCTGGCATCAGCCTGCCCGCTGCCCTCTCCCCGCACCTCTCCTGTCCCTGGGCCGGGCATCAGCCTGCCCGCTGCCCTCTCCCTGTACCTCTCCTGTCCCTGGGCCTGGCATCAGCCTGCCCGCTGCCCTCTCCCCGTACCTCTCCTGTCCCTGGGCCTGGCATCAGCCTGCCCGCTGCCCTCTCCCTGTACCTCTCCTGTCCCTGGGCCTGGCATCAGCCTGCCCGCTGCCCTCTCCCCGCACCTCTCCTGTCCCTGGGCCTGGCATCAGCCTGCCCGCTGCCCTCTCCCTGTACCTCTCCTGTCCCTGGGCCTGGCATCAGCCTGCCCGCTGCCCTCTCCCCGTACCTCTCCTGTCCCTGGGCCTGGCATCAGCCTGCCCGCTGCCCTCTCCCCGTACCTCTCCTGTCCCTAGGCCTGGCATCAGCCTGCCCGCTGCCCTCTCCCCGTACCTCTCCTGTCCCTGGGCCGGGCATCAGCCTGCCCGCTGCCCTCTCCCCGCACCTCTCCTGTCCCTGGCCGACACCCCCCTTGTTCTCCTCCCCCAGGATCGGCCTCTCCCAGCTGGAAGGGTTCCGCAGACAGCTCCTCGATGTCCTGCAGCGAAGCACCAAACCCAAAGTGAGAGCCCCCCCCCGGTGGGGCCCCAGCTCTGGGCACCCTGTCTGCCTCGTGCCCTGCTTGTCCCTTGGGCCAAAGCACAGCGGCCCCAGCCATGGTGGCCAGGCTGGGGTGTGGTCCTGGGAACCTCAGGCCATTAGACCCTCAGCATCTGCAAGGTCATCTCACCTGTCCCCTACCAGTCCTTGTACAGATGGGGAAACTGAGGCCCAGAGTGGGAAAGGGACTCACTTTTGCTTACACAAGTTGTAACTGTCAGGTGAGGGCCCCTGTCCCACAGAGCTGCCTGAAGTCAGGAGAAAGCCATCGCCCAGGCCCAGCCTGCTCTGGGCATCTAGGGGGCGGGGTCTTTCCCCACGCCTGCTGTGGCTCCTGGCTCGGGGAGGCTGGCACTCGCCGGGGGGGTCAGGGGCGGCTGGCTCTGACTTTCCACTGCGGCCGAGAGGAGAGGATCAGCCCTTCCTAACCTCTCCCCGGGGCTTTGGGGGATCCTGGGGCGCTTCCTCTGGCTAGCGGGCCCTCCGCAGATTAGTCAGGGCCGGGAGAAGGCTGTGGCAGGCGGGTCCTTGATGCCCCCAGCCCTCAGCCTGTTTGCTGTCTCAGCTCAGTTTGGACTCTTCCTAGCCTCGTTACAGCTGACCCTCTGGTGGGCAAGACCCTGAGCCAGGTATTGGGCACCATGTGCCAGGCCCCAGGGTGGGCCAGACAGCCAGTGTCGGCCTAGAGGAGCCTGGTTCCGGATGTGGGGCTGCTCCCGTCAGGTCCAGTCCTGGGCCCGTGCCAGGCGCGGGAGAGGGGGCCAGGAGTGAGGCCGCCAGGCCTGGCGGGGGCAGCTGGACTGAGCCTTGGGCTCTGTTCTGCCTCTGACCTGCCGAGTGGCCTAGAGCGAGCCCCTTCCCCCCCCTCGCTGGGCCCTTCCCCCCCCTCGCTGGGCTGACTGGTCCTCCAGGGCCTCTCCAGCCCTGAACCCCAGCAGTCCCACACCATCTGTCCCTGGCATCTTTTTGCTGTCATGGCTGCCTTCTACCTCAGACGCTGCCTCTTCAGGTGGGCACTGCCCTTCCCCCTGCCTCATGGCCACCCTAGTTCCCACCTGTCACCTCTGGGCCCTTCATCTGAGCACCTCTGTCCCCCCCCCCCCAGCTGACACGGCTCAGCTGTCCCCATCTTCCCCCTGCCCGCACAGTGGCGAATCATTGTGGGGGCCACTAAGTGCATCCCCAAGTCGGAGCTGCCTGAGGAGGTGGAGGTGGCCACCCTGGCCAGCACCCGGCTCTGGACCCACCCCAGTGACCTGACCATAGCGCTGTCAGCCAGCACCCCGCTCTACCCGCCTGGCCGCATCATCCACGTGGTCCACAACCACCCGGCGGAGCAGTGCTGGTAAGTGCTGCCCGAGACCCCGGGCGGCGGGCACGCGGCCACGGCCAGGGCGGGGGCACCACGGCGGGCTTGCCCCGCCTCAGGCTCTGGAAGTGGAATAAAGGGCCAGTCCAGAGTGGGAAGGACTCCAGGTTCCTCTCTTATCTGCAGTGTCAGCCTCTTCCTGCTCTTGTCCCCTGGGCAGCTCTCCCCACTGTGGTTCATTTAAAAGTAGATGTCTCGGAGGGGTCACCCAAAGGCCCTGGCCAGCTCATACCTCAGTTGTCACTTGGCATCATCTCTGGGATTAGGTGGCAGACAGAGCGGGGAAGAGGGATGTGTGACAGACGAGGATGGCGAGGACTTACCTTCTCCTGTCACGCTCATTCAGGGGGCTGGGCCCGAGACCCCCCGGCACCGTGGGCTTGTGAGCCGGGCCTGCCCAGGGTGGAGCAGGTGTGGCCCGGTCCACAGCACACAGAGGCTGGGTAGGGACCACGGCTGAGGTCAGCCTTTGCAGGCCTCTGGTTGGAGTGAATGTGCCCAGCCAGGCTGGGAGTGGGGTGGGGGTAGGAGCTGAGGGTGAGACCAGAGCAAGGAGCCGGGGACACAGCCCAGCTGGGCCTGCTGGGCAGGAGTCCTCCAACCACCCCTGCTGAGCCAGGGCCTGGGGATCAAGGCCAGGCTGCCAGACCCCCTCAGTCCCCCTCTGGCTCCTGTGCCCCCTCAGCTGCTGCGATCAGGAGGAGCCCACGTACTTCGCCATCTGGGGCGACAACAAGGCCTTCAATGAGGTGATCATCTCACCAGCCATGCTGCACGAGCACCTCCCCTACGTGGTCATGGAGGGGCTCAACAAGGTGAGGCCCTGGGCGGCCCTGGGCGGTGACACCTCGTCCGAGTCCCATGGTGCCTCGCGCACAGGGTCTCCGTCCCGTATTGCAGGCGAGGGTGTGGGTGCTCAGAGAAGTTAGCCAGAGCCCCCAGCTGGGCTCTGCACCCCTCTCTGTCCACGTTGCCGTGTGGCCTCGTGACGAGGAGATGTTTCAGAGACTCCCAGAGACCCGTCCGAGGCAGGCTGAGCTCAGAGGCCCTGAAGGCCACCCGGCGCTTGTCAGGTGAACAGCCAAGCAGGGGCAGTCTCGGCCGTCACCCGGCCACAGAAAGGCTGACTCAGAGAAGGGAAAGTGTCCTGGCCCGTCCGTGCCAAGGCGTGGTCACAGGGCCAGTCTGGGGCCTTCCTGCAGGGTAGGGGACCTGGGAGGAGGAGAGTGGGGCCCAATGACCCCATGCAGCTCTGTTTGGCCTGAGAGGCCTGGCCTGCTGCCCGACCCCCAATGTGATTGTCACCCCTCCACCAGCACCAGCTTCCCCATCCTGTCCCCAGGTGCTAGAGAACTACAACAAGGGGAAGACGGCTCTGCTCTCCGCTGCGAAGGTCATGGTGAGCCCCACTGAGGTGGACCTCACGCCCGAGCTCATCTTCCAGCAGCAACCACTGCCCACGGGGCCACCGCTGCCTGCCGGCCTTGCCCTGGAGCTGCCCGCCGCAGACCACCGCAACAGCAGCGTCAGGTGAGCCCCGCCCCCCGGCCCTGGCCCGGAGGGTGGGCAGGGCCACCGTGCAGTTTCAGAGCACGTACGCTTGTGCACGGGTGTCCCATGCACAGACCGAGCTGGTGTGTTCACTCGGCTCTGCATACACGTGCAAGAAGGGGCTAGTTTGCCCCCTCTGCTGCAATTCTCTCCCGCCCTGCTGCCACTGTCCCCCAGCCTGAGATCCTTGAAGCCCACCTGGGCTAGTGGGCATCTAAGGACACATGGCCACCTGGTCACAAACACATGGATCTGTTCATAGCCATTTAGACCCAAACAGGTGGACACCCGCGTACACACATGCGTTTATGCGTTTGTACTGAAGCTTACGCATGCGGGTGGATGCCTCCCAAGTAGCTCCAAGCACACACAGCCCCATACAGATATACTCGTGTAGGACACACACTGAGACAGAGGTGGAGATACATATATGCAGGACACACTCGGACAGGCAGCCCTGCATGTGGATGACCCAGTCACACAGACATACGTGGGCCGGGACATGCAGACAGCTAGAATGTACACGGTACAAACACTGAGCGTGCACACATGCTCCGAGACACACAGCCCACGTTCACACACACAATGGGGGATCCTCCTCGCTCTCTGAGCCCCTTCCTGCCCAGGTCCTGAGCCCAGGGAGGGCACAGATCTGGCCAGGAGGCTGATGAGAAGGGTGACCGACTGCTTCTTGGGCCTCTCTGCCCGCCTTCTGTGCATTGTCTGAGGCAGCCGCGTGACCAGATGAGGGAGCCCGCGTCTGTTCTCACTGCTGTAACTGCTACAGCCCCCCTCTCCCAACCTTCATCCCCATCCTGCAGGCGGGTGGACAGCCAGGGGCTCCAGGACGCCCCGCTGACCGGAGGGTGACACTCCATGAGCGAGGCAGGAGGGACCGCGGTGTGAGGGAGGAAGGGATAGAGCTCTGGGAGAGACCGAGTTGCTGGCCCCTCAGGAGTGACCCAGGGCCGCCAGTCTCCTCGGGCCTGCCTCCCACGGGTGCGTGGACAGCTTCAGGACGGGCACCCCAGCAGGCCCCCTGGGGTCTGAGTTCCACCAGGGCCGCAGGCCGTTAGTGGGCCACCCTGGCTCAGCCCAGCACCAGCCCTTTCTCTGTCTCGGGTTCTTGTGAGTTGTTTTTTTTTAAGGAGTCCCTACTCCCCAACAGTTTAACAATCACTCAGTGAACTTTCCCCTCGACCCCAGCCCCAAGTTCCCTCCAGCCGGGGGTCAGTCTCTGCGCCCCTCCTGCGTCTCACCCCCTCCTGGTCCTCCTCCTCTGCAGGAGCAAGTCCCAGTCTGAGATGAGCCTGGAAGGCTTCTCGGAGGGGCGGCTGCTGTCCCCAGTGGCCGCGGCCTCGGCGGCCCGCCAGGACCCCGTGGAGCTGCTGCTGCTGTCCACCCAGGAGCGGCTGGCGGCGGAGCTGCAGGCCCGGCGGGCGCCCCTGGCCACCATGGAGAGCCTCTCGGACACGGAGTCGCTGTACAGCTTCGACTCCCGCCGGTCCTCGGGCTTTCGCAGCGTCCGCGGCTCGCCCAGCCTCCACGCCGTGCTGGAGCGCGACGAGGGCCACCTCTTCTACATCGACCCGGCCATCCCGGAGGAAAACCCGTCCCTGAGCTCGCGCACCGAGCTGCTGGCCGCGGACAGCCTGTCCAAGCACTCCCAGGACACCCAGCCCCTGGAGGCGGCCCCGGGCAGCGGGGGCGCCACCCCCGAGCGGCCCCCCAGCGTGGCGGCTCCGGAGCAAGAGGAGGAGGCAGCGGGCGGCAGGGCGGCCCCCTGCGGCGAGCTGGCACTGCACAACGGGCGCCTGGGGGACTCGCCCAGCCCGCAGGTGCTGGAGTTTGCGGAGTTCATCGACAGCCTCTTCAACCTGGACAGCAAGAGCAGCTCTTTCCAGGACCTCTACTGCATGGTGGTGCCCGAGAGCCCCACCAGCGACTACGCGGAGGGCCCCAGGTCCCCCAGCCAGCAGGAGATCCTGCTCCGGGCCCAGTTTGAGCCCAACCTGGTGCCCAAGCCCCCGCGGCGCTTTGCCGGCTCCACCGACCCCTCCTCGGGCATCTCCTTGTCGCCCTCCTTCCCTCTCAGCTCCTCGGGGGAGCTCATGGACCTGACGCCCATGAGCCTCAGCAGCCAGGAGTGCCTGGCAGTGGACAAGATCCGGACTTCTACCCCCACCGGCCACGGCGCCAGCCCCGCCAAGCAGGATGACCTGGTCATCCCGGCACGCTAGCACCTGGGGGCGGCTGCCGCCGAGGCCTGGGCCCGAACGGCGGCCCCTGGGAATCTGGGTGGCTGTCGCCAGGGCCAGGCAGCTTTGAACAGAGGCCGGTTTAGCCTCAGGCGTGGGGCGCTGCTGCTGAGCTGGGGGTCCATATCCCTACCTCAGCTTAGGACCCCCAGGGCCACGGCAGCTGGACTCTGGGCCCTCCAAACGGGAGGCGCGGGGAGTGGGGAAGAGCCTGAGGCAGCCTGCCAGCCAGATGCCCCGGAGGCACCCTGGCAACCCCTGTTCCAGGACAGGAGTGGGCACACTGACTCCCTCCACTGCCCTCCGGCTGTTCTCCCATGGCTAAGATGAGCAGTGGCCCCGCCCACATGTTCTCATCTGAGGTCCTGGCTGGCATCTGTCCTGGCCGCCCCCCAGATCTGGTGCCTGCTGGCCAGCCCCTGGGGTGACCCCTCACCGAGGGGCCCCGCAGTGCTGTGTGTGTTTACAGAAGCTGCCGGGCTGGGCTTAGGATGTATCCTGGGCTGGCACGCCCCCAAGCATGTGTTCAGTAGCCCCTCTCTGAGGTGGGCAGGGGTCTGGAGGGGCCTGGAGGAGGGTGGGGTCAGGACTGCCCCTTCTCTACTTGCGTCCCTCACGCTGACCCCTCTGTCAATGGGTCCTGGACACCCAGGCCTTCCCTGCCTGCCCAGTACTTCCTGGCTTGTGTTCTATCCCTGGGGGCCCTGGTCATTCAGGAGTCAGTGCCATGGGAGGACGGAGGACACCCAAACCCCTCTTCCTCTGAGGGCCCCGTGTAACAAGCCCTTCACAGTACCTGCCCCACGCCCAGGCAGCCCCAGACCCTGATCTGAAGCCAGACACACCTCGATCCCGACTCTCCTCCTCGCTGGCCTGGGCTCTCACCTGGGCTTGCTTCCTCCCAACCCCCAATCCTGTCGCTGGGAAGTGGAGCCGGGAGTGAAGCATTGTGGCACCTTGCTAGAGACCCCTGCTCACTGCTGGGGGTGGCGCAGGAGGGTCAGGGCTTCTGGGGCTGTCCCGGCTGGAGGGGTTCCTTCCCTGTTGGGCTGAGGAAGCAGTGAGGAGGCGGAGACCAGGCCTTTTCCCAGAGGCCACGTAGGGGAGCTTGTGCATGCTCACGTGGGCGTGTGTGTGCATGTGCATGGGTGTGCGCCGTTCCTGAGGAAGGGGCTGCCGGGGCGCCCACCCCACCCGGCCCGCCTGCCTGCTGCCCTCTCCCCAGCCTGCCGAGAAAACAGCCAGTGAACGCCATGTGGCCGAGACCAGGGGCGAGCTCAGTTTCGGACGTCACCCGTTCCCCTGGTCTAGCCTGCCGCTCTGACCCCTGGTCAGGAGAACCCGTGTGCCGTGTGCCGAGGCGCTGACCGCCCACTGTGCCTTCGTCTCCTCGGAGGCATGCCCCCCTGCTCTGGCCCCGCCCACAGCCTCCCTGGGTCAGCTCGGCTTCGCTGACTAAGAAGCCCTAGCTCACGATCACTGGGTCTGCAGCTTGCACCCTGACCCCAACCCCACACACAGCTGCGACTGGCCCCGACCCTGCCTGGGACCCCTGTCCACCCCGACAGGTGGCACAGAGACCTGAGAATGGGGCCTTCCTCACTCTGTGACCCCTTCCTCACCAGGCTCCAGGACCCTGTCCCTGCCGAGGGCCCCGCTGCTGGCATAGCCTGGGCCCAGCACAGAAGCAAGACAAATCAATGGCTCTCTTAAGAGTTAAAAAAAAAAAAAAAATTTATAAATCAGAGTAACGTTCCAACGAGCACCCTGGCCAATAGCAGGGAGACTGTTGGTCTGGCCTTTTAATTTCTCCTCTGCCAAGGTGGGCCTGAGACCTCTAAGGGGGTGTGGCGCCCACCGTGCCCAGGACTGAGCCATCAGGGACAGACGCCCCACCCCAAGGCTGCTGCCACGCAGGGTTACAGGCTTGGGGCTGGGCAGACTTGGACTCAGCCCTGGACACCCCCCCAAGGGTCAGCCCACCTCCAGGTTGCTCCCACCTAAAGGTCGGGCCTGCTGCGTGTCTCTCCCCGCCTCCCACGACACCCGGGGGGGTCTGAGCCACCCCCCAGCTCGGCTCAGCTTGACCCCTCCTCTGTCCCTCGGCCCGCAGCCGGGCGCGGGCCTGCCCTCCCGGGGCCTGGGCGGCCTCCGTATGCAATCCCCAGCAAGCAGCCGGGCCCTCCGACACACGCACTCCACGTGCCATGCTCCCGTGACTTTTTTTTTGTACTTAATGTATGAAAGATCCAAACTAATATTGCTGTAAAAAGGAGAGACAAATTAATATAGCTTATTCTATAAATATATCTGTATATAAAGGTTTCTGTATATTGTATAGAGCTGTGTATAAACTGGATGTAGAAGCACACAGGCTGCCTTGAGTGACCTCTCTTCCCAGCAGGTGGGGTCAAGGAGGGTAGTATGTTGCTCAAGACCAGGCTGGTCTGGGCCCTGGCCGGTTGGCTCAGCAGTAGAGCGTCGGCCTGGCGTGTGGGGGACCCAGGTTCGATTCCCGGCCAGGGCACATTAGGAGAAGCGCCCATCTGCTTCTCCACCGCCCCCCTCCTTCCTCTCTGTCTCTCTCTTCCCCTCCCACAGCCAAGGCTCCATTGGAGCAAAGATGGCCCGGGCGCTGGGGATGGCTCCTTGGCCTCTGCCCCAGGCGCTAGAGTGGCTCTGGTCTCCGCAGAGCGATGCCCCAGAGGGGCAGAGCATTGCCCCCTGGTGGGCAGAGCATCACCCCTGGTGGGCGTGCCGGGTGGATCCCGGTCGGGCGCATGCAGGAGTCTGTCTGACTGTCTCTCCCTGTTTCCAGCTTCAGAAAAATACAAAAAAAAAAAAAAAAAAAAAAAGACCAGGCTGGTCTGACTGCCCACCCTTCCCTCCAATGCTGAGCACTAGGGCAGGGGAGGAACTCCACTAAACCCTCAATCCGAGTGTGCAGGGACCACCGGAAGTCTTTTATGACAGCCTCCCTAGGAATGTGCAACATACCCGGCCAGGTCCAGGGAACCCAGCCCCACCTAGCTGCAGGACGTAGGACCTCGGGAGCAGCTGCCAGGCCCTCAGGGTAGGTGGGCACCTTGGCCTCCTGCCTGCCCCATGTCCGGGCCTGCTCTCTTCGTACACCAGATGGCGCTGTTTCTCCAGCCAGTCCCACCGTAGGGGCAGTCTGGCCCAGGCACTGACCCAGCCAAGCTTTGACCTAACCTTGACCTTCGCCTTTTCCCTACACTGCGCCCCTTCCCACCCCGAGTCCAGAGCAGCCCTACTTGGTGAGGGGTTGGGAAGGATGATGGAACTGTGCCTGTCTTCATTCAAGTCCGCTCTGAACAAAAGAAGAAACTGAGGCAAGATAATGGCGAAGACCTGTTCAAGGTCACTCGGGTGGTAGGGACAGATCAACCGGAATGCAGACCTCCCCGCCTAGGACTCTGACCTCCACGCTCGCCTAATGGTTTTCAGAAGTTCTCCCCACCCCGGAGTCTCATTCGGTGTGCAAATCATCCTGTCCAATTAGTGGAGCAGAAGTAGAAGCAACTGAGGACCAGAGAGGTTCTGTGATTGGCCCAAGTCACACAGCCAGAGTGCAGAATGGGGAGGGACTTTCATAAGGGGCAATTCGGGGAGAGGCTGAGGTGCCACTGTGCCTCCCTGTGCCCACTCAGGTCGCTCGGCCGCTCCCTCCATCTCAGCTGGGAGGGTGATGGGAGAGTGGGTAAGGGCCCCCAGGCCCAGGTGTGCCCTCTCACCAGGATCAAGTGAAGCTGGGCCCCTGGCCTCATTGACTCTCTGGGTTCCCACTCACCACCCTTCGGGTTTCTCTGTCAGGCGGGTGGATGCCAGGGCTGTGGGGGCCCGTGGGAGGGCAGGAGTGCTGCCATAGGGAGGCTGGCCTGTCCACTGAGCCCCACCCTCCCCTGGGCTGGCCTCCAGCCTGTTACTCATTAACCCTTGAGTCCCTGCCTCCCTTTCCCCAGCGCTGCCTTCCATCCTGCCACCTCCTCATCCTCCTGCTCCTACTGCCACTCAGGGGCCAACACTGGACACTGGGAACTGACCTGGGATCATAGAAAGCACTGTTTTCTGATCTCTCCCCTGGCACCTGACCTACGCTGAGGTGGGGAAATGGGCTGATGCTTCTCAGGAGCAGAGGGCAGGCCTTGGAGCCTGGCGGAGCCAGCCGCAGGGGACAGCCACACCTGCTGGGCCTGGGCTCAATGGTCCCTCACTCAATGTGGCTGGTAGGGAGGGGGTGCAGAGGGCAACTCCTTTCCACGAACGGGCCCCTCCAGGCCCTGGTGATGCCAGTCTCCCTGGGGTTTCCTCAACGGCCCAGTCACTGCCCTGCCCCCGCAGGCTCGGCCCCGTTTGGGTGAGTTGGGGGATGGCATCCTTAACTCTTGGCTGAGCCCTCGAGTCTGGGACATTTCAGTCACCCCTTTCCCCCAGCCCAGAGATGAAAATCCCTGAGGACAGTTGCTCAGTGGCCTGGTGGAGTCGGGGGAGATGTCGGGACCTGAGCCCCTAACCAGGCCAGCTCCCTGGGGGTGAATGGGAGGCTCCCCAGAGACTTAAGCCAGCCGGGGGAGTTGGGGTGTTGGGGATAAAATACCCTTATCTCCCCCAACCCCACCCATTGATGACCAAGACGAGGGCAAGGCTTAGCTTCATGGGGATGGCCCTTGAATGATGAATATTCTGGCACCACGTGGGACAGGACTGAAAGACCTGTGGGTGGGGAGGTTTATAAAGAAGCTGGGTTCCCAGCTGGTCCTGGGCCACTCCTAAAGCAAGTTCATTTTCAAAAATCACGTGGCGCAGGTGGGTGTCTACTTCGTCCGCATGGCGAGCCCGACCCAGGCGGGGGAGAGGCAGCGCGGAGAATAACAATTGTCTTCAGGGAGGCTGCGGAGGGAGAGGAACCTCTGGGGTGTATCAGCTGGGGAAGAATAGGCGCCTCAGTGTGGCCCTCTCCCCCCTCTCAGCCCTGCCCGGCGGGGTGGGGGCCCACACAGCTGGGGCCTCCAGCAAAATCCCATTCTATATATCTAAGAGCAACAGTTTGAGGCCCCCAGGGGACAAAACCTCATTGTGAGACACCCGCCGGCCTGAGCACCCCCTCCCCCAGCTGCAGAACTGTCATGGCATTGACCCTCCTCAGCAGTGGCCACAGGCCGGCTGACTGGGCCACATCTGGGGCTCAGGCCCCGGCCACCCCTCCCCCCTCGCTGGCCACTGAGGGGGGGGGCAGCCTGGGTGGGAACAGAGTAGCAGGCTCTCACCCCAGCCCCTCCGGGCAGCCCAGCGTGTCCCCGTCCTCTTCCTCTGGGGGTGCCCCTGGCTGGCAGAGGGGAGAGCTCTAGGGTGAATCGGCTGCCATCTGCTCTGCCCGCAGGTCCTCCTGTCCCTCTGGGCCACAGTGTCAGTTGTGTTGCGTGTCAAACAGCAGTGTGGTGGGATAGGATTTTCCAGTTCTGACTTGCTGAGTCCAAGTTGAGGCATTCCATAGTGAGATGACTCACTGACTCTGGGATTCCAGAATTCCCAGCTTCCAGAATTCCCGGCTTCCAAGGTTTCGGAGGTCCAGGACTTCGCACTTTAAAAATGCCGTCATCCATTCATTCAACACATATTTCTCAAACACCTACCGTGTGCCAGGTAGTGTACTTGGTCCTGAAGCTACAGCCATGACCAAGCCAGAAAAATCTCTTACCCTCATAGGGCTTCCATTCTAGCGTGAGAAGGATAATAACAAACACTAAGTAAAACTCTTTTATGGTGAGAAAGGAAGGCCTGAACAGGGGCAGCCACTTTAGACAGGGTGGCGGAGAGGCAACGTGCGAGCTGGGACCCGAGTGCTGAGAAGGAATCCGCCGTGTGGGTTCAAGCGTTGCAAACAGTCAGAACAGCACGCGTCTGGCTCCTGCGCCATGTTCGAGTCTCGGTGGTTGAGACTTAGTGACCAGTGGACAGAAAACTAGGAGCTGAAATCGGTGGTCCAGACCGTACAAGGTCCTGGGAACCAGGGCAAGAGGTTCGGATACTGTTTTGAGTGCAAAGGGTTTTAGCAAAGCAATTGACATGATCTGATTTCCTTTTCTTTTTTAATTTTTAAAATTTTTATTTATTTATTTTTAAGATTTTATTGGGGGAGGGGGGATTGAGAAGTATAGTTGCTTTACTGTAGATGTTCATTGCTTGCTTGTGTGTGCCTTGACCCAGCAAGCCCAGGGTTTTGAACCGGCAACCTCAGTGTTTCAGGCCGATGCTCTATCCGTTGCGCCACCACAGGCCAGGCTGATTTGGAAGGGTTTGAGGGATCAGTGATGAGGGAGGCTGTGTAGTGGGCAGGACGGAGATGAGGAGGCCCTCCAAGGGCGGAGGCGGGCGGCTGAGGGAGGTGGGTTGATACAGGACGCTCCTGGGGGTAAAACCTTGGGGTCCCACCGGCCACACCGGGACACAGTGGCTGAGAGGACGGCTTCCCAGGTGACCGGCATCTGGCTCCGAATGCTGGTTTGACCCTAATTACCTTGAAACACTTAGATGTGTGCTATCCAGTACTGTAGCCGCCCACGACTATCGAGATCTAACCCAATTAAAATGAACTAAAGTGGAAAAGTCAGCTCCTCGTTCAAGTAGTCACATTCCAAGCGCTCAGTAGCCACACGTGGCTAGCGGCTACCATATCAAACAACACAGGGGACATTTCCAGCATTAGTCGCTCACACAGTACATACTGTCGCCGAGCCTCGGTTTCCTCATCTCTAAAATCACATTCATACTAGTGTCTCTTTGGTAGGAGACCTATAAGAACTGAATGAGACAAGCCCTGTAAAGTGCTCAGCACAGGCCGGCACAGAACAAATGCTCATTAAATTCTGATTATTATTATTGCGGAGATGGAGGGTGGGGAAGGAGAGTATTGGAGGATGTCTCTGAGGTTTGGATCTGAAAATCTAGGATTCAGAATCCTGCGATCCTCCCCTGCCCAAGGGGAGAGGGAGGACGACCCCAGCCTAGCCTGCAGGCCCTTCCCTCCCTGCACGAGGTCAGGTCGCCCGGCGATCCCCCACCAGGGGAGGACCCTTGGCCAGCGCCTCCCGGGGGGCCGCGCGTCCCGCCCGCCAAGGGGCTGCGGCGCGGGCCAGACGGCAGAGGGCGCAGAGCGCGGCGGGCGGGCGGGCGGGCGGGGCGCGGGGGCGACGGGGGCCGGGCCAGGGCAGCGCAGGGGGCGAGCGCGGCAGCCAAGCAGCGGGACCACAGCGGGAGCCGAGCCGGGACTGTCGCGCGGGCCGCGCCGGCGATGCCGCGCCCCCGGGCCGGGCTGTAACGGGGCCGGGGCGGAGTGCGCGCCGGGAGGCCGGACATGGAGGTGGTGGACGAGACCGAGGCGCTGCAGCGCTTCTTCGAAGGTGAGGGACCGCCGGGCCGGCGGGGGCGGCCAACCTCTCGCGCTGGGAACCCCCCTCTGATCTCCTCGAGGACTGGGACCCCCGACGGGGCTTTCACCGTGCTGGGAATCCCCGGGACGCCTCCTCTAGGCTGGGGCCCAACTGCAGGCAGGCCCTAGCCTGCCGTGCTGGCTCCCAGAGCCGGGAGACTCCCGGAGGTCACTACCCACCTCCAGTCAAGTTGGGCTCCCGGTCCCCCAGCACACAACTTCTTTGGAGCTGTGTCCCTTCTGTGCTCGGTCCTCCTTTATGCCTTCCAAGACCTGTGGCAACCTCCCTTTCCGCGAAATTCTGACACCTCCCACCCTCAGCGCACTTCCCACTTCCAGAGTCCGGGGACCCTCCACCCAGGCCTGGACCCCCAGCACCCTTGCTGGAATCTTCCATGTTTCTCCAGCAAGCCCCCCAATTCCCAGTCTTGGGCCCAGAGGTGGGACCACCGCCCAGGGACCCAGGCCCCTGGTGTGCCTTTCAGGTGCACCCTCCCCACAGCTTGCCGCCCGGGAGCTAGGACCCTCCTCCAGTGTTTGCTTGAGACTGGGACCCCCTTCAAGACTGTCACCTGCCTTCTGCAATGATGCTCCCTCCCCCAGGCTGTAATTCCCCTTGAAGCAGCTACCCCTCCCGGGCCTGGGACCCCTCCCCAGCATTCCTCGGGGGGGCTGGAGCCCTCCACCCCCACCCCGACCCCTGAGGCTCCCCTTGGGCTGGAACCTCCTTGACGTTGGTGCCCCTCCTGCCAGCCGCCTCCAAATGGGACCTTCCCGAAGCTGTGAGCTGCATCCTGCCAGCCATCAGCGGCCCCCGGCGTGTGGCCCATGCCTGGCCCTGGAGCTTCGCCTCCTCTGGCTGTGTTCCTCACCCTTCACCTTGAACCCGTCAGGGTCTTCCCCAGGGCTGGGATCTACACACACCTTACAATATTTTCTTCTATAACTTCCCCCCCGGTGTGTGTGCGTGCACATGCACGCGCGCGCGTGCACACACACACACACACACACACACACAATGGTTTGGCAGGTCTGCAACATCTGACCAACTCTCCTCCTCAGTCCACAGTAGCCTTTGCCCCTCCGCCAGGGCTGTCCCCTCCTCCAGGTCCTGGATTCAGGAGGGATGGGACAGTGTGGGAGGGGAGGAGAGGTGTAGGTGACATGTCCCAGCCCGTGCTGCTGCTCAGAGGGTCTAGCCAGGCCCTCTGGCTCCTTCTGTGCCCCTCTACACCAGGTTGGGGAGCCCGGCCTCTGTCCTACCCTCTCCCCCCAACCCCTAAGCCCACACCCTGCTCCTCAGTGCATTCAGAACCCAGAACTCAGTTCACTAGAAATTTCCATTGGTGTGTATCTGCCCCTGGGGGTCGGAGGGCGACCCCTGGGGCACTGTGCTGTGGCTCGTGGGCCACGGGGCCCGGAATCATGGCCCCGATTTCAAGCCCAGCGCCCAGACCCCAGGTCCCATGAGGAGGAGAAGGTCCTTCTTTGCCTCAGTGCCTTCCTTGCTGTGGCTTGGGGATGGGACCCTCTGTCCGCTCCTGTTTGTTGAGCAACCCAGGGAAGGGCACCCCCAAGCCTCAGGCCTCCCCACGCTAGGACTCTGGGTACTCCAACAGACCCAGACCCAAGAAATCAACTCTCGGGTTTGAACTGGGTTAAATGGAGGTATTGGCCATTTGTGAGTCCAAGCAGCCCCTCATCAGCCCCAGG
This sequence comes from Saccopteryx bilineata, assembly GCF_036850765.1. Classification (NCBI taxonomy): domain Eukaryota; kingdom Metazoa; phylum Chordata; class Mammalia; order Chiroptera; family Emballonuridae; genus Saccopteryx; species Saccopteryx bilineata. The sequence goes on from NC_089490.1 coordinate 395,385,155, forward strand.
GCTCTCGGTCTTCCCAGACAGTGTTCACCTCTGCGAACCTTCGGGGGGCAGCATGGGGGCTGGGGACCCCTGGGGAGATGGGGGAAAGAGACAGGTCCCGGCTTGGGAGGGGTACTGTTTTGGAGATGTCCTGAGCCTGCTAACACCCCAGCTGACCTGTGGGCCCGGCCACCTTGCTCCCTACAGACATCCCCGTGTCTCCTCCCCCAGAACCCTGGGCCCTGGCAGAGGGATGGGCCCGGCTGGCCTGGGCTCCCTGTCTCCTGAGCCAAACTTTCCCTCCTGGCTGTGGGTGGGGGGTGGGAGCTGACGCCACGGCTCAGCCATGCGGCTGGCCTGGCTGGGAGGCTGTGCTGCTCCCTCCAGAGAGATAAGAGGAGACTCAAGAATGTCGGTGGGGAGCCGGGGGTAGTGTGGGCTGCCCGCTGAGGAGGGCTCGGAGGGGCCAGGTGCTGGAGAAGCGTTCCCAGAACCTGACACGGGGGAACGGCGGGGCGGGCGCCGGGGGGCAGGGGTCTCTGGGGCCACGTGGGGGGGGCAGACTGGCAGGCAGTGAGGTGGCTGCAGACCCAGTGTGGGTGCGAGGGAGCTCCCGGGTGTGGCAGGGCCTGAGTGCGCTCATGAGTGTACACAGGAAAGTGCCGGGGCTGGGAAGCTGTGCTTGTGCGTGTGGATGTGCTCCTGAGTGTGTGGGAACGCTGTGTGATCTCACGCTCGGGGCTGGGGACGCCTGAGCTGGTCCGGTCCCTGCTCGGCCTTGGTCACTCCCTCCAGACAGAGGGTATAGGAGGCAGGTCTGTCCTTTCTGCTTGGGAGAGCGTCGCGGCCCCTCATCGGACACGGCCCACTCCCTAGGCACACCAGGCGTGTGTCCTGGTCCTGCCCTGCGTGGGTGGGCCGATCTGTGCCCGCCCCAGGGTGGTAGGCTGGAGCTATAAGGCGCTTTGGGCCTCAGGTGGGAGGCTGGGACAGGGCGGCCCCGTCAAGGCTGGTACAGCGGTCCCCGTGACTGCCCTGCTAATCCCTGGAGGGAGGCTACAGTCGCCCAGCTCAGCGGGCACCGGGCCTGTAGAGAGGAGACCCTTGGGCAGGATGCACTGGCTCCCAGAAGGTAACAGGGTTGCGGGCGCAGGTTTACTCCTCGTCACTTTGCCTGTGGCCTTGACTTCCCAGAGCCTGCTTAGGGACAGTGGCAAGGCAGCGTCAGAGGACCCCAACAGGGCCTTAGAAGTTCTGGTGAAGCCTCGGCCACCGGGAGCTGTGTGACCCTATACAGAGCTCTTGCCCTCTCTGGGCCCCTTTTCTTCACCTACAAACAGGAGGGGTGGCATAGAAGGTCTTAATACCCTCAGCTCTGCTGAGCCTCATCTCGGCCCTGGGAAAGAGCATGGAAGGGGGAGTGTGCCGTCCCCTGACTCTAGGGTCATGCGGGGTTTGAATGAGCCTCCCAGTGCCCCCCAGAGAGCAGGCTGATGTGGAGGAAGCTTTAGAGACTGATTGGAACTGGCCTTCCAGCAGGTACTAGAAAGGCCACTGAGTGGCTGGGGACCTCACAGCCTCTAGAGCCCAGCAAGAGCTGGAGGCAGGGGGCGGGCTTTCACTCCTTCCGGGCCTGACAGGTGGCTTGGGCTGGTAACTTCTCTTCTCTGCTGTCCTGTCCCCTCCTGGGGGGGCAGGTGGGTTAGACCAGAGATGGGACTTCCCATGTGATTCTTTTTAGCCACCGAAGAAAGACAAACTCTTTTGTCTTCGGCCTCTTGATAAGATACACGCTAGAAACAAGAAGCTGGGCCCCACAGTTCTCCAGCGCACCAGGGTCCTGGTTTGAAGCCACCCTTCACCCCGCTCTGAGACGGGGGTGGCATTGTTCCCCTCCTCCAGGGACCAAGGCCACGGCTCCGAGAGAAGGAGTGAGCCCGTGTTAGCCAGAGCTGACACCCACCCCCGACTCTCTCCCAGGCCTTCCCACGGGAACTAGAGTCTCTGCCTCTTAAGGGAGGCAGGCTATAGGGGAGAACCCCCCATGCTGGACAGGAGCTGGGGTGTGTGAGGGGCGCCGCGCCCCCGGGAGGAGGTGGAGGCTTGGTGGCCAGACCCCTGACTCTTCCGAGATGAGATGGAGTGCCTCCTAGGTCTGCCCAGAGTCCCTGGGAGCGTTCCTGTCCCGGCCCCATCTCCCAGGTCCTGAGTCCAGCCGGCGGGGCCATGGAAGGGGGGAGTCTGACTCATCCCCTGTCCCCAACCCTCGCTGCCACACGGGACGGGGGGGGGGGCAGGAAGTGTTCTCAGGGTCAGAAAGCAACAATGGCTGTGTGAGCAGATGCGGTGGGGGGGGGCACCTTGACCGCCCGCTCTCCGGAGGGCCTAGGGGCAGTCCAGGAGAGGAGAACTGGCCGCTTCCCGCCTGCTGGTCTCTGGGCCTCTCCTGAGTCTGGGGGCCTGGCCAGAGGGCCCCTTGGGGGTCTTAGGCAGGGCCAAGCACGGTGTCTGGGAGGAAGACAGGCCACTCTGGGTAGAATGGCCTCCTCCTGGGGACCTGCCCCCACTTTCTGACTTCCAAGGGCTTACAGGACTTGGGGGGGCCTTGGCAGCAGAGGCTGCTGGGTAACAGACCAACAGGGCCCCTGATTGGTGGCTGCCCTTGGACTTTGCCCTCCTGATAAGGACAGAGAACAGAAATCATTAACTGAATCATTAACGGAGCAGCCCCGCCCCACCTGGGCCTTCTGCCCTTCCTCTCCACCTTCTTCCGTCTCACGGCCCCTCCTCCGCGCCTCAGTTTCCCTCCCAGCCTGGGCGGGTGTGTGGGCGGGGCCTCCTCTCCCACCTCAGAGTCTCCGGCCCCTGCTTCCACCGGGCGTGGGTAGCCCCTCGGTTGAGGTCAGGGGTTGATGATGTCATGGTCGGACCGCTCACTGGGCGTGCGGTGGGGTCTGCCCCCAGCGCCGCTGCTCACCCACAGTCCTTTGGGCATGTCGCCGCTCCTCCTGGGCCTCCGTTTCCTCCTTGTCCAATGGGAATACAGCTGCAGTCACAGTGCCTACCTCAGGCTTTCTGGGGGATTAGGTAAATGAGGGCCAGTCAGGGGCCTAGTACAGTGCCTGGCACAGGAACACCCCCCCCCCCAGATCTCAGACTGGGCTGCAAATATGATCCCACAGGGCAGGCTCACGGCAGGTATCATGCCCTTACCCTGGTCCACAGGGTAGGGTGGTGCCCCCAAGCTGGGGCTGGAACCTGTGGCTAGCCCTGTGTGCCTGGGGAAAGCCCCCCACCCTCTCTGGGCTGCTCTTTCTAATCATGAGGGAATGCTATCAGCCTTGTTGAGCATGTGCGACAGGTCTGGCCCTGCTTGGTCCTGATGCCTGCTGCCGGTCCCGGGCCCCTCCAGCTAGGCCCCCCCGACCCTCCACCACAGAGCTTTGGAACTCGGGCAGGCAGGGGGGCGAGGGGGAAGGGCTTGGCCAGCCTCGGTCTTGACCTGCAGCGTCCAGGCCAGGCCGGGGCTGTTTGCATGTGTCGTCTCCCAGAAACCCTGGAGCTCAGTGGAGGTGCAGGCGGTGTCCTCTCACTCCCCACAGGGCGTGCCGAGGCGGGAAGGATGGTGACATGTCACTCAGGGTGACCACAGCAGAGCTGGGGCAGGATCCCGGGTCCCTTGACCTGCAGCCACTCACGGGTGCCGGCCTAGAGGGAGGCAGGGAAGGAGCCTCTTCTCCTCTGTGCTGAGGGTCCTCTCACTGCTGATGGTGACTCCTGTGCAGCCCCTTAGCCTCTGGGCCTCACTCAGATGGTCAGGGTTGTGTGATATAAGCAGTGAGACCCCAAGAAGGCCAAGGCCTGGAGTAGGAAGGGAAGCAAAGGCAAAACCCTGGGTCAGGGCGGTGGGGTCTAGAGATCTCACTCAGCTGGACTGTAGACTGGGGGTTTTAGGACATCCTGCCGCCCCCCGCCACACACACACGCTTCCAGGCCGTGTCGGTGCGGAAGTTCTCCCTCCATCTGGCCAAGATCCGTCCAGCCCCCGCAATGCATAACCACGCTTCCATTTCTCTATGGCAGTGGTCCCCAACCCCCGGGCCGCGGACTGGTACCGGTCCGTGGGCCATTTGGTACCGGTCCACAGGGAAAGAATAAATAACTTACATTATTTCCGTTTTAGTTATATTTAAGTCTGAACGATGTTTTATTTTTTAAAAATGACCAGATTCCCTGTTACATCCATCTAAGACTCACTCTTGACACTTGTCTCGGTCACGTGATACATTTATCCGTCCCACCCTAAAGGCCGGTCTGTGAAAGTATTTTCTGACATTAAACCGGTCCGTGGCCCTAAAAAGGTTGGGGACCACTGCTCTGTGGAGTCTGAGGACACTCCCTCCCTCAGGGGCCTTTCTCCCCTCTTCATCTCTCAGCCCCTGTGCTCTTTCCTCCCTCTGCAGTCCTCCCTCCTGGGGCCTGGACCTGAGGTGGGGGAGGGGGATCCCCATCCCTTGCCCTGCTGGCTTGGAGGGGGCTGCCTTTGTCAGGGCATTTGCGGGTCTTGGCGCTGAATTTGCTGTTAGATCTGGCTCCAGATAGAACTGTTGGGGAGATGCGTTGGCCTGGGCCCTTTGGGTCAGTGAGCATTTGTGAACATGAGTGTACAAGTCTGTGACATATGCTGAGATGTGAACATGCACAAGCATGCTGTGCCTCAGGGCCTTTGCACTGGTTCCCCACCACCTGGAATGCTCTTTGCAGGTACCCATGTGGCTCACTTCAGTGAGGCCTGCCCTGACCGTACTACATAGAACCGCAGTTTCTGCCTACTCTCCTGGCACCCAGGCCCCCTCTCCCTGCTTTTTCTCCATAGCGTTTGTCACCTTCTAAAGTGGTACCGATTTTACTGACCTGTCTTGCCATCTGACTCGGCCTCCAGAATGTCAGCTCTGTGTGGGCAGGAGGTTTTGTTTATTTTATTTACTGCTATATCACCAGAGCCTACTGCCCCTGACACATAGTAGATGCTCAATAAATACCATATTTTTTGCTCCATAAGACGCACCTGACCATAAGACACACCTAGGGTTTTAAGGAGAAAAATAAGAAAAAAATATTCTGAACCAAATGGTGTGTTAAAATATTTAATAAAATACCATATTTTTCGCTCCGTAAGATGCACGGGCATTTTCCCCTCCACTTTGGGGGTGGGGGGAGTGCGTCTTATGGAGCAATAAATATGGTACTTGTTTAAATGAATGAGCACATAGGGAGCATGCTGGTATGTGTACATGTGCGTGTCAGTGTGGGAGGGGTATGCTACTGTGTATATGTGTGTGTTCATATGTACACAGTCATGTGTGTGCCAGTGGATACACGCCGGAGAGTACAGTACACCCTGTGTACACACGTGTGGGATATGCTGGTGTGTGAACTCAGGTGGGCATGGGTGGCTCTGCACCAGGGGGAGTCAACCTTTTCATACCTACCGCCCACTTCTGTATCTCTGTTAGTAGTAACATTTCCTGACCGCCCACCGGTTCCACAATAATGGTGATTTATAAAGAGGGAAGTAACTTTACTTTATAAAATTTATAAAGCAGAGTTATAGAGCAAGTTAAAGCATAGAATAATAATTACTTACCAAGTACTTTATGTCGGATTTTCGCTAAGTTTGGCAGAATAAAGCTTTATAAAACAATTTACTATAGTTAAATCTATCTTTTTATGTATACTTTGGTTGCTCCACTACCACCCACCATGAAAGCTGGAGTGCCCACTAATGGGCAGTAGGGACCAGGTTGACTACCACTGATCTAGAGCAGTTGTCCCCAACCCCCGGGCCGCGGGCCGGTACCGGTCCGTGGGCCATTTGGAACCGGTCTGCATAGAAAGAATAAATAACTTACATTATTTCCGTTTTAGTTATATTTAAGTCTGAACGATATTTTATTTTTAAAAATGACCAGATTTCCTCTGTTACATCCATCTAAGACTGACTCTTGACGCTTGTCTCAGTCACGTGATATATTTATCCGTCCCACCCTAAAGGCCAGTCTGTGAAAATATTTTCTGACATTAAACTGGTCCATGGCCCAAAAAAGGTTGTGGACCACTGCTCTAGAGGGCCCCTGCCCCTGCCCCTGCCCCAGCCCCTGCCCCAGCCCTAGCCCCTGCCCCTGCCCCTGCCCCTGTCCCATGCCCCTACCCCTGCCCCTGCCCCGGCCCCAGCCCCAGTCCCTGTCCTGGCCCCTGCCCCTGCCCCTGCCCCGGCCCCTGCCCCCTGCCCCTGCCCCTGCCCCGGCCCCAGCCCCAGTCCCTGTCCCGGCCCCTGCCCCTGCCCCTGCCCCCTGCCCCTGCCCCTGCCCCAGCCCCAGCCCCAGTCCCTGCCCCCTGCCCCTGCCCCTGCCCCAGCCCCTGCCCCTGCCCCAGCCCCAGTCTCTGCCCCTGTCCCCTGCCCCCTGCCCCTGCCCCTGCCCCCTGCCCCTGCCCCCTGCCCCTGCCCCTGCCCCCTGCCCCTGCCCCAGCCCCAGTCCCTGCCCCTGCCCCTGCCCCCTGCCCCTGCCCCAGCCCCAGCCCCAGTCCCTACCCCGGCCCCTGCCCCTGCCCCTGCCCCAGCCCCTGCCCCTGCCCCCTGCCCCAGCCCCTGCCCCCTGCCCCCTGCCCCTGCCCCAGCCCCAGCCCCAGTCCCTGTCCCGGCCCCTGCCCCTGCCCCTACCCCAGCCCCTGCCCCTGCCCCCTGCCCCCTGCCCCTGCCCCTGCCCCAGCCCCAGTCCCTGCCCCGGCCCCTGCCCCTGCCCCTGCCCCTGCTCCAGCCCCTGCCCCATGCTGCAAGGTCTCTATTCCACCTTTGTGAGAAGGGGTCTTCCCCCAGCCTGCCTCCCCTTGTCCCTGTGGGAGAGAGCTGGGGGCACTGGGTGGGAGCTATCTCAGGCCTGGGAGTCGGGGCTAGGGACCCCCAGAGCAAAGCACAGGTCCCTAAGGACAGGTCCCAGCTGCTGGGCTCAGTTAGGTTGGACCTGGCTTGGGAGCATCCTGGAGCTGTGAGCTCAGCCTCGTGCTGACAGTAGACAGTGTGGCAGCCAGGTGGGGACGGAGGAGGACGTAGCTGTAACCAAGGGTAGTGCGAGATCCCAGGGTCCTTGGAGGAGATGGGTCCACGCAGGCAGACTGCGGGAATCTTCTACAGTTTTAGAAAGAAGTTGAGAGGACACAAAGACAACCATGGATCAGATTCAAGGACCTGGTGGCAGTGACATCCTTGTCACTCAGCCCTCGGCTAACGGGATTTGTTATAGAGTGCAAAGGGTGTCTTACAAAACCATGGTTCTGAACTGAAGGCATTTTAAGTGAGAAGACTCTGGTCGCAACGTGAGACCTGAAGCAGGGATAGCTAGAAGTTATCATATTAATCATGACCTTATTAACAAAGATAGAAAATCCAAACCAAAGGAGGTGAGAGACCACTGTGCCCTGTCCCAGTGTGAACTAGTTTGGGGTGTGTCGACTAGCTCTGTCAATATTGGGAGACAAGCCACCACACTGGGGGCCCTCTGTGACTGAGGGAATTGAAAGGCTTGCTGGGGCAGCAGTCACAGAAGGCTGACCCACGCGGGGGGGTGGCTAGACCCACGGCCTAGGGGCTGGGCTGTGTCGTGCGTGTGGTGCCAGAATAGCAGCATGGTGCTGGTCACGCCTCGGAGGGGCTGGGAGATAGTGCGAGCGCCCCTCGGAGGCTCCTTGGAGCTGGCGTGCAGTAAGGTGGAGAAGCACGAGGAACGGGAGGGCCCACTGGCAGGAAAGGAGATGGAGGGCCCTAGAGAGATGGAAACAGCAGTTCGTGCTGATGAGGGATGGCCTCCTGGGGGGAGGCGCCCTTCTGCCATCTCCCTGCGGATGCTGGGATCTCGGCTCCACTGTCAGAGAGGACGCCAAGCCCAGGGAGGTCAGGTCACTTGCCTAAGGTCACACAGCAATGAAGGCGGGGTGGGGGGTAACCGCAGCCAGGCCTCTTGACCCCAGGGGTCTCTGAGGGCATCATGGGGATGCCAAGGTGGGCAGTCCCCTGACCCCCCTACCCTGGCTATCGCCTGGAGCCAAGGTGCCCTCAGATTCTAACACCTGGGGTGGACATTCAGCACAACATGGGGACAGGGTTGGGCCTCGTGTCCTGTTGACCCCAGGTTCAGATCAGCTAGGCCTGGCCAGCATCCTTAGGCCCCTGGCCTGCCCTGCTCACAGCCACGTGGCTGACGGGATTTCCGCCATGTTTGGGGCATGAATTGACAAGTGCCCCATTGACGGGCAGGGGGGAGGGTGTGGGCAGGGCACAAGCCACCCACTGTGCCGGGTCCCCACCCTCCCCCGTCCCCCAGGACAATGGTCGAGACTCAGCCAGTGGCCACAGCTGGTGGGGAGGGGGTGGGCATGAGTACGAAGAGGGGAGGGAAGGGCGGGGTCCAGGGCAGAGGACCACCTGGGCCCCCACCCGTCCTCATCCTGCACCTGGTCCATGTCCCCTCAGTTCCCTTCTGCCCAGCTGAGCGGCCTTAAAGGAAGGAGGAGAGAGGTGGGAGGGGGCTTCCTTCCCACAGTCCCGGTCCCAGCCTGCCTGGGAAGGGCCAGTGTCTGGAGCCTGTTAAAAGCAGGTAATAAAGGACCTAATTAATGAGAACCAGCTGGATTGTGCAGCTCCGCAGGGCAGGGATGGCACCTGGAGGAGCCCTGTCTGGCCCTGACTCCTGACCACGGCATGGCTGGCCGAGGTCCCCGGATACAGGCAGGCCTGGTTCTGGCGTCCCGCTCCACTTGGCCCATTCGTTCCGTGAACATTTATTGAGTGCCTGTTGTAGGCTTAGATGCTCAGGACCCAGAGAGACAGAACAGGGAGGGGCTCAGCCCAGCCCCCACGTCTGCAGGAGATGGAAGACACTTATCCTTTCTGAGCCTCCGTTTCCCCATCGGTAAAACAGAGGACAAGAAAACCACCTACCCCGGGGTTGTTATGAGGATTCAGTGTAAGTCCTATAAAGTGTGTGTCGTGGCGTTGGGCTCCGAGTGTGAGCTGTGGGCAGGGGCTGGGCTGTGGACACACCCTCCACCGCCTGTAGAAATGGGCTTTCTTCAGCTTTCTCCTGCTGTGCGGGGCAGGGTGTTGGTCCCAGGACCGATGAGGCAGGGGCTGGGCTGTGGGGAGTTGCAGGGAGGAGAACTGGGGGGGGGGGGAGAGGAGGCTTTGGGGCAGGCAGGGCGCTGACCTTGGCAGGCCTTGGACCACAGAGGGCTCTGGTCCTCCCGAGCAATGGGAAGTTGTTGATGGGTCTGGGGAGGGGGAGGGCAGGGATGCTGCTCTGTGACCTGGTGGTACCATGTTCTGGCTGTGGGACCTTGGGCAACCTCTCCACCTTCCAGGGAGGTCTCGAAGATCAGCAGGAGACAGTTTCCTGCTGACAGGTATCTGTTAGCTCAGTGGAATTCCAGGGCTTTTTCTGGAGCTGTGGGGGAAGGGGACCCCCAAGAGTGTGCCCTGCCTCCCTCCTGGGTCCCTGGGGGCTCTGTCCCAGCCTCAGGAATCCCTGGGTTCCCACCTGCCCCGACTCTTGTCCTTCTGGACTATTTGGCTAGAAATCTGCAGTGTGGTCCGTGGGGCAGGCTGGGGGCATCTCCCTGGTAGCTGGGCCCTTGAGGCCAGACAGGCTGTGTGGGGAGAAACCCAGGCAGGTCTCGAGGGCCCCCAGCAAAGAAGGAAATGCGGGGTCAGTGTGCCTCAAAAGGCCCACCAACCCCCAAACCTCAAACTTCTCTCCACCCGTCGGCCCAGCCCCATCCTGCCCGGTGTTCCCTCCCCCCCTCGGTCCCGCCGGCCCCTGGCACGGGAGGGTCTCTCCTCCCCCCAACCACATCTGGTTCTCGTTAGGGTCTCCCAGGATGCCTCTGCCTGAGGCCCCCCTATCCTGGGGGAGGTGGGCAGGAGGATTAGGGGTGATTAGGAACACTCCTGGCCAGGCAGAAGGAGGAGGGAATGAGGGGGCCTGGCCTGTTATAAATAGCAACACCATGACTCCATCACCCCATCATTCACTGTAGATCCCAAGTTCAGTCTCAAACCTGCCGCTTCAGCAGCCGGGGCAGGCGGGGGGTGGGGGCTGCTCCCGGAACCTCTCCCTCTCCCTCTCCCTCTGCACCTCCTCTGTCTGATCCTCCCGCAGGAACCCCCAGCCCCTCAAGTGGGCCAGCCCAGGATGGCCCGGAAGTCTCAGTAACCACCAACCACACCTGCCCCCTTGTCATCAGGCCCCTGCACCTGGGTTTGACCCCTTCTCGCTGTGCTGCCTTGGGCAGGAGACTTGACCTCTCTGAACAAAGGGAATGATGCTAATGACACCAAGTCTGCAGAGTTGATTGGGAGGTCACCCCAGAAAGCACTTAGAATAGGGCGGGGCCTGGCAGTCAGAATGAGCCATCGTTGTCGCTACAGGTTGGGGAGATCGTCACCCTGCACGAGGAGCCTGCAGGATACCTTGCATATCATAAGCTCCTGTGATTATTTATGTACTTGGGCTCCAACAGTGCCGGGCACACAGTAGGTGCTCAATAAATGGGACCTGCAGTTAGCAGAGAAGGAGGGTGTGGGGGCCAGAGTGTCGACGGGAGTTCTAGAACCTCAGCATGCAGACTGGTCATTCCTGGCTTGAGAAGCGTCTCCAGCCCCGGCCACACGGGGCGCTGGACGGCCATTGGCCGTGCTTGGGTGGGTGTCCCGGTTCCGAGCTGGGTGAGCCACGGGGAGCAGGAGGGCCTGTCCCAGGCAGCGCGTGACTCCTAGGAGGGCTTAGCCTTCATTAATCACCTAAGCGGGGCTCAGCATTCTTGAAATGCCGGCCAGGGCCAAGGAGGGGCCTGGCGGGGGGCTCCTGGGGACCCCAGGGCTCTGGAGACTGGGCAGAGGTCAGCCGTTCCGTTTGCTGAGCACCCACTCTGTGCCAGGCACCTTGCATACCTCAAAATGAGACTATGAAGTGTTAGCTGTTCCTGTCGGCATTTTACTATTGAGGAGACTGAGGCACAGAGAGGGTATGTGACCTGCTCAGTGTCACACAGCAGGGAGTAGGTGAGCCAGGCTTTGTTCCTGGACCCGTCTGAGATCTGTTCCCAGGGATTGCCAGGGGAGGAAGCATGAGGTATAGACCCCAGACTCAGGCTCCGGGACCCTGTGGGAGGGTGCCTTCTGCCTCAGTGGGGCTGGCCAGCCTGGGTCAGCGGTGTGGGTGGGGCCGTCCTCCATTATCGGTTTGACGCACCTCCCACGTCAGCCCCGTTATCACCCCGCCCTCGGGCTCCCCCCACAAGGTGACCCTGGGAGGGAAAAGGCCAGCGCCTCCCCTTCTCCTCCCTGCTGATGCCCAAAAGCACTGAGCCGCCTTTGCTGGGCGTCTCTCCCTTCTGTGGGGCCGGGGCCAACAAGCCGGGCCCAGGAGAGGGTGGGCGGAGGAGCCAAGCCCAGTCCACCGTCATTTCATCGCTGTGAAGCCAGGGCAAGCCCTCACCTCTCTGGGCCTCTCACCTCCGCAAAACCGGGGCTAAGCCGCCAGCCCTACCGCGGGGTGATGGACACATGCAATGAGAGTAAACTGGACTGGGCACCCCTGATTCCCTGATCCCGATCCCCACTCCATCTCCATATGGGGCCTGGGGTACAAGAGGCTTCCCCGGCCCATGGCCCCCTAGGATGTGTGGTCCTGTCCAACCAACCAGGCCTCGTGCTCCTGGATGCCCACCGGCAGGGCCTGACTCCTGAACAGGGCAGGACAAAGTCATCAAAGGTGACAGGCATCCACTAGGCATTCGACCTAATAAAGCAAGCACCTTGTTTGTTCTTCATGGTCCCCCCATAAGACAGGGGGACGAGTAGGTGAGAAGAAGGGACTTGCTCATCAGAGGAAGCTAGAAAGGATGGATGGAGGGCAGGAAGCGGCTTGTCTGTCCCAGATCTGCCTCTGGTCCCCTCCGCTCTTTGGAGACTCCAGGTGGTAGCCTTGTGGGCTAGGGGAGGTCAGTGCCTCCTGGGGGACAGGGAGACGGGCGGTGGACATGGAGGACTCTGCCCCCTCCCCACAGGGATGGGTGCGCAGAGGGGAAGGAGCCTGGGGAGACTTAAAGAGCTGGGTGCAGAGGCCTAGGGTCTCGGGGAGCCGCACCCCTCCCCAGCTCGCATCCGCCCTTCCCCTGCAGGCCACGACATCAACGGTGCCCTGGAGCCTTCCAACATCGACACCAGCATCCTGGAGGAGTATATCAGCAAGGAGGATGCCTCCGACCTGTGAGTGGCCCGGGACAGCCTTGGCCCCACCCCCAGGCCCTCTGGAGGTGGGACAGGGACCCTGGCTCCTGGTCCTTTCCCAATGGCTGACCCCTCTGCAGTCTGCCCTTCAGGTGGGGGCCCAGGGAGGGGGGGCTGGCATCCTGGCCGGCTCTGAGCTTCCCCCCTTCTCCGCAGCTGCTTCCCTGACATCTCTGCTCCAGCCAGTGCCGCCTCCTACACCCACGGGCAGCCGGCGATGCCCGGCTCCAGCGGGGCCCACCACCTGAGCCCCCCTGGGGGTGGGCCCTCTCCGGGGCGCCACGGCCCCCTCCCGCCCCCTAGCTACAGTGCTCCGCTCAACTGCAACAACAACAATGGCATGGGCACGGCTCCCAAGCCCTTCCTGGGGGGCTCTGGGCCCCCCATCAAGGCAGAACCCAAGGCTCCCTATGCCCCAGGGTGAGTGAGGGCAGGGAGCGTGTTGTGTTGGGTGGTTAGAGGCAGGGCCCGGGGGCAGGCAGGGCGTGGGGCCAGTGACCGTGGGCCTGGGAGGAGCTGGCCAAGGCCTGGCAGTGGTGATCGGGCTGCCCGGTAGGCAGGGCAGGTGGGGTAGGACTAGAACCAGGCTGAGGACGGACTGGTGGTTTTGTTCGGAGGCAGCGGGCAGCAGAGGGTTCTGTGCAGGGGAGTGATGAGCCCTGTCGGAAGTGCTAAACCTTTCCCTGAGAGCTGCACGGCGAGGAGAGCGGACGGGGGGCGGGACCGGAGCCAAACCGTCTGCAGGCACGTGTGCACACACAGCACACAGACCCTCACTCCAGTGCCGGCGCCCCCACCCCATCGTGCATTTAGCCACTATTTACTGTGGTGGCAGGGAGCTGGCTGGCGGTGCAGATGTGGCACCTCATGTTCCCCCCCACCCCCACTCAAGCCAGCCGCCAGGCCCTCCCCCCACATCGGAGAAGTGCACACCCGCGGCCTGACCGCCTGACTCGAGGGCTCGGCTTGGGTCTGGCTGTGACCAGAGGTGGCCAGCAGCCCAGCCAGCCAGACTCCAGGCAGCCCACGGACACGTGCTCATGGGGACAGTCAGGGAACTTGGGCTCTGCACAGGGGCTCGGAGAAAGTTCTGGGTTCCCCAGCCAGGGACAGGGACCCTGTCTGTGGGCAGGAGAGTCATTGCGTGTGGGAACATGGCACCACTCAGACAGCCCGGCTCCATTGCCAGCTCCGCCATGGCCAAGCCTGGTCAGGGAAAGTTCTGGGTTCCCCAGCCAGGGACAGGGACCCTGTCTGTGGGCAGGAGAGTCATTGCATGCTGGGAACATGGAACCGCTTAGACAGCCCGGCTCCATTGCCAGCTTCGCCATGGCCAAGCCTCTGGTCAGGGCCTCCGCTCCGCTCTGTACCCTGAGCCCGAAATGCGCCCCCTCCAGGTGGGAATAAAGGGAGGAGGTGCTGGGGACCCCAGCCGTTTCCCGGCTTACACTGGAGGCGAGCTGGGGGTTCCGGGGTTAGCTGCAGAAGACGAGCATTCCATGGAGGGCTGGAGGCTGAAAGGTCATCCAGAAGCCACAGACCCTGAAGGGAGGGAGAGGAGAGGAGAAAACTAACGTGTACTGAGTGCCCGCTGGGTGCCACTGCTGTAGCCCATGGCCCTGCGTGAGCTCATCGGCCGTCCCCGGTCACTGGCCTTGGAGGAGAGCCCGCTGGTCCTCCAGCAGGACCCTGACGGCACACGAGGTCACTTCTCAGAGAGGGAAAGGGCTTGTCCGGAGCCACACAGGGACTCTGTCGCCTTTGCCTTGCCCTGCCCCACCCTGCCAGGCCCTGTTTGAGGTGGTAAACAAGACGGGCACATCCCTCTTGCTGTGGATACTGCAGTCTCGTTGGGGAGGGAGTTATCGATCAGTCAGTCACCACGTGGTAGACGAACGAACACCCCAAGGAGTTAGGAGGAGAGAACACGGGGTCCTGTGTACTTGGGGCAGGTGATCACAGGGGTCGGAGGGTGTGGAAGACCCTGCCACACTGGAGAAGCCCAAGGCCACTGTCAGGGGAGGGCGAGGAGCCGGCAGGACGGTGGGAGCTGACGGACGTGGAGCTAGAGCCTCCTGGTCAGCAGTGAGGACCATCGCGAGGACTCGGCCCCCGTCCCTCACCACTGTTCCTGTCATCCTCACACGGCTTGTGGGGCTGGGTGGACGGCCTGTCTGGGGGAGCACCAGCACTCTGGGGTCAGCCCCAGGCTGTGTCCATGATGGCTGGGTAGAGCAGTGGGCAGTCTCTCCAGACTCTGCCGACGTGAGGACCAGGGGTTCCCGTGGGGCCACATCCTCCCATTGGGCAAGTGCAGAGTTCATGCAGGACGTGGTGACCTCTCAGGATTGAGTTTGTTCTTTTGCTTGAACCACTGATAAAACAAAACCTGCAAGAAAAAAATAAGCCCAGGCCCAGCCAAGCTGGCTCCCTGCCCAGTCCACACCTGCCCCTGGTGGGGCAGCCCCCCAGTGAACTGCACGGCCCGCTAGGACCCTGCGTTTCCAGGAAGTGGGAGCTTCGTGGGTGCAGGAAGGGAGGAACAGGCCTGGGCCCTCCGACTGAGCAGGGAGCCTTTGAATGTCTGTGCCATCATCGGGGCACTGGTAACTGGCCCCCAAGTGCCCAGTAGGCCTGAGGGGATGCTAGGCAGAAGACCAAGGCTCCCCCCCAACAACTGCCAGGCACCCCAAGGTGGACTGGTGCAGAGAAGCGCTCCTAGGGTGGACACGCGGAGACCTCGGTGCCTCCAGCCTCCCGGGTCTGTGGGCCTTTGCCCCACAGAGGAGCCGCCCGGCTTGACAGCGGCCGCAGCCGCCATCCCAACAGCCCCTTCCTCCTCTCCTGCAGCACCCTGCCTGACTCCCCCCCAGACTCCGGCTCCGAGGCCTATTCCCCCCAGCAGGTGAATGGTGAGTCCGGCGGGCACCGCCCTCCCCCTCTGGGGTTTGGGCAAGTGATTGGGGCGGCCTTATCGGGGAGGGCGGGAGCGACGGAGGGAGGGGTCCAGCGTCGGCCCAGCAGGCCCAGATTATCGCTGGTCAAATACTCCCTGGCGCGGGCTATTGTTTCTCCCCTGGTGGGTGGGGAACCTGGCCCTGCCTCTGAGCCAGTGTCCCTGCTGGCGATGCCACCCACCTGCCCGCCTGCGCCATCATGGATGCGCCCTTCTGCGGTAAGTGGACGGCCGGGGGAGGCCGTGGCCGTAGTCTGAGCGCAGGCCTCGCCAGCTGCCTGGCCCACCTCACCTTGGGGGATGCTCAGGGGTGCTGGGGCCCCCAGGCGGCCAAGAGCGGAAGGATCAGGGGCAGCAGTCTCCCCGGAGCCCAGAGAGGGGTCAAGAGTTCTGTTTATCTTACCAAAAACATCTCTGGAATGCCTCCTGGGGAACAAAGGGAGCTGGGGCCTCCCCCCTCAGGCTGGGGGCTGGCCCCTGAAAGCCTGGTAGAGGGGCTGCCGGAGGGAGGATGCTGCCCAGGGTACTGGGGGTCTCTGGAGACTCCTCCTCGGCCCAGGGAGGACCGGGCCTGAGAGGAGCTTTGGAGAGTCCGGGGATGTGGGACCTCCCTGGGGAGCAGGTGCCCAGCGGCCCAGGGGAAGGAGCTCACTACGGGCCGCTTGCCTCCCTGCCCAGCACTCTAGTGGCCAGGTTTTAGGCTGCCCGGCCCTCCTCCCACATGGAGGAGGTCTCTGATGCCCACTCCCCTTCTCTCCCACAGATCCCCACCTCCTACGCACCATAACCCCCGAGAGCCTGTGCCACGTGGGAGGGCCCCCCCGCCTGGAGCACCTGCCCCCACCTCCAGCCCACCTGCCAGGCCCGCTGCCACCCCCGCCTCACTACCCCGTCCTGCAGCGGGACCTGTACATGAAGGCGGAGCCCCCCATGCCCCCCTACGCTGCCATGGGGCAGGGGCTGGTGCCCGCAGAGCTGCACCACACCCAGCAGTCGCAGATGCTGCACCAGCTGCTGCAGCAGCATGGAGCTGAGTAAGACTGGGCAGCCGCCTTGGGGCGGGGAGATGAAGTGGGGGGTCAGGGCACGGCCGGCAGGACCGAGGCGGGGACAGGGATGAACCCAGGAAGGGCAGGAGGCTCTGAACCCAGGACATGGGGTCCAGGACATATGTGTCCACATGTGCCCAGCAAGGTGGCGGGGATTGCCAGCCAGGGCCGAGTCTCCCGACGGCCTCGTTCAGCAGGCATGGCTGCCCCCGTGGGCCACATGGGTAAACTGGGCTCTGAGGGGGAAGTGCTGTCCAGGTCATGGAACTAGGAAAGACAGAGCGAAGACCTGGCCCTGGGCGGTGCTGTCACCCTAACACCAGTGACTTTCCAGCCGTCTCGTGGAGCCCCCCGGTTTCTGGGGAGGTTCCAGGCATAGACCCAAGCTCCCAGGTCTGGCTCCAAGCCGCAGAAGGGTCTTTTCCTGTTTTACGCATTGAGATTTCATGAAGGATTTAGCTCAAGGAAAGATGCCACTGCCAAACTCATTGTCAGCCCGAAGGAGAAGGAGAAGGAGAAGGAGGTGCCGTGCGGACCCCCAAGTCTCCATCCCCCATCCGACACAGTCCCCTTCCTGCCCTGGTGGCCCGGCCCTCTGTGGCTTGTTTCTAACTGCGGACAGACAGATGCTGCCCTCCAGAGAGTCCTCACCATAAAGGGTGACACTGAGAGTGACGGCGGGGGGAAGGGACAGACTCAGTCACTCCACCGACGGTCCTGAGCACTGTGTGGGCCAGGCCCACTGCCGGGCACGAGGGGGACACACAGACAAGTCAGGAATGGCTCCTGCCCTCCTGGATTCCACAGTTTGGGGCACATGGCGGTGTGACAGGAATGGGGAATGACAACACCGAGTGACAGGGGAGCTTGGGAGAGGCAGAGCCCATGGGTGTCCTGCAGAAGGTCTCTTCCAGGCTGGGCCTAGCCTGCGAAATAGGGGGGAGGGGGAGGGGGCACAGGGGGAGCCGGCCCCCCACGGTGCGCACCTCTGTCCCCCCAGGCTCCCCACCCACCCCTCCAAGAAGAGGAAGCACTCCGAATCGCCCCCCGGCACCCTCAACGCCCAGATGCTGAACGGGATGATCAAGCAGGAGCCCGGGACCGTGGCGGCCCTGCCTCCGCACCCGCCGCGAGCCCCGTCCCCGCCCTGGCCCCCCCAGGGCCCGCTCTCCCCGGGCCCCGGCTCCGTGCCTCTCAGCATCGCCCGGGTCCAGACGCCGCCTTGGCACCCACCCGGGGCACCGTCACCGGGTACGTGGCTGGCCCGCCGGATCCCGCAGGGGGCCGACCCTTCCAGTGGGGGAAGGGGCCCGGGACTCACCGAGGTGTTCTGTCCCTCCAGGTCTCCTGCAGGACAATGACAGCCTCAGTGGCTCCTACCTGGACCCCAACTACCAGTCCATCAAGTGGCAACCACATCAGCAGAACAAGTGGGCGACGCTGTTCGACGCGAACTACAAGGAGCTGTGAGTAGTCTGTGCCGCTCCCCACCGTCCTGGCCCCCATCTGGGCCCCCCCACCGTCCTGGCCCCCGTCTGGGCCCCCCCACCATCCTGGCCCCCGTCTGGGCCCCCCCACAGTCCTGGCCCCCGTCTGGGCCCCCCCACCGTCCTGGCCCCCGTCTGGGCCCCCCCCACCGTCCTGGCCCCCATCTGGGCCCCCCCACCGTCCTGGCCCCCATCTGGGCCCCCCCCACCGTCCTGGCCCCCGTCTGGGCCCCCCACCGTCCTGGCCCCCGTCTGGGCCCCCCCACCGTCCTGGCCCCCGTCCGGGCCCCCCCCACCGTCCTGGCCCCCATCTGGGCCCCCCCACCGTCCTGGCCCCCATCTGGCCCCCCTCATCTGGGCCAGCCCTGGCATCATGGTCCTAGAGCGGGGCCTGGGCACACCTGGTACCAGATGACCCATTTTACAGAAGAGCAGATGGGTTCAGGGCAGAGCTGGGACTGTGCTCAGGATGCCTGCCTCCCGGGTCAGCCCGAGGCCTCCCTAAGAAGGTGGTGTCAGCCCGGGGTGGGGGGGCAGTCAGGGAAAAGTGTGTGGGGAGGTGTGTTCTGGCTCCTCCCCCCACCCCTTCCCATCCCCGCGACTCCTCCACCGCCTCCTCCTGCCTTCCAGGAAGGTAGCAGGAAGCTTGTTAGCAAGGCCCTTCCCGTAGCCCCCTCCCTGGAGGAGAGGGCCGAGGGGGTGGGCGAGGACTTGTTCAGAGACTGCCTGGCATTCCTAGCCTTTCCTCAACACCCCCCGGGATTCCGCCTTGTGGCCTGGCCAGGAGCACTGTGGGACCACTGCCCTTACTCTCGTAGGAGGCCAGTGAGGGGTGAGGGGTGAGGGTGTGGCTCCCCCAACTCACCCAGGGCACTGCCAGGCCTGGGCAGGGTGGCTGGGCTCGGGCCCTCTCACAGGTAGACCAGCCTCCTTGATTGGGCACCCTGGGCTCTGTGGGATTCTTACCCAGAAGCCCTCAGGGCTAGAGGGGTCCCGCTTCTCTGGTGGCTGAAGGGTCCCTTGAGGCCCTGCCAGAGTTGAGGGGAGGTCTTTGAGGGGTTCAGCCTCTATGGCCTGGTAAGGATCCCCCACTTCTGCTTCTTGGGCCAGCCCTGCCACCCCACAACCCAGGGCCAGGAAGCTGGCAGCTGAGGCCCCAGTGTGGCCCGAGCACTTCCTGGGTGTTTCTCTGGCACAGGCAGGTGGGTGGGGCGCTGGGAGGAGAAGCGGTGAGCCCTGGGCCTTCCTATAGACATTAGCCAGGCCCCAGTCCTCTTCCCACACGTTGGAAACACTTTCCCTGCCCAGCTGCCCCCGGCAGGCACCGGGCATCGGGGGCACGGTTTATGCCTGGGGACCTGGGTGAGGGCTGGCCAAGCTGTAGGCCAGTAATCCCTCCCTTTTCTCCCACCTGGTGGTCCCCCAGAGGGTACAGATTTGCAACACTTTCCCAGCAACAGATGGGTAAACTGAGGCTGAGTCCAGCTGCTCAGGGCGCCCCTGTCCCCACCTGGGCGTGCAGAGGAGTCAGAATGAGGATGTGAGGGGTCTTGTGGGCAGAGGCTGGGCCAGCTCCGAGCTGGCGCCTGGTCACACCGTTTCCATGGCAACCAGCTGTCAGGCACAGTGAGGCTCCGCAGACCGTCCCCTCTAACCCCATCTCTCGTGAGGGCAGGGGCTTCGGGCAGGGTTCTGGGAAGGAGCCAAGTGTGGTGAGGGGCACCAAGCCCCTTCCTCAGGAGCCCGCTCCCACCTGGAGGGCCTGGCGCCTCTGGCCCTGTGTCCCTCACCCCCGGGGCAGAGTGGTTGGCTCCGGGCGTGGAGAGGAAAGAACAGGGAGCGAGGAGGTGGCAGACCTGAGCCCACATCCTCTGGGTCCGTTTCTACTGCTGGGCGGTGGGGGCAGCACCAGGGTCGGGGGTCCGGGGCAGGAGGCTGGCACGCAGGCCTGGCGTTGGGGCCCCCGGTGAGCGCCCGTCCCGCCCCCAGGCCCATGCTCACCTACCGCGTGGACGCCGACAAGGGCTTCAACTTCTCGGTGGGGGACGACGCCTTCGTGTGCCAGAAGAAGAACCACTTCCAGGTGACAGTGTACATCGGCATGCTGGGCGAGCCCAAGTACGTCAAGACGCCCGAAGGCCTCAAGCCCCTCGACTGCTTCTACCTGAAGCTGCACGGCGTGAAGGCAGGTCGGGGCTCGGCAAGGAGGGTGGCAGAGGGGCCAGGAGGGCTCCCGGGGTGGCAGGGGGGCCAGGAGGGCTCCGGGGTGGCAGCGGGGCCAGGAGAGCTCCCGGGGTGGCAGGGGGGCCAGGAGGGCTCCCGGGGTGGCAGCGGGGCCAGGAGGGGTGGCAGGGGGGCCAGGAGGGCTCCCGGGGTGGCAGGAGGGCCAGGAGGGGTGGCAGGGGGGCCAGGAGGGCTCCGGGGTGGCAGCGGGGCCAGGAGAGCTCCCGGGGTGGCAGGGGGGCCAGGAGGGCTCCCGGGGTGGCAGCGGGGCCAGGAGAGCTCCCGGGGTGGCAGGGGGGCCAGGAGGGCTCCCGGGGTGGCAGGAGGGCCAGGAGGGGTGGCAGGGGGGCCAGGAGGGGTGGCAGGGGGGCCAGGAGGGCTCCCGGGCACTCCCCACGGCCACGCCCACCCCGTCTCTTCTCCCTCCGATGCCCCTTCACTGTCAGGGTCCTTGTCCCTTCTCCACCCTGGCCCCAAGTCTGTGTCCCCGGCCCAGGGGTCTCCTGTCTGCTCCGTCAGCTGCCTCAGGGTCACGAGTGGACTCCCTGTGAGCCTGCCCCTCCCTCGGGGGTCCCGGCTCAGGAACGGGGCTCAGGCCGCAACTGCGGGGCCCACACCTCACCCTGCACCAGGCCCGCTGTGCCCTCTCCCCAGACAGGGCCACCCCGTCTCCTTGTCTGAGTGTCCACACCTTGCCCTCTGGCTCCCACCTCAACTCCACTGAGACATGGGGGGCGGGGGGCATGACGCTCTCATTCTCCCACAGCCCCACTGTCCCCCTGGCAAAGCCCCGACTTCTGGACCTCGCCCACCCAGGCCTTTGGGGCCCAGCCCTGCCACTTGCTGTGCCCCAGACCGCTGTGCCCACGCACAGTCCCTGGCTTCCCCGAGCGGCTCCGCTCACGGGCCGCCCTCCTTCTAGCTGACCGCTCCTTGACCTTCACTGTCCCCTCGACTACACCTGCCCTCAGGCTCATCCTGACTGAGGGGCCCCGCCCTGTGGCCCCCACGTCTAGCACAACCTTAGTGTGCCTTGATTTTGAGGCCCACGAGCTCTGGGGGTATCCATCAATGTCATGCGGAGAGGTTGAGGGGACATGGGAGGGGGCTGGGAGTGAGTGAGTGTGGGTGTGACTGGGTGTTTGTGGAGGCTGCTTTGGGGGTGTGTGCTCAGGCTGTGGGAGTGTGGGTGTGGATTGGGGGCTCGGAGGGTGACGGGAGTGTGTGTACGCTCACACATGTGTGTGCAGAGCTGTGGGCGGGGTGTGGGTCTGGGTCCGTGCGGTGTGCGGCTGGTACCTGAGTTAGTGGGGCAGTGAGGCTGAGGGGAGGGCGGTGCCTGTCTCATGAGCTCCAGTGGGGCCAGGTCTGGGCTGATAGGCTAACGGGGGCCAGGGCCAGGTGGGGGCCAGGCCCTGAGGTGCCACTGGGCTCTGCTCCTCCCCCAGCTAGAGGCTCTAAACCAGTCCATCAACATCGAGCAGTCTCAGTCAGATCGCAGCAAGCGGCCCTTCAACCCTGTCACGTGAGTGTCTGACCCCTGGGGGTGGCACCCGGGAGGGCTGCTCCCGGGACTGGCTGGGGAGCTGGGGGGAGCTAGGCAGGTGCCCACAAGGTCCACCTCCCACACCTGGGTGCCCCCTTGTGGCCCAGCTCTCCAGAGCCCCCCTCCCCCTCCCCGTGCCTGCCCCCTGAGGAGCCTGCCTCCCCTCTGCAGGGTCAACCTGCCCCCGGAGCAGGTCACGAAGGTGACTGTGGGACGGCTGCACTTCAGCGAGACCACTGCGAACAACATGCGGAAGAAGGGCAAGCCCAACCCTGACCAGAGGTGAGCCGGCTACTCCTCCTCCGCCCCATTTCTGAGGAGGAGGGCTGGGAAGATGCCACCCTGCATAGCATGCCGGCCACAGAGTCCCACAGACGGGCCCATTTTTCAGATGAGTAACCTGAAACTAATAGCCCTTCATTGACTTAAGGATGGGAGGGCAGAAGCCTGGCTTCTGGGTTAGGAAGCAGTTCTGCCTGCCTAGCTGAGGGCCTTGGGGCACTTCCGCCCCCTAGTGGACACTCAGGTTCCTCCTCGGAAGGATGGCATGTCCATTCCCGCCTCCCAGGGTGCTGGGAGCCGGGGGGAGAGAACGGAGCAGGCAGCCCTGTGCCCTGTGCATCTGCCCTGGGGAGGGTTGCAGGGGGTGGGGGTGGGCACAGGCAGTGGGTCAAGCCCCAGGGGCCTCTAAGACCCTTGTGTGCCCAGGTACTTCATGCTGGTGGTGGCCCTGCAGGCCCACGCGCAGAATCAGAACTACACGCTGGCCGCCCAGATCTCAGAGCGCATCATCGTGCGGGTGAGGGCCGCCTCCCCCAGGGGCTTGAGAGCTGGCAGAAATGGTGGGGTACGGGGAGTCGGCCTGGAGTGCTGGTCCTGCTGGACACTGGCTGTGTGGCCTTGGGCAGGGCTCCGCCCTCTCTGGGGCTCGGTCTCCTTCTTCATCAAGTGTCCAGGTTGGACAGGACCTGGTGGCTTTCTGAAACCCCACAAGGGACTGGAAATGACCGTGATGGGGGGGACAGTTTAGGTTAGGCGTGGGGGGGTGAGGAGCCCTGGCTGGAGCTGGGGGGGCGGCTGCGGTCTCTCCCTCTCCCAGGGGGCCACAGGCCTCCCGTCTCCCAGGCCTGATCAGTTCAACCCCAACTCCTGCCAGGCCTCCAACCCAGGCCAGTTTGAGAGCGACAGCGACGTGCTGTGGCAGCGGGCGCAGGTGCCCGACACGGTCTTCCACCACGGCCGTGTGGGCATCAACACCGACCGGCCCGACGAGGCGCTGGTCGTGCACGGCAACGTCAAGGTCATGGGCTCGCTCATGCACCCCTCGGACCTTCGGGCCAAGGAGCACGTGCAGGAGGTAGGGGTGGGGCGCGAGTGGGGACCCTGAGCTGCTAGTGGGCGGGGCGGTGGCCGGCGAAGGCGGCGGAGAGCCGGGTCTGGATCTCGGGATCCCGTATCGGGGTCACCCCTCCACTCTGCAGCCTCTGGGCTGCCACCCCCTTGGGCTCCAGGCCCCGGACCAGCCCGGAGGGCAGGGGTTCCGTCTCAGACCTGTCTCCCGTGCAGGTAGACACCACGGAGCAGCTGAAGAGGATCTCTCGCATGCGGCTGGTGCACTACAGGTACAAGCCGGAGTTTGCCGCCACCGCCGGCATCGAAGCCTCGGCGCCAGAGACGGGTAAGGGCCGGATTGCGAACAGGGGGCTGGAGTCCGGGAACCCAGTAGCCCTGCCCCTCCATCCTCTGTCCCTCCTCCTGGGGGCCCCACCCCTGGGAACCCTGCTCTCTAGAAGTCCTGTCCTTCAGCCCCTGGGAAATCACGCCAACCCAGGTGGGTCCTTCACTCCTGGACTCTGGACGTCCAGGAATCGTGCCCAGGGGTCCTTGCCCCTCTGCTCCAGGGCGAATCCTGCCTTCGGCTTCCTGGATCCCTGCTCCCTTCCCATGGGACTCTTACTCCTGGGGATCCATCCCTTCCCCCAGCCAGGGGAGCCCCACACCTGGACCCCTGGAACTGTGACCCTGTGAACACCTGTCCTTGCAGCCCACGCTTCAAGGCTACTTGGCACCCACATCTCTAGGAGCGCCCAGAACTTGGCCCTCTCCAGCCCCCGCCCCTCTTTACCTTCGGTGCTGAGGCTGGTCACCTCCTCCCTCCACACGTACTGGGCCTGTCTCTCCCCAGGTGTCATCGCCCAGGAAGTGAAGGAGATCCTGCCTGAGGCCGTGAAGGACACCGGAGATGTGGTCTTTGCCAACGGGAAAACCATAGAGAACTTTCTGGTGGTGAACAAGGTCTGCACCGAGGAGGACCCGACGGAGCCCAAGGGGCGAGGGGCGGGCCAGCTGGAGGACATCCACCCCTTCGAAGGACGGGGGGCCCCCGAGGGCAGTCCACAGAGGGCAGGGGCAGCCCGATCCTCCCTCCTGCTGCCCCGGAGTGCCCTGCCCATCCCACAGGGAAGGGAATGAACTCCAGCGGGGAGGTGGGGACTGGGCCACTCTGTGGCTGTGTGACAGGACAAGAGGAACCTTGCTGAGGGTCCGTTTCCTCCCCTGCGGAAAGAAGGTGCCAATAGTAACTGCTGAGACATTCTCATGTGGCTACCGCAAAGCTTAAACACGCGGTCTCTTGTGAGGATGGTGCCTGCACCTCTCCTGGCATGAGGCTGGGCACCAAGGGGCATGTAACATGTTGTGGAGTCAAGTTGAATAGTCAAGTGCCGAAGTGTGAGACACATTCGTTAGCGGGGGAGATGGGAGAGCAGGAGCCCCTGGGAGATGGAGATGGGCGCCCACAGGGGGCGGGGAGGGCTGTTCAGGCGGGGGAGGTGGCCTGAGCCCAGGGCAGGGGCCGGGGCCAGCTGGGGGCAGGCACAGGGAGCCAGGGGAGCTGAGGCCGGACGGAGGAGAGGCTGGCCTGGGGAGGGAGGCTGGCCTGGGGAGGGAGGCTGGCCTGGGGAGGGAGGCTTCGAGCCCCCCACCCTCACCCCGCCCCCGCTCCCTGGCGGGCATGCAGCCCGGGGCCCCCTGGGCAGACTGCGCCCTCAACACGGGCCGTTGGCTGTGTCAGGAGCGCATCTTCATGGAGAACGTGGGGGCCGTGAAGGAGCTGTGCAAGCTGACCGACAACCTGGAGACGCGCATCGACGAGCTGGAGCGCTGGAGCCACAAGCTGGCCAAGCTGCGGCGCCTGGACAGCTTCAAGTCCACCGGCAGCTCGGGAGCCTTCAGGTGGGGGCGCGGGCCGGGGCGGGCAGGACCGCGCCCCAGAGTCACCTCTGACCCTGGCCCTCTTGCTGCAGCCACACAGGGAGCCAGTTCAGCCGGGCGGGCAGCGTCCCCCACAAGAAGAGGCCCCCTAAGGTGGCCAGCAAGGTAAGGGCGGGCATGGGTGGGAAGCAGGTTGATCTGGGGGGGCTCGCCATCCCCCACGGTTTTCCCTTCCTGTCCTGACCCCCTACCCGCCCAGCCCTGTTTTTCCTTCCTTTCCCTCTGCTCACCATGGGAATGAGTCAACCTTGGCACACCCTCTTCCAGCAAAACCCTAAGTCTTGGGCTTTTCTGCTTCTTCCCTTTTCCTCTGGGTCCTCAGCCATCGTCGGTGGTCCCGGACCAGGCCTGCATCAGCCCGCGCTTCCTGCAGGGGACCATCATTGCCCTGGTGGTGGTCATGGCCTTCAGGTGACTTGTTCTGCAGGCTCTGGGGTGGCTGCTAGGGGAGCTGAGCTGCTCACGGGCCAAGGCCTGGGGGAAGAGGAAGATGTGGCTCAGGAAGGCCCCTGAGGTCTTGGGGAGGGAGGTGGGCTGCTTCATTCTGCCTCGTTCCCCCGGGGCCGGGAGCCCAGACCTTGCCTGAGAGAGGGGGCTAAACTGTGGCTCCACCTCTCACCGTCGCCCTTTCCTGCGGTCCCCAGCGTGGTGTCCATGTCCACCCTGTACGTGCTAAGCCTGCGCACCGAGGAGGACCTGGTAGAGACGGACGGGTATGTCTCTGGAGGCCTGGCTGCCACTGGGCCACCGGGTCAGGCCGGGCTTCAGTGTGCAACCCGGGGTTAGCGGGTCATGGAGGCCGTGCCCTCTAAAGGGGGTGCCACCTTAGGCTGTCAGCCTGCTGGAGGCTTGTAGGGCTGGGTGGGAGGGTCTCCGGGGGGGCAGGCTGTTTGCCAGTCCCCACAGAAGCTGACATTTCTCTCTAGCCCAGTCAGTGCTCCTCCGGGGAGCTGGGCCTGAGGGTCAGAGGCACCTGACGGGCCCAGGGTGGGCAGGGGCGGGGGCAGGAAGGCTAGGGGGGACCTTGGGTGCTGTCTGCCCACTGCCACCATCAGCCCCGGGGCCATCTCTGACTGTGTCTTCTCTCTCCTCCCCTGTGCATGTCTCCCCTTTTCCTCTGTGCTGCCCCTTAGCTCTTTTGCCGTGTCTACTTCCTGTCTTCTGGCCCTGCTCCGGCCCCAGCACCCTGGGGGGAGTGAGGCCATGTGCCCATGGTACGTGTCTGGGTCGAGCCCCTCCCTGCCGCCTCTGGCTCTCGCTGCCCTCTGCTGGCCCCTCTCCCCTTCCCTGTGCTCCTCCTCCCGTCCCTCCTGCTTCCTGGGGACTCCCAGGCCTCCCTGCGCGGGCTCGCCCAGCCCGCTGAGCTCAGCCCACCCTTCCCCAGCAGGTCCAGCCAGAGCTTCGGGACCACTCAGCTCCGGCAGTCTCCTGGAACCACTGGGCTGCCAGGCGCACAGCCCTCTCTGCTGCTGGGTGCGTGCCTGCGGTGGGCTTGGTGGAATGCGACGGGGGAGAGGTGGCTGTGTTCTGGGTGGGGGGCAGCAGAGCCCCCTGCCCCGGCTCATACAGCCTCTGGTGTCTTCAGTCACCACCAGCCTGACCAGCTCAGCCTCGGGACCAGCCATCCGCACCTTAGACCTGTGCTCCAGCCGCCCCTGCCCAGTCGTCTGCTGCTCCTCCCCCACCCCGAGCCCTACCACCGACCCTAGTCTGCACCCCAGCTCTAACCCCAGCCACGGGCTCAGCCCCGGCCCCAGCCCCCCCACTAACCGCTCAGGTATGACTGTTTTGGGGGCCAGGGCTGGGGTTGGGTCATCCTGAATACAGAGGACGACCCCAAAGACTCATTGTGGCGCAGTGGCAGGGTGTCCTAGGGCCCAGAATGAGGCTCTGGAAAAGTTTGGGGGTCGCCTCGGGGGGACTATGAGACAGAAGAGAGTCACCAGAGTCCAGCGGGTTCCTAGAGACAGGTGGGCAGGAGGCGGCCAGCTCCCGCTTCTCAGCCTGCCCTGGTCCCATCCACAGACCCCAGCCAGATGGCCCTGCTGCCGGTCACCAACATCAGAGCTAAGTCCTGGAGCCTATCAGCCAATGGCATTGGCCACTTCAAGTATCCAAAGAGCGTGGAGCCTGTGGCCAGTCCTGCGGTCCCCTTCCCTGGGGGGCAGGGCAAGACCAAGAACAGCCCCAACCTCCGCATCCATGGCCTCCACGGCCGGGCCCGCCGAGGGGCCCCCCAGCCTGGCCTGGGCCCTGCCCATCCCACTCAGACCCGGGACCAACCAGGTACTTGTCCTGCCCCTCTCAGCCCAACCCAGCAAGGCCCACTTCAGCCCAGTCTCCTGAGTGCCTGGGTGCAGCACTGTCGATCAGCAAACACTTGCTGAGCATTACTCAGCACCCAGGAATCCGGCCAGGAGCCTTACACAGAGCGCCTTACTTCATCTTCACAATACTCCTGCAGGAGAGGAACTGTCCCCATTTCTCAGAGGAGAAAACAGAGAGGTAGACAAGCGAAGTGACTTGTCACGGGTCGTGTCATCCATCTGAGGCAGGGCTGGAAGCTGATACCAAGTCTGCCTGACTCCAGGGCTCGGCTCCTGTGCTTTTCCAAACCTCACTTTAGTTTAACCAAGCCGGAGAACCCTTTCCCACAGAGGTTTCCAAACCCGGTTCCTCTGCGGTGCCCAGTGAGCTGCCGGGGAGGCCGAAGGGGAGGCCCAGAGCCTTTCTGGCTTCCACCAGGTATTGGGCCTCCTCATCAACTTTCATCTGGTGGGTTTTGTGGCTTAAAGGAAGAAAAAAAAAAAAAAAAGCTGAGAACTGTGGCTTGTTGAGACTGACGTTCAAAGTGACGGGGAAACCCACGGGGCAGATGCTCAGCAGCCAGCCATTCCCTGGGCCTGCTCGGTGGCTGGCTCTGTACAGGGCACTGGGCAGAGACATGCCTGGCCCCAGAGAGCTCCCAGACACGGAAACACAGCAGTGCGATGAGACTCCGACAGGACTCACGGGCGGCCTGGTGGCTGCGTAGGACGCTCAGGCCAGGCCAAGGTGGGGAGGTGATCAGGGAAGGGTCAGGAAGGACTGGGATTCAGTCTCTGCTGAGAGTAGGAGTTTGCCCGAAACAGAAGTGGAAGGGCGCTATCCATAATGTCCTTATCTGATACCCACCCATGGCCCCGTGGACGTCTGGGTCATTGGGTTCCTTGGGGCCTCATAGAGTTGCAAATGTACCAGGTCCAGTGGCTAGTGGCCCCAGGTCCCCTTCCTGGGTGGACGGTTAGGTAGCAGCAAGCCTGGAGACAGCTGAGATGAACAAGAAAACCTGCCCCCCACCCCAAGTCACACTCAGTCCCAGCCCCACCCAGCCGATCTGTCAGTGGTGGGCTTGTTCAGAGAGGACCACAGCAGAGGTATGCTGGTCTATGTTTAACGGCAGGCTTTTGGGGGTGGGGCCCTGGCTTGTGTGTGTGAGCACTCCCGCTGGGACTGATTTCCAGCCACCCAGTAGACTGAGTCCAGAGTGGGTTAGGGATGTGTGCAGTCGGGAAGAGAGGCCCAAGTGTGGTCTCCTGGAGACCCCTGGCAACGGAGGTGGAAGACCCCTGCCCCTGGGCGTTCTGGGCCTGTCAATGAGACGGGCCTCAGGTGGAAGACCCCTGCCCCTGGGCGTTCTGGGCCTGTCAATGAGATGGGCCTCAGGTGGAAGACCCCTGCCCCTGGGCGTTCTGGGCCTGTCAATGAGACGGGCCTCAGGTGGAAGACCCCTGCCCCCGGGCGTTCTGGGCCTGTCCATGAGACGGGCCTCAGGTGGAAGACCCCTGCCCCCGGGCGTTCTGGGCCTGTCCATGAGACGGGCCTCAGGTGGAAGACCCCCGCCCCCGGGCGTTCTGGGCCTGTCCATGAGACGGGCCTCAGGTGGAAGACCCCTGCCCCCGGGCGTTCTGGGCCTGTCCATGAGACGGGCCTCAGGTGGAAGACCCCTGCCCCCGGGCGTTCTGGGCCTGTCCATGAGACGGGCCTCAGGCTCCCGGGGACGGGCTAGTCCCAGGCCCGCTTAGAAAGACGGTGCTGTGCCCCAGCCACTGTGGGGGGCTGGAAAGAATAACATGACTTATTCATACTGTGTGAGTAACCAGATCTGTCAAGGAAAGGCCTGGCTGCTTCCCGTCTGTGTCCTGCCCTGTCACCTTCCTCCTCCTTGCCCTAACAGCCTCTTTCCTTGCAGACCCTGCACCCTCCCTGACCTCCGTCCAGGTGCTGGAGAATCTGATGCCCATCACCTCCCAGTACTGTGCCCCATGGGATGCCTGCAGGTGGGCTTGGCCCCCTCCCTTCACCCCAAGGACAGGGTTCCTCTGGTGACATGAGCCCAGGCAGTACCGATGTCCAGATCATGCCTCGCTCAGGGAGGAACCCCCCCCCCCACAAGGTGGGGCAGTCCTTCTCTAGGCCCCGAAGGGTTCCAGTATAGGCCGGGGGCTGAGGGGGCAATTGGGGTGGCCTTGAGCTGAGGAGCCAGCTCTGTCCCTCCAGGCCTGGGAACTTCACCTACCACATTCCTGTCAGCAGCAGCACCCCACTGCACCTCAGCCTGACCCTGCAGATGAAGTGAGTGCGGCCGGGGGAGGGGAGAGACATTGGGGAAGGGCACGGAGGGTGCTAACTTGGCCTGCTCTGTGCTTCCCTGGTGGTGTGACCCTGGCCGTCTCTGGGCTCCACTTCCCCATCTGTAGAATGGGCCGCTGTGTCACAGAGACCCTGAGGACCGTGTGGGATGGAGGATGGGGAGGGTTTGCAGCAGTTTGGGACCTCGACCTTCAGGCGTCATGTTTAGGCTGTGTGAGGATTCTGTGGTTTGCGTCAGCGGGGTGGGGGTGGTGAGTGCAGGGCTGCAGAGGGAGGCTGGGGTGGAGGACCTTGGAAGCCCACTTCCCTGCTAACTTCCCTTCCCCAGCTCCTCATTCCCCGTGTCCGTGGTGCTGTGCAGCCTGACGTCGGAGGAGCCCTGTGAGGAGGGGGGCTTCCCACAGAGCCTCCACACCCACCAGGACACCCAGGTAGGGGCAGCTGGGGAGCTTGGGCCAGCCAGGCCCCAGAGCACAGCTGGGCCCCCACATGGGTGAGGAAAGGGAGCTGGGGGTCAGAGTCAAGGCCTCTCCACAAGGGACACTTGGGGGCCTGGGCCTCTGTGCGTGGAGGAGCAGGGGTGGGGAGGTGTGTGCACCATTCACTGCTGTCTCCGGCCCCGGCTCTGCCCTGGCAGAGCCCTGCAGAAGAAAATGGTCCCACAGGGATTAACTTGAGGGCAATGGTAGGGACAGAAGGGAGTCCTGGGTGCCCAGGGCAGGGAGAGCTAACCTTATCTGGTCTCCAGGTCATGACAGCTGTTGAAAAAAATTATGTTTAGTTAGGATGAGCGCTGAAGGACAATTTGGGGACAATGTCCCAGGAGCAGGGGAACAGCAGGTGCAGAGATCTGGAGGCAGGGAGAGCGTGGCATGTTGGCAGAGGTGGAAACGTAGTGGGGGCTGAGTTGGGAGGCCAGCAGGTCAGGAGCCTGGACCTCCAGCTCAGGCTGGGCGAGTGGCACCGTTCCCTCTTGATTTTTGGAGGAGCCCTTGGGCTACATGCAGAGGGCGGCCTCCTGTTCCGGAGGCCACTGTCTAGTTCTTCACTGGCCGTGACCTGAAGTTGTGACTTTCAGCACAAGTTAAGGGGAATTTCTTCTACCCTTCAGGTGTTTAGTCAACAAATATTCACTGGGACCTCCTCTGTAGCAGGCCCCGTGCTGGGCCCCGTTGCGGGGAGATGGAGACGGGAGTGCGTGTGCACAGGCCTCGCCTCCCAACAGTGCACTAGCCAGATAGAAAAGATGCGCAGGAAGTAACCCGGCTGGAGGATGGAGTGGGTGAGGGTCCTGGGAGGCCCGGGCCCTGGGGCCCCGCAGAGAAAGGAGCACAGGAAAGTGAGGGACAGCCAGCCCGGCAGGGTGCCGTGTGGACGTGGAGCCCAGGCCTGAGCACACATACGACAGACACGGCCAGCTCAGGTAGGGGTTGGGCAAGCCACCTGTGGCGGGCTTCACACTATCCTGCCGGGAGACAGCGTGACAGGCCTGGGTTTGTCCCGCTCTGACACGTCACTGGGGTTTTGGGCAAGTAGCTGTTTCTTCATCTGTAAGCAGCGCCAGCGAACTGGGCTGCAGTGAAGAGGTTAGTGAACTACTCTGATGTGCCCAGAGCGTAGTGGACAGTACACAGGGGAGAGAGGCAGGCGCCAGCGCAATGGGCTGCAGTGAGGAGGTTAGTGAACTACTCTGATGTGCCCAGAGCGTAGTGGACAGAACACAGGGGAGAGAGGCAGGCACCCGGTGAGGCCAGCCATGGACTGGCAGGTACTGGCCAGGCTGCCTGAAGGTGGCTGCCACTGCCCCCCAAAGCAGAGCCTGCTCCCTCCCATCCCTCCTCAGACGCTCTCCCCGCCCTACACCGTGCTGCAGAGACCAGGGCTGACAGCCATGTGAGGGGTGCTGGCTAGGCCGGGGCCGGCCATCCTGACTCTCTCCCCTTTCTCCAGGGCACTTCCCACCAGTGGCCGGTGACCATCCTGTCCTCCCGGGACTTCACCTACCACTTCCAGGTGGCACCGCTGGTGAGCACAGGCACCGCGTCTGTGTGGGGCTTGGGGGAGGGCGGTTTGCAGAGCTCAGGGCAGAACCTGGGGCAGTGTGCCTCCGGCCTTGCAAAGCCAGGCCGCCTCACCCCGTCCCACTGCCTTTCCATCAGGGTCAGGCCAACTGCAGCGCGGAGGCCCTGGTCCGGCCGGCCACGGACTACTACTTCCGCTTCTACCGCCTGTGTGACTGAGCTGCCTTCCCCAGGCGGCCCACCCCGAGGCCCGGGCGCCGGGCACCCCTGCCACACTGGACGCGATGGTGTTACACTGGAGCCTGTGCCCACCAGCTCTCCACCATCCACTGGCGCTCCCTCTGAGCCTGAGCTGGGCCTGGCCCTCCTGCCTGTGAAACTGGAAGTCCTCACACTGGAGCTGCTGTTCCTGTTGGCCACTCCTGCCATGCGCCCCAGAGCCAGGGACCAGGACGGGACCGGTTCACAAATATGGGGGGGGGGTGGAGGGCCGGCTTCAAGAGCCCTGGAAACAAGAGGAAGCCTGCGGCTCTGTCCAGAGCCCACCCTCCCCTTTTGAGACTGGGCGCCATATTCTGGGCCTCCGAGAACCGGGCTGCCTGAGACCAGCAGGGGCTTGGACGGGAACCCTGAGACTTGGCTGGAACCGTGCCTTAGTGGAGGGTGGGCAGCCTTCAGGCTCAGAGCTGCACCCGAGGGCGGCAAGGTGGTGGAATCTGGGGGTTTGACTGTTACGCTGGACTTGCACTTCAAAGCTTTAAGTGTGGCCAGGTCTCTTCCCCCTGGGAGAGCCTGGCTCCAAGAGCTCCCGGGGCAGCGAAACCAGCCCCGATGGGCTGGAGACTGACAAGTGCCTCATGTACACTTAGTCCCTGGCTGGCCCAGTGGCCCAGTGGGCCGGGTAGGCCTTGGCCCCCTGAACCTGGACTATCCTGGAAGGGAAGGTCCCTGTGAGCTGCCAGGTGGCGCAGCCCCAGGGACTGGGCTCTTGGGCACTGCCACAGCTCACACTGGTGTTGGTGACCCATCATTCTCTGGGCAGAGGAGCAGGAATCCTTGCAAGGCAGCAGGCCATCTGGGCTGATGGGTAGTGGACACAGATAGCTTTTGCTGTTATTAATGAGTTACTAAAATGCACTTAAACCCAGACAGGAGTGGGAGGATGGTGATGGAAAGCCCAATGTGGGCCGGAGCCCTGGGATGACATTGCAAAGACCGGACCCTGGCTCGGACCCGTCCCAGGGGCCTTGAGATACCGACCCCACTCCTGACCACCAAGACTCTGGCCCCTCCCTCCATTCTTGTCTGCTGGTGGCCTTGTTGCCCCAAGTCAAGGGCTCCCCTGCTGAGCCTGGACAGTCAAACTGGAGGGACCAATGCCTGGCAGCGGCCCCATCTCTGCCTAACCTCCCCCAGGAATGGGACGGGGGCTCAGGTTAGGGCAGAAGTCTTATCTTCAGTGCCAATGTTAACTTGTCCGAGTGGGTGCCTACAGCAGACCGAGGCCACATCTGGCTTGTGGATAGGGTACGGAAATCATTTAGCTGCGTCTGCCATGGGTTCAGACATGCAGACAGGACCGCCCGTCTGTCCTGCCCATCACCTCTTTGGGAACTAGGCCTCGTCCCTCTCCTACCTCTCATTCTGTCTGAACGGGAGGCCTTTCTGTCGGGGCGGAATCTTGAAACTGCAGGCCCCCTTCCGCTGTGGCTCTCAAAGCACTTACCCTAAGGATGGGGAGACAGTGGGGGTCTGAGTGCCAGCTGCTCAGCCCCTCCCCAGTGTGGCCCCACTCCCTCATTCTGACTAGGAATCCCGTGGCCCTCATACCATGCAGGGGGCCCAGCCTTAGGGCTGCTTTGTTCTCTCCTCCCACAGGGGGACCCTCCCTAAACGCCTTAAAACTGCTGAGCCTCACTCCTTTGTGATAGGATGCTGGGGCTTCCTCAGTGGGGGGGTGTTCTCGGACTGCGGCCCCTCAGTTCTTAACTGGAAAGTGACCCTCCACTGCCCCCTGGAGCCCATCTGGACACAGCATAGCCCCAATCTGGTTAGCAGCTGGCTGTTTCCATGCCTGGGGTGCGGATCCTCAGTGCCCGGTTGGGGCCAAGCAGGGGCTCCGAGCTGCTCGAGGGGGGTAAACCTTGGACCAAAGTTGCCTTCAGCCCAGTAAGGTGAAAGGGCCTCAGGGAGGGGAAGAGGCCACCTGCGAGTGCTGCTGAGTGGGTCTCGGCTCCAAGCCCCGCCCACGGTCCAGAGGCCAGCTCTCCCTTTCTCGCTCCCCTTTGGGCTAATCTCCCCCAAGCTTCAAGCTGTACATAGGGCCTGTCAATGCACAAGACCCCTGCCCTCGTTCTCTCTCCCGTAAAAGCCTGCGTGTGCATAGAGCACCCTCCCTCCCTGTTAACACCCCCCCACCCCCACCCCCGCTCCTGTCCCCAAGCTCTGAGTCGTATTTATCGTGTACCAACTCTGACTGGAGCGGGCCGAGGGGAGCAGCCCTGGGCCTGTCTGCTCCCTGTCCCCTGAACTGTTCTGTTCTTCCCAAGTAAATACACGTATATAAATAAATGTATAAATACAGCTTTGTATCTGAGCATGCCCCCGTCTCTCCTTCAGATTGTTCTGGTGGGCGATGAAGTCGCCTGAGGGCCTAGGAGATAACACACTCTTGGGGTTCCCTGGCCGATGGAAGCTGTACACCCCACTATCCTTTTTAGCCTCATGCGAGGCTTGGGAACTGGACTCAGCAACCCCTTCCCTTAGCAACACCCTAGGAACCTCCCACTGCCTGACCTGGCTCAAAAGTGGCCGTCCTAGGGACAAGCTTAGCCTTGCCCAGGTC
Organism: Saccopteryx bilineata; assembly: GCF_036850765.1. Lineage (NCBI taxonomy): Eukaryota > Metazoa > Chordata > Mammalia > Chiroptera > Emballonuridae > Saccopteryx > Saccopteryx bilineata. The sequence goes on from NC_089490.1 coordinate 395,419,509, forward strand.
ACAGCCCGGGAAGGGCGGTGGCATCTGCAGTAGAGGACTGGCCCAGGGCAGACTGGTTGGTGCGGGCTCCTAGATAAGTCCGCTCTAGAAACAGCAGAAGAGGGTAGGCCTGCCCCTTCCCGTCCACAGGTGAGCCTTCAACCACAGCACTAGACACCTCTCCACCCGTGCCCTCCCAGGGACGGAGCAGGTACCCACAGCAGGAACCGTCTGGAAGGCAGAAGAGAAGCAGGAAGGGCTGGGACTGGGGATGAGGTAGGTCCCAACCCCAGCATCCACTCCCACTGCAGAAGGGGCACTGGACAAGATGGTCACACATCTGCCTTTATTGTGAGCAGCAGGCGGGACACTTCCAGCAACAGTAAAAAAGTTAATTTACAAAAGCAGGGATTCGGTGAAGCTGCCCTGTGGAACCTAAGAAAGGAGAGGGGTGTCAAAATGAGACCAGAGATCTCCTTCCCACCCGCTTTCTACCGAGCCCCGAAGCTCCCGGGCACCCCCTTAGAAGCTAGATCCTTCTCATGACCTGTTTGGTGGGTTACCTGTATTTTGTTCTTTTATCACTTAGTCAAGATTTATTTCAATGGCCAAAAACATTCAGACTAATCCAAACAGTGCTCCTTGCGGCAAATGGTGAGCCTTATACCCCCTCTGGCCCCCTCCTCAATAGCCTGTCCGAGTTCCTGGGTAAGAGCACAGAGGCACGGCCATGGGAAGTCCTCCCACAGCCCGGCCGAGGCCCTGGCTGCCACCTGCTAGTTGGCTCCACAGGTGTTGGGTTCCTTCTCAAAGTTTAGGGATGGTTATGAGGTAATGTCTGTGAAAGAGGGCTGTACACAGACAGAATGTACAGCTGACAACGTAGGTCTCCCTGGGCTCCAACCCCCACTGGGGAACAGGGAAGGAGGCGCATGGGTCTGGTGCTCCTGTCTGTCCTTCTGAGTCTGTCTCCGTGAACCGAGGAGGCGTGCAGGCCCGAGCACCCAGTGCTGTGGGCCTGGGAGCTTGCTCCAGCGTCCCGCCCGGGTATGGCTCTTACCCTTCGGAGCTTATACGTAGATGCCGACCCAGAGCAGCAGGAAGAGGACTCCAAAGCCCATGAAGAGTGAGGCCACCAAGGAGATGAGCAGCTCTTTGTAGATGTCCCGAGTGTACTTGGTGGAGGTGACCTCGTAACTGCCGAGACGGTTCAGGAGAAGCAAAGGGACTGGCTGTACGGAGCAGGGCGCACGGCCCCCGCAACTCTGGGGGAAAGGTCTGGGCTGTGGGCTCTCTGCAAGGTTTGTCGACTTGGTGCAGCCAGACAGAGGCCCAAGAGATGACCTAGACTCTGTTGCTCCACACTACCCCTCTATGACCCAGGAAGAAAATGAGGCCCAGAGGGGTTAGGACACTTGCCCCAGGTCACACAGCAATGAATGGTGGAATAAGACTAGTGTTCAGAGCTGCTGACACCAGGAGGCAGCTCTCTCTATACCACCTTCCCAACTTCAGATCTGCCCCCAGAGTCCAGTCCAGCCAGGTCCTCTGCTTACTGCCCTAGAAATCTGAAGAGCAAACTGAACTCACCTGAACTTGAAAGTGAATGCCACAACCTAATCCTGAACCCCAACGGCCTTCCCTGGACCTCCTTCCAGCCCCACACCAGGTCAAAATTGGCAGGGTTCATTCACGGTTTCTGCCTCAGTTTCCCACATCACCGATTCAGGCCCATTTGCTGCTCAGTGGAAGGATACACGAAGAACCAGGCAGTGAAGAACATGCCAATGGCCAACAAGACCACGGTCAGGTGGGGGAAGACAGCTGGGTTCACTGGGCTGGTGTATCTGCTCATGGCCTCGAGCTCCTAGGAGAGGACATGAGATCGGAACCATTAAAGAATCCCACAACTTCAGCTCCGGGGGGGGGGGGGGGGGGGACGACAGGGTCCCAAGGAGCCTCCTGCTGCTGTGACTGCTTAAGGGCCTGTTTCAACCTGCGAAACGCGGAAATCCTTCAGAACCAACATCAACCAATTCAGTTTGGGAGTGACAACAATTACATCTGAAACTAAGGTGGCACTTTATCTTTTTAATTATGAGACAAGATGGGCGGCTGACAGTCAGGCCAGGACACAGAAGATGACTAATGAACTATAGGTTGATGGCCCCTAATACTTCCTGGGGCTACGGACCACTGTGGAAAAATGGTGATGAAAGGTTTGGACTCTCTGCCTGAGAAAAACCATATATTAAGAAAAAGTCTGCCTATAATTTTAGGAGCTTTACGGACACACATCTGTAGGCACTGGACCAGTACTGAGACCTCAACTTCTAATTTTATATTTTTCTCACTACGCTATTATGGAATCTCAGGATCTACAGGCAAAAGACATCAGTTAAAATTCTGGCTCTACTGGGTGAACACGAGTCTCAGTCAAGGAGTTAGAACATCTCACCGGGGTGACGTATGATTTAAGAAAGATGATGAGGGCCCTGGCCGGTTGGCTCAGCGGTAGAGCGTCGGCCTGGCGTGCGGGGGACCCGGGTTCGATTCCCGGCCAGGGCACATAGGAGAAGCGCCCATTTGCTTCTCCACCCCCCCCTCCTTCCTCTCTGTCTCTCTCTTCCCCTCCTGCAGCCAAGGCTCCATTGAAGCAAAGATGGTCCGGGCGCTGGGGTGGCTCCTTGGCCTCTGCCCCAGGCGCTAGAGTGGCTCTGGTCGCGGCAGAGCGACGCCCCGGAGGGGCAGAGCATCGCCCCACTGGTGGGCAGAGCCTCGCCCCTGGTGGGTGTGCCGGGTGGATCCCGGTCGGGCACATGCGGGAGTCTGTCTGACTGTCTCTCCCCGTTTCCAGCTTCAGAAAAGTACAAAAAAAAGGAAAAAAAAAATTAAAAAAAAAAGAAAGATGATGAGGCCCTGGCCGGTTGGCTCAGCAGTAGTGTTGGCCCGGTGTGCAGGAGTCCTGGGTTTGATTCCCGGCCAGGGCACACAGGAGAGGCACCCATCTGCTTCTCCACCCCTTCCCCTCTCCTTCCTCTCTGTCTCTCTCTTGGAGCAAAGATGGCCCGGGCGCTGGGGATGGCTCTGTAGCCTCTGCCTCAGGCGCTAGAATGGCTCTGGACGCAACAGAGCGACGCCCCAGATGGGCAGAGCATCGCCCCCTGGTGGGCATGCCGGGTGGATCCCGGTTGGGTGCATGCGGGAGTCTGACTGCCTCCCCGTTTCCAGCTTCGAAAAAAAAAAAAAAAAAAGAAACATGATGAATGTCAAAGCATCTGGCTACTGCCTGGCATAGAGTAGTTGGCTCGATAGGTGTTTGTTTCCCTCTCAAAGTTTAGGGACGATTATGAGGTAATGCCCATGAAAGAGGGCTCTAAACATACAGTTCCGTACAAATGCTAACTTCCATTGTCACCCACCAGCCACCGCTTCTAAAGTCCTGAACATAACAACTCTAGAGAAGTAAATCGACCCCATTGTTGTAAGAGACACTGGACTTCAATTCGGTAAACATTTATGCTCTTCGCCCCTCCCCAAATGATAAAGACAATCGCTGCCATTTATTGCGCCTCCAGTTGCAGGCCCTGTGTTTGGCACTGGGAATACAAAGATGAATAGACATCATTTCAGGGCTAGAGGCACGTCAGATGGTGGTCACGAGGAGGCGTGGCAGGTAACAATGAAGTCCAGGATACGTGGCAAGAAGTCTTTACAGAGGATGGGGGAGCTCCAAGGAGGGGCCAACCGGCTGAAAGGGCTGGAAAGACTTCACCAAGGTGACATTTGCCCAGGGCCTTGTAGTATGAGTACGAGTGCGGCAGGGGGAAGAAACGTCTAGACAGAGAGAACAGCCTGATCACAAGTAAGAGAGATAAAAGCGCCACGACATTAAAAATGCACCTCACGTTCCCCGCCCTTAAAACTGGAGAGAGAGAAAACCTCAGCCTCAGGGGTCCACGGCAGGGGGCTTCCCGATCCCGCCCCTCAGCCCAAGCCGGAGGCTATGGGAGCCTCGCGCTCCCTGGATCACGGGCGTCCGAGGCCTCTGCGAGAGAGACGGGATTTGGGACGGCCCCCGAGGGGTCCTCACAGTCCTGGTCCAAACGCCCCTCACCCTTCTCACCATTTTGCTGGGTACAGGATAACCCGCCGCTCCGCCACCGGAAAAACACGTCGGCAGACAGGAGCGCTGTTCAGCCGGAAAAGGAAGTGCGCCTGCGCAAGTGGCATTGTGGGACTTGCAGTCCGGTTTTGGGTGTAACGAGAGCTAGGGCCTGCGAGGACGTTGGACGGAGTGAGGGCAAGCAGTGGAGAAGGATAGGATAGCGTCCCTGAGAGGGGCCGTTCACCTTGCCGGAACTGTTTGACGTGAGAAGCTGGCTGAGAGGTCGGGGCCTGCACTACACTTCCCAGGAGGCTGTGCGCACAGCGGGTCACGTGACGTGAGCGCGGGCTTTGGAAGGCGGTGGAAAGAGAGAAGACCCGCGGGCGAGCTGAGACGGGAGCGGGGCTGAGGACTGTCCTGGGCGACACCGCGCCAAGCGCTAGCTGCCGAGACCTCGCGCCCCTGCAGCCAGGTGAGACCCCAGGGGAAGCGTCTCCGAGGGCGGCGGGGCCTGCTTTGCGCTGGGGGCTGGCGGGGGCCGGCTGCCGCGCGGGGCGGAACGGGGTGCTGTCCCGCCACTTTCCCGCAGTGGTAGGACCAGTGGCATGACCTCCGAGCCCCTGTATTCATTTGTAGAAAGAGGATGATAACCCCATTTCGAGGGATCGTTGAGAATTTTAGCCAAGGTCCTGTGTAGACCTCGCTGTCGGATGCTGTGGGGGGACCGCCGGCTGACAGGGCATTGCCCCCCGGCCAGTGCACATCCCCGCGCAGCAGCCGGCGGGGGTCCTGGGGGAGGGCCGCCGGCTCACAAGGCATTGCCCCCCACCGAGCGGTGTGCGGGGTGGGAGGTGGGGGTGGGGGACGCCTACACAGCACCCAGTGCGTGCCGGGACTTCCTCGCTGTCACTGCACTTAATCCTCGCAGTGATTCTGCCACACAGGCATGGGATCCATCTTTTATTTTACAGATGAGAAAAACCAAACTTTTTTTTTTTTTTTTTTGCTTAAGCCTTTCATTCTTTTCACCCATAAAACCAAAGTTAAATTACTTAGTAACGTCACACAAGAAGTGACTGAGTGATGCTCCCACAGATGATCTCAAGGCCACTGCCATCCACAGGGGGACGGACGAGATGGACCTGAGAAGGGGCCGGAGGATGGCGGGTGGAGGGCACAGCTGGGCGGGAGTGGGGAGAGGCGGCCCCACCCAGGGCGCAGCGGGTGGGACCTGAGCACGAGGTGGGAGGGTCTTTCTGCCACCCGAGGTGTTTGAGCTTAAGTAGGAGGAGGCGTGGACCAAGGTCCCTGCGCTTTATTCGGAAGGAACCCTGTGCGGGAAGAACGGGAACAATTAGAAGGCCTAATATGTAATATTTAGTAGAATATTGGACACATGCCACCAGTGGGTACATGGTGGCTTTGAGTGACACACACACACACACACACAATCCTTTTTTAACAGTTATACATTTAACACGTGTAAACTAGAACTGATGTAACAGACTTGGCTGCAAATGAGTTCTCTTTTTCAAGTTCTCTTAGTCTTTAAACAGCTGTGTTCGTTTTAATGAAAATCTTAAGTGAATGAAAGCACAGGTTTTGATGGAAGTAGCAAAAAATTGTGCGTGGGGGGGGGGCGTGGTTTCGTCCTGGCTGCAGTTTGGGGAACACCACCTTAGGAAGTACTTGTTGAGGGGCCTGAACCACAGAGATGCAATACTGGGCGGAGAGACGAGGTCAGCACCTGGGGTAAGAGCCCTGGAAGGCACACTGCAGAGAGAGCATGCCAGGAAAGGGTCGAGCGCTCCTAGCAACGTTGCGGCAGAAGTAGAGACTCTTCAGTGCTGAGGGGACACTGTATGAGAAAGCCACATTGGACCTCAAGTGACTTGTTTTAAGGAATCGGCTCAGGTGATGACAGAGGTTGACAAGTTTGAAAGTGGCAGGGCGGTAGGCTGGGAACTGAGGCAGGACTTGACGCTGCAGTCCTGAGGCGGCAGTCCTTCCTCGTGAACGCTCAGGGTTCGCTGTTGAGGTTGTTCCGATGGTTCCGGTGAGGCCCAACCCCAGGACGGAGAGCAGTCTCCTTTACTTACAGTCAGCTGATTGTAGATGTTAGCCGCATCTACAAAATAGAGTCACAGCAACACCTGGTTCAGTGACTGGGTACTGTAGCCTCCCAAGCCCACACACAAAACTAAGCATCACAGCTGTACGGTGAGGGAGGCGGAGGCGTGAGTGTCGCGGAGGGAGGCGGAGGCGTGAGTGTCGCGGAGGGAGGTGGAGGAATATATTGGCAAGAAGATGGATGCTCATGTTTATTTTACCACTTGACACATTCAGTCGTGCAGTATATTATGGTTGCTCTGGTATCTGTCTCATCTCACCTTTGCCTACCAGTATTTGCCTGTCCTTCAGGGCTCAGTTCTGCCTTTGTGATTCCTAGACTCCTCAAGTTGGCCAGGTACACTTTGGATTTACATGGTCCTTGATGCAGATGTCTGCTGTGGCCCTTACCCTAGTGTTGTCTTAACCACAAAACTTGTTTTATTTATTTATTTATTTATTTATTTATTTATTTTTTAGAGAAAGAGGAAGGGAGAGAGAGAGAGATAGGAACATTGATCTGTTCCTGTATGTGCCCTGACTGGGGATCGAACCCTTAGTCTCTGTGCTTCAGGATGATGCTGTAACCAACTGAGTTATCCAGCCAGGCATTATCTACAAAATTTTAAGTCCCTTAAGGACATCAGCAGTGTCTTATTCCTCTTAGTACCCAGTTCTTTTATACTCAGGAAGCCTTAGTTCATATTAATTGAGTGTAGTCCCTTGCTAGACTGTAAGTTTCAGCAGTGGAAACCTTGTCTTGTTCATCTTTTCATTTTCTGCAGTGCTCACTTGGTGTCCTTTTTGTTGTACCAAATTTATTTAGATGAAGGCTTGAAGTTGGTGAGATAGCACCAATTATAACTTTTTTTTTTTTTTTGTATTCTTCTGAAGTTAAAAGCAGGGAGGCAGTCAGACTCTTGCATGCGCCCAAAGGGATCCACCCGGCATGTCCACCAGGGGGCGATGCTGCGTTGTGGCCAGAGCCATTCTAGAGCCTGAGGTGGAGGCCGTGGAGCCCAGGGGAAGAGAGAGACAGAGGAAGGAGAGGGGGAGGGGGCAGAAGCAGATGGGCGCTTCTCCTGTGTGCCCTAGCCAGGAATCGAACCTGGGACTTTCACACACCAGGCCAACACTCTACCACTGAGCCAACTGGCCAGGGCTCAATTATAACTTTTTTTTTTTTCATCTTTTAAGTTGCTCCCTGACTTACTTGCCTTTCTTTTTCAGCTACCCCTTCCTTTGTACTGCTATGGGTATTCAAGGCCTGGCCAAACTGATTGCCGATGTGGCCCCCAGTGCCATCCGGGAGAATGACATCAAGAGCTACTTTGGCCGCAAGGTGGCCATTGATGCCTCCATGAGCATTTATCAGTTCCTGATTGCTGTTCGCCAGGGCGGGGATGTGCTGCAGAATGAGGAGGGTGAGACCACCAGCCACCTGATGGGCATGTTCTACCGCACCATCCGCATGATAGAGAATGGCATCAAGCCCGTGTACGTCTTTGATGGCAAGCCGCCACAGCTCAAGTCCGGCGAGCTGGCCAAACGCAGTGAGCGGCGGGCTGAGGCCGAGAAGCAGCTGCATCAGGCTCAGGCTGCTGGGGCCGAGGAGGACGTGGAGAAGTTTACTAAGCGGCTGGTGAAGGTCACCAAGCAACACAACGATGAGTGCAAGCACCTACTGAGCCTCATGGGCATCCCGTACCTCGATGCTCCCAGCGAGGCAGAGGCCAGCTGCGCAGCCCTGGTGAAGGCTGGCAAAGTCTATGCTGCGGCCACGGAGGACATGGACTGCCTGACCTTCGGCAGCCCTGTGCTAATGCGGCACCTGACTGCCAGCGAGGCCAAGAAGCTGCCCATCCAGGAGTTTCACCTGAGCCGGATCCTGCAGGAGCTGGGCCTGAACCAAGAGCAGTTTGTGGATCTGTGCATCCTGCTGGGCAGTGACTACTGCGAGAGCATCCGGGGCATCGGGCCCAAGCGGGCCGTCGACCTCATCCAGAAGCACAAGAGCATCGAGGAGATCGTGCGTCGGCTCGACCCCAACAAGTACCCCGTGCCGGCAAACTGGCTTCACAAGGAGGCCCAGCAGCTCTTCCTGGAGCCCGAGGTGCTGGACGCGGACTCCGTGGAGCTGAAGTGGAGCGAGCCAAAGGAAGAAGAGCTCGTCAAGTTCATGTGCGGCGAGAAGCAGTTCTCCGAGGAGCGGATCCGCAGTGGGGTCAGGCGGCTGAGCAAGAGCCGCCAAGGCAGCACCCAAGGTCGCCTGGATGATTTCTTCAAGGTGACCGGCTCTCTCTCGTCAGCTAAGCGCAAGGAGCCAGAACCCAAGGGATCTGCTAAGAAGAAGGCAAAGACTGGAGCAGCAGGGAAGTTTAAAAGGGGGAAATAAATGAGTTTCCCTTCGTTATACCCCCTTGACCCCAGAACGTCTGCCTCGTACCCCTAAGTTAGCGCTAGAGAGACGCCCCGGGCCAGGCGGGGTGCTTCTCCAGCACTGCCCTCGCAGTCGTGCATCTCCCCTGTTTACTTGATCTTACGGCAGGAAAGGCCACAGAGTACTTTGTTTTCTTTTTTTAGCTCAGGAAAGCGTGTCAGGCTTAAACCACCTTTCAGTCAGTTGAAGGGACACCGAATCTTGTTACTTAAAAGTGATAGCAACAAGCTTTGAAGAAGGGAGAGGAAGGTAAATGGTAGAGACAGAAGACTGTGGAAATGATTTCCTGGCTGACCAGCTGTTGTACAGGGATGACGGAACCAGACTGTACTTCCCTGTCTGGTTCAGCCTTGGCCCACCTGAAGGACAGCCAGAAGGAATCTTCAGGCTTAACAGATAGGAAGATGCTGAGATAGAACAGGCTGGAGTCCCTGGAGTTGGAAACATGGGTTGGATTACTGGCTGTGCGCTGGGGTGGGCAGAAACTTGAACTTGCTATGTAACTTGAATCTTAGTTATTTAGAGGCATAAGGTGGCTTGGTTCTCATGGTCTCTTGAGGCAATCAAGTGAGTTGAGACTGGGATAAGAAACTATTGTCATGTGCTGTTTTTGGTTTAAATGTATGAGAAAAGAGTCAATAAAATTATAAAAGAAGGCAGAATATAGTGTTCTTTTCACTCGAGACCGGGCTGGAATGGCACCCTGTTGACAGGTGGTTTCAGCGTGGCCACAGGATGGCGCCGTGCTCCCGTGAATGGCCGGAGCAGCTTGGGTGGTGATGAGCCATTTGGAAAGAGATGCTGGTTTTATGTCATTTTTCACCTATTGTGTATGATAAACTTTTTTGACAAAGCCTCATATTTTACTTCATTATTATTATTATTTTTTTCACTGATTTTAGAGATTGAGACGGGAGGGGAGCGGGAAGCAACTACGAGGAGTTGTTGCTCCTCACCTGTGCCTGTACCGGACCAGCCCAGGGTTCCCAACCCGCGGCCTCCACATGCCAGGTCAGCACTGGAGAAACCCTCACCTTTCAGGTCGACTAAGGTGCATTCAGGCATTCACCAGTTTGTGTCGTGAAAGCTGCCATTCAGAAGTCACTTCCTTGTTCCTTTTGTGACATCAGATTCGGGTTTCTTTCTCAGAGATGGGATGTTTCTGTACTTTGCAGGCTTGGTGAAACTTGGTGGGGAGCTGTCCTGTTTCGGAGTTGCTTGTTTTTAGCATTCCTATCATTGCCATGGGAAGTTAACAAGAACACAAGTGGTCTGCAATCTGAACGGTTTTTGACAGATTAAGTAGGTAGGACACCAGAGATCCATGGTTTTCAACTTTTGATGGAGCAACCTCTTTTTCAAACAAAGATCTTCTGAGGAATCTCAGGACGTAAGAGCCCCTCTGGCTGAAGCAGGACTAGGATAGCCGTGACCAGGGGGCTGGGCAAACCACTGGTGCAGACACGAGTTCTGTCCTGGGAGTGGGTCTGCATTTTGGTCCCTGTTGTCTCAGTTGATGAGTAAAACCAATCTTTCCAGATGCAAGCTACACCCTTATTTGGGCTCCATTTTTTTTTTTTTTTTTTTTTTTTTAAACAGACAGAGAGAGGGATAGATAGGGACAGACAGGAACGGAGATGAGAAGCATTAATCATCAGTTTTTCGTGGCAACACCTTAGTTATTCATTGATTGCTTTCTCGTACGTGCCTTGACCGCGGGCCTTCAGCAGACCGAGGAACCCCTTGCTAGAGCCAGCGACCTTGGGTCCAGGCTGGTGAGCTTTTGCTCAAACCAGATGAGCCCGCACTCAAGCTGGCTACCTCGGGGTCTTGAACCTGGGTCTTCTGCATCCCAGTCCGACGCTCTATCCACTGCGCCACTGCCTGGTCAGGCTGGGCTCTATTTTTTGATTCACATTAGTTGGATTCTAAAGCTGTGGTAATGGTGCTGGGTCTCAGAGGTGGTAGGATTCTGTGCGCATTCAGAAGCAGTCACCCTGTGCCGTGCCTCCGGTATGCAGGCTGTTCTGAGCTCAAGGCAACCTCAGCCACAGGTTCAAGAGAAACCTCTGCTCCTCCCTTACTACCTTAATTTGAATTAGGGAACTTGTTCCATAGAAGATGATCAGACCTCCTCTGTAGAGCAGGACAAACTTTTTACTATCCACCTGCTCCTCTTCTCCTGGGATGACCCTTCGAAGTCTCCAGGCACCTTACCCGATTCCTAGCTCAGGTTATCTTATATACCCATCCCTTCTTCTCTCGGAACCTCTTGTGCTCGTGCAATCTAGGTGGGGGCTCCCACACACGTTAACTTTGGTCATTTCTCTTGCTAATCTCGGGTCTGATGACACCAGCCAGAACCTTGAGGGAAAGAGGAAAATCGGTTCCTCCATAAATTCTTAGGACTTCCTGCCTCAGTGCGAAAGCTCCAGTTAAGAACTTGCACCCTGTTGTAGACAGGCATGTTGTGGTTTGTTTTCCTCTTGCGGTTGAATTGCAATCTTTTCTAGATATTGATTAACCACTGCACACTGCAGGGGAAATCAGTTCTGCTGCAAATTTTTATTTAGCAAGTCCTAGTAGATTGCTGTTCTCGGAAGATGGAGGTCTCAAGGCGTTGCTTTGCAGCCCAGCTCTAAGGCACTGTGCCTGCAGAGGAAGAGTTAGGCAGAGACCTGCAGGGACCACCCACACTGAAAACAGAAACGAGTTCAAGGGTGAGGCCGTTACCTCATGATAGGTAGGGAAGCATGTAACACCTAGTGTATCCAGCTAGTGTTTGAGCGGACGGGTGTCATGAGAAGGCGTTGGCTTTTCCTTTCCTTTCCTTAGTCCACCTGTGCTCTGGTGTGTTCTTAAAAGCCTAGGTACACAGTCCTACTGATGTACAGAGGAACATTGTGATTACAAGTGAACAGCCTTCCCTTGGTCAAAACTAACTTTATTTTCCAGCTTGACTTCGTTGGGATGTGGTAACAAAACTGGCACGTACAAAAAGGGATAGTGACATTGGGCTTAGAGTAATTGCCTCTGGCTTAGTGGTGGGAAGAGGCAAGTAACAAAGACAAACACAGAGGCTGGGAGGTTTTCAAAAGTGAGTTCAGATGTTCTGCCAATTTGTGACCGGGGGTGACTTGTCCTGTCCAAGCCTGTTTTCTCACCTGTCACTGGATTTGAGATCACTCATGTTACCACTGTAACACTGAGGCTTCTGTCACTGGTGTGTCCATTTTTGGCCACATGAGACCACACTGGCCCAGGCCAAGGAGAGAAGGCACGTTAGAGGTGCTTGGCGGATCTAGACTTGGCTCGGTAAGCTTCACTGGGCTTACTTAGCCGGGGCCCAAAGCCAGCTATTCCGACAAGCCGGTGACACCACACCCAAACAAGGATGGGGAAGGATCAGCACCTTTTCTGGAGGAAGGAAGCCGATGAGAATAGAACTCCTCATTTCTGCTTCTGATTTAAACCAGGTTCTGCCCAAATGAAAAAGATCTGAACTCTTCTGCAACCTGTTCTCCGCCATTTGTTTTAAAATTTTTCTGTTTTGACAAACCTCTAAATAATCACAACCTCCTTGCCATAGGTGGTGCCTCTGGTCCATCCCAGCATGTCTGAGGGACCTTCATCTCCCCGGTATCCTTTCTCCCCAACGAAATGCAAACTCTCCCTTCTAGTTTGAGGTCCCTCCTCCCAGTGTCCAAAAGGCTCGAAAGGAGGACTCCTCCCACCTGGACTGAATGGCCATGGGTGTGGGGAGGGAAGAAGGTGTGATTGCTGGTGACAAGCCCTGGGGTTAAGGCGGGACTCCTTGGGCACATTCCTCTGTTTGCTCTCTAGAGATGGGTTAAACTTTGTCTTTTCAAAACCAGGAGATAAAACTGCATTTCAGTATCAGACCAATAAGAGATATCCTAAATTCCTGCCTGGTCTCCAGCAGAGATACTTGAACATAGTTGACCAGTAAGAGGCCTAAAGACAGCAATAGACAAGCACTTCTCTTGTGTTGATCTTCCTATTCCTGGTTTGGCACTATGAAGTGAGTACGTTGAACCCCACTGCTCCTGCTCAGAAGTAATGCCGTAATAGTTTATGTTATGATCAAACTTGTATTTTCCTCATGACTGCTAATTCAGTATCTCCCACCTCGGTCACTCGTGCTCACTGACGTCTAGTATGTTAAACTTGGAATACTAGGAAGCAAAGAGAAGCCATTCGGAGCCCCCATGTTTCTAAGGAGGAGAAAATTGAATTGTCCCATCTGTTCATTTGTTTATACCGCAAGAAGGGGGACACCCTGTCCTAGGTGATTCACTCCTTAGGTGCTGGTTAGAAGAGGTGAGTCAAAAGCTGAAGGGAGTTTTAATGGCCAGCAACTCTCTGTACCCCCGTGGCAAGACCCAGGACCTTGGCACTCCGGATAGAACACGGGGCCCAAATCAGCAGTGGCGAGATCCTTCAGGGCCAGGTGTCTTCAGTGCCACAGTCCTGGCTCTTGCCTTCCCTGCTTCTCTTCAATAAAAGTGGAGAAGCTGCTTCTTCAGGAGCCTGAGGCAAACATCACAACCCCAGAGTGACTGGGCTGCCAGGCCTCGGGAGGAGCAGTACCGCTTCCTTTCTAAACCCTGCTCCAAAGGTTCAGCGGCCGTCGCCCTCCAGCCTGCGACACTGAGGCTCAAGGGAGGGCGGAGAAGGCACTGAGAAGCGGACCAGTAAGATGAGCGGTCTCTCCTGGGTGAAGTTTTCCTGCTAAATCTCCTGATGTCTGGGCTCAGTTTGTCCTCCCTGTTCCTCTAACCCCTTCCCGACTCCCTCTTTGTCCACCTGTATCTGACACGGTAGGAAAAAGAAACAAACCCACATCCCTGCCCCAGCAGCTCCAGCCCTTCTCCCAGAGGTCTCGCATATTCCCCCTCCCTCTTCGGGTCCCAGATCTGCCTAGGTGGGAAGGGTTTGAGCTCACCCCCCCCCAATATTAGAATTGTAGTGGCATTGTCCTTCAAGGTCCCCTCTGCTCTGGCTCCAGAGGCTCCTCTTCCAGGTGGGAGGTGGGGGACAGGTGTTATTGGTGAAGATAAGCATCTAGCCAGAGTTGCCCGGACTCCTTCAGCGAGCTGCAGGGATAGAGGGGAGCAGGCAGTGAGGGAGACGGGGCAGAGGCGAGCCCCAAAGCCTGACCACCCACCGGAAATGCAGTGGGAAGCTCCTACAGAGGCATGGGAACTTGTCTCCATGACATCAGGCACCGTCCCATGTAAACACTGGCCTCCCCTTTGTCTGAGAGAGAGCTTGGGCCATGGCCCTGACGGCAAAGGACTGACCTGGCCCCAGTACCAATAGCGTGCCCTGCTTTCGCCTTAGTGACCTCCATTCCATTGGGGAACCTTCCTATAACTTCAACCCCGCCCTTCACACACTCCCAGCACTGCCCCGCCCTCTTCCTGCCCTACCAGCCGTCCTCCCAGGCTCCGGTACTCACTGAACGATGTCGGCAAAGGCTGAGAGCAGGGACTTGGACTGGTACTCAATGCCATGCTTGGCACACAGGGACTGCACCAGGGGAGCCACCTTGTGGTAATTGTGTCGAGGCATCGTGGGAAAAAGACTCGAGGGAGAACGTTACAGTCAGTGAGTGGCTCCTACTTCTGTTCCCCCCCACCCCCCACCCACTTGGCCCCTGCCCAAGACCCTGCTTCCCAGGTCTCCCTGCTTACTGGTGCTCGATCTGGAAGTTGAGATGTCCACTGAACCAGTCATTGAAGGCAGACTTGTGGACGTTGCATGTGGCCTGGAGCTGGAGGAGAAGAAGGAGGGTGCAGAGCTCTGGGGACCAGGTGTGAAAGCCAGTCCCGCCCTCTCCAGGTGAGGCTGCCCGAGGGGCTCCGGGCCTGCCCCTGGCCACTCCCGTCCCCACATGGTAGCAGAGCTAATGAGGCAATGCCCCTGGGAACTCTTGTTACTGCCCACCCACCTTTTTTTAGTTGTGTCATGCCTAGGTCTTCCAAGTCACCGTCCCTTACCTGGGTGGAGACCCAGTCCCTGTTCCGGTCGTGATCAATGTGCATAGGGATATGGTTCATCTGGGTCACCCACACAAACCAGTTGCTTTCCAGAAACCTGGCGGGTATAACAAAAACAGTACCAGCGGAGCCCAGAGTTCCCACTCCCCTCAGATAAACGCTCCAGCCTGGCCACCTTCCTGAGCCAACAGCTGAAACACCCCGTCACCCAAAGCCCCGCACAGCCCTCGGACCAGACTGGTTACCCCAAACACCTCCTTCTCTTTCCCTACCCCCCCATATACTACCTGACCATGAAGAAAAGGCCCAGCAAGCCTTTCACCCCCAATAACGGCACGTAAGTGAGGCAGATGCGGACGTAGAAGGTGACCATCCAGGCCAAGTCCTGCAGTGAGAGGCAGGGAGCGTCACGACCGGCACAGAGCACCTCTTCCTCTTCCTCTCGCTTCACCTCTCTGCACGGTGTGGCTGGCCATCCCCCTGGTACCCAGGCTGGGACGCTCAGTAACCGTCAGCATTGCTCTCGCTTGCCCAGCCCCGTGGTATCTGGTGCTGCTGCTCCCTCCTTCCATTCCTGGTGGCACCCCCGGCTCTGCTTGCCTGTTTCCTTCACAGGCCTCCCTCGCACCAGCTCCTCCCAGCCCATCCGAGTCCTTCATCCCTTCCTCACGCTGCCAAATGAATCTTCACGCAGCCCCATGACGGCTCAGTCCTTGCCGACGTCCTGATCAAATCTCCAATCACTTCTGCGCCAGATGCCTCCCCTGGCACTTGAGTCCGCCATGAAACTTCCAGTGGAAAACTCACCCCTCAGTCCCTGCTGCTCTGCTCGAGTCCATCCCCCCCCCCCACCTGTCTCTCCTCCAAAGCCAGGCAGAAAGGACTTGGACAAAGACTTTCCGGAGGCCTCCCCTCAGCCGTTTGTGGTCAGGCCCCTTCTGCAATCTCAGAACTCTGCCTATAACCCCTTTCTGGTGTCAGCCACATCCTGCTTCATCAGAAGTTTCCTGAGAGTCGCTGCTGTCTCTTCCTCATTCCCCCCACGCCCCAGCCCCTCCTGGCTCTTTGCGCCCAGCTGGGGAGCCTCAGAACTGCAGAATGAAACGGGGCCCTGAGAGTCGGGCTGTCTGAGCCCAGACCGTCCCGCTAGAGACAACAACTCTACCTGGTTCCGGTTCTTTGCTCTGTCTTAGGCCTGAGTGAATCTCAGTGGAGCTTTCTCCGGAGAGCCCCTTGCCCCTCCCGCAGGGTACTGAGCCCAGAGGATGGGAAACCCTTGGGCCATGGATACTCACCACCCACTTCTTGCGCTGGATGACAAAATAGAAAATATACCACTGGAAGTAGAGAGGCAGCAAGGCTGGGGGCCCAACTGGGGAGGAAACGGAGACAGGGAGGAGGTGTGAGCAGCATGAGGGTCCCTAAAGGGCTGCCTGGTGCTGCAGGGATGGCCTCAGCACCTCTGCCATCTCCCGCTGCCCCTCTAGCCGCCTTGGCCCTCCTCAGTCCTCTGGGACCAGCAGGAAGGCGGGAATGAATGCGAGTCTGAAGAAGGCAAAATCTCCCAAGAGGACGCCGGAGGGTGAGGGGTGGGAGTGGCAGACTTTTCCAGTGGAACAGGGCAGCTAGGGAAATCCAGGCTCTATCCATGGATCTTCTCTGCGCCCATGCCTTTTAAAGGGCATGGCTAGTACCCCTAAGTTGTCCTGGCTACAGCCCTGCCCCTGCCAGGGACCCTCCTACTGACCCGATGCCTGTCCCTGCAGTCATCTGCCCAGTGTTCCTGGCTGCTCCGCCACACGAAGGGGCAGGAGCAGGACAGTGTGTGCACGCGTGCGTGTGTGCATGTAGATGGGGACCTGCTGCCCCTTCACGGGCTAAAAGCGCACTTCCTTGGACTTGAGAAATGAGCTTGTGCCACCCAAGCTGCAGCCGAGGGGTCAGCTGTGAGAAGCCACAGAGGGGCTTCTCCTCACACTGGGAGTGGAAGTGGGTCCCATCCAGGGTGCTGTCCTGTTTCCTTTCAGGTGTCCCATCTCCGTATAAGCCCCGCATTACCACGCCGACCGGAGGCTCCTCCACCCCGAGGGGTCATGCGTTCTCACCTTCTTTCTTCCGGACGATTCCGTCCCACCCTCTGCCCTATCCCCTTTCTCCAGCAGGGACGGCTGGTAATAGGCAGTTAGGATAAATTCCTTTGAACTAAAACGGGATCGGACAGAATCATCCCTTCCCTTCCTTTAAAAACTTGAATTATTTCCTTCTTTTTTAAAAAGAAAGAAAATAGAATTTCTATAGGAGTTTTAAAACTCCAATTTTAAGCATTATGGAGATTTTTGAAGCAAGGAACATACAGCAGTCTTCAGAAAGAGCTTAAGACAACTACAGAAATGTCTTCTCCTTTCTCCAACAGCTCTTCCAATCCCTCTTCGGGGGCCGGGCCTCCATGGCGACATCCGGGGGATTGGACTGTACCCTGGGTCACCTTGACCCAGGTCTCTGTTTGACAGTGTTCAAGGTGAGGTTTAAAGCTAATCAGGATGGCCCCACGCAGCCACTCAGTACCCTTGTGGAAACCAGGGTGGGGCTGCAGGAACGAGCTTGCCCCCAGCACACATGAACTTTGACCAAACATTAGCCTCACTGTTGACTTTGCTTAGCTGAGAGGGTGGACGGCTGCCCAGCACTTGTTGGGAGTGGAGTACTCCATCCAGACCTTTCCTAAAATACCGTGATCCCTTGGAGGGGCATCTCCTCCTCAGGTCCGTTCAGCACCCCCCCCACACACACACACGCACACAAGGTAGTCTCCCTGTGGTGGATGGGGACACTCACTCAAGAAGAAGTATTTGTGCTGGTGGTTGTATGGCATGTACTTTTTCTTCTGTTTCCCAAGCTGTGAAGAAAAGCAAACACAAATCAGCACCCACGGACCAGTCACCCATGGCTCTCCCCTTTGACCATGGCTGTTCTCTGCTCAGGAGCTCAGGGCTACTCCCGGGGCTGTCAGCTTGTTGGTGTCACTGGAAGGCTCCAGCAGACCCAGTCTGACCTCCAGCACCCGGCACATGAAGCCCAGGCCACACCATGGCACGCAGCTCAATGGCCCACGCCACAGGAGGCATGTACACCACAGTCTCTGAAAGGCCTCAGGACTCCTCACGTTGACTCAAAGTCACCTTCGTCACAAGGTTCCCAGGCCCCTCCCCCTCTTTCTCTTACACCCCTGCACAGGTCAGGACTCCCTCAGCAACCAGCTCTTGTACTCCTCATTAAAATCTCTTGGTCTCTTGACTTCCACCTGAGCTTTATAAACCCCCTTGAAAACTAAGCCAAGTTTGGCAGGTATTTATAGACAAGGAACCAAGAACAACGGCAGTCTGAAGATTCTGGCAAGGTTCTTCCCAGCAGGTGGTGGTTATTTTGCCAAACAGCTGGAGAAGACAAGCTGGGACCAGCAGGTCAACCGATCAGCACGGAGCCCCCAGCTCTGCTGTCTCCCTTGGCGGCTCCTTCTGCTCCTCTTGCCCCACTTAGTTGTGGCGACCAGACAGCCACGGAGCAGGGGAGGCACCTTACCCAGAGCAAAACGCCTGCTCCTTCTTCTTTCGTACGTCGACCCGCTGTTTTGACAGGTCATTTATTGAGAGTGTATTCTGTGCCAGGCACTTCTGCTAAGTGATGCATTCTTTCTCTGTTAACTGATTCATTCAGCAAGGACTTACTGAGTACCTACTATGTGCCAGGCATTGTTCTCAATGCTGAGGATACAGAGGTGAACAGAACAAGCTTACTATCTTCATGGAATCTGGAATCTGCCAGGAAGCCGGTGATAAATCTAAAAGCAGGGCTCACGGTATAGATTAAAAACAAAATATTAACAGAAGGTGAGGGAAGCAGTGTTTGGGCTGGAGTGCTCAGAAATGACCTCCCTGAGGTGCTGAGGTATGAACTGAGAATGGAATGATGAGAGGGGCCAGGACCTCGGAGGTTCAGGGGAAGAGCATTTACAGCACGGAGAGCTGCCATACGAAGGCTTGGGGTAGTCGAGGAACAGAAAGGGGTCAGCATGACCAGGAACAGCAGGGGAAGAATCTTACTAAGAATGAATCTATATATATAAAAAGATAATTTTTTGTCTTTTTATTTTTTAACCCTTTTACGAATTCTAAAAAGCATACCTAAAAAAATGTGACATAAAAATGTTTTTTAATGTCAGAATAAATTTAATTTTGTTGTATTTATTTCATTTAATTACCATAAAAGCACGCTTGGACTTTATATTTTTTTCTTTGATAGTTGACTTAATTATTATAACATATTTCTCAGAAATTTGTATATAGTGAGCCTACAATTATCTGTAGGATTTTAAATGCGCCCCGACTTCAAAAAGTTTGAGAACCACTGGGCTAGAGCAATAATCTAGAGCCTGGCTGGATCAGACCTGGGGAAGGGAAGCAATGGAGCTGGAGAAGTCAATGGGTTTGGGGTACGTTTTAGAAGCAGTATTAACAAGGCTTGATGGTGTAGAAGTCCATCCCACCGCAAGCAACACTAATCGAGAGGGGGAAACTGGAAGAGGAGCAGCTGTCTTATTCGATGCGTGGATGGGCTGGAACTCTGGTCTCCTACTTTGGAAGAGCTGTGGCAGGAAGCCCTGTCTGGCCTCCTTGAATGGCAATCACATGCCATTATGATCCTAATAAACTGCCTCCTTGTACTTTGGCTCTTGAAAACCAGAAGGGTTATATTTAGGGTGAAGTGTTCCCTGTATCTCTTGTCCTCCGGGGGAGTTGGGAGGCACTGAGGTGGACCAGCACGGAGATCAATGCCCACGGAACTAGACCCAGGAGGGTGAGCCGAGCCCCAAGCAGCCAGCACCCAGTGCAGTTACTAACATGCTGACAGGGTGCTCACCTTCAACTTCATAACTAGGCAGGAAAGGGGGTGGGCATTCTGGTCCCAGATCATTCTCAATTTTTAGGGTCTATAGGTAGGAGTTTCCTAAAACCCTAGTGCCAAGAAGCAATACAGGCAGTGGTGCAAGAAGGCTCTCTTCCACTTAAAACCCCCACCTTTTTTTTAACCCGCTGTAACAACAGATGTGCTACCAAGAGCCCCACGACCTGCCTCATAAGTAACCTACACTGCTCTCAAAGCAGCCACTGAGCCAGGAGGGGCCAGGGCTTGGTCATCTTCTGCACAGTGTTGACTGTCACACTGTTGGACATGTAGCAAACCAAACAAGTACCCGCTTAGGAGGTGGGACAATTAGGGCATTACAGACAGGTGAGAAACAAGTTTCAAACGAGGGGCTTCTGGTGCTGGGACAGCCAGTGCCGCCAAAGCCTTTCCGCAGAGTGCTCACGGCCAGAGGGGAGAGAGCCAGGCCACCTTGAACTCATTCCTGGTACTGAATGAAACGTGTTTAAAGACAGTTTAATTCTTGGCAGGCTGAAATGTCATAAAGTGGTGGAAGGGGACCTCCTGACTGCACCCTAGAGCAGGGGTCCCCAAACTATGGCCCACGGGCCGCATGCGGCCCCCTGAGGCAATTTATCCGGCCCCGCTGCAGTTCTGGAAGGGGCACCTCTTTCATTGGTGGTCAGTGAGAGGAGCACAGGACGCCGCAAAGCGCGGCATCGTTCACATACAGTACTACTTCCGCGAGGCTCCAGAAGCGCATTTGTTACGGCTAGCAGTGACAAATATGGAACCGGACATTGACCATCTCATTAGCCAAAAGCAGGCTCATAGTTCCCATTGAAATACTGGTCAGTTTGTTGATTTAAATTTACTTGTTCTTTATTTTAAATATTGTATTTGTTCCCGTTTTGTTTTTTTACTTTAAAATAAGATATGTGCAGTGTGCATGGGGATTTGTTCATAGTTTTTTTTATAGTCTGGCCCTCCAACGGTCTGAGGGACAGTGAACTGGCCCCCTGTGTAAAAAGTTTGGGGACCCCTGCCCTAGAGCCTTGGGACAAAGGTTTTACATAAACTTTTCAAAGCACACCGCTGGCTGTTCCAAGGCTCCGGCTGCATTGCGCTCACTAAAAGCCCGCCAGCTCCACCCTCAGGCACTCTTCTGCTGGCCGTTAAAGGCTCCTGCTGCATTACGCTCACTGAAAGCTCCCAGCTCCACCCTCAGGCGCTCTTCCGTTAGCAGCTGCATTCCGATTCGCTCACAATCTCAGATGACAACTCAAACCCAATAGTGACTGAGCACCCTGGAAGTGAGACTGGGACCAGGTGGGTGGGAAGAGTTATTTGGTGAATGAATGTTCCAGCCACAGGGTGCCAAAGAAGAGTAAGACAGTTAAGCCTTGACGGAGGAGACAGACACAGTAGGACTGCCTAGGCTAGGAGTGTCAAAAAGGCCAACAAGGGCCATCTATCACCACGGATGAGCAAGGGTTTGCTCGTGGTTATCCTTTAGGTCCTTAGCAGCCTCTGGTACCTTTATTTTACAAGTTGAACTCACCACTACGGAGTACAGGTGAGTCCTCCTCAGGCCGCCATTTACTGCCCGCTGCCTCCCACACGACTTCCAAACAGCAGGGAGTCAGCCCCCAATGTCTTCCCCACACTGACAGCCCTGTGAGCATTTCTCCCAAAGCCCTCTGTGCTTGCACGTTTCCATTCTCCAAGCCCTTTCCGCGCATAACTGCTCACCTCCACAGAGAGGATCTTCCCCAAGGCAAAGAAGAAGGGGTGCATGTTGATGTCTGGGTCTTTGCGGAAGCAGTTGGGCTTGGCGTGGTGCTGGAAGTGCATGTGGTTCCACCAACTGGCCGGGGCCCCCTACAGAAAAGCGGGGACATGAATATGAAAACCTAGTGTCCCCCCCCCCAGTAGTCTTTCATGAGCCGGAGTTTCAGAAAGCCCCTCCCGATCCACTGACCTTCAGGTGGCCAATCACAAAATGATGTAGCAGGTGGTTCCACGTAGAGGTGCTGAATACAGAGAGGTGCCCAAAGTCATGCTGCAGCCAGCCAGCCTGGGCCTGGGTGAGAAAGCAGCGCTGAGAGCAGCCCAGCAGCCCAGCACCCCTCTCACTGACCTCAGGGAGGTTCTCAGCCTCGAGGCCTGTGATGGCTCCAGTGCCCTAACTTAGCACACCAGGAAAGGAGTTGGGAAGCCTGGGCCCTAACTCTCGCTCTGGCACTAACTCACGTAAGAGTTGGGTCAAATCGCTTTCCCTTCCCTGCCCATTAGTTTCCCTCGCTCTGGAGGTCTGTGACTTATGATGGACTGAACATCCAGGCTACAGGAAAGGACAGAAAGTGACAAGCTCAAAGGCTTGGCAAATGGATCCGGACAGCCAGATATCAGAGCCTAGGCACTGTGAGCACGGTGGGCAGTCTTACGGTAGGGAGGACGCCAAGCTTGCTGATAAACCAGAGTCTTGGTTCTTGGCACACTTGGGCTATGGTGGAACCTAAATGTGAAGTTTCAGAGGAGAAATTCCCCAGGAAGAAGGAGACCCTGGGGGAAGCAGCTGGAGAGGCAGTGAGAGGAAGGGAGGTGCACAAGTGACTGACGAGCAGACAAAAGCCCCGGCGGCATGCGTGTTCCCTGCATGCGTGTTCCCTTCCGTACCAACTCTCTGCCCTTTAAGGGGGGGCACCTGGCCCCCTGAGGGCTACGAAGAGCTCTCCCTAGGGGAGACACAAGCCCAGGGCTCTCACCTGAACTGTGCTGAGTAGCACCGCGCAAAGGACGAAGGGCACAAAGGACGTCCCAAAGACCCAAAGCGTGAGCCAGGCAGCAACATCCAGCAGCAGGATGTGCAGCAGGTACAGCAGGAAGAAGACGTGGTTGGCCTTCATGAGCCCCATCTGCTCCACTGTGGTCCGTAGCTCCCGGAACTCATCGGTCAGCTCTTTCTATGGAGCGGAGAGGGAAGCTGTTACTCTTCCCAGCTGCAAGCCAACACTGCTGGTGACAAGGGCCCCCTTCAGCTTAAGGCCATCGCACCAGGGTCGCAGTGGGAAGTCCACAGTCCTAGATAAAAGTACCACAAGACTGAGGAAGGATGATAGAAGGTGCTATGGGATCACGCCTAAGAGCACATAGTCTTTGAAGTTCGACTTGGTTCAAGTCCCTGCTCTGCCATTTACTAACAGTATGATCCTTGGCCACACTGCTTTAACTTCTCTGAGCCTCAGTATTCTCATCTGTAAATATGTTTGAGGGTTATATGAGGCTATGCTTGGCACAGAGTAATTGCTCAAGATAGGTCCCATGCTGCTGCTGCTGCTGCTGACAATAGTGACAGCTTTGTGAGAACCATGGGTCCCTAAGCCCTGCTCTCTTGGGCATGTGACCCAATGACTATGGAAGAATCAGAAAACTTAGGGTTCCCAAGAACTACTGACAGTAGTGTCCTGTGATCCCACCTGGGCCTTTCTGCCATCCCCTGCCCCTCCACAACCACAGGGTTTGCAAACAGCAAACAGGGCCTCACATTCTTAGTGGGCTCAAAGCTAGGCTGCTCCGGAGACAGTTCTCCAATCAGGAGAGAGTTCATGTACTTCCTCACAAGGCCCTTGTTGATGTGGAATGCCACAAAGGGATCCTGCAAAACAGAGAATACAAAACTGTGAGGAAGCCAGCCCAGGTCTCCTGGGCTCTTGGAGGGCGCCCACCAAAGGTAATCCTCCTGACCCAGCAAGGAGACTGTACCAACGTTCAAACAGACACCACCTCCGTCCAGCCAGCTGTCCTTTGAGGGTGCTCAGACCTCTTCTAGGTGTCCACAGCTCAGGATCACCCAGCATCTGCAGTCCAGTAAGGACACCACACCAACCAATAAGAAGCACGGGTGGGGGAACCACAGAAAGACCTCCTGTGCCTGGCCTTTCCTCTGGGCCAGGGACAGCTTTTACATGTGAATTTAGGTATTGGTGAAAAACAGAAGGGGAAGGTGGGGCTACCAGACTTTTCTCTACCTTTTTCTGTGGGACTTAAGCCCCTCTCTGAGCCATCAGTCTCAATAAACTGTTTTGAGAATCCCCAGGAACTTTTGCATTTCTCCTTCGCTCTGCGCTCTGTTCCAGGTGGGCTTCCATATTTCCCTAGTACTTTAACACATCCTGCCCTAGCGCTGCTAATTTCGGTTAAGCGAGGTGTGTGTGTGTGTGTGGGGGGGTGTCCTTGGTGATAAGATTCAGGTCCTTGGGTCAGGAGGCCCCAGGCCTAGGGGGAATCCGAAGAAGAGGCGGGAACCGGGGCGGAGCCGGTGGCCGGTGGCGCCACGCAGCCGGACCAATCGCCATCCCAGCTGAGGTCGGCCCCGGCCCCAAATCACACTACAGGAAGCCTTGGAATTACTGCCTGTTCGTTCTGCGCGTGCGCGGGTCCAAGCCCTGGCCTTCTGCCACGGTCTGGGCTTTCCAGTGGTCACTCCCGGTGACAAGCGCAGGCTATGGCCTCGTTCCCCAGGCCTGCCGCGTAAGATGGAAGGGCGGGCCCTCACCTTGAAGGGCCTGTGTTCCTTTGCGACATAACGGGAATCCTGACGGCCCGGGACGCGCTCCAGGATGGCAAGGGCTGAGGGGGCTACAGCGGAAGAGGTCGAGCCGCTGGGCGCGAGATGGGAGAAGGATATAGGGGAAGGGGATGAGGCGAAGCGAACGCTCCAACCTTTGGGTCCCAAGATGTGATCCCAAGCTCTCCAACCCGGGAAGAAGCCAGATGTCTTAACTCTGACAGGCAGGGGGTCTAAAAAGGGAAGCAGGACCTGGGCTGGGGCACGCGCTGACCTCGCAGGGCAGCTGGAGGGAGGGTTGCGACCCTGCACCAGGACTACAGCCCTGGAACGCAAAGAGCTGTCCGCTGCGGCGAATAGCTGGAGACCCCGCTGGCCTGCGGCTGAGTGAACACCCCACAGGATTAGAGGGCCGTTCCGGGGTCCTCGCCAAGTGTGTGTTGATGCAGCCCCCCACCTTCAGCACGTCACGGCTTTCTCCCTGTGCACGAGCAGCCGCTAGCCCTCTCCGGCGGGTGCGGCCCTTTCCCCGCCCTCCCGCCTGCACCCTGTTGTGCTGGGGTTCCCAAGAGAGGGGGCGCCATGTGGCTTCCCACCTCAGCCCTTTCCCTGAGAGTGGTTCCCTGTCCAGCTCCCGCTCGCGAGTGTAGCCCAGCACACTCAGTCCAGACGTGGTTGCGCTCCCTTCCAAACCACCGTCGACACCCCCTGCCACTGACCCCTCCTCCCTCGGCCGTGGCAGCACGACCAACCCGCGCCCTGCATCCTTGCCGTCCTCCCTCCTAGCCCTGCTCAGGGCTGGCCCACGCCTGAAGACCGCAGACTCGCGGCCACAGATGGAATGCATGCAGTCCCGTGCGGCCCTTTGTGTGTATGTTGCCGGCCTCCATCCCCACTTCCCAGACTCGTTTTCACAGCCTCTCCTGCCCTTGCACCCTGTGTCCGCAGCACACCCAACTATGCTCGGGCGTCTTCAGCTTTCCGCCTGAATTAGTTGGTGTTAGCCAAACTTCCTGTCTCGCACAGTGAGCCTCTGGCCGCGGCCGCCGGGCCCCGCCTCCTCCCGTGTCCCAGTCTAGCAGTGCTCACCGTAGCATCCTGCCCCGCGTAATGGCTGATAACTCGGGAGCCTCCGGGGTGCCGGCGGGTGAACTCGCTGATGTTATACACCTTCCGCTCGATCACCAGCCACCGCTCCTTCTCGCGCCCGGAGCGCTGCGCCACTTCGTCCCAGGTGAAGTAGCGCGGGGTCGGCCCCTGGGCAGCGGTCTCGGGAGCCATTCAGGCCTGGCGTTGTCGCGCGCGGACAAAGCGGAGGCAGCCAGGCGCGCGCTTGAGGCCCCGGGATAGCGCGCGCGCCAGCCTCGCGTGCTTGGCGAGCTGGTCTGCTGGCGCGCGCCCGGATCCTGCGGCCCGCGCGCCGGGTTTTCAGCACCCGCCGCGGGGACCGCTGCGCACATTCCCATTGGTCGAGCCGCGTGGCGCGGGATCGAGCCCCCGCCTTGCAGTGAGGGCGGGCAGTTGCAGGCCTGTCGCAGGCTAGGAGGCCGCCCCCTTGCGGGCCAAGTAGCGGGGTCACCTCTGGGTCCCACTTCCCGATTCAGCGGCTTTCGCTCCCAGGAGGCGCTGTGGGTGGAATAACGGTTCCGGTGGAGGCTCCTCGATGCGGGGTCAGCTCACTGGGGACAGTGGCTCCGAGTGTGCAGGTGGTCCTGGGGCTTTAGAGCTGGAGTTGGCTCCGCTGGCGGCCAGGGCCTGGCGTCGAGAGAAGCTGTCCATCTGGTGAGGTTAGGGAGCGTGGTAAGGGAGGTGGAGAGAATCTGTCCCTGCTGCTGAAGTTGTCCCGGGGCTGAGGCTGTCCCATTGATGGAAGCTGTCGTCCCATTGATGGAAGCTGTCCCAAGGGCATTGTCTTTAGGCTATGAACGCCCTCGCCAGCGTCCATACCCTGCCTGACCTTCGGCAGTGTACCAGATGAACTACTTTCTCCGCATGCTGCTCCACGGCCGGGGTAACTCTTGAGAACACCTGGCAATTATCTTGTGAACAGAATAATTGTAGTGTATTGGGGGGGGGGGTTGTTATTGCTTCGCTTGATATAACATTAAAAATGCTTCTCAATATTTGTAACCATGTGTGTCTTTTTGTTGTTTTTTATTTTTGTTCTGTTTTAAAATTAACTGAGATCCTTGCCCTGGCCCCATAACGCAGTTGGTTTGGGCCACGGACGGGTTTAATGTCAGAAAATATTCTCACAGACTGGCCTTTAGGATGGGACGAATAAATGTATCATGTGACCGAGACAAGCATCAGGAGTGAGTCTTAAACGGATGTAACAGGGAATCTGGTCATTTTTTAAAAATAAAACATCGGCCCTGGCCGGTAGCTCAATGGCAGAGCGTTGGCCTGGCGTGCGGGAGTCCCAGGTTCGATTCCCGGCCAGGGCACACAGGAGAAAGCGCCCATCTACTTCTCCACCCCTCCTCCTCTCCTTCCTCTCTGTCTCTCTCTTCCCCTCCCGCAGCCGAGGCTCCATTGGAGCAAAGTTGGCCGAGCGCTGAGGATGGCTTCGTAGCCTCCCCCTCAGGCACTAGAATGGCTCCAGTTGCAACAGAGCGTCGCCCTGGATGGGCAGAGCATTGCCCCCTGGTGGACGTGCCGGGTGGATCCCAGTCGGGCGCATGCGGGAGTCTGTCTGACTGCCTCCCCGTTTCCAACTTCAGAAAAAATACAAAAAAATAAAACATCATTCAGACTTAAATATAAATAAAATGGAAATAATGTAAGTTATTTATTCTTCCTCTGCAGACCGGTACCAAATGCCCACGGACCGGTACTGGTCCGCGGCCCCGGGGGTTGGGGACCACTGGGTTAGAGCATTGTAGGGATACACCATGGTTGTGGGTTTGATCCCAGGTCAAGGTACGTAGAAGAATCAACCAATGGCCTAGCCTGTGGTGGCTCAGTGGATAGTGTGTTGACCTGGAATGCTAAGGTGGCTGGTTGGAAACCCTCAGCTTGCTGGGTCAAGGCACATATGAAAAGTAAACAATGGACAACTAAAGTGAAACAACTATGAGTTGAGGCTTCTCATTCCACCCTCCACCTCTCATCTCTGTAAAATCAATACATCTTCAAAAAAAACCAAACAAAAACAAAAAACAACCAATGAATGCATAAGTAAGTGGAGCAACAAATCAATCCCTCTCCCCCTCTCCTCTCCCTCTTATTCTTGTTTCCTCTCTCTCTTAAAAAAAAATCAACAAATTAACTAGATCCTTAAAATAAAAGGAAATAGCAGAGATTTCTAGGAAGCCCTGTGTGAAAAGCCTGGGTCTTCAAGCTGAGGCATCTATAGTACTCCATTCTGGGGGCAGCTGGGCTGTATGAGAGATTTGGGGCTCAGATTCCTGGGCTTTAGGAAGCAGTAAGAAGCACCCAGAAGCTGGGGCACCAGTCACAGAGCTGTTGTGGTATAAAGAGACCCACAGTTTACATGTTAATTTTTTTTTTTTTTTTTTTTTTTTTTGTATTTTTCTGAAGTTGGAAACAGGGAGGCAGTCAGACAGACTTCTCCATGTGCCCGACCGGGATCCACCCAGCACGCCCACCAGGGGGCGATGCTCTGCCCATCTGGGGTGTCTCTCTGCCGCAATCAGAGCCATTCTAACGCCTGAGGCAGAGGCCACAGAGCCATCCTCAGCGCCCGGGCAAACTTTGCTCCAATGGAGCCTTCGCTGCAGGAGGGGAAGAGAGAGACAGAGAGGAATGAGAGGGGGCGGGGTGGAGAAGCAGATGGGCGCTTCTCCTTATGTGCCCTGGCCGGGAATCGAACCCGGGACTCCCGCACGCCAGGCCGACGCTCTGCCACTGAGCTAACCGGCCAGGGCCACATGTTAATTTTATTAAACATTTTATATAGCACTTAACTAGTGCCAGGCAACCATCCTTAATGTTCTGCTCATTTCATTCTCATAGAATCCTTATAAGGTAGAAACTATTGTTAACCTCACAAATGGAGAAACTGAGGCACTGAGAGAGTAAGTATTTTGTCACACAGCTAGTAAGTGGCAGGCTGATTAGAACCGGCCACTGCTCTGAACCCATAGGCTCTGCTGAGTCTCCTCTAGTGGTGGGGCACTGTGATGGGGCTGCAGACAAGGAGGAGGAAGCAAAGCTTCACCCCATGCACTGAACTAAGTCTGAGCCCCCAGGAGTCGGGGTGATGTAGAACTGACTGGGAGAAATACAACTAGATGGCTGGTAGAAAAGGCCCTTAATCCATTCAATTCAAATCCCTCATTTTATAGGTAAGAAAATTAAGGTTCAGAATGGGGAACCTCAGGTGACTGGCTTTCAGCTAAGATGCCAGACTACTGTACCTTGCTCGGGAAAGATGGTGCAGGCAGCTGCTCTTCGGTACAGTCGGCTTTCCTTTAAAAAAAAAAAAAAAAAAGCAAGCATGCAGCTTGACCAGGTGGTGGTACAGTGGATAGAGCATCAGACTGGGATGCGGAGGACCCAGGTTCGAAACCTCAGTGTCACCAGCTTCAGTGCAGGCTCATCTGGCTTGAGTGCAGATTCATTGGCTTGAGCTCAGGGTCGCTGGCTTGAGCATGGAATTATAGACATGACCCTATGGTCACTGGCTTGAGCCCAAAGGTTGCTGGTTTGAGCCCAAGGTTGATGGCTTGAGCAAGAGGTCACTTGCTCTGCTGTAGCCCCCAGTCAAGAAGGCAATCAATGAACAACTAAGGAGACTAAGGAGCCACAATGAAGAATTGATGCTTCTTATCTCTCTCCATTCCTGTCTGTCCCTATCTATCCCTTTTTTTTTTTTCTTGGTGGCAGAGACAGAGAGAGTCAGAGAGAGGAACAGACAGATAGGAAGGGAGAGAGGTGAGAAATATCAATTCTTCGTTGTGGTTCCTTAATTGTCCATTGATTGATTTCTTATATGTGCCTTGACCAAGGGGCTATAGCAGACCGAGTGACCCCTTGCTTGAGCCAGTGACCCTGGGCTCAAGTTGGTGAGCCTTGCTCAAACTGGATGAGCCCGTGCTCAACCTGGCAACCTCAGGGTCTTGAACCCAGGTCCTCTGCATCCCAGTCCGACGCTCTATCCACTGCGCCACCACCTGGTCAGGCTCTATCCCTTTCTAAACAAACAAACAAACTTGCCCAGCAACTCAGCAGTGTGTAACAAGAGCTATAAAATTATTTGTACTCTTTGATCAAGTAATTTTACTCTTGGGAAAGTGGGGGACAGGAGATTGCAAAGATATTTATAGCAACAACTGGAAATGACTGAGTCCTAACAATAAGAAGTCATCCAGCTTGCTGGGAGGTATAAAAGCACCCCGAGGAATTACAGAGTGATTGAAAATAACCAAGAGGCGAACTATATCATTAGGGAGGAAAAGCAGAACCCAGAGTAGCAGGGACTCAGGGTGACAGCTATGTAAGAAACCCATGGGTACTAAACAGAAAAGTTCGCTGTGATGAGAACATTTCATAGTTTCATATTTTAAAGTTTATTTTTCTGGAAAGTTACTTGATCTCATTAAAGAAAAAATAAAAGACCTTGCTGAAACCATTATTCTGGTAGTGATAGTGCTATGGGATAGACACTCGCTTAGACTTCTAGTGGGGATGTAAATTGATTAACTTTACTGGAAAAATAGTTCAACTTTATTTAGAACCTTAAAAATGAATGTTCCCGGATGCTGGCCAGTTGTCTCAGTGGTAGAGTGTCAACCCCACATGTGGATATCCTGGGTTCTATTTACGGTCAAGATGCACAGGAGAAGCGCCTGTCTGCTTCTTTACCGCTCCTCCTTCCCCTTCTCTCTCTCTCTCTCTCTCTCTTCTCCTCTCACAGCCATGGTTCGATTGGTTCCCCTCAGCCCAGGAGCTGAGGATGGCTCCTGGAGCCTCTACCTCAGGTGCTAAAAATAGCTCAGTTATGCTTATGGTCCCAGATGGGCAGAACATTGGCCTCGAGGGTTGCCATGTGGATCCTGGTCAGGGCCCATGTAGGAGTCTATCTATTTCCCCTCCTCTCACTTGGAAAAAAGGGGGGGAAATGAATATTCCCAATAATTTCATGTTTAGGGATATAGTCTAAGGCAGTGATTTTCAACATTTTTCATCTCACAGCATACATAAACTAATTACTAAGATTCTGCGACATACCCAAGAATATATTTTTTGACAACCTGACAAAAAAAAAAAAAATAGGTATAATTGTGATTTATTCACACTGGATGGCTATTGTGTTGGCTGTTGTCGTTTTTTTTATTTGATAATCTAATGTAAAATAGGTCAGTGTCCCTGACTGAATAGTCGTGTATTTGATGTTTTAAAAATTCTTGTGGCACATGGGTTGAAAATTGCTGGCTTGGAGGATGATTCTTTGATTCACTCACCTACCTGAAACTATTAAGTGTTTCAGTCAACATTGGTGGAGTGTTAGCTCTTTGTCATATTTTGAGAGGAGCTGCAAGTACAAAATTCAAGACGGTCTGGATCGGGCTTAGCTGAAGCCCACTGAGGAAGACAGACAGACAGTCATTGATTATAGGTCAGTAGGATAGAGGCAAGTTATTCCCTTTTCCATTATGCAGCATGTAAGCAACTTTCGTGACGGGGATCTGCACTCACACTTCTTTGTCTTGTAAGTGTTCTTATGCCAGTGCCTTGTATGTTGGCTACCTCCCTAACTCAGTTGCAACCTGGGACAGGGACTGTGGATTCTGTTTACTGCTTCCTGATAACAAGAATATGTGTGTTTGGGGTTCTTTATAGAATCAATAAATTTGTTGAACGGATTATTTTAACCTGAAAAAAAAATACAGTTTAGCAAGTGTGAGGTCAGTTGGCAATGGCGGAAGGTCACGTGAGAAACCAGGCCCAGGAACTTTGGCTGGAACCACCCACACCCAGGCCCGCCAAAAGAAACTTCCCAGGAGCCCTTTGAAAAAGAACGACTGTCTGTCAGCCAGTGAAATTTCACCACGTCATATCAACCCAACCACCCTACTGACGCTATAAATTACCCCCAAACAGGGGAGGCGGTGTGACTTCTCTGGCCCGTTTTGCAGACCAGAGAACCTCATCTGGGATGTGCTCTAATAAATAAAGCTTTTGCTATTCCACACTTGGTGGCTATGCCCTTCTTTCTTCCATGTCGGGGAAAATACCTTATGTTGGTGCCAAAACCTGGGAGGAGCTTGAAGCCTGCTGGGGCCGCTCCTCTCCTCTTCCCTTCCGAGGAAGAACCAGGATCTCCGACCTCCCACCCACTTCGGCACGTGGTGCGGTAGGTCCCATGCCTCCAGCCTCCCCTCAGTTCTTTCCGCTGAGACTCCCTGTTCGTAACCGCATCTGTGTCAGGGACCTCTTATCCATTCCAAGTGCATGTGTGCCCGTGGAGATGTCCCGGACACACCTAACCATCCAGTGACCAGAGCTTGAGTTGTGGCACGCCAATTCTCATCTCTGATCACTCCGAGGGCTGAGGGTGACCATAGAAGCACAGGAATCTAAAAACCTGGCTCAAAAACACTCCTGGAGTGCCTTATCCAGAATCTCTCCCTCCCTAAAGAAGAAGAAACTGATCTTCTCCAATGTGGCCAGGCCACAGAACCCACTGGATAACCAGACCAAGTGGCCTCCTGAAGGGACCTTTTTTTTTTTGTATTTTTCTGAAACTGGAAATGGGGAGAGACAGTCAGACAAACTCTTGCATGCACCCGACCAGGATCCACCCGGTACGCCCACCAGGGGCGATGCTCTGCCCACCAGGGGGCGATGCTCTGCCCCTCCGGGGTGTCGCTCTGCCACGACCAGAGCCACTCTAGCACCTGGGGCAGAGGCCAAGGAGTCATCCCCAGCACCCAGGCCATCTTTGCTCCAATGGAGCCTTGGCTGCGGGAGGGGAAGAGAGAGACAGAGAGGAAGGAGGGGGTGGGGGTGGAGAAGCAAATGGGCGCTTCTCCTATGTGCCCTGGCCGAGAATTGAACCCAGGTCCCCTGCACGCCAGGCCAACGCTCTACCGCTGAGCCAACCAGCCAGGGCCCTGAAGGGACTTTTGATTTTAACAACCTCACCAATTTAAAAAGAACTGGGAACTGGTTGGAGATCCCTTACATTCAGGGCTTCTAGTATATGCACTCCCGTCCTAATCTCTGTGCTGCCTGCTACATGGCACAGGCCCTTTTTGGCCAGTGTAGTGGAATAATCCATTGCATGGCCTTGGATGGGAACACAGCCAACAAGAAAAGAATGTTTTGCCAAGAGAATTGTTTTGTGACTTGAAGGCGGGTCACTGAAACAGATCTATGTGACTGAAGGCAGTACAGGGCTTTTCTCAGTAAAACATTCTCATAAGATTTCTGTTCCTTTCAAGGTTATCCCTTGAGATAAAGAGAGGAATGTTGTGGGAACCATAGAAGCAATAGCAATTAATGCCTTTTGATATTATATTATTATTAAGCTATCATGCAGGTGTACTCCATGTATCTTTAAGTAAAAGTTATGCTTGATATTATGCCAATTTCTCAGTAAATAAGCTTTTTGAAGTCTTGTGAATAAAAGACTTCAAAATAAAACAGGCCAGAGAAACCTCAGCTAAATCCTCCACTCCTGATCTTTCCTCCTTTGCCAACCCCCAACTCTCTCCCCCTTCTACCCAACCCCTGGGGGGCGCCCCTCTCTCAGGACCCCTCTCTGGTCCCTCTGCAGACCTCTTCCACTTGGGTCTCTTCCCTCCAGGAAGCCCCCTCCCCTGCTGGCCAGGATTCCCTCCCTTCTCGGCTGTGTTCTTAAGCCCCTCCCCTGTCAGGCCCTCTTCTGCTGGCCATTGGCTCTCACACAGGTTTGCAGGGCTCCTGACTCCACGGCCTAACCCCAGTCTTCTTTTTTTTTTTTTTCCTGTATTTTTCTGAAGCCGGAAATGGGGAGAGACAGTCAGACAGACTCCCGCATGCGCCCGACCGGGATCCACCTGGCACGCCCACCAGGGGGCGACGCTCTGCCCACCAGGGGGCGATGCTCTGCCCCTCCGGGGCAATGCTCTGTTGCGACCAGAGCCACTCTAGCGCCTGGGGCAGAGGCCGAGGAGCCATCCCCAGCGCCCGGGCCATCTTTGCTCCAGTGGAGCCTCGGCTGTGGGAGGGGAAGAGAGAGACAGAGAGGAAGGAGAGGGGGAGGGGTGGAGAAGCAGATGGGCGCTTCTCCTGTGTGCCCTGGCCGGGAATCGAACCCGGGACTTCTGCACGCCAGGCCGACGCTCTACCACTGAGCCAACCAGCCAGGGCCTAACCCCAGAGTCTTGCAGGAAGGCCTGGCCCTGTCCTGCCCCTGGCTCCGGTGTTTCCAGATGGATCTGGGTGCTGGGCTCCCCAGGAGCCCCCCCTCCTCTTATTCTCAACCCCCAAACCCCTATCCGACACCTGATGAACATGGCATTTAAAGTTTTTAATGGTCGTGGCTAGTAGAAAAAGGCCGAGGCTGCTTGCCAGGCCTGCATGCAGCAAAAGGTGATGCTCCAAACCCAGGCTCTTGTGGCAGCCCTGAGGCCGGCAGAGCAACAGGGGTAAGGCACAGGAAGTGCCCGACCCAAGTCCGGGCCGCAAAGAGGAACCCCACTAGGAGCTTGCTTTAAGTGTGGCAAGGAGGGTCACTGGTCCCGACAGTGCCCCTGCCTGAGGCCGCCTACTAAGCCCTGCCCTGACTGCAAGCAGCCCGATCTCTGGCCGAGCGATTGCCCCCTTTGGGTAACAGGCTCTTTCTTGGCACCTCCACGTGGAGGACAAGCCACCCAAATGGGAGGCCAATCCAACCAGGCAGGCCCATCGCTCGAACTCCTAGGCCTCATGGACGACTGACGCGCCCGGACTTGAAGACCCCATCACCCTCGCCGAGCCCAGGGTAATGCTGCAGGTAGCGGGTAAGTCCATCTAATTTCTTGTGGCCACGGGAGCTGCCTTCTCTGTTTTGCCATCACACTCTGGACCTCTAGTTCCCTCTCGGGTCTCGGTTATGGGAGTAGACGGGACCCCTTCTTTTCTCCTTCTCGCACCACTCCTGACATGCAGTTTGGACGGAATCCCCCTTTCGCACTCCTTCAGATTCTTTCCTCCCTTGATCTAACAGGCTTCTTTAGACACTGGATATCCAATTTTTCTCTCTTAGCCAAACCCCCCTCCTCTCGCCACCTACCTCCCCTTTCTGTCTTTACTCCACCATCTTCTCAGGGAACACATGGACCGGACCCTTCCTCCCATAGGGGGTCCAGATGAAGCACACCCAGTGGTCCCCCTCCAGCCAGGAAACAGGGTTCTTCTGAGGGAGCTCCAGCCCGGCTCCCTACAGCCCAGGTGGACGGGACCCCATACGGTAAAACTGACTACTCCTACTGCAGCCAAGCTCCTAGGGCAGACACCTTGGTACCATGTCTCCCGCCTCAAGCTCGCCCCCATACAGGACCACTGGCAGTCAGAACCACTGGGCCCCACCTGTCTCTGGCTCACCAAAAGATTGGGCCCTAAAGATCCCTCTGTTGCTCCTGTCCCTCCCACCAGGAACCTGCCGCCAGAGTGAGGTAAAGCAGGGAGCAATGCTGTTCAGTGAGACTGGCCTGATGGAAGGAAACATCAATGTCCTCAACCGTCTACAACAGGGGTCCCCAAACTTTTTACACAGGGGGCCAGTTCACTGTCCCTCAGACCGTTGGAGGGCCGGACTATAAAAAAAACTATGAACAAATCCCTATGCACACTGCACATATCTTATTTTAAAGTAAAAAAAAAAACAAAAAACGGGAATACAATATTTAAAATAAAGAACAAGTAAATTTAAATCAACAAACTGACCAGTATTTAAAGTATTTTTTTTTTTAAGTCTTTATTTATTTATTTATTTCAGAGACAGAAAGTGAGTCAGAGTGAGGGACAGACAGGGACAGACAGACAGGAACGGAGAGAGATGAGAAGCATCAATCATTAGTTTTCCATTGCGCTTGCAACACCTTAGTTGTTCATTAATTGCTCTCTCACATGTGCCTTGACCGCGGGTCTTCAGCAGACCGAGCAACCCCTTGTTGGACCCAGCGACCCTGGGTTCAAGCTGGTAGACCTCCTGCTCAAACCAGATGAGCCCACGCTCAAGCCGGCGACCTTGAGGTCCCGAACCTGGGTCCTCTGCATCCCAGTCTGACGCTCTATCCACTGCGCCACCGCCTGGACAGGCAAACTGACCAGTATTTAAATGGAAACTATGCTCCTCTCACTGACCACCAATGAAAGAGGTGCCCCTTCCAGAAGTACGGCGGGGGCCGGATAAATGGCCTCAGGGGGCCGCATGTGGCCCGCGGGCCCTAGTTTGGGGACCCCTGGACTACAAGAGAAACTGCACAAGGACCTCTCCTCCTACAACCCACTTAACTCCTGGTGGCAGCCACCCATCCTCACCTGGGCTGCCCCTATCCTTAGGTCCTCCTCTAGTTATCAGCATATTACTCATGTTTGCTTCTCTTTTTCTTAGATTCTTACAAGGCCGCATCCGCGAGGTTTCTCGAGTCACGGTCAACCAGATGCTCCTACACCCACATACACAACTCCCCTCAGAGCCACCACCTTCCGACCTCCCTTTCCCCCGACGCCCCTAACCAGCAGGAAGTAGCCAGACAAATAGCGGCGCCCTATCTAACATAAAAGGTCGGATTGTGAGGTCGGTTGGCAATGGGGGAAGGTCACGTGAGGAACCAGGCCCGGGAACTTTGGCTGGAACCACCCACACCCATGTGCGCCCAAAGAAACTTCCCGGAAGCCCTTTGAAAAAGAATGACTGTTGGCCTGACCTGTGGTGGCGCAGTGGATAAAGCGTCGACCTGGAACACTGAGGTCGCCGGTTCAAAACCCTGCACTTTTCTGGTCAAGGCACATATGGGAGTTGATGCTTCCTGCTCCTCCCCCCTTCTCTCTCTCTCTCCTCTCTAAAATGAATAAATTAAAAAAATAAAGCCTGACCAGGCAGTGGCGCAGTGATAGAGCGTCGGACTGTGATGCAGAGGACCCAGGTTCGAGACCCCGAGGTCGCCAGCTTGAGCGTGGGCTCATCTGGTTTGAGCAAAAAGCCCACCAGCTTGAACCCAAGGTTGCTGGCTCCAGCAAGGGGTTACTCGGTCTGCTGAAGGCCCGCAGTCAAGGCACATATGAGAAAGCAATCAATGAACAACTAAGGTGTTGCAATGCGCAATGAAAAACTAATGATTGACGCTTCTCATCTCTCTCCGTTCCTGTCTGTCCCTGTCTATCCCTCTCTCTGACTCACTCTCTGTCTCTGTAAAAAATAAATAAAATAAATAAATTTTAAAAAAAGAAAAAGAAAAAGAACGACTGTTTGTCAGCCAATGAAATTTCGCCACGTCATATCAACCCGGCCACCCTACCGACGCCATAAATTACCCCCAAACAGGGGAGGCAGCGTGACTTCACTGGCCTGTTTTGTGGACCAGAGAACCTCATCCCTGATAAAGCTTTTGCTGTTCCACACTTGGTGGCTATGCCCTTCTTTCTTC
This sequence comes from Saccopteryx bilineata, assembly GCF_036850765.1. Classification (NCBI taxonomy): domain Eukaryota; kingdom Metazoa; phylum Chordata; class Mammalia; order Chiroptera; family Emballonuridae; genus Saccopteryx; species Saccopteryx bilineata. The sequence goes on from NC_089490.1 coordinate 395,456,245, forward strand.
CTCGGCGGGGAAAATACCTTACAGCAAGCTTTAGGGCCACTATGCAAATGTGCCTATCCTCCTACACAAGGGTCATGCAGATTGTAAACACACAATTTCCTGGCTTGAGTCAGGGGTGGCAGGGAAGGGTGGCAACTGGACAAATCCTTTGCCTTGTGGGCACTGTTGATCCTACACTGTCTTACCCAGGAAATAAATCACATGCTTAATTCCGGGTTGGGACTTGTGAATGCTTCTAATTGTTGTGGCTAGATTTACTAAGGGGACAGAGAAATCAGCTTAAGATTCTAGTGCTAATTCCAACCAGACCATATTTAAGTAACATCCTTGCTAAAAACCATTGCGGTAACCTGAGATGTGAGTTCACATTTTGATCTGTTTTGAGAAAAGACACAGTAGTCAAAGGACTGGACCCTTTACAAAGGCATCAGGTGCAGGAGGAAGGATAGTGGTTGTATTCAGCCCCCGCTGTAGCCTTTCCTGACTGACAGCCCCGCAGGCCACTAAACATCAAAGACATTTTCTAGGATCTGGGTTTCTGTGAAATTAGGTAATTTATGGGGGTGGAATTAGATTCTTTATGGCACAGAGTAGGCACTAATAAAGTTAACTGAACCGGTCTTTGTGGAGCCTCCTGTTTTATAGATAAGGTCGCTGCGATCCAAAGACTTGGAGCCACATGCAAAAAATAGGAAGTCTGCGGCTGGAATTTGCCCCAGGACTTGTTTATACCTTTAGTTCCTCTCTGCAGCAATTTCTAAACAGCGGGTTTAACAAGTGTGTTTGATACAAGGCCACCCTGGCTCCAGGAAGAGGTGCCAGGGTCATTTTGCTGTTGGAGCAGCTTCTTCCTCCCTGGTCCTTATGCCAGCCAGCCTCCGCAAAGCTGGAGCAGGCAGGCCCGTGCAGGGGGCCCGCTCAGGGCTCCCCCGGAAGTGGTCCTCGTCCCAGGCTCCCACGGCAGCTTTTCCCTAGTCTTTTCACGCAACTTCACAGGACAAAGGATCTCTATCGAAAAGAAAAGAAGGGAAGGGAAGAGAGGGAGGGGAGAGAAGGGGAGGGAAAGGGGAGGGGAAGGGAGGGGAGGGGAGGAGAGGGGAGGGGAGAGAAAGGGGAAGGAAAGGGATAGGGGAGGAGAGGGGAGGGGAGGGGAAGGGAGGGGAGGGAAAGGGAGGGGAAGGGAGGGGAGAAAAGGGGAGAGGAGAAGAAGGGAGGGGAAGGGAGGGGAGGGGAGGGAAGGGGAAGGGAGGGGAGAAGAAGGGAGGGGAAGGGAGGGGAGGGGAGGGAAGGGGAAGGGAGGGGAGAAGAAGGGAGGGGAAGGGAGGGGAGGGGAGGGAAGGGGAAGGGAGGGGAGAAGAAGGGAGGGGAGAAGAAGGGAGGGGAAGGGAGGGGAGGGGAGGTAAGGGGAGGAGAGAAAGAAAGAAAAAAAAGAAAAGAAAAGGGCTCAGCTCAGAATACTTATCGCAAGAAGGTCGTTCACTTCACTGCAGCAAGTCACCATAAACATATACCCTAAAATCCCTTTCTCTGTTATTGGACATTTGTTTAGAAGTGTTTGCTTGTATAAAATTGAAGTGATGAACCATTTTTTTTTTTGCCCATAATTAAAACTACTGAAAAACTGAGACCAAAATAGATCACTGTTATATAGATACTTACAAAAGTAAATGTAATTACAGTATCTTGGTAGATTAACCTAATTACTAAACTGATAAAGGCTATATATTTTTCTATTTCTCTTCCAAGGATGGATGTGGTAGATCTCTAGCCAAAGGCACATTGGTCCTTTCACAAGCCCAGCCCTTCCATATCTCTGAGGAGACGCCCCTGGCCAGCGCATGCCATCTGCAGTGATGGACTTTTACAAAAAGCACTAGCCAGAGGGAAAGGTGGGGGGGGGGGGTAGAGGGCTAGGGGCAAAGGGGGGGTAATGGGGTGGAAAGAGACTTGCATGGGGCATGACATGGAGTGTAGAGGGTGTTGTTATACTGAGTGAGACACTCGAAAATAAAATAAAAAGCATAGTGAGTCCTGGCTGGGTAGCTTAGTTGGTTAAATTGTAGTCCCAATATGCCAAGGTTGTGGGTTCGATTCCAATCAGGGCGCCTACAAGAATCAACAGTTGCCTGACTGGGCAGTGGCGCAGTGGATAGAGCATTGGACTGGGATGTGGAGGACCCAGGTTCGAGGCCCCAAGGTCACCAGCTTGAGCGCGGGCTCATGTGGTTTGAGCAAAGCTCACCAGCTTGGACCCAAGGTCTCTGGCTAGAGCAAGGGGTCACTCAGTCTGCTGAAGGCCCATGGTCAAGGCACATATGAGAAAGCAATCAATGAACAACTAAGGTGTCACAATGCGTAACGAAAAACTAATGATTGATGTTTCTCATCTCTCTCCATTCCTGTCTGTCTGTCCCTGTCTATCCCTCTTTCTGACTCTCTCTGTCACTGTAAAAAAAAAAAAAAAAAGAAGAAGAAGAAGAATCAGGCTGACCTGTGGTGGCGCAGTGGATAAAGCGTCAACCTGGAAACACTGAGGTTGCCGGTTCAAAATCCTGGCTTGCCTGGTCAAGGCACATATGGGAGTTGGTGCTTCCTGCTCCTCCCCCTTCTCTCTCTCTCTCTCTCTCTCTCCCCCCCCTCTAAAATGAATAAATAAATTTTATAAAAAAGAATCAATAGTCAACCAATGAATGCATAAATAAGTGGAATAACAGGTCGATGTTTCTCTCTCTTTAAAATCAATAAAGAAATATATATATTAAATAGTGAACTGATGTTACCCCAATAAATTCAGTAATTTAAAAAAGAACATAGATATTGGTTTATACTTATATTGGTTTATCTAAGGATAAGTTCTACATGTATAACTAGCAGATTAAAAGATAAGAACATTTTAGGCTCCTGTTATTTGTTGCCAAACTGTTAGTCAGCAAAGTTTATTGAGCACTTACTGTGTTCTTCAGTTTTAACTGCAGCTGCTGTCCCCAGCACAGGAAAGGAATGTCTTCCTGCTGCTCCCTGGCCAGCTGCCTCCCCACCAATGCTCTGAGCTCTAAACATGCAGCAAAACCACTCTGGGTCTCTCGGCGAGTCTCCCGGTGCCCTTGAGTTCTATCCAAATAACTGCATTATTGAACTGCAATCAAACTCTATTCTAATGCATTTCATAGAGAGAGAGGGTCCATTACATTCCATCAGGGTGAGCAGGGAAGAGAAGCCACGTGGTCGATAAACTGATTGGTATTTTAAGAGATGCAGGACCTGACCCTGCTACTCCAAGTCCTGCTACTCCACGATCTCTGTTCACCGAGAGATCGTGCTTCTCCTAATAACTGATAGGTTTGTTCCCCAACCTGCCATCTTAAGGCAAATGAGTTTGACACCCCTGGGTAAGTGTATGCCATTTTTATTGTTGATAAAATTTGAATGTTATTTAAATGGTTATGATGTTCACCAGAAGTGAATAAGTTGCTGTCTAATGAGCTTGGTGTAAAGTAGTTTGGGCTGACAAAAGTTGTTAGCTAAGGCCTGACCAGTTGGTGGCACAGTGGATAGAGCATCGGACTGGGATGTGGAGGACCCAGGTTCGAGACCCCGAGGTCACCAGCTTGAGCGCGGGCTCATCTGGTTTGAGCAAAGCTCACCAGCTTGGCCTGACCAGGTGGTGGCGCAGTGGATAGAGCATCGGACTGGGATGCAGAGGACCCAGGTTCCAGACCCCGAGGTCGCCAGCTTGAGCGTGGGCTCATCTGGTTTGAGCAAAAGCCCACCAGCTTGAACCCAAGGTTGCTGGCTCCAGCAAGGGGTTACTCAGTCTGCTGAAGGCCCGTGGTCAAGGCACAAATGAGAAAGCAATCAATGAACAACTAAAATGTTGCAACACGCAATGAAAAACTAATGATTGATGCTTCTCATCTCTCTCCGTTCCTGCCTGTCTGTCCCTGTCTATCCCTCTCTCTGACTCACTCTCTGTCTCTGTAAAAAAAAAAAAAGAAAAAAAAAAAAAAGCTCATCAGCTTGGACCCAAGGTCACTGGCTTGAGCAAGGGGTTACTCGGTCTGCTGTGACCCACGGTCAAGGCACATATGAGAAAGCAATCAATGAACTAAGGTGTTGTAATGAAAAACTGATAATTGATGCTTCTCATCTCTCTGTGTTCCTGTCTGTCCCTCTCTCTGACTCTCTCTCTCTGTCTGTAAAAAAAAAAAAAAAAAAAGGTGTTAGCTAAGCTAACACACGTGTGGCATTTTCACAGACCTGGTGTTCTTCATTCCTCCTTATTAAAACAAAACAAACAGTAGGTGAGATGGGTCAGAAAGTTCCACTTTTATCATGACAAAGCTGAGGGTCTTGGTTGACAGAATAGGAACACTCGTGTGGCTCAGCGGCTGCACTGGTGACCTGGGCCTAGGTAGTGTCTCGTTCCCCTGACAACAGTCACTGGTTTAAGGGGTAGCTACGTGGCCTCAGGCCCATTAGAGTCAGTCCCCGGGATTAATTCATGGAAGCAGGGCACGGGCGGGCATTCCTTCTGCTAGGGTTGATTAGCAGGCACAACCGTGTTTTCTGTCACGCGGAGAAGACCTTTCTGCACCAGGAGAGAATCAGGCCAACGGAGAATGAAAAGCGGAGGCAAATAGAAAGTGTTGAATGGCTGCTTCCAGAGGCCCTAGTTCCCACTGCTCTGTAGTTTTACGACCTATCTGCCCAGTTTTTCAGGCTCGGTGAGTCAATACAGTTCTTTTTCCTTGATGCTAGTTAGAACTTTTTTATCTTTTGTCATTTGTCACCCAGAAATGAACCTAGAACCTCTGGTTTTCAGGCCAGGGTCCTTTCTTCTAATGTTAATGATTGCTGTGAGTAGTTGGACACTTACAATGTGCCAGGCAGCGTGCTAAACACTCCCTTCTGTTTACTGTTGTTCCGAAACAGAAGCCACAATTCAGAAGGGCTAAATATAAAATCCTGGAAAAGAGACCCCCTTCCCCAGGTACTGTGGCCTCTAAACCATCTTTTTTAAGAAGTGAGGAGATAGGAACTTTTGTAAAAATGTGACCAAGTGATTCTGCCCTGGCAGAGAAGGACACCTAACTGTGGGGGGAGGACTCCAGACCATAACACCCCCCTTCTACAGGGGGGGGAGCTAACCCTTCCCCTCTCTCCTCCCTGCTAAGTGCTTCTCATTCTCATCCGCCATTCTGACTCAATAATGCGCATTGTGTTGTTTGACAGAAAGGCTTGATATAAGAGCAAGATCTATTTCATTGCTAAATCATGCTTTAAATTTTTCTAATCCATTGCTTTTTTTTAGGTGGAGGTACAATTGACATAGAGCATTATGTTACTTTCAAATGCACAACATAATGATTCGATATTTACGTATATTGCCAAACAGTCACCACAATAAGTCTAGTTAATGCTACATCCTTCTAGATGGCAAAACTCTAAATGTCCACGTCATCACATTTAATTATTCTCAGACTTCACGCTGAGAACACAAACAGCGTTTCCCATTAGATTTATGTTTAATCCAGACCACTCTTTTGAGCTGCTAATTCACAGAACCAGTGGCTTCTTGCCACTTTTGCTGAGATGTCTTACCATCACCTCTAAATTAGCATGTCCAAGCCTGAACTTTCTACCTCTCATTTCACCTCCCAAACCAGCTCTCCTTCTGTCGCCTCCTCCACCTGGCGGATGCTTTGTTCTTTCGGTGAGATAAAAGCCAAAGACCTGAGTGTCATTTTTGAAACTTCATTCTCCGTGAGCACCCACCATTGATTCCTTACCAAGGCCTGCTAGTTACACCTCCGGAAATATCATACATTTCCTCCCTTCCCTCCATCTCCAGGGTCTCCACTCTACCCAAGCTATTGTCACTTGCTCAGATTTCTGCACTAGTGTCCTGACCGCCCCCCTGCCTTTATCTACCCTGGACTCCCTCCTATCCACTCACAGAATAGCTCCAGTGACCTTTGAGAATTTAAGATTCTGTCAGTTTCCTGCTTAAAACCTGCCCTTAGTTTCCCGTAGCACTTGAAATAAAAGTCATACTCCCGTGGCCCCTACCTACCTACCTCTCCAGTCTCATCTGGTGGCACTCTTCCCCTCACCGGGGACACTGCAGCCATGTGACCTTTCTTCCCCTGAACCAGGCTAAGCTCCTTCTGGAATTAGAGCTTTCACATATGGCTGTTCCTTCTGCCTGAAACATGATCCCTTGCTCCTCACATGATTGTCTCCTTCTTAACCATCTGTTCCCAGGGTACATTTAATTTCTTCAATGCTCCTTCCATAACTACCACTTTTTTTTTTTAAGTGTGAGTGGGGGAGATAGACTTCTGCATGTGCCCCTACTGAAATCTAGCTGGAAACCCCAGTCTGGGGCCAATGCTCTGACCATCTGGGGCCAATGCTAGCAACTGAGCTATTTTTAGCACCTGAGGTGGAGGTTCCATAGAGCCATTCTCAGCACCCAGGGCTGACCCACTCAAATCAATTGGGTCATGGCTGTGAGAGGGGAAGAGTGAGAGAGAGAAAGAAAGGAGAAAAAGAGAGAGGAGAAGAAACAGATGATCTCTTCTCTTGTGTCCCCTGACCAGGAATCAAACCCAGGACTTTCACACGCTGGGTTAACCCTTTACCACTGAGCCAACCGGCCGGGGCCACTCGCACTCTTTCTAAGAAAGATACGCCCCCCAGCCACTATTCTCCCTATTGCTGCTTCCTCGTGGTTTTAACCCCTTCTTTGTTTTCTTCTCGCAAAGTGTGTAATTATTTCATTCTTTCTTTGCTAATTTTCCTTCTCCCAGACTGGATGATACACTTCATGAGGGAGGGGCTTGGTCTTGTCCACTGTCCTAGTCCTTCTATGTACTCAACACAATCAGCTGGGTAAATGACTACAACCAGTAACCAAAAACTAAGCCAGAATGGGTGACACCAGCAGGAGGTTAGGAGGTTATATGGAAAAAATGCGTAGAGAGCCAGTAAACACGAGAAGGTGCTCAAACTCTGTCCCGGGATTTTAGAAAGAGTTGTGCTTTTCATGTTATCAGAACGGCAAATGTAGAGGTTTAGCCATATCTCTTAGACTTGGCAAGAGTTTGGAAAAACAAGTTGTGGGACAGTGATTTAGTGCAGTGTTTTTAGAAAGCATTTGGCAATATCTAACAAGTTATAAAAGGCTTATAGCCATGACCCAGGAATTCCAGAGATAGATTTGCACAACAGTCAAATAAATATGTTCCAGAATGATCATGGCAGCATTGTTTGGAACAGAAAAAACGTGGAATAATAACAGCAAAATGTTCGCAAACTCACTGTGTTTCCTGAGCTGTTCGGAGACCTCTGTGTGCAGTATCGCATATACTTCACAGAGCAGCCCAATGAAGTAGTTGTTGTTCTTTTATCCCTATTTATTTTTAAGATTTTACGTCTTCATTTTAGAGAGGAGGGCGGGGATGGGAGAGGAGCAGGAAGCATCAACCCCCATATGTGCCTTGACCAGCCAAGCCCGGAGTTTTAAACCTGCGACCTCAGTGTTCCTGTCAACACTTTATCCACTGCGCCACCACAGGTCAGGCTGCATCCCAATTTATAAGTGAGGGAGATTAGCTGGTAGCTTCCTCAAGGACACACAGCCAGTAAGTGGCAAAGTCAGGAATTTAACCCAGAGCTGCCCACTTAATCATTATGCTATAACATCATTTAACACAACCAAATTACCCACTAAAGTAGAGAATGAGTTACACACCTGGCCTTCCGAACTAAATAAAGCTCTTGTCTGGGACACTATACACTAGGCAGTACAAGACTGTGATCCCCAAGTGAAAGGAGGACACAGAGTGAATCCCGCTGTCTCCCTGGCCTTGTGCCCAGTGGCCCTTGGGACACAAGCAGGGAGCAGCTACTGGGCCTCACAGCACTGGGTGACATAGAGTTCCTATTAGCCAGACTCAGAAGACCTCAGCAGATATGCTGAGCACTCAGTTGAGACCCCAGTAAGGCATGCATTAGCAGGCTACTCTAGCTAGCTCTAGACTATGTGCTACTCTAGGCCTTTCCAATAAAGCTTAAAAATAAGCTTTAGAAGACAATGGGGAAAGTACTCTCAACCTAGGAATCGATATCTATCTATCTATCTATCTATCTATCTATCTATCTATCATCTAATTTTTTCTTGAGAGAGGGGAAGGAAGAGAGAACCATCAACTCTTTGTTCCACCTAATTGTGAACCCCCTGATTGCTTCTCATACGTGCCGTACCAGCGCCCCCGGGATGGAACTGGCGGCCTCAGTACTTTGTGACAACTCCAGCCACTGTGCCACCACCAGGGTGAAAATATCCTTGATAAATGAATGCCTGTGTGCAGGGAAGGGAGAATGCAGGGGTATGTGGGACTTTTCTGTATTTTTCACTCAGTTTTGCTGTGAACCTAGAACTGTTTTAATTTTTGAGGCCCTGGCTGGTTGGCTTAGTGAATAGAGCATCAGCCCAGCTTGTGGGCATCCGGGTTCAAGCTTTGATCAGGGCACACAAGAGAAGCAACCATCTGCTTCTCTCCCCTCCCCCTTTGCAGCCAGTGGCTGAGGATGGCTTGGTTGATTCGGGTATCAGCCCCAGACAGCATCTGCTGGGTGGATCCCGGTTGGAGCACATGCGGGAGTCTGTCTCTCTATCTCCCCTCCTCTCACTTAAAAAAAAAGAAGTCTATTTTTAAAAATGAAGTCAATGCCCTGGTGAGATAGCTCAGTTGGTTGGAGCGATGTCCTGATATGCCGAGGTTGCAGGTTCAATCCCTGGTCAGAGCTCATACAAAAATCAGCCAATGCCCTGGCCGGTTGGCTCAGCGGTAGAGCATCGGCCTGGCGTGTGGGGGACCCGGGTTCGATTCCCAGCCAGGGCACATAGGAGAAGCACCCATTTGCTTCTCCACCCCCCCCTTCCTCTCTGTCTCTCTCTTCCCCTCCCGCAGCCGAGGCTCCATTGGAGCAAAGATGGCCAGGCGCTGGGGACGGTTCCTTGGCCTCTGCCCCAGGCGCTAGAGTGGCTCTGGTCACGGCAGAGCGATGCCCCAGAGGGGCAGAGCATCGCCCCCTGGTGGGCAGAGCTTCGCCCCTGGTAGGCGTGCTGGATGGATCCCGGTCGGGCGCATGCGGGAGTCTGTCTGTCTGATCTGTCTGTCTCTCCCCGTTTCCAGCTCAGAAAAATACAAAAAAAAATCAACCAATGACAGCATGAATGGGTAGAGAAACAATACATGTTTCTCTCTCTGTCTCTCTTCCTTCCTCTCTCTCTAAAAATCAATAAGTAAAAAAAAATTTAGTGAAGTTAAATTAAAATATTTTTAGCCAAAAAGGCTGAGAGAATTCATCAGTAGACCTGCGCTGCCAGAAATGATGTTAACGCAAATTCTTTAGATCAATGGAAAATGATGTAAGATGGAAACTTTCATTTATAGAAAGGAATGAAAAGCACCAGAAATGGCGCTTATGTGGGCAAATAAAAAATACCTTTTCCCACTTGTTACCTTCCTTTAAAGGATAATTAACTGTTCAAAGAAGAAATAACAACACTATATTGTGAGGTTTATACAACACATAAAAAGAATGCAAACAAGGGGAGCTTATCTCAGGAATGCAAGTCTGCTTTAAAATTTGAAAATCACTGCAATTCACCAGTTACAGGATGAAGAAGAAAAACCATATGATCTTTTCACAGTAGATGCAGTAAAAGCATCTGACAAAATTCAACACCCTTCATGATAAAAACCCCCAATTACCTAAGAATAAAAGGGGACTGCCTTAACTTTTTTAAGGTTTTATTTATTTATTTTAGGGAAGAGGGAGAGAGAGAGAGAGAGAGAGAGAGAGAGAGAAGGGAGGAGGAACAGAAAGCATCAACTCCCATATGTGCCTTGACCAGGCAAGCCCAGGGCTTTGAACCAGCGACCTCAGCGTTCCAGGTCGATCCTTTATCCACTGCGCCACCACAGGTCAGGCAGGGGACTGCCTTAATTTGATAAAAGCATCTACGAAAAACCTACAGCGGACATGTACTTAATGGTAAAAGGCTAAATGCTTTCCTCCTAACGACAGAGAAAGGCAAGAATGTCTGTCCTCACGACTGTTCAACAGCGTCACAGGAAAAGAAATAGAAGACACAGATTGAAAAGAAAGAAGTGAAACATTGTGCACAATGTGATGTGTATGCAGAAAACATGATGGAATCTACAAAGCAAACAAACAAACCCACACCAAACTTGCTAAGTGAAATCATCAAGGTCACCAGATACTAAATTGACAATTAAAAATCGATTGTAATTCTATGTACTGGCAATGAAGAGATGGAAAATGAATATTTAAAACTGCCATTTACAGTATTAAGAAATACATGGAATATTTGGGATCTATTTTATGGAAAGATAAAGTCTCTATACTGACACTTCCATGGGACTGTATAGTAGCTATTTCAAACCTAATGTTAAAAAATGGAATTTTTTATTCTTCATCCTTACCCCCACTCCACTTCCCCATCCCAGTAATGGTATCATTATCTACTCAGTTGCTTGAGCCAAAGGCTAGGAGTCTTCCTTGATTTCTCTCATTTCTTCGTCACCACCACCGACCCTGCCCTGGTACATCCAGTTCATTCGTAGGCCTTAATTCTACCTCCAAAAGATTCTGAATTTAGCCACTTGTCTCCATTCCATCCCGTCTGCCCTTAGTGAAGCCACTTCCTTTGCCTGGACATAGTGACGGGGGTCTCCTTTCTAGGCTCCCTGTTTCCATTCTTGCCCCTTTAGAACCCACTTTTTGGACATAAGCCAAAGTCATCTTTAAAAAAAAAAAGTCAGATTATTCCTCTCCCCTGCTTTTAAAACCCTCCAGTGGTTTCTCAATGTACCTAAAATATAAACTCACTGAGACCTTTGAGATCTTGAGTGATCTGGCCACCGCCTTCCTCTCAAACTTGATTTATCGCTGGTCCCGCCCCCCACCGCCCACCCCCCACCCCCCCCACCCCCGCCCCCAGACGCTCTGTGCTCCAGCCACACTGTCTTTCTTCTTCCACCTCAAACACTCAAAATTCATCACCCTCTTGTTGGTCTCTCTTCTTGGAATACTTTCCTCTCAGATTTTTATAAGTCTGTCTCTTTATTCGGTTCTCAGCTGAAATAAACATCCTTGTCTCAGAGGGGCCTTTCTTGCCTTCCTGCAATGTTCAGATCAGATTAGAGATGGGCAAAACGCGAACGCGCACACGCGCACGTGCACACACAGATAGGCGCTCCCCGCATATGCCGACACAGGCGTCTAGGAAGGGGCGTGGCTCCTCAGCAGAGCTGCGTGTCTGCCTCAACTTTTCGCTCGCTCCCTGGTCCCTCAGCACAAGAAGGGTCCTGCCAGAACCCAGGAGGAAACCAGATTCCTGCCATATTTCTGCTTTTCTAAACCCAGGCTTACCTACGTCACTGTGTGGAAAGACTGCACTAACAACCGCGTGCTTCCATGTAAGGGCAATTTTGTCCGACCCGGCTCTGCCGGTTCTGAAACGTACTGAGCACCAGCAGGACTGCACCCTCCTCCAGGAGAGATGAGCCTCATCTCTGCACTCAGCGCTCTCCTGTTCCACACAGCCTGTCTCCCCGTGCTACCCCCTCTCTTCCTGGCCTCTGCCAGTGACACTTGGCTGCTCTGTTCCTGTTTCTTCAAGACTTACCACTCTCGGAAGGTATTTGTTTTCCTGTTTCCCCCCACTGAACTATGAGGACCCTGTGAGCAAGACCTTTTCTTTCTTGTTCACAGCTGTCCTTCCAACACGTAGAACAGTGCTTGGCCCAGAGCAGATAATCAGTAAAGATGTGTTGAGTGAATGAATGGGTTACCTCCTGCCTCGGCTATGGCCACACTCTAATTCCTATTCCACCTGTAGCCACTCAGTCTCCTGGATGCTCACTGACCTTGTGATGAAGTGTAATTCCTGGTCACGACCTGCAAGGCCCTTTGTTCGTGAGCTATGGCTGCTCGACCCTCAAGCTCTGCCTCTCACTTTCTTGCCTGGAATTCACTCGAGAGCCGGTGTCATTCCTTAACACTGAGCCCTTAGCTCCTTAGTACTTAACTCCCTATCTTGTGAGTGATGTGTATTGATTGTCACCTCTCCATGCTGGGAGCTCCGTAGGACCAGAGGTTAGTTCATTTAATTGTATATATGTTCACACACACACACACATCTTAGAAGAATGCATACAGTGCTAGTAAAGTAGATTGTGTCTGAGTGGACAAGGTGTTTTTTAGGTTTAAAAACATTTATTTGTATTTTCTGATTTTCAAAACAAATCTCTCAACAACAAAAAAACACAATTGTTAAGACTTACCATAAAGCTACAGTGATCGTAACAGTGTGACATTAACAAAAAAGTAGAAAAATGGGTCAGTGGAACAGAATAGAGTCTAGTAAGAGACCCAAACATATATAGTTGTCAACTAATCGTTGACAGAGGAGCAGAGCAACGAAATGGAGAAAAGATAGCGTTTTCAACAGGTGGTATTGGTACAACTGGACATTCATATGCAAAAAAAGGAATCTAGACCTTAGATGCCTCACAAAAATAAACTCAAAATGGGTTATAGACTTAAATGTAATTTTTAAAAAAAATATATCCTACTTTCTGCTTTTTTTTTTTATTTTATTTTATTTATTCATTTTAGAGAGGAGAGAGAGACAGAGAGAGAGAAGGGGGGGAGGAGCTGGAAGCATCAACTCCCATATGTGCCTTGACCAGGCAAGCCCAGGGTTTCAAACCGGCAACCTCAGCATTTCCAGGTCGACGCTTTATCCACTGCGCCACCACAGGTCAGGCAAATGTAATTTTTAAAAATTTATTGATTGATTTTAGTGAGAGAGGCAGGGAGGGGGGCGGGGAGACAGGAACATCAATCTGTTCCTGGATATGCCCTGACCGGGGTTCGAACTGGCAACCTCTGTCCTTTGGGACGCCGCTTTTAACCAACCTAGCTATCCAGCCAGGGCTATAGACCTAAATGTAAAACACAAAATTATAAAATTCCTAAGAAGATAACATAGGAGAAAATCTAGATGATCTTAGGTTTGGCAATGTCTTTTTTTTTTTTCTTCAGAGAGAGGAATGGGGAGCGACAGGTATCAACTGACAGTTGCTTCACTTTCCATGTTCATTGCTTGCCTGTTGCTTGTCGTATGTGCCTTGACGGGGCAAGCCCAGGGTTTCAAACCAGCATCCTCAGCGTGCCAGGTCGACGTTCTGTCCACTGCGCCACCACAGGTCAGGCCACAGGGGAATGGGAAGACACGCCACAGCCTGGGAGAAAATATTTATAAAGGGCATATCTGATACAGGACTGTAACCCAGATATACAGAGAACTCGTAAAACTCAAAAATAATAAAACAGGCCTGACCTGTGGTGGCGCAGTGGATAAAGTGTTGACCTGGAAATGCTGAGGTCGCCGGTTCAAAACCCTGGGCTTGCCTGGTCAAGGCACATATGGGAGTTGATGCCTCCTGCTCCTCCTCCCCCCTGTCTCTCTCTCCTCTCTCTCTTTCTCTCTCCCTCTCTCTCCTCTCTAAAATGAATAAATAAAATAAAATAAAAAATTTAAAAAAAATAATAAAACAAACGGGAGAAAATACTTGCAAAGCATATATCTGATAAGGGATTACCATCCAAAATATATCATATAAAGAACTCACTTTAGGGCTATATATATTCTTAATAGCAAAATAAAATAAAATTCATTTTAAAAATGGGCGAAGTACCTTGTGAGATAAGAGAGAATAGAGTGCTCAAAAAAATGAGGGGATATTTGATCGCTTCATATTCATCTTGACATGTCCCCGCATTTCTGTGAGCAGTGTATGTACTGGTCCGGGCCCTGGGTTCCCGGCAGGGCGCCCGAAACCCTTGTACTGTCCTGGGTGATAGGGTTACCCAGGAGGTGACTCTGGGTGGGCTCTTGCATGGGGCCAGTCACCAGAAAGAAAAGCCATAATTAGAAGCATGGAATTTTCAACACCCCCCCCCACATTCTCCAGAGAGGGTAGAGGGGCTAGAAATGCTTGATTATGCCTTTGTGGTGGAGCCTTCACAAAAATCTCAAAAGTCTGAGGTTTGGAGAGCTCCCAGGCTGGTGGACACAAGGAGATGTGGGCAGATGGGTGCGCCCGTGGATTGGGAGCTCCGCACCCCTTCCCACACACGCATCTCTCCCACCTGGAGGTCCATTGTATCCTTTCTCGTGTGTGCTTTGTGCCATTGAGTCAGCTGTGACTCCCGGCAGCCCTGTGAATGAGTAACGTCCACAGGGTCTGTCCTCAACAGCCCTTCTCAGCTCCCATGGACTCCTGCCCATGGCTTCTCTTAGGGAGTCAGCCCACCTCGTGTTTGGTCTTTTCTGGTCCCTGCTGCCGTCTAGTTTCCCCAGCATTACTGGGTTTTCCAAAGACCCCTGCCTTCTCATGATGTGCGCGAAGTAGGACAGCTTCAGTTTTGTCATCTTTGCCTCCAGCAATGTTTCAGGCTTAGTTTTATCTAGGACCCACTTGTTCATCTTTCTGGTGGTCCAGGGTATCCCCAGATCTCTCCTCGGACACCCTATTTCCAATGAACCCATTATTTTTCCCTATCAGCCTTCTTCGCTGTCCAACCTTCACATCCGTACTCAGTAACTGGGTGTGTGAGGGTGTGGATGATCTCAATTAACTTCGTCTCTAATGACGCCTCTTCGCTCTCAGGGATTTCTAGTTTCCTCCACTGCAGCCCTCCTGAGTCTCAGCCGTCTCTGAAGTTCCTGGCTGTAGTCTCTATCTGGATTGATGACTGAACCAAGCAAGAGAAGCAAAAGCTCTAACAATTTCGATCTCTTCGTTGTCTCTGTTAAAGTTGTATCTTTATTCTGTAGTCCTGCCTTTTGTCTCCTTGATGTTCAAATACAGTCCTGCTTTGGCACCTTCGTCTATCAAATCTTTTTATTATATACTGGCAAAGAGAAAGTAAACATTTCCTGAGTTCTGTGAGCTGCTCTAGCACATTTATAGAACCCAACGAGGGCATCATGGGAACTTCAGATTTATCGCTGATTGGTCAGTAACAACCTGGACTTTTCGACTGGCATTTACAATCATGGTGGAGGGAGTCCTGTGGGACCGAGCCCTTCACCTGCAGAATCTGATGGCATCTCCAGGTAGAAAGTGTCCGAATTGAGTTAAATTTTTGGTGTCCCAAAATTGCTTGATGTAGGGACCCCACACACACACACACACACATTTGGTGACCAGAGAAGTGTCATAAGTGAAGTGTTCTAAAAGTGAAGGAGAGACATAGGACATAAAGACGACTTAGTTTTCCTAACATAGACCTGCATGGACATTTTCCCAAAGAAGATACACAAACGGCCAACAGGAAAAGGTATTTAATATCACGAATCATCAGGCAAATGAAAATCAAACCCACAGTGAGATATCACACTAGAGAGGATGTCATTTATTTAAAAAAATGTGTTAAGAGTTGCCAAGGGTGTAGAGAAAGGAGAACCCTTTGCACTGTTTCTTTGTTTTACTGTATTGATTTTAGAGAGAGATGAACAGCAAGGTGGCGGGTCGGGAAATAATGTTCTTTTGTTTCACTTACTGATGCCGTCGCTGGTGGTTCTTGTGTGCGCCCTGACCCAGGGTCAAACCCGCAACTTTGGCATATCAGGGACAACACTCTAACCCAGGGGCAGTCAACCTTTTTATACCTACCGCCCACTTCTGTATCTCTGTTAGTAGTAAAATTTTCTAACCACCCACCGGTTCCACAGTAATGGTGGTTTATAAAGTAGGGAAGTAACTTTATCAAATTTATAAAGCAGAGTTACAGCAAGTTAAAGCATAGAATAATAATTACTTACCAAGTACTTTATGTCGGATTTTTGCTAAGTTTGGCAGAATAAATCTTTATAAAACAACTTACTATAGGAGTGACGTCACGGAAATGGCGCCGTGAGCAGCGCGTCCGACAGCTCTCCCCTAAATCACAACAAATTTATCAACTAGAAACAGAAAAATTTATCCTCGGAGCATTCCGGAGTTCCACACAAACTGAAAGCGAAAGGACTGTTATCACTTGAATCTGAGAGACGAGGGTGTGGAGGAATCTACCACAGGGACGTTCTTTCAAACCGCAAGGAAGTGCGCCTGTGGTGAGTCAGCCCATATACTTGGGAACCGCGAGCAGCCGCGAGCGGCCGACGCGAGCCGCCTCGAGCAACCGCGTGCGCGCCCGGTCCGGTTGAGCACCACTGACGTTCCCAGCGGCCCGCACACTGCGAGTGGGGGTCGCCGGCCACCGGTGCCCGGAGCGCCCCATTCGCGCGCGTGCCTTGGGCATTCCACGCGCCCAGGGCGCCCTGCTGGCCCGCACACCCAGGGGGCTCCATTATCCTGCGCCTGGTGCGGTCCAGCCGCCAGCGGCGGGGCGAGCGGGAGAGGCTTGGGAGATTCTCTCCGTGGGCGGGGCACCTCACCCAGCCATTCAAGCTAACAATCAAGCGTTGGGGGAGGGGCGCGCGCAGGCAGCCTAAAATACCTTCGGAAGCACAGCTGCGACCCAATCACTGAAATTAGCTTAACCCATGAAATCTGCTCACCCTCGGTTCTAATTGATAAGATCTCTCTCAGTTCAGCGATCCAAGACAAGAGGCATGATATTTTTTAGTGCCTCTCGCTAAAGGGGCGGGGGCAACTTCTGATTAATAGAGCCTCCATATTTAGGGATAAATGCTAACAAGAGGGACTTGGCAGATGATAAGGTCTATACTACACTAGTCGTAAGCAGAGACTAGTGCCTCTTCTTCCCTGCAAAAACAGGCTACAAAGTGTGGAAAGCCTGGGTTGAGAGGTCCAACTAAATGATAGGCGCTGATCAGTCACCTTGACAACAATTGACTCCCACCCCCGCCTGATTACACTGGAGGCCCTGACTGTCAGAGCCTTTCCCAAAGCCTTGCACTGAGTGGGGATAGAGTGGGGATTTCCCAACTCTTTGAGCCTCTTACTCCCCAGGCAGAAGCAGTTGCAGCCTTATAGCTGGATCACCAGGCTGCTAATTCAGAAAGGGGGGACTAGGAGAGAGAATCCAGGAAAGCAAACTCTCTCATCGTTGAACCTTGCAAATGCTAACAAGCCTTTACTTCCAGCAAGACTAAAGCCAATTATATGACATTGCCATAGAATCCCATCAACTGCAAATCCCTACCTAAAAGTGACACAGGGGCAGAGCCTGGGGTACAGAGTCACTGACCAGGAAGAGGGAGAGAAAAGAAAAAGGAAGAAGTTAACCTCTCAAAATCAAGAAAAACCCACAGATTTTACAACTTGATCCACTAATTTTTTTTTGTTGTTGTTGTTGTTTGTTTCTTCTATCTTTTTGCCTTTATTTCCTCCACCTCGGTCCTTCTATTCTCTGCCCATCTTATACTTCCCCTTTCTTGAACTACACTACTCATGAGTGTTGCATTTTATTTTTCTTCTTCATCCTCACCCTCCTTTAAGGTTATACTCCAAAACACTTAACTCTCACTCTCTCCTCTTTTTTTTTTTTTTTTTGTCTTGCTTTATTTTGTTTTTTTCTCTTCCTATTTTATTTCTTCCTTCGTTTTTCTCTTTTTCTTATTTTTTCCTTTCTATTCGTTTTTTCTTTTCTCATTTTACTTTCCTCCCATATAATCCTCAATCATGAACAAATTAGTTAATTTGGGACTCAAGGCTTCTTTTTGGCTTTATTTCTCTTTTTTGCTTTTGTTTTTATTTTTTTTTTCTTGTTTGTTTATTTTTGTGGCATTTTGGGTCTTCCCAACCCAAGGTCTCCATTGTATTTAGTCTTCGCTCCACTTAATACAACAGATTTTTACTTATTATTTTTATTTTTTCTTCTTTATTATTCTTTTTTGGTACTTTTTTCTGGGTCCCTCTTATCCCTCTCATTATATCTCTTAGTTGACCATCACTTACAAGCAAATCATCTTATGCTTGTCTAAGATTTTCTTCCTTTTTTTTTTTTTTTTGCATTTAGTAGGTCCCTACTCCCTTTTTTTTTGCCCCTTGAACTCTTCACCCCAAATCAGGCCCTCCATTATAGGCACGATATTTCCCTGAGGAGGGGAGAGGAGGGAAAGAGAAGAGAGAAAAAAAGGGGGAAATAATAAATTATTACTGTTTTTTTTTGTGGGGTGTTTTACTTTTTTTTTTTTTTTTTACTTTTTACTCTTTATTAATTCTAATTAGTGCTATCAATAAGACCACCCTCAGATGCCAATAAGAAAGAGGAAATCGAATATTATGGATACAAAAGAAAGAGAGGCAACACAAATAGATGTGGAAAAATCTATGGAGAAAAGACTTAACATATTGGAAGCCTTGGAGCTAAATGACAGAGAATTTAAAATAGAAATCTTAAAAATACTCAGAGATATACAAGAAAACACAGAAAGGCAATATAGGGAGATCAGAAAACAACTCAATGAACACAAAGAATATATTACCAAGGAAATTGAAACTATAAAAACAAATCAAACAGAAATGAAAAACTCAATTCACGAGCTGAAAAACGAGGTAACAAGCTTAGCTAACAGAACAGCCCAGATTGAAGATAGGATTAGTGAAATAGAAGACAAACAACTTGAGGCACAACAGAGAGAAGAAGAAAGAGACTCAAAAATAATAAAAAACGAGAAAGCCCTACAGGAATTGTCTGACTCCATCAGAAAGAATAACATAGGAATAATAGGTATATCAGAGGGAGAAGAGAAAGAAAATGGAATGGAGAATATACTCAAACAAATAATAGACGAGAACTTCCCAAGCCTGTGGAAGGAACTAAAGCCTCAAATTCAAGAAGCAAACAGAACACCAAGTTTTCTTAACCCCAACAAACCCACTCCAAGGCACATCATAATAAAGATGACACAAACCAATGACAAAGAAAAAATTCTCAAGGCAGCCAGGGAAAAGAAGAGTACAACATATAAAGGAAGGCCTATTAGATTATCATCAGATTTCTCAGCAGAAACTCTACAAGCTAGAAGACAGTGGACCCCAATATTTAAAGCCCTGAAAGAGAGGAACTTTCAGCCAAGAATACTATACCCATCAAAGCTATCCTTCAAGTATGAAGGAGATATAAAAACATTCACAAATACAGAAAAGATGAGAGAATTTATCAACAGAAAGCCCCCACTCCAGGAAATATTAAAGGGGGTTTTCCAACCAGATTCAAAGAACAAAAGAAAACAACACCAAAAGTAACAGCTCCACCAAGAACACAATAAAACCAAACTTAAACTGTGACAACAAAGGAAAAAAAAGGGGGGAGAGGATGGAGATTAACAGTAGCAAAGGATGATGAAGTGCAGAAATACTTATAAGATAGGGTACTACAATGAATATGGTAGGTACCCTTTTCATTACTTAATGGTAACCACCCTTAAAAAAACCACCACAAAAACACTTGACTTAAAAAAGGTAGCAACAGAGGAAAGAAGTATGGAACACAAACAAACAAAAACAAATGATAGAAAAACAAAAGAGAAGAATCAAACTAGATACAAAACTAACAGAAAGCAATTTATAAAATGGCAGTAGGGAACCCACAAGTGTCAATAATTACACTAAATGTAAATGGATTAAACTTACCAATAAAAAGACACAGAGTAGCAGAATGGATTAAAAAAGAAAATCCAACTATATGCTGCCTACAAGAAACACATCTAAGCAACAAGGATAAAAACAAATTCAAAGTGAAAGGCTGGAAAACAATACTCCAAGCAAACAACACCCAAAAAAAAGCAGGCGTAGCAATACTCATATCTAATAATGCTGACTACAAGACAGAAAAAGTACTCAGAGACAAAAATGGTCATTTCATAATGATTAAGGGGAAGTTGAATCAAGAAGACATAACAATCCTTAATATATATGCACCAAACCAAGGAGCACCAAAATATATAAGACAGCTACTTATTGACCTTAAAACAAAAACTAACAAAAATACAATCATACTTGGAGACCTCAATACACCGCTGACGGCTCTAGATCGGTCATCCAAACAGAGAATCAATAAAGATATAGTGGCCTTAAACGAAATACTAGAACACCTGGATATGATAGACATCTACAGGACACTTCATCCCAAAGCGACAGAGTATACATTTTTCTCTAGTGTACATGGAACATTCTCAAGAATTGACCATATGTTGGGCCACAAAGACAATATCAGCAAATTTAGAAAAATTGAAATTGTACCAAGCATATTTTCTGATCATAAAGCCTTGAAACTAGAATTCAACTGCAAAAAAGAGGGGGAAAAACCCACAAAAATGTGGAAACTAAACAACATACTTCTAAAAAATGAATGGGTCAAAGAAGAAATAAGCGCAGAGATAAAAAGATATATACAGACAAATGAAAATGAAAATACGACATATCAGAATCTCTGGGATGCAGCAAAAGCAGTAATAAGAGGAAAGTTCATATCACTTCAGGCCTATATGAACAAACAAGAGAGAGCCGAAGTAAACCACTTAACTTCACACCTTAAGGAACTAGAAAAAGAAGAACAAAGACAACCCAAAACCAGTCGAAGAAAGGAGATAATAAAAATCATAGCAGAAATAAATGAAATAGAGAACAGAAAAACTATAGAAAAAATCAATAAAACAAGGAGCTGGTTCTTTGAAAAGATCAACAAAATTGACAAACCCTTGGCAAGACTCACCAAGGAAAAAAGACACAGGACTCAAATAAATAAAATCCAAAATGAAAGAGGAGAGATCACCACAGACATCATAGATATACAAAGAATTATTGTAGAATACTATGAAAAATTATATGCCACCAAATACAACAATCTGGAAGAAATGGATAAATTCCTAGAACAATACAACCTTCCTAGACTGAGTCATGAAGAAGCAGAAAGCCTAAACAGACCAATCAGCAGGGAGGAAATAGAAAAAACTATTAAAAATCTCCCCAAAAATAAAAGTCCAGGCCCAGACGGTTATACTAGTGAATTCTATCAAACATTCAAAGAAGACTTGGTTCCTATTCTACTCAAAGTCTTCCAAAAAATTGAAGAAGAAGCAATACTTCCAAACACATTTTATGAGGCCAACATAACCCTCATACCAAAACCAGGCAAGGATGGCACAAAGAAAGAAAACTACAGACCAATATCTCTAATGAATACAGATGCTAAAATACTAAACAAAATACTGGCAAACCGAATACAACAACATATTAAAAAAATAATACATCATGATCAAGTGGGATTCATCCCAGAATCTCAAGGATGGTTCAACATACGCAAAACGGTTAACGTAATACACCATATCAACAAAACAAAGAACAAAAACCACACGATCTTATCAATAGATGCAGAAAAGGCTTTTGATAAAATACAACACAATTTTATGTTTAAGACTCTCAACAAAATGGGTATAGAAGGAAAATATCTCAGCATGATAAAGGCCATATATGATAAACCATCAGCCAACATCCTATTAAACAGCATAAAACTGAGGACTTTATACCTTAAATCAGGAACAAGACAGGGTTGTCCACTCTCTCCACTCTTATTCAACGTGGTGCTAGAAGTTCTGGCCAGAGCAATCAGACAAGACAAAGAAATAAAAGGCATCCATATCGGAAAAGAAGAAGTAAAGCTATCACTTTTTGCTGATGATATGATCCTATACATCGAAAATCCGAAGGACTCCACAAAAAGATTATTAGAAACAATAAACCAATACAGTAAGGTCGCAGGATACAAAATTAACATACAAAATCCATAGCCTTTCTATATGCCAACAATGAAATATTAGAAAACGAACTCAAAAAAATAATCCCCTTCACGATTGCAACAACAAAAATAAAATACCTAGGAATAAACATAACAAAGAACGTAAAGGACCTATATAATGAAAATTACAAAGCATTGTTAAGGGAAATCGAAAAAGATACAATGAGATGGAAAAATATTCCTTGTTCTTGGATAGGAAGAATAAATATAATCAAAATGGCCATATTACCCAAAGCAATATACAAATTTAATGCAATTCCCATCAAAATCCCTATGAGATTTTTTAAAGAAATGGAACAAAAAATCATCAGATTTATATGGAACTATAAAAAACCCCGAATAGCCAAAACAATCCTAAGGAAAAAGAATGAAGCTGGGGGCATTACAATACCTGACTTTAAACTATATTATAGGGCCACGATAATCAAAACAGCATGGTATTGGCAGAAAAATAGACACTCAGACCAATGGAACAGAATAGAAAGTCCAGAAATAAAACCACATATATATGGTCAAATAATCTTTGATAAAGGGGCCAACAACACACAATGGAGAAAAGAAAGCCTCTTCAACAAATGGTGTTGGGAAAACTGGAAAGCCACATGCAAAAGAATGAAACTCGACTACAGCCTGTCCCCGTGTACTAAAATTAATTCAAAATGGATCAAAGACCTAAATATAAGACCTGAAACAATAAAGTACATAGAAGAAGACATAGGTACTAAAATCATGGACCTGGGTTTTAAAGAACATTTTATGAACTTGACTCCAATGGCAAGAGAAGTGAAGGCAAAGATAAATGAATGGGACTACATCAGAATTAAAAGTTTTTGCTCAGCAAGAGAAACTGATATCAAAATAAACAGACAGCCAACTATATGGGAACTGATATTTTCAAACGACAGCTCAGATAAGGGCCTAATATCCAAAGTTTACAAAGAACTCATAAAACTCAACAACAAACAAACAAACAATCCAATAAAAAAATGGGAAGAGGACATGAACAGACACTTCTCCCAGGAAGAGATACAAATGGCCAACAGATATATGAAAAGATGCTCAGCTTCATTAGTTATTAGAGAAATGCAAATCAAAACTACAATGAGATACCACCTCACTCCTGTTAGATTAGCTATTATCAACAAGACGGGAAATAGCAAATGTTGGAGAGGCTGTGGAGAAAAAGGAACCCTCATTCACTGTTGGTGGGAATGTAAAGTAGTACAACCATTATGGAGGAAAGTATGGTGGTTCCTCAAAAAACTGCAAATAGAACTACCTTATGACCCAGCAATCCCTCTACTGGGTATATACCCCAAAACCTCAGAAACATTGATACGTGAAGACACATGTAGCCCCATGTTCATTGCAGCACTGTTCACAGTGGCCAAGACATGGAAACAACCAAAAAGCCCTTCAATAGAAGACTGGATAAAGAAGATGTGGCACATATACACTATGGAATACTACTCAGCCATAAGAAATGATGACATCAGATCATTTACAGCAAAATGGTGGGATCTTGATAACATTATAAGGAGTGAAATAAGTAAATCAGAAAAAAACAAGAACTACATGATTCCATACATTGGTGGAACATAAAAATGAGACTAAGAGACATGGACAAGAGTGTGGTGGTTACCAAGGGTGGGGGAGGAGGGAGGACATGGGAGGGAGGGAGGGAGAGAGTTAGGGGGAGGGGGAGGGGCACAGAGAACTAGATAGAGGGTGACGGAGGACAATCTGACTTTGGGCGAGGGGTTTGCAACATAATTTGATGACAAAATAACCTAGACATGTTTTCTTTGAATATATGTACCCTGATTTATTAATGTCATCCCATTACCATTAATAAAAATTTATTAAAAAAAATAATAAATAAATAAATAAAACAACTTACTATAGTTAAATCTATCTTTTTATTTATATTATACTTTGGTTGCTCCGCTACCGCCCACCGTGAAAGCTGGAGCGCCCACTAGTGGGGGGTAGGGACCAGGTTGACCACCACTGCTCTAACCAATGGAGCTACCCGGCCAGGGCCCCTTGTACACTGTTGATGGAATGTAAATTGATACAGCCACTATGAAAAATAGTGTAGAAGTTCCTAAAAAAATTGTAAATAGAGCTACCATCTGATCCAGCAGTCCTAGTTTGGGGTCTACATCTGAAGGAAAGGAAATAACTATCTCAGAGAGAGATCTGCATTCCCTTGCTCATTGCAGCATTATTCACAAGAGCCAAGACACGGAAACAGCCTAAGTGTCTGTTGATAGATGAATGGATTAAAAAAATATGGTATGTTTACAGGATGTATTATCCAGCCATAAAAAAGAAGAAAATCCTGTTAGTTGCAACATGGACAGACCTTGAGGCCATTATTCTAAGTGAAATGACTCAGGCAGAAAAAGATTGACTGCCTGACCTGTGGTGGCACAGTGGATGAGGCGTCGACCCGGAACACTGAGGTCGCCGGTTCAAAGCCTCGGGTTTGCCTGGTCAAGGCACATATGAGCAGTAACTATGAGTTGGTGCTTCCCGCTCCTTGCTGTCTCTCTCACTCTCTCTCTCTCTCTCTTTCTCCCCTCTCTCTAAAACCAATAAATAAAATCTGAAAGAAAGAAAGAAAAAAAGAAAGAGACAAATACTGTATGTTCTCATATATGTGGAGCCTAAAAAAAGCAAACTCCTAGAAACAGACAGTAGATTGGTGATACCGGAGGTATGGAGGGTGGGTGGACGAGATGGGTGATGGTAGTCAAAGGATATCAATTTCCAGTTACAAGATGGATATCTAATGTACGGCACGGTGACTCTAGTTAATAGCAATCTGTTGTATCTTTGGAAGTTACTAAGGGAGTAGATCTCAAATGTTCTCATCAGACACACACAGAGGTAAGTATGTCAGGTGATGACTGTGTTAATTAACCTTACCGTGGCAATCATTTTGCAATATATGCATGTATCCAATCATCACATTGTACACCTTCAAGTTGTACGATGTTATATGTTAAATATATCAGTAAAGCTGGAAAAAATAAGAAAACGAACAATTTGCCTGACCTGTGGTGGCGCAGTGGATAAAGCGTCGACCTGGAATGCTGAGGTCGCTGGCTTAAAATCCCGGCTGGCCCGGTCAAGGCACATATGAGAAGCAGCTACTACAAGTTGATACTTCCCACTCCTCCCCTGCCCCCTTTCTCTCCTTTTCTCTCCTCTCTCTTTAAAATAATAGTAATAATTAATAATAATAATAATAAATCAATAAATAAAATCTTAAAAAAAAGAAAGAAAGATAACAAACGACTCGATTAAAAAGTGAGCAAAGGGCCCTGGCCAGTTGGCTCAGTGGTAGAGCGTCGGCCTGGCGTGTAGGAGACCCGGGTTCGATTCTCGGCCAGGGCACACAGGAGAAGCGCCCATCTGCTTCTCCACCCCTCCCCCTCTCCTTCCTCTCTGTCTCTCTCTTCCCCTCCCACAGCCAAGGCTCCATTGAAGCAAAGATGGCCCGGGCGCTGGGGATGGCTCCTTGGCCTCTGCCCTAGGCGCTAGAGTGGCTCTGGTTGCAACAGAGCGATGCCCCGGAGGGGCAGAGCATCACCCCCTGGTGGGCAGAGCATCGCCCCTGGTGGGCGTGCCAGGTGGATCCCGGTCGGGCGCATGTGGGAGTCTGTCTGACTGTCTCTCCCCGTTTCCAGCTTCAGAAAGAATAAAAAAAAGTGGGCAAAGGACTTTAAGAGATACTTCCCCAAAGAAGATATACAGATGGAAGTAAGCCTTTGAGAAGGTGCTCAACACCCTATGTAGTTGGAGAATTGCTGATTAAACCAACAGTGAGCTCCCACTCCACAGTTACGAGAATGGCAGAAATCCAGAGCACTGATTACACCGAATGCTGGCAAGGGTACGGGGCAACAGGAGTTTGTGTTCGTGGCTAGAGGGAGTGCAAAGGTTCACCACCTGACAAGACCTTTGGGCAGTGTCCTACAAAGCTCAGCATGCTCGCACCCTACAAGCCAGCGGCCGAGCTCCTTCTCTTTGCCTGACTGAACTGGAAACTCATGTCCACACAAAAGCCTGCCACTAATGTTTGGCTTTATTCATAAGCACCAAAAACTTGAAGCAACCAAGATGTTCTTCATAGGTAGATGGACAAACAGACGGGTACATCCAGACAACAGAGTTTTTTCAGTGCTGAAGAGAAACGAGCTCTCCAGCCTCCAGAACCGCACGGAGGCACCTTAGCTGCACACGGCTGAGGGGAAGGGGTCGCTAACCGCAGGGAGGCACCTTAGCTGCACACGGCTGAGGGGAAGGGGTCGCTAACCGCAGGGAGGCACCTTAGCTGCACACGGCTGAGGGGAAGGGGTCGCTCGGACCGCTCTCACGGAGAACTAGACACTGGGTGGCTTGTGAGTGACACACATGTACTTCTCACCTTCCCGGAGGCGGGGAAGTCCCAGATCAAGGCACTGGCAGATTGGGGGTCTGATGACAGGGTCCACTTCCTAGACAACTGTCTTTTCACTTAACCTCACATGTGAGAAGGGTCAAGGGGTCTGGATCTCTGTGGGGTCTCTTTTACAAGGACACGAATCCCTTTCATAACCTAATCACTCCTCCCCCCCCAAAAAAAACCCATTTCTAAACTCCATCACATTGGGAATTTGGTCTCAATATTGGCATCCTGAGGGAGACACAAATATTCAGATACAGTATACACTGTGGTTCCATGTATATGACATTCTGAAAAAGGCAAAAATTACAGAGACAGTGCACTCTGTCATATCTGGTACTGAAATATAGAAAAGAAAGGCCCTTAGCACGAATAACTCTTAGCAGAACTTACTTTCTCTAAAACAAAGAGACTCGCCTGACCAGGTGGTGGTGCAGTGGGTAGAGCATCGGACTGAGATGCCGAGGACCCAGGTTTGAGACCCTGAGGTCGCCAGCTTGAGCGCACGCTCATCTGGTTTGAGCAAAACGCCTACCAGCTTGAACCCAAGGTCACTGGCTCCAGCAAGGGGTTACTCGGTCTGCTGAAGGCCCGCGGTCAAGGCACATATGAGAAAGCAATCAATGAACAACTAAAGGTGTTGCAACGCGCAATGAAAGGCTAATGATTGATGCTTCTCATCTCTCTTCGTTCCTGTCTGTCTGTCTCTGTCTGTCCCTCTCTCTGACTCTCTCTCTGTAAAATAAAATAAAATAAAATAAAATGTCAGTTATGGCCTTTAAAAATAAATAAATAAATAAATAAATAAATAAATAAAACAAAGAGACTTTTGGCCAGACTTACTGTTCTAAAAAGACTTCCTATTGGCCTTGAGGCCGGCCTCCCGGACTGTGGCCTTGAGCTAGCTTTGCAAGGTTGCAGGTGTTCTCAGAATGTTTCCTCCTGAATTAATCCTTTAGGTAAACATTGTAAGAAAGCTCGTTTCACTGCTCTGTCCTACTGCTATGCTTCCTCTCCTCCCCATTTCTCAATCAGTACGGAATTTTGCCTTTAAAAGCTAGCCCCAGACTGTATTCGAGACCACATGATTTGAAAGACTCAGGCTTCTTTTTTTTTTTTTTAATTTTATTTATTCATTTTTAGAGAGAAGAGAGACAGAGAGGGAGAGAGGAGAGAGAGAGAGAAGGGGGGAGGAGCTGGAAGCATCAACTCCCATATGTGCCTTGACCAGGCAAGCCCAGGGTTTTGAACCGGCGACCTCAGCATTTCCAGGTCGACGCTTTATCCACTGTGCCACCACAGGTCAGGCGACGCAGGCTTCTTGATTGTGTGGCAGGACGTCTGTTTCTCGCTGTTCCGATACAACAACAGCACCAGTTTGTGGATCAGCTCTTGTGCTGGCTAAATAATATCTCCCAACCGTAGTCCTGGGGGGCGTTATGCATGTTGGTCCTTGTGTTGCAGAAGGTCCACAGCAGATATCCTTAGTGCTGGGCCTGAGCCAGAAGTGAAGAAGAAATGCCAGCACTGGAGCCCGTGCCCTGCGTGCTGGGCACGTTATTACTAATACTAAAAACAACCCTGTGGAGTAGGGATTGTGGGTGAGGCTTGGGAAGAGCAAGCACCCCGCCCAGGGTCATACTGTCGTAGGCATATAGGCAGCACCAGGACGCAGGCCTGGGCCTGTCTTCACTTCAAAGCCCATGTTATTTCTGCCCAGCACTCTCTTTTCTTATGGAAGCAATATTCTCCTCTTCTAAAAAAATGGCTCCTTCCCCCCTTCCCCCACTCCAACATGTGATTACTTGAGGTCCAACTCCAGGCCACAGCTGATTCATCCCGGCCTGGGAACTTGATCCACAGAGGGAGTGCCTGTCTGGGTTCTTCCTCCTGTGTTTGAGTTCACAGCTCAAGAGACGAGAAGGCGTTACAGGTCAATACAGCAAGCCCCAGGGTCTGAGACTCAGCTGTTTTCAGCAGTCTTGTCCCCAGAACTGGCCTGCAAAACGAGAAAGAGAGAGAGAGAGAGAGAGAGCAGGGAGAAACCTGGCAGCCTGCGAGTCCCTAAAGCCGCTTGTTCCCGAGACCCCCATCCCCACCTTTTCATGGTTAGATTGTTTCACTCTCCCTGGAATTTAGTGTTAGATTGTTTCACTTTCCCTGGGATTTAGTGTTAGATTGTTTCACTCTCCCTGGGATTTAGTGTTAGATTATTTCACTCTCCCTGGGATTAAGTGTTAGGTTATTTCACTCTCCCTGGGATTTAGTGTTAGATTGTTTCACTCTCCCTGGAATTTAGTGTTAGATTGTTTCACTCTCCCTGGGATTTAGTGTTAGATTATTTCACTTTCCCTGGGATTTAGTGTTAGGTTATTTCACTCTCCCTGGGATTAAGTGTTAGGTTATTTCACTCTCCCTGGGATTAAGTGTTAGGTTATTTCACTCTTCCTGGGATTTAGTGTTAGATTGTTTCACTTTCCCTGGGATTTAGTGTTAGATTGTTTCACTCTCCCTGGAATTTAGTGTTAGATTGTTTCACTTTCCCTGGGATTTAGTGTTAGATTGTTTCACTCTCCCTGGAATTTAGTGTTAGATTGTTTCACTTTCCCTGGGATTTAGTGTTAGATTGTTTCACTCTCCCTGGGATTTAGTGTTAGATTGTTTCACTTTCCCTGGGATTTAGTGTTAGGTTATTTCACTCTCCCTGGGATTAAGTGTTAGGTTATTTCACTCTCCCTGGGATTAAGTGTTAGGTTATTTCACTCTCCCTGGGATTTAGTGTTAGATTGTTTCACTCTCCCTGGAATTTAGTGAGTCCTAAATCCTTCCTTTTTCCTGGGCCAATGCAAGTTTCTATCACACTCGATCAGAACAGCTTGGATTCCAGCATTGTCATTCTTTTTGCCAGGAGGGAGCCAGCACTGCATTCCGGTGGAAAGAATGTGGACTTCTGCGTGTGGTCCTTGACCAGATGTGGACAAAACAGTTCTTCACCATGTCAGAGCTTCAGAAACTGTCAGAAGCACTTCCCTTAGCAATCAACAAACAACTAAAAGTGCCACAACTATGAGTTGATGTTTCTCATCTCTCTCCCTTCCCCCCCTCTCTAAAATTAAAAAAAAAAAAAAAAAAAGATCAGAAGCACTTCCCTTAAGCCACCCCAAAAGGGACAAGAAACGCCCTGGCCAGTTGGCTTAGTGGTAGAGCGTCGGCCTGGCGTGCAGGAGTCCCGGGTTCGATTCCCGGCCAGGGCACACAGGAGAAGCGCCCATCAGCTTCTCCACCTCTCCCCCTCTCTTTCCTCTCTGTCTCTCTCTTCCCCTCCCGCAGCCAAGGCTCCATTGGAGCAAAGTTGGCCCAGGCGCTGAGGATGGCTCTGTGGCCTCTGCCCCAGGTGCTAGAGTGGCTCTGGTTGCAACAGAGCGACGCCCCAGATGGGCAGAGCATCGCCCCCTGGTGGGCGTGCCGGGTGGATCCCGGTCGGGCGCATGCAGGAGTCTGACTGCCTCCCTGTTTCTAACTTCAGAAAAATACAAAAAAAAAAAAAAAAAAAAAAAAGGACAAGAGACTGAGCTGTTGTCTCAAACACCGGACAGTGCATTTGGGCTGTTACTGTGCTGGAGACACAGATCTTAGATCTACTTGAGGAAGGAAAACAAACCGCTAACCTGTATGTTTATTTTCAGTTCAGTCACTTTTGAAGTCATAACAGAAAGTGCAATTATGAACTGAAACTCTCTTCTCCACCAGTCATGCTTTCTAATTTTAACAGTTTACAATTGCACTTTCTTTTCTAGAACATATTACGGGCATTCAAATGGTTCAAAATGCAAAAGGCCCCCAAAAGAAAATGATACAAATTCTTCCTTTCATCCGTTCCACTGCCCCAGTTTTCCGTAACCCCCCCCCCCCAGACAAGTGTAATCAGCGAAGAAGTCTTCTCACTGATCTCTCTGCATGTGTATATTGGCTTTTGCTGCTTGACAAGTCACTCCAAAATGTAGCGGCTTAAAACAACAAGCGTTTGCATTAGCTCAAGATTCTCAGGGCCAGACGGACCGTTTTTGTCTGAGTGTGTTCAACGGACTCGACGATCTAGAATGGCCTTAGTCACAAGTCTGACAGTTGACAGGCTCCTTGGACTCGGGGGTCTTCACCTGCCTGGAGGCTGGCTCTGTGTCAGCCGGTATGAGAGCCTCACCCCCCCCACTGTGCCGCAGGCCAGCCTGACCTCACTCATGTTATGATAAGACCTCCCAGAAGGGAAAGAGCATAGCTCCCGCGCACAAACCCTGCCCGTTGCTGCTTTCACCGCAGTCGCTCACGAAGCTTTGGCCGAAGCACATTGAATCAAAGCAAACAGCCAGGTCCCGATTCAAGGGGTCTGAGGGAATGGACTTCGCTTCTGGATGAAAGGAGCTGTGAAGTCACACTGCCAAGGGGCATCCGTGCAGGGAGGAGAAGAATCTGTGGCACTTTTCTCAGTCTACCGCAGCCTATGCTTCTGAATACGAGTGTATGTGTGTGTATACTTTTTCTCAGTTTTTACAAAAAGGGTAGTATATAATTTTTATGGCTTTTTGTAAATATTTGAAACCTGTTTCACAAACCTTGATGTCTATCAAAACAGGAAAGTTGATGTGTTAGATGGTAAAGACAGATTGCAGTCAAACAGTTTGGCAAGAGAGTTCGTTTCTCTTTATGTCAAAGGGTAGGAAGAGCAGGCGCAGGGACCTGTGACTTACAAGAAGAGGACGGAACTGACTTCAGTTGCGCTTGATCGTCTCCCCGGGTGAATCGTTGCGGATCAGGACCTCGGAATCGTTCCCTAAGACTGGAATGTCAGCTCCCCCCACAAGCATCCACTCTCAGCATCCGAATAATCAGAGTAGTTTTTGGTCCAAGGATTTCCTTCATAGTCTCCCTTTAATTAGAGCTGATTCTCTTCTTGAAAGAAGACTCATTTTATATATATATATGGTTTATATAGTTTATATATATATATAGTTTATATATATAGTTTATATAGTTTATATATATATAGTTTATATATATAGTTTATATATATAGTTTATATAGTTTATATATATATATAGTTTATATATTTTAGATAGATAGATAGATAGATAGATAGATAGTTATCCCTTATCCAAGAGGGAGCTGTATTGTCCTTTGTTGGGTCTCAAATGCCACCTTTTCAGGAAGGTCTTCCCGCCCAGTTGGAAGGGGTACCTCACTTCAACTGCTGGCTTCCCCTGCCCCTGCCCAGCTCTACTCTCTTCTGTAAGCACAGTTGCCACCTGGCCTGCCCTGTCGTTCTCTGCTTGTCTGCGCGCCACCCATCTAGACCTAGCTCCAGGAGGACAGGGAGTTTGTCTTGTTTACTCCTGTGTGTGTCCCCAGCACCCGGAACGGTCACTGACACGTAGACGGCCCTTACTAAATACTTACGGAGTGAGTGAAAATAGTGCTTATTGTCACATGCTGGGTATCTTGCCTAGCCTCAGTTCCCTCATCTTTAAGATGGAGGTTTCTCATACCGCCTTCACTCAGTTTCCGTGCAGTCAGGGAGTTGTGTACGTACGACACCTCATGTCACGGGAGGCGTCTGGACAGACGGACCTCCACTGCCCGTCTGTCAGCCAGGTGTGCTCACAGCCTTCGCTTACATCAGGGCGTAAGTGTCTACAACACAAGTAGCGCCCTTTCGGGGGCCGCTTGAGCTTTGGGTGAAAAGAAGAAAGTTAGCTCTATCTGAGGTTCCTCGGGACATCCTTTGCAGTACAGCAAGTGGAACCTGCATACGTGTCTTCCCCACCTCCTGGTACTCCATCAAAATGAGAAAAAACAAGCAAACAGAAAACTAAACTCATAATACTGAAGACAACAGGACGGATCATCAGAAAATGAAGGATTTCCACGAATTTCCAGAAGATATAAGGTAGATGGAAATGTCCTGAAAAGGAATGGAGGAGGCTCCGGCCAAGATCAAGCCCTGGAGGATACAGTCAGCGAGCCGAGCAGAAACGCAGAGAGAGGGGGGCGCCTCCGGGCCGAGGCCGGGCCAAGACAGGAAGGTTACGCCAGGGATTCATGCCAGCCCGTCTGCTGGACAGCTGCACCCACCAGCTGCTCTCAGTCCTGTCCCCTCCCTTCACGCCGTGCCTGTGCCAGTAGCTAGCCAGCCATGGATCCCTGCCCGAAAATCCAGAAGGAATATTCTTTAAGGAAACTGAATGAACTGCAGCTCCATTGTCTGTTGGCACCCCAGAGGGGCAACCTCTCCATTCATCCTGCCATGGAAGGGTTCCCACACCCCAAAGGCGAGCTCCTGGTCCATTTACCCTAGCGTAACACGTGTGAACCCACAGGCCCTGCCCAGCCGCTCGGATGGACCAGTCAGGAGAGGGCTGCTAGAATAACCCACCTTGCCCTGGTTTACAAATGTCAAACGTCACACAGGGGTGAGGGCCAACCGCACGGGGGGGGGGGGGGGGGGAGACAAGCCGTTCTTGCGCAGAGAGCCGACGTCAGTCGTGCACGCAGGCCCGAGCCAGGCTTCCCCGAGGGAGAAGACAGACGACCCCCAAGAGAGTGGCAGGACAGGAGAGAGAGGAACCACGTAGTAAGCACGGACATCTGCCCCCGTGAGGGCGCAGAAATGCGTACGATCAGCCCCTCTCTCATACTCACGGGGGTCGGGGAGGACTTCACAGAGAGGGTGTGTCTGAGGGGCTCTTAGACGACATGGTGGGTCATTGTATGCATCGACATGGCTGAGCCCTGGTGCCCAGATCCTTGGTGAAGCACTGTTCTGGATGGTTCTGTGAGGGTGCTTTGATTGAGATCGACGTTTAAATCAGTGGACTTTGAGTAAAGCAGATTGCCCTTCATAAGGTGAGCGGGCCTTAGCCATTCAGTTCAAGGTCTTAAGAGAGAAAGACCGACCCTCCCCGAGCAAGAGAGCAAGAGGGAACTCTGCCAGCGGACGGCCTTCAGACCTGAGCGGCAACACTGGCTCTTCGGGGCAGCTCAGCCTGCCCACCCTGCGGATTTGGGGGTGGGCAGCCTTCATTATCACACGAGACAATTCCTTAAAACAGTCTCTCTCTCTTTCTGTGTACACACACACACACACACACACATACACACTCACACACTCTCTGTTCTGCTTCTCTGGAGAGCCCTGACTAATCCTGATGGGCATCTCTGGCCCTCTCCAAGGGTGCTCATGGGAAAGAAGGGTGTTTGCCAGAACATATTAGACAGCCAACCATGGGCAGGGTTGATGGAGAGTCATTGTATGCAGAGAAGGCAGACGTCAAGCCAGGGAGTTCTTTGTCATAACAGAGAGTGAGGTGAGTGCAAAGCCTCATCTTTGCCATTTTTCAGCTGAGGGGCTCGGGCACTAGGCTGAGCACTGGGAATGTGGTAAAGCGCAAGTCTCTGAGGAAGAAGACTTGAAGATATCATTGATTGATCGCAAATGTGCCATATGCTGCCAAGGAGAAGCGTGAGTGCTCAGGGTGTTGAAAGATCATGGCTGGTTGGAAGGTCAGGGAGGGTTCCTCCGAGGAAGTGATATTTAGCTCAGATCCAAAGAAGAGGCAGAAGTCAGAAGGGTAGGAGTGGCGAGAGCCTTCCAGGTACAGGGAACAGCATGTGGAACAGCCCAGGCTAGGAAGTCTGCAGGGCTGAGAAGTCCAGCATGGCTGAAGTGGGTGAAGGAGGGAGTGATGGAGCTGAAATTGGAGAGGTAAGCAGGTAAAGTGGGTAGAATCTTGTAGGTCTGCCTGACCAGGCGGTGGTGCAATGGATAGAGTGTCGAACTGGGACACGGAAGACCCAAGTTCGAGACCCCAAGGTCGCCAGCTCGAGCACAGGCTCATCTGGTTTGAGCAAAGCTCACCAGCTTGAGCCCAAGGTCGCTGGCTTGAGCAAGGGGTCACTCGGTCTGCTGTAGCCCCCCTCCCCTGTCAAGGCACATATGAGAAGCAATCAATGAACAACTAAGATGCCGCAACAAAGAATTGATGCTTCTCATCTCTCTCCCTCTTCCTCTCTGTCTGTCTTTATCTGTCCCTCTCTCTGACTCTGTCTCTGTTGCTCACACACACACACACACACACACACACACACACACACACACAGAATCTTGTAGGTCCACATGAGGAGTGTGGCCCTGGCCGGATGGCTCAGTTGGGTAGAGCATCGACCCGAAGCACAGAGGTTGTGGAGTCGGTCTCTGATCATGGCACATAGAGGAACAGCTCGGTGTTCCTGTCTCTCTCTCTCCCTCCCTCTCTCTCTCTTTCTCTCTAAAATCAGTAAATTAAAAAAAAATTTTTTTTAAACATAAGGAATGTGGATACCTTTTTTTTAAGCACAGACACATGGAAAATTATGGAATGGTTTTTTTTTTTTTTAATTTTTCTTTTTAAATCTTTTATTTATTTATTTTTTTATTCATTTTAGAGAGGAGAGGGAGAGACAGAGGGAGAGAGAGAGAGGAGAGACAGAGAGAGAGAAGTGGGGAGGAGCTGGAAGCATCAACTCCCATATGTGCCTTGACCAGGCAAGCCCAGGGTTTTGAACCGGTGACCTCAGCATGTCCAGGTCGATGCTTTATCCACTGCGCCACCACAGGTCAGGCTATGGAATGGTTTTATTTGGGAAAGGGGCCTGATTATTTCTTCAGCTGCTTTTTCTGTCTTGCCCCGTCTCTCCCCCACTTCTGCAACTCCAGGGACACATGGGCGAGCGCTCACTATTTCCACGGGTCACTGATGCTCTGCTCATTTTTCATTGTTTTTTTTTTTCTTCTCTATTCTTCATTTTGGACCACTTTCTACTGCTATGTCTTCAGACTCGCTTATCTTTTTCTGCAGTGTCTAATGTGCAGCTTATCCCATACAGTGCAGTTTTCGTGCTAGTTATTGGCGTTTTCAGCTCTAGAAGTTTCGTTTGAGTCTTTGTGTTACAGCTTTCGTTTCTCCTCTCATCTTGTTTCTGTTCCCCTCCCCCACCCACCCACTTCTTGAACATGTGGAGTGTGTCTATGATGGCTCATTCATATCCTTGTCTATAAATTTCGTTCTCTCTGTCACTACCGGCTCTCTTTCTATTCATCAGTTTTCTTCCAGGATATGGGCCGGATTAGTTGCTTCTTTGACATCGTCAAGTTTACACTGATGGATGAGAGATTGTGTTGTATGCATTTAAGTCAGCCATTTTCAACCTTTTCCATCTCATGGCACCCATAAATGAGTTACTAAAATTCTGGGCACATCAAAAATATATTAGTATTTTGCCAATCTGACAAAAAAAAAATCAGGTATCTTTTTTATTCATTCACACCGGACAGCTATTGTTGTGTTGGCTGTTGTCATTTTCTTATTTGACCTTCTAAGGGAAGAGAGGTCAGGGCCCCTGACTTAGTAGTCAGGTATTGTATGTTTTAAAAATTCTTGTGACTGCCTGACCTGTGGTGGCGCAGTGGATAAAGTGTCGACCTGGAAATGCTGAGGTCGCTGGTTCGAAACCCTGGGCTTGCCTGGTCAAGGCACATATGGGAGTTGATGCTTCCAGCTCCTCCCCCCTTCTCTCTCTCTGTCTCTCTCTCCTCTTTAAAAATGAATAAATAGGCCCTGGCCGGTTGGTTCAGCGGTAGAGCGTCGGCCTGGCGTGCGGGGGACCCGGGTTCAATTCCTGGCCAGGGCACATAGGAGAAGCGCCCATTTGCTCCTCCACCTCCACCCCCCTCCTTCCTCTCTGTCTCTCTCTTCCCCTCCCGCAGCAAAGGCTCCATTGGAGCAAAGATAGCCCGGGCACTGGGGATGGCTCCTTGGCCTCTGCCCCAGGCGGCTAGAGTGGCTCTGGTCGCAGCAGAGCGACGCCCCGGAGGGGCAGAGCATCGCCCCCTGGTGAGCAGAGCGTTGCCCCTGGTGGGCGTGCCGGGTGGATCCCGGTCGGGCGCATGCGGGAGTCTGTCTCTCCCCGTTTCCAGCTTCAGAAAAAAAAAAAAAAAAGAATAAATAAAATA
Source organism: Saccopteryx bilineata (assembly GCF_036850765.1). NCBI lineage: Eukaryota > Metazoa > Chordata > Mammalia > Chiroptera > Emballonuridae > Saccopteryx > Saccopteryx bilineata. Next base: position 395,492,622 of record NC_089490.1, read on the forward strand.
AAAATTAAAAATTCTTGTGACCCACTGGTTGAAAATCCCTGCCATAGGTGGTGTTGGCCTTTGTTCTGACATGCAGTGAGTTGCTCGGAATCAGTTTGATCCTTTTGAGACTTGCTTTCAAGCTCTGTTAGGGCCGGTCCGTAGCAGCCTTTGATCTAGGTCTGGTTCCTCCCCACCACGAAGGTGCTGCCCTGGGCGTCGTGCGGCCCTTCCGCTCCGGCTGCTGGAGCCAGCGCCAGCCTTGCGTGAGGCCTAGGAAACTTTTGGCTCACAGCTGTCTGGCGGTTCTTTCTCTGGACCCACTCATGTTCTGGTCACTGCAGAACTGGCAGGTGGAGGAGAGTCTCCTATAATTCTCTTTGCAGCTCGCCTTGATTGGCGGGGACTTTCTCGTGACTCGGTCAGGGTGGGTTCAGGATGCCTGCGGTGGTACTGGTTCCCCTTTCCTGCCCAGGGGCCTCGGCTGGGCTCCCGGGCACGTGGCTCTCGCTGTGCACGGTCCTGTGCTCGCCTTCTCAGTTCAGCCGGAAGGTGTGGTTTCCAGGGATGAAACGCAGCGGCTGATGAAAGTTTCTTGAACTGGGATGATATTGCTTAGGTCAGCAGCTTTCAACTGGTGTGCCGCCAAAAGTTTTACAACAGGCGGCACCTGGCACTCTAGTCAGGGCACCGACCTCTTTTCTCTCAGATTGTCCAATAAAAAGAAAATGACAACAGCCAACGCAACAATAGGCATCTGGTATAAATGCATCAAAATTATACTTTTTTTTTGGGGGGGGGGCAGATTGGCAAAAAAACAATTATTTTTTGTGTGCCACAGAATTTTAGTAATTAGGTTTACATGTGCTATGAGATTTTTTAAAAAGGTTGAATATCGCTGGCTTTGGTGAAACTACAGAAAATGGCACTTTAAGGAATTCCTTATCGGAGTTCTGTCCCGGAATCAGAAACCCATTAGCTGACTTCGGATGTGCAGTCCTGTGACGCTCCGGTCACACAAGGGCATCTGATGTTCTGACCTGCCCTGACTGAAATCCGCGGAATCCAGTCATGCAAGCGTCTACGAACGCGTTTTAAAACAAACCTTTCAAGAGGAATCTATGTTTCTTTTGGCTCTTTTTGAGGGGTTGGGCCAGCAATAAAAGACTGGGCTTGTTGGGCAGATAAAATGTATTATGCTTACTTTGTTAAAGATGACGTTGCCCACAAGGAGGCCGTTGCCCAGGTGATATTAATGTGTGTTGGGGGTGGGCTAAAGGCAGGCAGAATCCTTGTAGCCTGGGGCTTGGTTTTGGGATTAAGCCTTTCCTACCCTTTTTGATGTGGGGTGGTACAATCCCATCGTGCCTCAGAAAGTGACTTTGTATTAGAGACTTCCCTATTTTGTATATTGGATTAAAGGTTGTGAAGCTACACTATAAAATGGGGGTAGAACGGGAGCTTGCTCTCTTGGTTCCTGGGATGATTAGCATGAGAGAGCAGAGGGAGCAGAGCAGAGAGCAGAGAAAGGCCACATGGAGGAGGCCTGGAGAAGCAGCCAAGATGGCGGAGTGCTGAGTGAGAGGCCAGTTTGTGCAGTTTGACGCTGGAGAAGGAAGGAGATGGGGAACAGAGGTGAATAAGTCTGGTGAGCTAGAAACCTTTGATTCTAGGAAACTCGGATAAGTCAGTAGCTTTGTGAGCACTGAATGTGAGTGGGTTTTGGAGCCCAGTGAGTGTTTTTACTTGCCCGCCGGGTGCAAGCTAAAATTAAAGATGACAGCCCATCAGTTTTTGGCTCCGTTGTTTCTTTACCGACTGTCCGAATCCAATGCGAACCTGCATGGGCCAGGCAGCTGTGATAGCAGCCCTGGCCGTGGATACTGGCTTTACAGGGCTACACCAGATACTCTGGGTCACCACGACTTGGAGCCCAAGGTTTCCGATGGGTGTGTCAGAAACGTCTAGAGACAGGCGACTGAGGAAAGCTAAATCCTCCGTGTCTTAGCGGGGGGCGTCTTGACAAAGGTGGGGCAGGGCTGGAGAGGAACCACAGGACCCCGTTTCTTAAAGGAGAAGCCCTTTCGTTTTCTTTGTTTCTTGTTTAAATTGGGGTAAGATGGACGTAACATAAAATGAACCCCTTCAAAGTGTAAATTCAGTGGCATTTCGGACCTGCACAGTGTTGTGCGACCACCGCCTCTGTCCAGTTCCAGAAGGTGTTTGTCAGTCTGAAGGGAGCCCTGGACCCGCAAACAGTCTCTCTCCGCCCCCAGCCCCTGGGAGAAGCACTTTCCGGCACAGGTTTCTGAGTGTCAAGGTTGGCACTAAAAATCTTGGGGTTTTTTATTTGTTTTTTTTTTTTTAATTAAGGACTTTGATACACAGAGAAAAGAATACGCATGGGTTTTAGGGTCAAACCAGGCCAGGTTCTAGACCAGCTTTGTTATTTATCTGTTTAACCCTAAACCCAGTTGCATAATCTCTCTAAGTCTCAGCTGGAGCATAAAATCGACATCATATCCAGTGTTGAAATACCTGCAGGGAGGTATTTCATAAGAATTAAAAGACAGGTGTGTGGCTGCTGGTCCGGCTCGGGGCGCTTACACTTGGTCCTGATGTTCTTCCATTAGCCATTAGCAGCAGGGAAGCCGTAGGAACTTGTATTCAAGAATATTGCAGGTGCCTGACCTGTGGTGGCGCAGTGGGATAAAGCGTCAACCTGGAACACTGAGGTTGCCGGTTCGAAACCTTGGGCTTGCCTGGTCAAGGCACATATGGGAGTTGATGCTTCCTGCTCCTCCCCCTTCTCTCTCTCTCACTTCTCTCTCTCTAAAAAATCAATAAATAAAATATTAAAAAAAAAAAAAAAGAATATTGCAGGTCATCGGCCTCTACTTCTAATATTTAATACCGCGCTTGGCTCATAGATAGTCGGGAGTAACTGAATACATGAGGCAGTCATCACCTTACTCGGGCCATTCTGGAGACATGTTGAGAGTTGAGTCTGGGTGTTAATTGAGTCTGGTTCATAATTGTAGTTCTGTGGGGTCCATGGGCCCCTAAAAGGGCTGGTGGAAATTCCCTTGCAGGGTTGCAAACAACATTACCCCTTTAGAGTTCTTTGCCTCTTAGACCCTTGCACTGGATGGAGTATCACGATGGCAGAGGGGACAGTGGGAACCCTGGGCATGGGCCAAATTTATCCTGTGGCCTGGTGTGCCCTCAAAGGTACTGACCCCTGTAAAGCCAGAAGCCACGGCCACCATCACAGCAACCTGGCTCATGCAGGTTCGCATTGGATTCAGACAGTTGGTAAAGAAACAATGGAGCCAAAAACTGATAGGCCATTTTCTTTAATCCTAGCTTGCACCCGACGGGCAAGTAAAAACACACACTGGGCTCCAAAACCCATTCACATTCAGTGCTCACAAAGCCACTGACTTATCCGAGTTTTCTAGAATCAAAGGTTTCTAGCTCACCAGACTTATTCTCCTCAGTTCCCCATCTCCTTACTTATCCCAGATACAAACTCTGCACAAACTGGCCTCTCACTCAGCACTCCACCATCTTGGCTGCTTCTCCTGGCCACATGGCCTCTTTCTGCTCTCTGCTCTGCTCCCTCTGCTCTCTCATGCTAATCATCCCAGGAACCAAGAGCGCAAGCTCCTGTTCTGCCCCTATTTTATAGTGTAGAAATCCAAACCTTTAATCCAATATACAAAACAGGGAAGTCTCTAATACAAAGTCACTTCTCTGAGGCATGATTGGATTGTACCACCCCACATCAAGACGGGTGGGAAAGGCTTAATCCCAAAATCAAGCCCCAGGCTACAAGGATTCTGCCTGCCTTTAGCCCACCCCCAACACACATTAATATCACCTGGACAACGGCCTCCACATGGGCAGCGCCATCTTTAACAAAGTGAGCATAATATATTTTATCTGCCCAACAGCCCCCCAGTATAAGAAGCACAGATACGGGATAGTCGCTGGGCGCCCCTCCCTCCCTCCCCTGGTGCACAGGAAAACTCCCTCCCATGTTCTCAGGGCACTGAGGGGGGCATTTGTCCATCAAGAGAATTGTTTCCAGTCCCAGTGGTCAGACAGAGTCCAACCTGCCGCAGCAAGCCCACACAGGAGGAGAGGTTCCCGGAGCTGCGATGGATGGGAGCCTGTTTCTGTGACAGCGGTGAACTCGTGTCACTGTGAGTTCCCTGCTTCTCTGCGGTGTCATCTGTGAATAGCGTAAATGGATTCTGCAGGTTGATGACAGTCTGGTCTGGGCTGTATGGCTGGAAGAACAGACTGACAGGGGCTTGGGGGTCCTTGGCAAATAAGCGACTTTGGAGAAGGCCTAGCAACTTTGCAACTCAGTCTCGCAAGTTCCAGAGTCCCAGGGTGTATGCAGGACTGGCCCATCTCCCAGGCCCTTCTGGGCAGAGCTGACTCAAGCAAAGGGGCTGGGAGTCGTCGAGTCTGCCACCGGTCAGGATGATTGCTTCCGGCCCCAATGGTCAGACATAACTTCACTTGCTTAAGCAAGTCCTAGCAAGAGGAGAAGTTCTAGGAGTTCCGAGGAGCTGGAGCCGGTTTCTGTGACATGGGCCAAGAATGCAGTTCTTGAATGTAACATTCAAGCCCCAAGAATGCAGTTCTGGGGCCAATGGAAGCCCTAACCGGAAGCCTCAGGGGTCAGCAACGCTGTTCGGAAGACGTGATTTGCTGGACTTGAGAAGTTCAGAAGAACAGGCAGGGTTTGTTAGCGGTGGGGGAGGAGCGAGGCGGGCTTGGCCAGATCCAGGGTCAGGGCGTTTCCAGCATGGGTTGTGGGGTTATCCTTTTATTAGCGTCCTCCCCAATCCTGGCAAAATTCAATAACCTCCTCACTATTTTCTGACAGGTAAGCCACCACCCACGGGCAGCTCATTTGTCTTCCTGAAAGGCAGTGGCTCTTTGCATTACAAATGAATGCCAAGGGGGGAGGTCATGGTGACTGGGAACCCCCTCCCAAGCCCTGGGCCAGTCTCTGGAGATCAGCTCCAGACGGAAAGGGGCCAGCAGCCCTGGTGGCCAGTGGGCCTCGGTTTGCCTGCCTGTGTGGAAAAAAAAGTGGCCCTAAACCTTCCACAGTGAGGCGGTCTCTCTCTCTCTCTCTCTTTCTCTCTCTCTCTCTCTCTCTCTCTCTCTCTCTCTCTCTCGACTTCTGGAGAAACTGAGGGCTTCTTTGTCATCCAGGGGTGGCTGGGCCTTGGCGTTTATTCTGGTAGTTTCCCTGCAGGATTGCGTAATGAGAGCCATCCCCTGGAAGGCACAGCATGGGGGCGGGGGAGAAGGGAAGCCTGCCCAGTCTGGGACCGGAGGTCTGGAGAGGCGTGGAGGCCAGATGGGCAGCGATAACGAGGGAGCTAGTCACACCGCCTGTCCTGCTCAGTAAGACGTGGGCAGAGAGCCGCACTGCTTCTGATGGAAACGAGAAATCGGGAAGTTGAAGCAGCCGAGGGGATGATGGGACTCACCGGGAAGGACCCGGGGCTGCAGTGTGGGAATGGCTGGTGGTCGGGCTGGGGTCATGCCAGCGGAGTGGAATGAAATGGATGGACAGGCCTCTATGTTGATTGAACCCAGCAAGAAACCCGGAGAGAAACCAATAGTGATTTTTTTTTTTTTTTGTCTTGGGCAAACAGTGGTGCCATTGGCTGAGAGAGGGAAAGCGGGGTACAGGATATGAGGGGATATGACAAGCTTAGGTTTGGATGTTCTGGTCTGAGAAATGTGTGATACCCAGGCCAGGTCGTCCAGTCAGCAGATGGAGGGAGAGCTCTGGTTAGAGACGCAGGTGCGGGGGTGGTTGGCTCTTAGGTGGTGGAGGAGGCAGAGGAGCAGCTGACCCTGGGGAGTGAGAAGGAAATCCTGGGACAAAGCCCTGAGGAAGGTCCCCAGCGAGGTGCTGGGCCGGGGGAGGGGAGCCAGCAGAGGAGGCCGAGAAGAGGCAGTCGGATAGAAGGCAGAAAACCAGGACAGGACAGGACAAGACCATGGCAGCCAGGGCAAGAGTTTGTTTTTAAAAGGAGAAGGGGAGTGGTAAAAGCCTCGAAGAGGCCAGCGGCTGGTCAGAAAGGACTCTGCATGGTGTGTGCGTGTGCGCCAAGGAGAAACACCAGTATATTCTCCCGGGGTTGCGTGGGAATCTGGGTTCTCGGCTCATTCTGCTTGCTTGGGCCCTCTGGTCCTGTCCTACAAGCCGTTGCTGCCGGGCCCACATGAGCCAGTGGCTCTGACAGGAGAGGACTCCTGACGGGCAGTTCTAGCCACATGGTTACCTGATACCTCCTGGTCAGTCACTCCATCCCTACCAGGAACCAAAGCATGCCAGGGGCTGACGTTCAGAGTCTTTGCTGCAGATGACATAGCCTTGTTTCAGGGCTCTGAGGGTTTATGATGTGATTCCCAATGTGGAATTTGACATAAACTCCACCCATCTTTTCAGAGCCCAAATACCTCTAATACTGTGGTAGCAGAGGTGGGGCGACCTGCAGTTCCTGCGACTGAGCCAAGCAGCAGGACTTCTTCTGCTTCAGCCTGGACCTCCTGCAGAATAGCCCGAAGCTCGCTGCCTTGAGCAGGGCTCACTGGCTGGGCTGGAGCCAGCTGGTCAGGGCACATATGAGGAGCAATCAATGAACAACTAAAGTTACGTAACTATAAGTTGATGCTTCTCCTCTCTCTCCTCCCTCACTCTCTCCCTTTCTGTCTGTCTGTCTCTCTCTTTCTTTGTCACACACACACAAAAAAAAAAAAAAAAAAAAAAAAAAAATGAGAGAGAGAGGTTTTTCACTGGGCCTTTGACTCTTCATAGGATTTCTCTCCCATCCTTTGAAATAAATATATCTTATCAAGTCCTCCAGTATACTTTCTACTTTTGCTCATGGATATAGTGTATCAGTGAGATATTCTACAGGATTTCCAGATGGTCCGAACCTTTGTAGTGTATGAGAGAGGACAGAGAGTTAATATACCTTGGGGCAAGATCATCATGTATGCTGTTGTTCGTCCTTGTGAATGTGAACTGCTTCCGGTCCCCCTTCTAGACAGGGATAGAGCGCATCCACCGTATCAACGGCTGCATGCCACGTGCCTGACCTGGACCGGCTCCTCGTCGTTGACTTGAATTGGAGCAACCTTCAATTTGAGATCTCACTGCCTCCACCAGTCACTGGATTTGGGCTGCCCAGGGAGGGGCCTAACCTTGGGTGAGGCAGCTCCCTTCGGCCGAGGGCAGTTCCTGGGGAAGGTCTCAGCTGTGAGCAGCGAACACTACCTGCGGCTGCAGGACAAGTGCCTCGCACCTGGAAGGGGGTGGGGGGAGTGTAGGCTGCATTCCACCACATCTGCTGCACAGGTTAGTCAACCAAGTGAAGATGTTGGGCAGGCAGGCGATTCAGTGAGTCTGGAGTCGAAAGAGAGACCTAGGGCTGGAAACAGGAAGTGGAAGTCTGTCATGAAAATGTCATCTAGGCCCTGGCCTGTTGGCTCAGTGGTAGAGCGTCAGCCTGGTGTGTGGAAGTCCTGGGTTCGATTCCCGGTCAGGGCACACAGGAGAAGCACCCATCTGCTTCTCTACCCTTCCCCCTCTCCTTTCCTCTCTGTCTCTCTCTTTCCCTCCTGCAGCCAAGGCTCCACTGAAGTAAAGTTGGCCCAGGCGCTGAGGATGGCTCCATGGCCTCTGCCTCAGGCGCTAGAATGGCTCCGGTTGTAACAGAGCAGTGCTCCAGATGGGCAGAGCATCACTCCCTGGTGGGCGTGCCAGGTGGATCCTGGTCGGGCGCATGCGGGAGTCTGTCTGACTGCCTCCCTGCTTCTAACTTCAAAAAAATAAAAAGTCATCTAAAGCCACGAGACCAGGTGGGATCATCAAGAGAGGGAAAGTAGGTTAAACATAAGAGCGAGGGAACCCAAGACTGAGCCCTGAAGCCCTCAACGTTAAAAGAGAACCCAGGGGGGCAGGTGTTCTCTTTGTCTCTTTCATTCACTGATGAATCCCAAGAGCTTAGAATGCAGGTTAAGTGCTCAGTAAGTATTTGTTGACTAAATAATCAACAATTTAAAGAAGATGCATTATTCTGTGTTACACACTGAATGTTTGTGTCTCCCCACCTCCCACCCCATTTATAGGTTGAAACACCAATCCTCATTTGGGATGGAGCCTTTGGGTGGTAATTAAGTCACAAGGATGGGGTCCCGGGCTGATGGGATTAGTGCCCTTATGAGAAAAGACAGCAGAGAGCTCATCTCCGTCTCCATGTTCACGCACCGAGGAAACACCGTGTGAACACACAATGAGAAGTCAGCCCCATCTGTAAGCCAGGAAGACAGCCCTCACCAGAATTCCATCATGCTGGCACCCTGATCTTGGACTTCAAGCAGATGTCTGCTGTTTAAGTCACCCAGTCTGTGCTATTTTGTTCTGGCAGCCTGCACTAACTAATAAGGTCATGTACCCAGAAAGATGTGCGGACCCTCCCCCAGGAAAACCTCAGTAGGAAAAACAAACAAAATTATCAGCAACCAAGAGCATTCGATTTTAACGCCAGGCCAGCTCCAGGACAAAACAAATTCCAAAGAGCAACAGGCAGGTGACCAGAAGGCCCGACCGGGTAACTGGAGGGCCTGCGTGGGGCAGTCATGTGATCTCGGTCCAAGCATTGCCGCCTCTGCCCCCGCCTCTACTCCCACTCAGCTGAGACGGTCGGACTCTCCGAGTCCTGTGACTATGTGCTATCGTGACCATTTTCAAATAGAGACGTGGTTCATGTCCGCTGCAGAAATGCGTAGAGTAAAATGTGAACGCCTTGCTCTGTGCAGAGCGAGCCAGTCACCAGTGCAGCCGACTTCTTCCCAAAGCCTTCTCTGCCGTGGCCCTGCTCAGAGTTCACCCCTTCGGGAAACCTTCCCACGTCCCAGGCCCCATCTTTCCCCTGCTCTCTCCCCCCTGGCGTTCTGTGTGGGGAGACCGGGCTACGGAGACGGGATGCGGAGAGAAGGGGCCGCTTCTGTGCGCAGGCCGGGGCGGAAGCGGCTGGGAGCCTCACATGGGGCGGAGCAGGAAACCCCTGAGAAGCCGTTCATGGAACCGTCCACCTGGCTCCCAGCTGACTCGGAGAGCAAGGCGGCTGGCATGGCATGCTCCCACTGGTGGGGCGAGGGTCACAGCGTCTATCTTAAAGAACACATTGTGGCTGTATTTAGTCCTTTTTTTTTTTTTTAAACCAAGGCATAGCATACCTATAGTCAAGTGCACAAATCATAAGCATACACCTTGAAGAATTTTGACACACACACGCCCCTATGCAACTACCCTCCAGACAAGGAGCTTTTCCAACACCTCAGTGTCACCCTCTGCTCTTCCCACGCAGCCCCCCACTCCCAACCTCATCACTGTTCTGACTCGCACTGCCGTCTGTTAGTTTCCCCTGCTCTTTGTTTTAAATTAATTAATTTACTTATTTAGACAATTAAATTTAACAGGGTGACATTGGTCAATCAGAATACATAGATTTATTATTTTTTTTTCTTTTCTCTTTTTTTTTTACAGAAACAGAGAGAGGGACAGATAGGGACAGACAGACAGGAAGGGAGAGAGATTCATTGTGGCACCTTAGTTCACTGATTGCTTTCTCATATGTGCCTTGACCAGGGGGCTACAGCAGACCGAGTGACCCTTGCTTAAGGCATCAAACCAAATGAGCCCACACTCAAGCTGGTGACCTTGGGGTTTCGAACATGGGTTCTCCACGTCCCAATCTCACGCTCTATCCATTGTGCCACCGCCTGGTCAGGCCAGAATACATAGATTTAAAGTAAAAATCTCCACATCATTTGGACAGTCAGTGATGCTGTCTACCCATCATCCACGTTTTCCTAGCCAGGAAGAGTCCTTCCTCGGGCCTCATCGTCACTTCCGTCCCTCATCTGGATGGACTCGCACAGCGTGTAGCACTTGACGGCCGCCATCTTTTTTTTTTTTAATTAAAGGCATTTTTAAAATTTTTTTATTTATTCATTTTAGAGGAGACACAGAGAGAGAGAGAGAGAGAGAGAGAGACAGAGAGAAGGGGGGGAGGAGCAGGAAGCATCAACTCCCATATGTGCCTTGACCAGGTAAGCCTAGGGATTTGAACCGGCGACCTCAGCGTTCCAGGTCAACGCTTTATCCACTGCGCCTCCACAGGCCAGGCAATGTCCGCCATCTTTTGCTCGTCATTATGTCTGCAAGATTCCTCCAAGTTGTTGCATGTGGCAGTCGCTTGTTCTCATTTCTTGCTGAGTAGTATTTAGTTGTAAGACTATATCACAATTTATTTATTTTTCTGCTCTGGCTGGACATTGGCTGTGGTTCCAGTTAGGGGCTACTATGAATAAAGCCCTGATCCTTCTTGTACTTGTTGTTTTTTTTTGTTTGTTTGTTTTTTTGATGGGCACATGTGCTCATTTCCCTTGTGAATCTACCTAAGACTGGAATTATTGGCTCATGATTTGATTCTTAAGGAAACTTCCAGAAGGATTGGCAGGAATTTGCCCTGGCCGTGAATGCCGAGGCCACCGCAGGAGCCATAAGGATGGTTGAGAAGCGTCTGTTCCTGACAAGGTCATCCCTGTCTGGAAGGAGCAGCGGCCAGGGCTGACGTTAGCCCCCACACTGCGGGGAAAATTTCTTGCCAAGTCCCTACAGCCGGAGCAAAGCTAGTGGCCCATTCCAAGGCCTGTGTTTTAGTGACCTCCCCGGCTGTTTTTCTGAGCTTTGCGACTTGGCCCTGCAGATCAATGAGTGATTTGGGGAATAAGTTCACGTCCTTGGAGCGGCAGGCAGGCTCGCTCTGCTCTGGGCCAGGTTCTGCGCCTCCCTAGAGGAGGACTTTGAATTTGGGGGAATGAGCCCTGGTGAGCAGGAAGCCGAGAACAGAACAGCAGCCCAGCCACAGCAGACAGACCCGGAGCTCCAGAGGGTTCCCCCTGTGGTTCCGCCAGGGCCAGCAAATCCCAGTCCGAAAGCAGAGGGCAGTCAGGTCCTGGACGCCTCATGGTGTCTGGAATCAGTCGGGGATGCTGGATGCCTCTATGGAAACCTGAAACCTAGCGAGCACTGTTTATAACCTGACCCACCATAGCACCACTGGAACCAGCCGGAAGCAGAGGAGAGACCTTTTCCCTGCAGCCGTCAGGCTGAGGGCGCCCAGCACAGCCCCTGGACCTCCGGCCCAGCTCCCTGTACTCACACAGTAGCAACGGGAAGACGTGGGAAACAGTGCCGCCAGCCTGGCCATGGAGCCTGAGCCCCAGACCTACCAGCGGCTGCCTGGTGACTGCACGTCACTCTCCCTCTGGAACCACAGTGTGCTCCTGGGGACCAGGGGCTGGTAGTCCCTGTTTCTATGTGCCACCCAGAGTTATTCTGAGAATCACTTACGCACTGCTCACCAGAGGAGTGAATACGGCTCTGGAAATAGAAAATACTGAATTAAGCCTCAGAAACCGTTTATGGTCGGAGGCAAGGATCAGCAAACTGGTGGTGGCTGAGGGCTGTCTAGCCAGGAAGAGTCCTTCCTCGGGCCTCATCGTCACTTCCATCCCCAGACAGAGCTGATGGCCGCAGCACAGCCTGAGCCCACGACAGGAAATCACGCGCCCTTCAGGGCCATGGAGTCAGTAGGTTACCAATTTCACGACTATTATTCTCTTTATTTATAGGTGAAAAGACAGAGGTTCAGAGGTGAAGAAATGTACTCAGGATGGCCCTGGCCGGCGATGTCAGTTGTCAGTTGGCTGGAGCGTCGTCCTGACACGACAAGGTCCAGGTTCAATCCTCAGCCAGGAACAGACACGAAGGAACCAATGGACGCACAGCTAAGTGGGACAACAAATAAGTGCTTCTCTCTCTCTCTCTCTCTCTTCCTCCCTCTGTCTCTCTAAAAGCAATCAGTTAAAAGCAAACAAACAAAAAAGGAAATGTACTCCGGCTCACGAAGTCATCAGCAGAGCTGGAGCCGGGACCCATTCCTGTTCTGTGCCCCCCACCCCGGCCCCGGAGTTCAGTGTCAGAGGCTGACTGGCGGAGGCTGACTCAGGCAGCCCAGTGAGGCCCAGGGAATTCTCTTTCCCACCTGAGCACCTGAGAAATCACCTGAACTCTGCCTGACAAAAACCCGTGAGTTAACATGGAACTTCACAGACCCAGAGCCTCAGTCAATACTCCACAGAAAGTCAAATACAGGCTCAGCCCCTAGATCAAGAGTCAGCAAACTATACAGCTCATGGGTCAGATTCAGCCCTCCACTTGCTTTTGTTAATAAAGTTTTATTGGAACCCCGCATGCTCATTGGTGTACTCGTCTATGATTGCTTTTGTGCTGCGTTGGCAGAGTTGAGTAGTTGTGTAGCTGCGACCATAGATTTTATGGCCTGTTAAGCTAAAGATATTTACCATCTGGCCCTTTACAGAAAAAGGTTCCCAACCCCTGATTTGTCCTAGGAATTTTTTCTTTTTCAGTTTTTTTTTTTTTTTTTGGGGGGGGGGGGGTTGTATGGAAATACACATAACATAAAACTTACTATCTCTCACCTGACCTGTGGTGGCGCAGTGGATAAAGCGTCAACCTGGAATGCTGAGGTCGCCGGTTCAAAACCCTGGGCTTACCTGGTCAAGGCACATATGGGAGTTGATGCCTCCAGCTCCTCCCCTCTTCTCTCTCTCTTCCTTCTCTCCTCTCTAAAATGACTAAAGTCTTAAAAAAAAAAAAAAACCATCTCAACCTTTTTTTTTTTTTTTACAGAGACAGGGAGAATCAGAGAGAGGGATAGACAGACAGGAGGGGAGAGATGAGAAGCATCAATCATTAGTTTTTCGTTATGCATTGTGACATCTTAGTTGTTCATTGATTGCCCTCTCATATGTGCCTTGATCGTGGGCCTTCAGCAGACTGAGTAACCCGTTGCTCGGGCCAGTGACCTTGGGTCCAAGCTGGTGAGCTTTGCTCAAACCAGATGAGCCCACGCTCAAGCTGGCAACCTTGGGGTCTCGAACCAGGGTCCTCAGCTCTATTTACTGTGCCACCGCCTGGTCAGGCCTCAACCATTTTTAATTGCATAGTTTGGTGGTACTGAATACCTTCTTCCCATTGCTGGGCAACCATCATCGCTATCCATCTCTAGAACTTTTTCAAAACTCTGTACCGTTTCAACAATAACTACTGCCCCCACCCCTCTCTCCACCAGTACCAGGAAACCTCTGTGTTACCATCCGCCTCTATGAATGTGACTACTCTAGTGACCTCCAATAAGTGGAACCATACAGTATTTGTTTTTTGTGATGGGCTTATTTAACTTAACATCATGTCCTCTAGGTCATCCATGTTGTAGCATGTGTTAGGATTTCCTCACCTTTTTGCCCTATCAATTTGAGAAAGTGAGTGAGCGAGTGAGAGAGAAGCATCAACTTGCTATTCCACTTGCTCGTTCCATTTAGTTGTGCACTCACTGATTGCTTCCTGTATGTGCCCTGACCAGGGATTGAACCCTTGACGTCAGTGCACTGGGACGATGTTTTATCAACTGAGCCACTCGGCCAGGGCAGGATTTCTTTCCTTTTTAAGGCTGAATAGTTTCCAATATATAAATATGCACATTTTGCTTATCCATTCATTGGTCGATGGATACTGGGTTGCTGGGATGTATTAGCTATTGTGAATAATGCCGTTAGGACCATGGGTGTAAAAATATCTTCTAAATTCAGCTTTCGATTCCTTTGGATATAAACCCAGAAATGGAATTGCTGGGTCATATGTTAATTCTATTTTCAGTTTTCCAGGGTTTTTTGTTTGTTTGTTGTGCCAGAGACAGAGAGAGAAGAGAGAGGGACAGATAGGGACAGAAGACAGACAGGAAGGGAGAGAGATGAGAAGCATCAATTCTTTGTTGTGGCACCTTAGTTGTTCATTGATTGCTTTCTCATATGTGCCTTGACCGGTAGGCTACAGCAGACTGAATGACCCCTTGCTCAAGCCGGCGACCTTGGGCTCAACCTGGTGAGCTGTACTCAAACTAGATGAGCCTGCACTCAAGTTGGCAACCTTGGGGTTTTGAACCTGGGTCCTCAGTGTCCCAGTCTGAAGCTCTATCCACTATGCCACTGCCTAGTCAGGCTCTATTTTCAGTTTTTTAAGAACTGCCATACTGGCCCTGGCCGGTTGGCTCAGTGGTAGAGCGTCGGCCTGGCGTGCGGAAGTCCCAGGTTCGATTCCCGGCCAGGGCACACAGGAGAGGTGCCCATCTGCTTCTCCACCCCTCCCCCTCCTTCCTCTCTGTCTCTCTCTTCCCCTCCCACAGCGAGGCTCCATTGGAGCAAGGATGGCCCGGGCGCTGGGGATGGCTCCTTGGCCTCTGCCCCAGGCGCTAGAGTGGCTCTGGTCGCAACAGAGCGACGCCCCGGAGGGGCAGAGCATCACCCCCTGGTGGGCGTGCCGGGTGGATCCCAGTCAGGCGCATGCAGGAGTCTGTCTGACTGTCTCTCCCCGTTTCCAGCTTCAGAAAAATACAAAAAAAAAAAAAAAAAAAGAACTGCCATACTGTCTGACCAGGCGGTGGTGCAGTGGATAGAGCATCGGACTGGGATGCAGAGGACCCAAGTTCAAGACCCCGAGGTTGCCAGCTTGAGCGTGGGCTCATCTGGTTTGAGCAAAGCTCACCAGCTTGGACCCAAGGTCGCTGGCTTGAGCAAGGGGTTATTCAGTCTGCTGAAGGCCCACAGTCAAGGCACATATGAGAAAGCAATCAATGAACAACTAAGGTGTTGCAACGCGCAATGAAAAACTAATGATTGATGCTTCTCATCTCTCTCTGTTCCTGTCTGTCTGTCCCTGTCTATCCCTCTCTCTGACTCTCTCTATCTCTGTAAAAAAAAAGAACTGCCATACTATTTTCCACAGCAATGTCACCATTTTACACTCCCACCTACAAGGGTTTCAGTTTCTCCGCGTCCTCCCCAACACCTACTATTTCCTATTCCCTTTTTTTTATAGTAGTAACCCTGATTTCCCAGCTTTTTGTACCTACTCCCTACCCCACCTACCTCACCTCCAACACTCTGCATCAAGTCACTCGTGTCGTCCGGCTGCCCAGATGGTCAGACCCTGCTGGCATGGACAGTGGTCTCTGCGTCCAGCGCAGTGACCACCACACTTGTCATCTTGAGTGGCCCTGATTCCCAGGAGCTTACACTTTGGAGGAGGAAGTAAAAACTACTCTACAGACGCCAGAAAAGGCAAGGAAAGAGTAGCAGGACGGTCGCGGCGAGGGTGCCTTAAGGCCCCAGCAGGGGGTGGCGGCATAGGCCCTCTCCTGGCCTCTGCCCTCTCAGGGGATGGCGGCATAGGCCCCCTCCCGGCCTCTGCCCTCTCAGGGGATGGCGGCATAGGCCCCCTCCCGGCCTCTGCCCTCTCAGGGGTGACGGCATAGGCCCCCTCCCGGCCTCTGCCCTCTCAGGGGTGACGGCATAGGCCCCTCCCGGCCTCTGCCCTCTCAGGGGTGACGGCATAGGCCCCTCCCGGCCTCTGCCCTCTCAGGGGATGGCGGCATAGGCCCCCTCCCAGCCTCTGCCCTCTCAGGGGATGGCGGCATAGGCCCCCTCCCGGCCTCTGCCCTCTCAGGGGTGACGGCATAGGCCCCTCCTGATCTCTGCCCTCTCAGGGGATGGCTGCATAGGCCCCCTCCCCGGCCTCTGCCCTCTCCGTCGCCTGCGTACCACCTGCCTCTGGAGTTCTCTCAGAAACAGAGCTGTGAGCCCTGGCCGGATAGCTCAGCTGGTTAGAGCATTGTCCCAAAGCACAGAGGTTGCTGGTTTGATCCCCAGTCAGGGCACATACAGGAACAGATTGACTGATGTTCCTCTCTCTCTCTCTCTCTCTCTCTCTTAAATTAATAAAGTAAACATTAAAAAAACAACAGCAACACACACACAGCTGTGATACCACAATGCTGGTCAATGCTTCTTCATTCCCTCACTGCTCAACAATAAAGTATAGACTTCTTGGAAGGTCAGTGCAAGGACTAGTTGACTCTATTGTCCCAGCCATGGCTGCAGCGATCCCCCTGCTGTCTCCTCTGTCAGGGCCGCTGGACACCCCATTTCCTGAGCACACATACACTGTGCCGTTCTTGGCTTTCAAGGCCTGCCTCTGCCTCTAAATGCCTGTCCCACACACCCTCCCCCAGGCCAGAAGGTTCCACACTAAATTCCCAGTTCCCTTTTTATTTTTGAAAGAGAGAGAAGAAGGGAGAGGGAGAGGGAGAGGGAGAGGGAGAGGGAGAGGGAGAGGGAGAGGGAGAGAGAGAGAGAGAGAGAGAGAGAGAGGAAGAAAAGCATCAACTGGCTGCACTTAGTTGTGCCATTGCTTGCTGACAACGCTCTATCCACTGCGCCACCGGCCAGGGTGCCCCGTTCAAGTGTTCTGCTGCGGTGCGGGTCATACCTGGAGCAGGAGGAAGAGCACCGAGAGAAGTCTGAAGATGCGTGGGGTCTAGCCACTCTCACCAGCGGGCTTTCTGTCTTGGGTGAGTCAGTCTACCTCTTACTTCTCCATGTTTAGAGAAAGGAAACTGGACCAAGTCATCTAGAAGTTTCCATCTATAGCTAAACTCCATCATCCAAAATAATTTGTATTTTCCTTATCTCCCCACCAGACTGATGTCCACGGGGAGACATTCCAAGACCCCAGGGGTGGCCTGAAGCCACAGACAGAACTGAGCCCTACACATCCCATGCTTTTTCCTATGCATAAATACCTACGATAAGCTTCAATTCCTAAGCAAGGCACAATAAGAGATCAACAGCATCAACTAATAAGAAAACAGAATAATGATAATATACATAATATATGATAAAAAAAAACCTGTTATATAAATGGCTTTGGGACCATTCTTTTTTTTTTTTTTTTTTTTTTTTAACAGGGACAGAGAGAGAGTCAGAGAGGTTTAGATAGGGACAGACAGACAGGAACCGAGAGAGATGAGAAGCATCAATCATCAGTTTTTCGTTGCAACACCTTAGTTCATTGATTGCTTTCTCATATGTGCCTTGACCGTGGGCCTTCAGCAGACCGAGCAACCCCTTGCTCGAGCCAGTGACCTTGGGGTCTCGAACCTGGGTCTTCCGCATCCCCGTCCGACGGGACCATTCTTAAGTAAAATAAGGGTTCCCTGAACACACTGTGATACTGTGACAGTCGGTCTGATAACCTAGACTGCTACTCAGTAGCTAATGGTCAGGGAGCGTCTACCGTGTGGATACGCCAGAGAAAGGGACGAGTCATGTCCTGGGTGGGACGGAGAGGGGACAGCACAAGGTTCATCATGTTAACCAGAGCGACCTGCAGTTTAAAACTTCGGCGTTGTTTATTCCTGGAATTTTTCATGTAATACTCTCAGGCCATGGCTGGCCACAGGTATCTGAAACCCCAAAAGGGAACTGTGGATGTGGGGTGACTACACTACTGTAATTTATTCTCTGGTGGCTTTCCGGGTCGTGAGTGCTCAGGATGATTCTTGGATGGGTCGCTGTGGGGCCCCGGGATGTGCTGTGTCTCGCTCACGGTGTGAGCTGGGTCTAGAACGCCCGCTCCTCCTCCTCCTCAGAGCAGCGGGGATGCCGTTGCCTGCAGCGGGGTTCCTGCAGCTCTGCGGGAATCTGCAGACGTCATCGACTTCACTGGACTGTGAGCTCCCAAGGGGCACAGTCATCGCCTCCTGCTTGTCACGGACACTCCAGGGCACTTGCCAGCTGTTTGCAGACAGGAGCAGGTGGAGCTGGCAGGGCCGAGCCTAGGACAGCATCATATCCATGCCTGTTCAGACGGCCTGCTTCCATTCTGGCTGCACCAGAGGCTGTGAGGATGTAGCCTCACGGAGCCCAGCCCCATGCCATAGCAGTGGGTGACATTAACTCCCATCTCCCTGTGTCCCCTCTCCTTGTTCTCCCAGGCGAGGCCATCGCCTTTTGGCAGCCCCTTCTCAGCTACACCCCCGAATGTGGCTGCTGCATCAGGCTGCTCCTGCGGACAGTTGGTTCTCGGCAGGCACACACAGCTAACCAGGTCCGAGAGCCGAGGGGAAGGCGGCCTGCCGATGGAGCTCCGCGGAGTGAGCCTCAGCGAAGTCTGGGACCAACGCCCTCACTGCAGAGCCCTCAGACCCAACACGGCCTCCTCCTTCCTTCTGGGGGCTGGGGAGGCTGGGACCGCAGCCTGAATGACCGCACTGTGCAGCCAGACATATGGGGAAACAGACAGAAGGACGCTGCCACCCCCAGAGGGGTCCCAGGCTTCGGGAACGGGGGAGCAGAGAGGCCCGGGGCAGGGAGGCAGACACATTGGAGGAGGTGGGTAAGTGGTGACTGAGGTTGTAAAGCCAGCAGTCAGGACCAGGGCCACTATCACAGCAGCCTTCTGGCCTATGCAGGTTCGCATTGGATTCGGACAGTCGGTAAAGAAACAAAGGAGCCAAAAGCAGATGGGCTGTCATCTTTAATTCTAGCTTGCACCCGGCGGGCAAGTAAAAATACACACTGGGCTCCAAAACCCAGTCACATTCAGTGCTCACAAAGCCACTGACTTATCCAAGTTTCCTAGAATCAAAGGTTTCTAGCTCACCAGACTTATTCACCTCTGTTCCCCATCTCCTTCCTTATCCTAGATACAAACTCTACACAAACTGGCATCTCACTCAGCACTCCGCCATCTTGGCTGCTTCTCCTGGCCTCCTCCACGTGGCCTCCTTCCGCTGCTGGCTCTACTCTCTCATGCTAATCATCCCAGGAGCCAAGAGGGCAAACTCCCGTTTTGCCCCCACTTTATACTGTAGCTTCACAACCTCTAATCCAATATACAAAGTAGGGAAGTCTCCAACCCAAAGTCACCTTCTGAGGCATGATTGGATTGCACCACCCCACATCAAAAAGGGTAGGAAAGGCTTAATCCCAAAACCAAGTCCCAGGCTACAAGGATTCCGCCTGCCTTTAGCCCATCCCAACACACATTAATATCACCTGGGCAACGGCCTCCTCGTGTTATCTTTAACAAAGTGAGCATAATACATTTTATCTGCCCAACAGAGGTGGTCCCGTGAGAGGGAGGCTGGGGGAGAATGGCAGGATGGGGCAGCTTCCTAAACCTGCCTAAGCATGGGGCTGCCCTAGGAGTTTCACTCCGTGTTGTTTTGTTATTGAGAGATAAAAGGGTTACTCTGCCACCATCTTAAAAACAACGCAGGCCTGAAGGAGGAAGAAGGACTTGCTTACTCGGTAATCCGGCTCAGCCCGCCCCTGCAGCTGGATGCTGAAGAGGGATGATTGGATCAGGTGCAGACAGTTTTGAGGAACTGTGTTGCCACGCCCAAGCACAGGCGGTGGAGGAAGCCATCTTGCAGCCTCCTTTGCCCGAGGCCCTTTGCTGAATTCCTGTAACCTCTCTCCCATTCCTCCCTTGGGGCTGATGCCCTTTGCTGGTCTCAGCACACCTGTGCCCAGGCTTTTGTAAAATAAATTCTCCTTGCCTGACCTGTGGTGGCACAGTGGATAAAGCGTCAACCTGGAAATGCTGAGGTCACCGGTTCGAAACCCTGGGCTTGCCTGGTCAAGGCACATATGGGAGTCGATGCTTCCAGCTCCTCCCCCCCTTCTCTCTCTCTGTCTCTCCTCTCTCTCTCTGTCTCTCCCTCTCCTCTCTAAAATGAATAAATAAATAAATAATACATTTAAAAAAAAAAGAATCTCTAAAAAAATAAAATAAAAAAATAAATTCTCCTTTTGGAACACACTAGCCTCGTGTTTTTGTGTTTTCTGTTCAGCCTTGGTTCCTGCCTTTCTACTGTTATGAGACAGTAGAGCCATAAATAAAATAGAGATGGATAATATCTAAACAAAAGGCCAACCTGATTGGTAAGGTTAATCAATCTACCTGAGGTCCTGGTGAGGAGCAATGATTGACAGTGTGTCTAGGGTGGAGGATCCTGACTTGGTGTAAAGCCAGTATCCAGGGCCAGGGCTGCCACTATCACAGCAGCCAGGCCCATGCAGGTTCGCATTGGATTCGGACAGTCGGCAAAGAAACAACAGAGCCAAAAACTGGTGGGCTATAGTCTTTAATTCTAGCTTGCACCCGGCGGGCAAGCAAAAAACACACACTGGGCTCCAAAACCCACTCACATTCAGTGCTCACAAAGCTACTGACTTATCCGAGTTTCCTAGAATCAAAGGTTTCCAGCTCACCAGACTTTATTCACCTCTGTTCCCCATCTCCTTCCTTCTCCCTGCACAAACTCTGCACTAACTGGCTTCTCACTCAACACTCAGCCATCTTGGCTGCTTCTCCTGGCCTCTTCCAGGTGGCCTTTCTCTGCTCTCTGCTCTCTAATGCTAATCTCAGGAACCAAGAGAGCAAGCTCCCATTCTGCCCCCATTTTTTTTTTTTTTTTCTTTTCTGAAGCTGGAAACGGGGAGAGACAGCCAGACAGACTCCCGCATGCGCCTGACCGGGATCCACCCAGCACGCCCACCAGGGGCGAAGCTCTGCCCACCAGGGGGTGATGCTCTGCCCCTCCGGGGCATCGCTCTGCCGCGACCAAAGCCACTCTAGCGCCTGGGACAGAGGCCAAGGAGCCATCCCCAGCGCCCGGGCCATCTTTGCTCCAATGGAGCCTTGGCTGCGGGAGGGGAAAGAGAGAGATAGAGAGGAAGGAGGGGGCGGGGGTGGAAAAGCAAATGGGCGCTTCTCCCATGTGCCCTGGCCGGGAATCGAACCCGGGTCCCCCACACGCCAGGCCGACGCTCTACCGCTGAGCCATCCGGCCAGGGCCTCTGCCCCCATTTTATACTGTAGAAATCAAAACCTTTAATCCAATATACAAAATAGGGAAGTCTCTACTACAAAGTCACTTACCTGGGGCATGATGGGATTGTACCACCCCACATCAAAAAGGATGGGAAAGGCTTAATCTCAAAACCAAGCCCCAGGCTACAAGGATTCTGCCTGCCCACAGCCAGCCCCCAACACACATTATTATCACCTGGGTGACGGCCTCCACGTGGGCAGTGCCATCTTTAACAAAGTGAGCACAATACATTATATCCGCCCAACACTTGGGTAACTCAAGAGACCAGGGGTGTGTGGCCCAGCGGAGCAGCAATGACAGATGTAAGATGCTACCACATGGGATGGATCTCTACCTAGACATGAGGTTCCCATCTGTTGGGCAGATAAAATGTATTATGCTCACTTTGTTAAAGAGGCCATTGCCCAGGTGATATTAATGTGTGTTGAGAATTGTAGCCTGGGGCTTGGTTTTGGGATTAAGCCTTTCCCATCCTTTTTTGATGTAGGGTGGTACAATCCAATCATGCCTCAGAAGGTGACTTTGGGTTGGAGACTTCCCTACTTTGTATATTGGATTAGAGGT
Source organism: Saccopteryx bilineata (assembly GCF_036850765.1). NCBI lineage: Eukaryota > Metazoa > Chordata > Mammalia > Chiroptera > Emballonuridae > Saccopteryx > Saccopteryx bilineata. The sequence goes on from NC_089490.1 coordinate 395,514,101, forward strand.
TGTGAAGCTACAGTATAAAGTGGGGGCAAAACCGGAGTTTGCGCTCTTGGTTCCTGAGATTAGCATGAGAGAGCAGAGAGAGTAGAGCCAGCAGTGGGAGGAGGCCACGTGGAGGAGGCCATGAGAAGCAGCCAAGATGGTGGAGTGCTGAGTGAGATGCCAGTTTGTACAGAGTTTGTATCTGGGATAAGGAAGGAGATGGGGAACAGAGGTGAATAAGTCTGGTGAGCTAGAAACCTTTGATTCTTGGAAACTTGGATAAGTCAGTGGCTTTGTGAGCACTGAATGTGACTGGGTTTTGGAGCCCAGTGTGTATTTTTACTTGCCCGCCGGGTGCGAGCTAGAATTAAAGACTATGGCCCATCAGTTTTTGGCTCCTTTGTTTCTTTACCGACTGTCTGAATCCAATGCGAACCCGCGTGGGCTGGGCTGCTGTGATAGTGGCCCTGGCCGTGGATACTGGCTTTACACCATCCATGATGGCCACAGTTGGGGCTGAGGTGTACTTTAGGCGCCTGGTTCCAAGTCATCGTACAGGAAGAGTGGGGGAGAGACCCCTTCGTCTGTTTAAACCACAGACTCCCATGCTCTTGACTCAGCATCTCCAGCAGCGGGGCGCTGAGTCCCAGTGTGGTCCGCCTGGCCCGGGCCCACAGACAGCGCTCTCAGCCTGGGGGGTGGACAGGAGCACTGACGGGGATAGAGAGCTGAGCTGCTGAGCCAGGCCTACCCAGTCTTAGCTGTGTGCAGGCGGGCTGCCTCGTTCGTACTTGTCTTCATCTCTCATTCTTCACGTGATCCGACCGGAAGTAAACATGCCTCCGTGGAGCTCTGCTGGAGGCACTGGAGACGGCGGAGGTGGAGTGTCTGCTGGCCTGCTGCCCCTGACACGTGGACCCAGGGGCTGCCGGCCACCTGCTTGTGCTAATCATTAAGCCTCAGGAGGAGAGCTGTGTGTTTTGCGATTCGTAGGGGGCAGGTGGGGCGGGAGTGGGTTGGTGTCCCAGGCCTTGAGCCCAGATGCTCACACCCTCTCAGATGACAGTGACAAAATCCGATTGGTTTAGGTGCCCCAAGTCATGGGTAATATGTCTGCCCCTGTACCGTGGCGGTCCCCGAGCAGGAAAAGGCAGCGTCACGAAGGCCTGGGTGTGGGCACAGGGTTCCTGCAGGGTGAGACAGACACGAACTGCCCAGGCCTCTGAGCCTGCTGGATGGCCCGTGCTGACGGTCCTGAAACGCTGAGCCGGAGGGTCCCGGAGGCAGAGGCAGTCTCAGGGACCTCACTGCTCTGATAAGAACCTGGAGGTTCGCAGAGGGAAGGGCTCCTGCTTAAGGTCACATGACAAATTAGCGTCAGAGCCTGTGGTTTCGGGAAACCTCCCCCTCACTGAACTCAGGTGTGGCTGAGGGTCGGCACAAGTGAGGGTTGCGGAGAGGGTGGACACTCTTCTGGGGGCTCTGTGCCCACGGCAGCGAGGAGATGGCCCCAGATCCGGGGATCTGTAGCCTCTCGGAACATGAACCCTCAACCTCTCATCTCTGATCCCTTTAGCAGGGAATTTAGGGAATATTCAGACCGGCAAACAGCGGAGAGGCGGGCCCGGGGGGAGGCCAGCGATGCTCTTTCTTGGTTGGCACTTTCTGTGCAGGGTAAGGTCAGGGACAAAGGCCCAGCTGCTGGGTCCATCCTGAAGGATTTAAGCTAAGCCTGGGATACTTCAGGTCAAAGATGGTGTCTGTTTGGTGCCATGTTGCTGCCCTCTGGGAGGAGGAGGAGGGGCCAATATTTGAAACTGGTAGAGAAGTGGCCAACACACTGTTTGCAGGTGCATGGTCACCTGTGGTATTAGAAATGCTCTCCTCAGGCCCTGGCCAGTTGGCTCAGTGGTACAGCGTCGGCCCAGAGTGTAGAAGTCCCGGGTTTGATTCCCAGGCCAGGGCACACAGGAGAAGCGCCCATCTGATTCTCCACCCCTCCCCCTCTCCTTCCTCTCTGTCTCTCTCTTCCCTTCCCGCAGCCAAGGTTCCATTGGAGCAAAGTTGGCCCAGGCACTAAGGATGACTCCATAGCCTCCGCCTCAGGCACTAGAATGGCTCCAGTTGCAACAGAGCAACGCCCCAGATGGGCAGAGCATCGCCCCCTGGTGGGCATGCCAGATCCCCGTTGGGCGCATGCAGGAGTCTGTCTCTCTGACTCCTTGCTTCTCACTTCAGAAAAATACAAAAGAAAAAGAAAAAAAGAAAAAAAGCATGAGCCAGGCTGACCTGTTGTGGCGCAGTAGATAAAGCATTGACCAGGCACACTGATGTTGCTGGTTTAAAACTCTGGACTTGCCTGGTCAAGGCACATGTGAAAAAAAAAGAAAAGAAAAGAAAAAAAGAAATGCTCTCCTCGTGGACTATGAATCCACATAGGATGCACCTTGACGCGGCCCCTGCCTGCCTTGCCAACCCCCTCCAGAGTGGGTATGAGCCCCCCAGGCCTGTCTTCCTGCCCACCCCTGGCTGCCAAGCTCTCTCCCCCTCAGGCCATGCGCCCACCTCTCTCCACAGCACTCTGCTGCCCACTTCTCCCACGAGGCTCCTCCTCTACTCCGTCTCACTATAACATCCCTTCCTAATCAACCTTGGAAGCAAAGTCCCCTCCCTGCTCCTCTGTATAATGCTGATCACAATATATATCCACTCATGTTTATTGCTACATGGACTGTGGTGAAACTCACATTATAAAGTCAACCAGCCACGTTAAAGTGCACAGTTTAGTGTCGTTTAGTACACTTACGATGTCGTTAGTCACCTCTATCTAGTTCCAAAACGGGTTTCGTCAGCCCAGAAAGAAACCCCGTGCCCCTTCCGCAGTTGCTCCGAGTTCAGCCGCAGACAGGCTCTATCTGCTTTCTGTCTCTGAACCTTCCTTTCTGGCCATTTCAATAAACAGAATCAGACAGCCCTGGCCAGGTAGCTCAACTGGTTAGAGCATCACCCCAATACACCCAGGTTGTGGGTTTGATCCCTGGTCAGAGCACATACAAGAGTCAACCAATGAGTGCATAAACAACTGAAACACAAATCTCTCTCAAATCAATCAACAACAACAACATTTTTTTTTAAATCACACCTGTGCGGCCTTTGTGGCTGGCTTCCTTGACTTAGCATGTTTTTCAGGTTCTCCTGGTAGTATTTACGGCCCAATAACGTCCCACTGTCTGGAAAACGCGTCTGTTATCCCCTCATGGACGTTGGCGCTGTTTCCACCTTTTCTTGCTATGAGCGTTCATGCGCAAGCATCTGGTTGAGTACCTATTTTTAGTTACTGAATATTTGGGGCATCTCCCGAGAGCGAATCGCTGGCTTACACGGTAAGTTCTGTGTTTGATTTTTGGAGGAACCATTGTTACCTTTGATGTCTTCCTAGTCCCTGGCCTTCACCTTCCAATACGGTAGCCACAGCCCCGTGTGGTTATTTAAATTAAAATTAGTTTAAAAAAATAAAAATAAAGATTCAGAACCTCAGTCACATGGGTTCTGTGCCGATGTAAGAAATATCCCAGAATTTTTTAGTTTGTCTGAGCCAAACTGATGACAGTTGTTAGGGAGCAAGATCTCCAATGCTTTGGAGAAAGACGGTTTTTGCAGTTTCCATCATGCATCTGAAATCATGGAGGGCATTTTTTTTTTTTTTTTTGTATTTTTCCGAAGCTGGAAACGGGGAGGCAGTCAGACAGACTCCCGCATGCGCCCAACCGGGATCCACCCGGCACGCCCACCAGGGGGCGATGCTCTGCCCATCCGGGGCGTCGCTCTGTCGCGACCAGAGCCACTCTAGCGCCTGAGGCAGAGGCCAAGGAGCCATCCCCAGTGCCCAGGCCATCTTTTGCTCCAATGGAGCCTTGGCTGTGGGAGGGGAAGAGAGAGACAGAGAGGAAGGAGGGGGGGAGGGGTGGAGAAGCAGATGGGTGCTTCTTCTGTGTGCCCTGGCCGGGAATCGTACCCGGGACTTCCGCACGCCAGGCTGACGCTCTACCACTGAGCCAACTGGCCAGGGCTCATGGAGGGAACTTAAGGGAGGTGACAGGAAGGCAGGGGAAAAGCAAGGCGGAGATCAGAGTACAGGATGTTAAGATTCTGTGCTCTTTCCAGGGTGATCAGGCCTTTGCCATGTCAAAGATGTTTTGAGTTAGATGCACAGGAACAGTGGACAAGGCCGGCTTACAAAGCGTCCACTAAAGAAGCTATAGGCCCGGGAAATGACTGACTACCCACCGTGACCTGCCCCGTTAGGAATTTATTATTTATTACAGCACCTCTTTTTTTTGGCAGAGACAGAGAGAGTCAGAGAGAGGGACAGGTAGAGACAGACAGACAGGAAGGGAGAGAGATGAGAAACATCAATTTTTCGTTGCGGCTCCTTAGTTGTTCATTGATTGATTTCTCATATGTGCCTTGACTGGGGGGCTACAGCAGACCGAGCGACCCCTTGCTTGAGCCAGCGACCTTGGGTCCAAGCTTGGTGAGCCTTGCTCAAACCAGATGAGCATGCATTCAAGCTGGCAACCTCGGGGTCTCAAACCCGGGTCCTCCACATCCCAGTTTGACGCTCTATCCACTGCACCACTGCCTGGCCAGCACCTCATTTTTTTAAAATTATTTTTGGGATGACATTGGTAAATAAAATTGTACAGATTTCAGGTGTACAAGTCTATCATACACCATCTGTATATGGCATTGAGTGTTCACCACCCAAGTCAAGTGTCCTCCTATCACCATTTATCTCCTCTCTACCCTCCTCTGCCTTCCCCTGCCCCCTTTCCCTCCTGCAATCCCCACGCTGTTCTCTGTGTCTATAAAATCTATTTTCTGGCCCTGGATGGTTGGCTCAGCGGTAGAGCGTCGGCCTGGCATGCGGGGAACCCGGGTTCGATTCCCGGCCAGGGCACATAGGAGAAGCGCCCATTTGCTTCTCCACCCCTGCCCCCTTCTTCCTCTCTGTCTCTCTCTTCCCCTCCCGCAGCCAAGGCTCCACTGGAGCAAAGATGGCCCGGGCGCTGGGGATGGCTCCTTGGCCTCTGCCCCAGGCGCTAGAGTAGCTCTGGTCTTGGCAGAGCGACGCCCCGGAGGGGCAGAGCATCGCCCCCTGGTGGGCAGAGCGTTGCCCCTGGTGGGCGTGCTGGGTGGATCCCGGTCGGGCGCATGCGGGAGTCTGTCTGACTGTCTCTCCTCGTTTCCAGCTTCAGAAAAATACAAAAAAATAAAAAATAAAATAAAATCTATTTTCTTTGCTTAATCCCTTCACCTTTCTCACCCAGCCCCACAACCCCCATCCCATCTGGCAGTTTGTCCACATACAGTATGTTTCAAGTGCCCACTAGCTGCATGTGATTAGCAGCTACTATAGTTCCATCACCCCAATAAGTGTGATTAGCCCTGCTGGATAAGTTGGTTGATTAGGGCATCGTCCCGAAGCACAGAGGTTGCCGGTTCGATCCCCGGTCAGGGCACATACAGGAACAAATCAATGTTTCTGTCTCTCTCTCTCTCTCCCTCCCTTCCTCTCTTGCTAAAATCAATCAAAAATTAAAAAAAACAAAAAACATGTGATTAGACAGCACTGGTCTACACAGTAAGAGCTTCCCTGAAGGCAAGAACCGAATCTTTCTGGCTTACTACAATATACCCAAGGCCCAGAAAAGTACCTGGTACATAAGATTGTTATTTTTGGAAGGGAAGGAGGGAAGGAGGGAAGGAGGGAGGGAGGGACAGACTCCTTTCAGAATGATTCCTTCCTTTGCTCTTCTCGACAGGTCTGTAAGGGAGGCAGGATGAAGAACGAGTCCCCTTCTGTGCAGATGAAGAACAGACTGGGGGAGTGAAATGCCATTCCCAGTGTCACTGAGCTGGTCTGGAGCGTGGCCCTCGACCCGCCCAGTCCCTCCACCAGCCAGACCTTCGTTGGCTCCTGAGACGCCTGGACAGAATAGTGAGTAGGCAGCCCGGGGCTGGAAAACACCAGAGGCAGCAGGACCAATCAGTCTGGCTGTCACCAAGTTAGGGCAGTTTCCATCTGAAAAGGATTGTCAGCAGGACTTTGTCTGCTCTCTGGATTTTCTAGACTAGGAAAGAGGCCACAAGAAGTTATGCGTGCATGGGAGGAGCTAAGAGCAAAGCCGCTGGGGCAACCAGCCCTTGCAGGGTTTGGATGGAGAGGCTGCAGCTTTTTTTTTTTTTTAACTGCTTTTAGAGGGGTAGGGGGAAAGAGAGAGAAACATCAGTTTGTTCATTCCATCTATTTTTTTTTTTCTGAAGTTGGAAACGGGGAGGCAATCAAACAGACTCCCACATGCGCCCAACCGGGATCCACCCAGCATGCCCACCAGAGGGCAATGCTCTGCCCATCTGGGGCATTACTCTGTTGTGACCAGAGCCATTCTAGCGCCTGAGGCAGAGGCCATGGAGCCGTCCTCAGTGCTCGGGCCAACTTTGCTCCAATGGAGCCTTGGCTGCGGGAGTGGAAGAAGAGAAAGACAGAGAGGAAGGAGAGGGGGAGGTGTGGAGAAGGAGATGGGCGCTTCTCCTGTGTGCCCTGGCTGGGAATCGAACCCGGGACTCTTGCATACCAGGCTGACACTCTACCACTGAGCCAACCGGCCAGGGCTTCATTCCATCTATTTATGCATTCATTGTTTGAGTCTTGTATGTGTCCTGACCGCAGATCGAACCCACAACTTTGGCATATTAGGCCGGCGCTCTAACCAACTGAGCTACCTGGTGAGGGCAGGGCTGCAGCTTTGGGGGATTCACGAAAGGTTTTACAGTAGAGAGACGAGTTTCATGGCCTCTTAAGCATACTAGTCTGGTAGCATCCATGGGCTGGACCTGAGCTGAGACTGAAGGAGAGACCGCAGGGGAGCACCTGTAACCTGAGGCAGGATGGGGCCAATGGGGACAGATGGGAGCACCTGTAACCCGAGGCAGGATGGGGCCAATGGGGACGGATGGGAGCACCTGTAACCTGAGGCAGGATGGGGCCAACGGGGACGGATGGGAGCACCTGTAACCCGAGGCAGGATGGGGCCAACGGGACGGATGGGAGCACCTGTAACCCGAGGCAGGATGGGGCCAACGGGACGGATGGGAGCACCTGTAACCCGAGGCAGGATGGGGCCAACGGGGACGGATGGGAGCACCTGTAACCCGAGGCAGGATGGGGCCAACGGGACGGATGGGAGCACCTGTAACCCGAGGCAGGATGGGGCCAACCGGACGGATGGGAGCACCTGTAACCCGAGGCAGGATGGGGCCAACGGGGACGGATGGGAGCACCTGTAACCCGAGGCAGGATGGGGCCAACGGGGACGGATGGGAGCACCTGTAACCTGAGGCAGGATGGGGTCAACGGGAGGGATGGGAGCACCTGTAACCTGAGGCAGGATGGGGTCAACGGGACGGATGGGAGTACCTGTAACCCAAGGCAGGATGGGGTCAATGGGGATGGATGGGAGCACCTGTAACCCGAGGCAGGATGGGGTCAATGGGGATGGATGGGAGCACCTGTAACCCGAGGCAGGATGGGGTCAACGGGACAGATGGGAGTCAGTGAACTCAGGGGCAATAGGGACCTTGAGTTTTTGTGACTTGGAGCCAGGAAGTATATCTGTCACTTGCAGAACATTCTAGCTAAATTTTTTTTTATTTTGGGACTTTGTAAGTGATATCTAATCCTACCTCTTATAGGAGTTTTATGAGTGGGGAAACTGAGGCCCAGAGAGCTGAATGGGCTGGCTGGAAGGCACACCATGTGTGAAATATAGAACTGGACTTGAACTCTAGCCATGTGTTCTTTCATCCAGTGAGGCTTTCGCTCCGGCCACGCAAACTCCCCCGATCTCTCTTCACCCCGGCCAAGACCTCCCAACGTGCGTCTGCTGGCTGAGGAACAGATGTTATTTGACTTCACACACATTTGCGTCCTCTCTGGTGAAATCTGACTTGATCATAGATTACATAAGATGTTTAATCTACATACAAATCTTTCATCACATACCCTTAGGACTTAAGAACACGATCTGTTCTGACAAAGAACTCTTAATGGTTTTTCAGTTAACACCTTTGCTGTTTGGGGCACATTGCATATTGCCTCTGCTTTATGTAAAATGGCCATGACAGCCTGACCAGGCGGTGGTGCAGTGGATAGAGCGCTGGACTTTGGATGCGGAAGGACCCAGGTTCGAGACCCCGAGGTCACCAGCTTGAGTGCGGGCTCATCTGGTTTGAGCAAAAGCTCACCAGCTTGGACCCAAGGTCGCTGGCTCGAGCAAGGGGTTCCTCGGTCTGCTGAAGGCCCACGGTCAAGGCACATATGAGAAAGCAATCAATGAACAACTAAGGTGTTGCCACGAAAAACTGATGATTAATGCTTCTCATCTCTCTTCGTTCCTGTCTGTCTGTCCCTATCTATCCCTCTCTCTGACTCTCTCTTTGTTAAAAAAAAATAAAGTAATAAAATAAATAAATAAAACTGTCTTTAAAAAAAATAATAATAATATAAAATGGCCACAACAGAACCTACTGCACAGGCAGAGCCCCGTCCATGAGGCAGTGATGGGAGCACCCAGCAGAGACCTGGGATGTCAGCTATTCGACATGCTTTCTTTTCCCTTCCCCCAAGAGCAGAGCACAGTTGGGTAGGTTGGCTGAATCAGGGAGACCAAAGACATGAACATTCCTTGGAAACAGAAGCCCCTGGTGTTGCCAATGGCACGATGCGATGGCACGGCTGAACTGGGTTTGGGGACTGTTTCCGTGGCACCCTGGTAGGAGTCAGGACCGTTCCTGGGGAAGCAGAGGGCGCTTGCAGCCCGTGGGTGTTGCTAACGTTGCTGGTGCTGTAGGGGTGCTGACCAAGCCTCCTCTCCCCTTCGGACCCGCGGGGGCCTATTCCCGGAAGCAGGCGGAGGAGGAATCACCCTTCCGACCATCTCCCTGGGGATGGAAGAGTTTGAAACTTACCTCCCAGGTGAGTGACCCCTGAGTTTTAGGGATGATGAAGGTTGTGAAGTCTCCCAGGGACACTTGGAGCCTCTACTCGGAGAATATTGGGCCCCCTCCCTGGCCTCGGTACCTCTTGTCACCTGCCCATGTGAAGATCTAATAGCAGTGCCGGTCCCTGAACGTGGGGTGGGAGACAGTCACGTCCATTCGCACCAGCCCGCTTCTTACAGCACGGCATGCACTCAGTCGTGCGTGGAGTCCTCACCCAGCAAACAATGGCCCACGCTTACTATGTGCTGGGCACGCGGCTAGGGGTTGAGTAGGGGGCAAATGGACCTGGTCCCTGCCCTCAGGAAGTTTCTAGTCTAGTGGAGAGAAAGACGATGAACCAGCAAAGAAAGCGTGACGCAGGCTATGAAGGAAACAAAAACAGAATGGTGGGGAACGAGGGGTTGTCGGGATGGTGGAGGGTCATAGGGAAAACTCCGAGGGTCAGACCTGGGCAGCGGGAGAGAAGGGACATTTTGGGCAAAGCCAGCAGTTTGAGCCAAGGCCATGAAACAGGAAAGAACTTGGCTTTTCAAAACCAGAAAGCAGCCTGACCAGGCGGTGGTGCAGTGGATAGAGCGCCGGACTAGGATGCCGAGGACTCAGGTTCGAGACCCCGAGGTCGCCAGTTTGAGCGCGGGCTCATCTGGTTTGTGCAAAAGCTCACCGGCTTGGACCCGAGGTCTCAGGTTCGAGCAAGGGGTTACTCGGTTTGCTGAAGGCCCGCGGTCAAGGCACATATGAGAAAGCAATCAATGAACACCTAAGGTGTTGCAATGAAAAACTGATGATTGATGCTTCTCATTTCTCTCTCTTCCTATCTGTCTGTCTCTATCTCTATCCCTCTCTGACTCTCTCTCTCTCTGTCTCTGTAAAACAACAACAACAAAACCCCAGAAAGCAATCTTGACGTGAGGCGTTCGGACTGTGCTAAGGACAGGAGGAAAGATTTTTAGCAGGGGAGGGGCAGGGTCCATCCAACTTACGTGCCTACATGTTACAACCACTCAAGCTGAATGCTCGAGCTGAATGGGGCAGGGTAAGCTGGGAGGTGGCAGGAGGCTCCTGGGGGGAAGGAGAGGACATGTGGCTGCTGCTCCAGGCAGGCTCACTGGGGGGCTGGCTACAGGGGTGAGGAAGGAGGAGGTCCCCACCAAGCTAACTGCTGGAACAGCCTCAGGCTTGCGGCGCTGTGCTGGAAGCGGATACACAAGCAGGGACTTAGCTCAGCAGAGCTTACCGCAGTCTGCACCAGACCTCAAAACCCCTTGCCATGCCTGTCATGAGCTGGCAGCGTCCTAGACAGCCTGGAGACGACCGTGAGCCACGGAGTGACATGTGGACAGGTCAGGACTTTGGAAGAGACTAGCCTGGTGCTGAAGAAAGGCGGCGTGTGGGGGTGGAGGGCTGTAGGCTCCTGTGATGTCCCTGGTGGCAGGGTGCTCAGGGGTTAGGGACTTGTTACTAATGATACGGCCTGGACATGGGCATCTGAATGCATTTCGCTGGCTCTTGCATCTACCTACACAATGGTGGGACTTTAGGCCATCTGGGCTAGTGTGTCCAAACTTTATTTTCTTTCTAGAAGGTTCAAAGTTATATTGTCTTGAGCTATAACATTCTCATATAATTGTACCATTTTCTCCCCTAAGAATCATCTCATAAAGTTACTGCTTTATTTATTTTAGCTCAGCTTTTTATCGAACGTGTCACAAAAGAGGTTTAGTCAGAAAGACCCAAGCCCGGGTCCTCCTCACACTCCTCAGCTTCTTCTTTCTTGGCTTCCACCTTCTCCGCCCCCGGGCAGGTCCGCCAGCCCCCACGTTGCAGACCAGGCTTGGATGTTGACATTGCCCAGAGCTTGCTGCAGATGAGCCTGGCCAGTAGGGCTCAACACTTACACCAGCTGCTTTACTAAGGGCGCCGATCTTGTCCTTCATCACCGTCCCCTCGTGACTGTGCAGGGTAAGGGCCGCGGAGACGCAGGCGAGCTCCCGAACGGAGGCCATGGCCTGGGCAAGTGCTGGGCGAATGTAGCGGGTGCGACACTGGTCGCAGGATGAAGTGAGGGCCGCATCCAAGCATGGCCTCTGCGTCCCCAGGAGGACCAGCACCTTAGCTGGGGGAAGGCATCTCATAATTTAAAGAATGATGTGCTTGGTTCTGGCCGGGGAGCTCAGTAGGTTAGAGCATTGTTCCGATTCACCAAAGCTGAAGCTTCGATGGGGTCAGGGCACATATGGGAACAGATGGATGTTGGTCTCCCTCTCCCTCTCTCTCCCCCCTTCCTCTCTCTAAAACCAATACAAGAATATAATTTAAAAAATGTAAAAATAGAATTTTAATACCCCATATAGCTGTTTATGCATTGTATGCACATCTATATTTATAGAGAGAAAAGGCAAGATTTTTTTTTTTTTTTTTCATTTTTTTCATTTTTCTGAAGCCGGAAACAGGGAGAGACAGTCAGACAGACTCCCGCATGCGCCCGACCGGGATCCACCCGGCACGCCCACCAGGGGCAATGCTCTGCCCACCAGGGGGCGATGCTCTGCCCATCCTGGGCGTCGCCATGTTGCGACCAGAGCCACTCTAGCGCCTGGGGCAGAGGCCACAGAGCTATCCCCAGCGCCCGGGCCATCTTTGCTCCAATGGAGCCTTGGCTGCGGGAGGGGAAGAGAGAGACAGAGAGGAAAGCGCGGCGGAGGGGTGGAGAAGCAAATGGGCGCTTCTCCTGTGTGCCCTGGCCGGGAATCGAACCCGGGTCCTCCGCACGCTAGGCCGACGCTCTACCGCTGAGCCAACCGGCCAGGGCAAGGCAAGATTTTTTTAAAAAAAATTTTTATTTTATTTTTCTGAAGCCGGAAACGGGGAGGCAGTCAGACAGACTCCTGCATGCGCCCAACTGGGATCCACCTGGCACGCCCACCAGGGGGCGATGCTCTGCCCATCTGGGGCATCGCTCTGTTGCAACCAGAGCCACTCTAGCGCCTGAGGCAGAGGCCATGGAGCCATCCTCAGCGCCTGGGCCAACGTTGCTCCAATGGAGCCTTGGCTGCAGGAGGGGAAGAGAGAGACAGAGAGGAAGGAGAGGGGGAGGGGTGGAGAAGCAGATGGGCGCTTCTCCTGTGTGCCCTGGCCGGGAATCAAACCCGGGACTCCTGCACGCCAGGTTGATTCTCTACCATTGAGCCAACCGGCCAGGGCGCAAGATTTTTTTTAATCAATTATTTTTAGAGAGATAGGATGGGGGAGAGAGAGAGAGAGACAGAGAAGAACATCAAGTTTTGTTGTTCCACCTATTCACACTGTCATTGGTTGAGTCTTGTATGTGCCCTGGGGATCAAACCTGCAACCTTGGCCCGTCAAGATGATGCTCTAGCTAACAGAGCTTAGAGCTCACCTGGCCAGAGCCTTTGTATATATATACATATATATATGTATGTATTTGCAGTTTTCATCCCTTTTGGGGTGATCCTGTCACTCTGGAAATGCGTGCTGTAGATCAGAGTCTCCCCCAGTCGAGGCCACAGAGAGTACCTCACCCGTCTCACCTACATGCCCACTCTTGCTTCCTGCAAGAACCTGCCTTGCTGCCCCAGCTTCCCATGTCCTGCAGAGGGCCCTGTGCTCCCAAAGTCCCCTTCCCCTTCTCCGGAAGCGCCAGAAGCCTTGAGGAGCTCACCGCACCGGGTTCCCTGCAGACCTCACCTACCCCAATCCTGCCAATGGCCCCCAGAGAAAAGGCGCGTACCTTATTTCCTTCATAAATTGTGTCTCCAGGCTGGAGCCATTCTTCTCAGAGATCTCACGACCGTCCTGCAGCTGAGCCTAGCCTTGCCTTGCAGCCAGCTGAGCAAGCCAGCACTGTCCCTTCCCCCAGGTCTCCCAAAATGTGCTTCTTGAAGAGCCCTCTTTGCAACTACAGATTGGCAGCCACAGCCGAATCCTGGAACCCCAGCGTGGGCTCTGCTGGACAATGGAGCGTTTGCAATACACCCTCACTTGTGTAAGCCACCTTGTTGTTCTGATAACGGTCCACTTCACAGAGACTCTGAGAGGTTCGGAACTCAGCAGATCGGAGGCTGAGCGGTTCCCAGGCCTGTTTTCTTCCGAGTCTCCCCACAGAGCCCACACCTCTGGGAGCTGGGACCACGCCCGGACTCTGGTCTCTGTGGGGAGCCCAGGCCCACTCAAAGTGCAGCCCACGCGGCAGCAGCACCTGGCCACAAACTGTGTGGTACTTGTCCACACCGACGTAAGTGCAGGAATGAGAGTAGCATTTAGAAGTGTTTATAACAGTTCGATGGAGAAATTTTATGCCGGTGAACTCTAATAGTAAAAACTCTAGCCCTGGGTACTGTTTCTTTCATTGATAGTTTTCTGATTCATTTTCACTGTATTTTACAAAAGTGTTGATTTGTGATAGATTAGATTTTTCTAAAGCTGGTCTTTTATCACTGATAGTGTGAGAAGCAGTATGGAGGCTGTGTGCCCCCCAACACACACACACACACACACACACACACACACACACACACACCATGAAAGGTCCTTGACCTCAGGATTACAGAAAGAAAAATAACCTGTGGTTGTTTGGCTGAGCTAACAGGTGGATGGAGCTCAAAGTTCTCTCTTCTAGCCTGGGCTGACACAGCCTCAAGGTCATCCGAGCCGGCTCCTGGGAGTTCTTCCAGCCCAGGGCGCAGCTTCCTCCTGCCCCACACTTACTGCAGGAGAGGGCCTGGCTGCTCAACCCCACACGGGGGCCACGAGGCAGGCCACCCCACCGGGCTGGGGCGAGTCCCCCTGCTCAGAACGATCTTTTCCTCGGAGCTGTCCCTGGGGTTTTCACAAACACACAGCCTGTGCCCCACCCTGAGGACTCGACTCTGAGTCAGGCCCTTCCCAGGGAAGCCGGCAGGGATGCGGATGGGGTTAGATGTATAAATAATTTGATGCCATATATGCTTCGGGAGCACAGAGCAGGAGACACCTGACTTTGGTACGGTGGAAGCGTGGAAGTCGAAAGCCCAGACTTGTACGGTCGAGTGGGAGTTGCAGGCAGACATGAGGGGAAGGGCCTTCTGGCCAGGACATGAACTTGGGTCAAAAGCCAGGGGATTGAGACATTGTGGCCATGCTGGGGGGACACTGGGCACGGCCACGTGGCTGCAGGTAGGACAACTGGAGGGGAGAAATGAGCAGCCAGGAAAGCAGAGCAGGAGCCAGACCACACAGGGTTGCCCACGCGAGAACCCTGGCAGCAAGATGCGGACGGCTGGACTCGGTCAGTGCCCTGTGGGCAGGGCCGCAGGAAACACTCTCCAGAGACAGCGAGAGCTAGAGTTCGGCTGGAAGACCCATGGCATCTCTGTGAAGGTGTGAGAGGGTATAGGTTTTTTTTGTTGTTGTTGTTTTGTTGTTGTTTTTTATAGGGACAGAGAGAGAGTCAGAGAGAGGGATAGATAGGAGAGAGATGAGAAGCATCAATCATCAGTTTTTTGTTGCGCTTTGCCACACCTTAGTTGTTCATTGATTGCTTTCTCATATGTGCCTTGACCGTGGGCCTTTAGCAGAGCGAGTAACCCCTTGCTCGAGCCAGCAACCTTGGGTCCAGGCTGGTGAGCTTTTTGCTCAAACCAGATGAGCCTGCGCTCAAGCTGGCGACCTCGGGGTCTCGAACCTGAGTCCTCAGCATCCCAAGCCAATGCTCTATCTACTGCGCCACCGCCTGGTCAGGCAGAAGGTATAGGTTTGACTTTGGGGACTCATAGCAATGGCAGACAAAGATGAGAAAGCCAGTTACTGAGTCACATAGACCCGGGATCAGGGCCAAGGGCAGGAGGTGGAGAGAGGTGAGGCCAGACTGGTAGCCTCGTCAGCCTCAGGGTGGACCTCCCGGATGGGCATGAGGTCCCAGCAGTCGCCAGTCCGCTGATACAGCTTGGACAAGCCTCCCGGATGCCTCTGAAACCTAGGAGCCGATGTCTCACGTCAGCCAGCACCTGGGACAGGCTGACCCTGCTCACATGGCCCCGACGGCACCCTCCGCTTGGCCACCGTGAAACCGGGGAGGTGGTGCCTTTACCTTGAAACAACTGTTGCTCTTGGAGAAAACAGAATCACAGATTAGAAGAGAATTTAGAGATTATCTACTTAAAACCATTTTCTTGGCCCTGGCCCACTAGCTCAGTTGATTAGAGCATCATTCCGACATGCCAAGATTGAGGGTTCGATCCCTGGTCAGGGCACATACAAGAGTCAACCAGTGAATGCATAAATAAGTGGAACAACTTTCTCTCTCTCTCTAAAAACTAACAATAATAATAAGTAAAGTGGTATCATGATCAAATTTCTTTATAAGAAAGGAGAGAGCCCTGACTGGTTGGCTCAGTGATAGAGCATCGGCCTGGCGTGCGAGAGTCCCGGGTTCGATTCCTGGCCAGGGCACATAGGAGAAGCGCCCATCTGCTTCTCCACCCCTCCCTTCCTCTCTGTCTCTCTCCTCCCCTCCTGCAGCTGAGGCTCCATTGAAGCAAAAGTTTGCCGGGGCGCTAAAGATGGCTCTGTGGCCTCTGCCTCAGGCACTGGAATGGCTCTGATTGCGGCAGAGCGATGCCCCAGATGGGCAGACCATTGCCCCCTGGTGGGTGTGGTGGGTGGATCCCGGTCGGGCGCATGCAGGAGT
Organism: Saccopteryx bilineata; assembly: GCF_036850765.1. Classification (NCBI taxonomy): domain Eukaryota; kingdom Metazoa; phylum Chordata; class Mammalia; order Chiroptera; family Emballonuridae; genus Saccopteryx; species Saccopteryx bilineata. The sequence continues at coordinate 395,529,831 of NC_089490.1, forward strand.
CTGTCTGACTGCCTCCCCATTTCCAACTTTAGAAAAATACAAAAAAAAAAAAAGAAAGGAGAGAGCTGCCTGACCAGGCGGTGGCACAGTGAATAGAGCGTCAGACTGGGATGCAGAGGACCCAGGTTCGAGACCCCAGAGGTCACCAGCTTGAGTGCGGGCTCATCTGGTTTGAGCAAAACTCACCAGCTTGGACCCAAGGTCACTGGCTCGAGCAAGGGGTCACTCAGTCTGCTGTAGCCCCACAGTCAAAGCACATATGAGAAAGCAATCAATGAACAGCTTAGGTGTCGCCACAAAAAACTGATGATTGATGCTTCTCATTTCTCTCCGTTCCTGTCTGTCTGTCCCTACCTATCCCTCTCTCTGACTCTCTCTCTCTCTGTCCCTGTGTAAAAAAAAAAAAGTGGCCCTGGCCGGTTGGCTCAGCAGTAGAGCGTCGGCCTAGCGTGCGGAGGACCCGGGTTCGATTCCCGGCCAGGGCACACAGGAGAAGCGCCCATTTGCTTCTCCACCCCTCCGCCGCGCTTTCCTCTCTGTCTCTCTCTTCCCCTCCCGCAGCCAAGGCTCCATTGGAGCAAAGATGGCCCGGGCGCTGGGCATGGCTCTGTGGCCTCTGCCTCAGGCGCTAGAGTGGCTCTGGTCGCAACATGGTGATGCCCAGGATGGGCAGAGCATCACCCCCTGGTGGGCAGAGCGTCGCCCCTGGTGGGCGTGCCGGGTGGATCCCGGTCGGACGCATGCGGGAGTCTGTCTGACTGTCTCTCCCTGTTTCCAGCTTCAGAAAAATGAAAGAAAAGAAAAAAAAAAAAGAAAGAAAGAAAAGAAAATTAAAAAAGAAAGGAGGAGAGAAGCAAGAGGTACAAAGTGAGGACAATGGACTTGGGCCTGTTTGCCCTGCTTGGTGTTCTCACTGCACACCTGTCATCTGGTTGTTTCCTGCTTTGCTTGGCCTCCATCTCCAGATAGAGACGGCTGAGGACATCAGATGTCAGTGCCTGGGCAGGGTGTCATCAGCCAGGGGGCAGGGTCCAGGGTAAGGGACACTGCTCCGCTGGCACCAAAGCAAGGTCATCGGAAGGTCTGAGCAGCCTCTGCACAGCTGAGGCCATCAGTGGTTGCTGCATTTCAGCGATACTTTCTATCGTTTATCCAGGACTTTGAGTTAGTTTCAGTGAGAGGACAGATCTAGATGCCCAGACCACCCCATTAGAAATGAATCTCTCAGGTTCCTCACTGCTCAGTGGTTTTTGGACAAGCCAATCTCTGGGCCTCAGTTTCCCTGTCTGAAAGGTAAGCCCAGATAATCAGCAGGCGGTCCCCCACTCCTAGTTAGGGCATTCCTGCCCCCTGTCCCGTCGTGGCTGTGCCTGGGGCTGTGTGGGCCCAAGGGGCTCCTGCCCCAGGGCTCACGGCTGCACGCCTTGGGTGTCCAGCTCTGACCCTATGGCCACCTGCAGCTCCCTTTCCTGCTAGTGCTCCCTCTACCCCACTGCCAGCCTCTCAAAGATGGTCATGCACCAGCTGGACTCCGAGGGCCCGACAGCGAATGTGGGAGGAGAGCCATTGAAGTGGAACAGCAACATCCCTGCCCCTCCCTGCCGGCTCGGGAAGACTGCCCACCCCCCGGAAAGCCCTGGATTAGACAGCAAGACATCAACTCAGCCACCACCCATGCTGCAATTAGATATTTAGATTAGATGCTGCATCGCCTCTAATCTATAGATGGGTATCTACAATACATTACTTAGCCTGCTTTATTTACTTATTTATTTATTTATGTAGAGAGACAGGAAAGGAGAGAGATGAGAAGCATCAGCTCGTAGTTGTGGCACCTTAGTTGTTCATTGATTGCTTCTCAAACATGTGTTGATGGGGAAGGGGGGGTCTAACTGAGCCAGTGACCCCTTGCTCAAGCCAGTGACCTTGGGCTTCAAGCCTGTGACCTTTGGGCTCAAGCCAGTGACCATGGGATCATGTCTATGGTCCCAAACTCAAGCTGATGACCACATGCTCAAGCTGGTGAGCCCATGCTCAAGCTGGCACCCTTGAGGTTTTGAACCTGGTACCTCAGCATCCCAGTTCAATTGATGTTCTGTCCACTGTGCCACCACCAGTTAGGCACTTAGCCTGGGGTTTTCACGAATGATTTGAAAGTGTTTTTCTACCATTATTGTATTGGAATAATGCATTGCATGACCTTAGATGGGAACACAGCCAATAAGAAAAGAATGTTTAGCCAAGAGAATTGTTTTGTGATTTGAAGGTGAGTCATTGGAACAAGTCTATGTGACCGAAAGCAGTTGCTAGATTTTCTTCTCAGTAAAACATTCTCATAAGATTTTACTGTTCCCTTCAAGGCTATTTCTTGAGATAAAAGAAAGGAATGTTGTGGGAACCATAGAAGCAATAGCAGTTAATGCCTTTTGATATTGTATTGTGATTAATCTATCATGCAAATGTATTCTGTGTATCTTTTCTTTTTCACTTTTGTTTTTTTGTATTTTTTTCTGAAGTTGGAAACGGGGAGGCAGTCAGACAGACTCCCACATGCGCCCGGCCGGGATCCATCCAGCACACCCACCAGGGGGCAATGCTCTGCCCATCTGGGATGTTGCTCTGTTGCAACCAGAGCCATTCTAGCATCTGAGGCAGAGGGCACAGAGCCATCCTCAGCGCTTGGGCCAACTTTGCTCCAATGGAGCCTCGGCTGTGGGAGGGGAAGAGAGAGACAGAGAGGAAGGAGAGAGGGAGGGGTGGAGAAGCAGATGGGCTCTTCTCTTGTGTGCCCTGGCCAGGAATCGAACCCAGGACTCCTGCATGCCAGGCCGACGCTCTACCACTGTGCCAACTGGCCAGGGCTATTCCATGTATCTTTAAGTAAAGGTTATGCGGAAGGACCCAGGTTTGAGACCCCGAGGTCACCGGCTCGAGCACGGGCTCATCTGGTTTGAACAAAAAGCTCACCAGCTTGGACCCAGGGTCTCTGGCTCAAGCAAGGGGTTACTCGGTCTGCTGAAGGCCCGCAGTCAAGGCACATATGAAAAAGCAATCAATGAATAACTAAGGTGTCACAAGAAAAAACTGATGATTGATGTTTCTTTTTTTTTTTTTTTTTTTTTTTTGGTATTTTTCTGAAGCTGGAAACGGGGAGAGACAGTCAGACAGACTCCCGCATGCGCCCGACTGGGATCCACCCGGCACGCCCATCAGGGGGCGATGCTCTGCCCCTCTGGGGCGTCACTCTGTTGTGACCAGAGCCACTCTAGCGCCTGGGGCAGATGCCAAGGAGCCATCCCCAGCGCCCGGGCCATCTTTGCTCCAATGGAGCCTCAGCTGCGGGAGGGGAAGAGAGAGACAGAGAGGAAGGAGGGGGGGAGGGGTGGAGAAGCAGATGGGCGCTTCTCCTGTGTGCCCTGACCGGGAATCGAACCCGGGACTTCTGCACGCCAGGCCGACGCTCTACCACTGAGCCAACCGGCCAGGGCCGATGATTGATGTTTCTCATCTCTCTCCATTCCTGTCTGTCTGTCCCTATCTATCCCTCTCTCTGACTCTCTCTCTGTCCCTGTAAAAAAAACAAAACAAAACAAAACAAACAAACAAAAAAGGTTATGCTTGATGCTATGCCAATTTCTAAGTAAACAAGCTTTTTGAAATCTTGTGAATAAAAATAGGACACAGTGCAAACTCGGCTCCAGCGGTGGGCCTTTGCTAGTTCATGAATATTTCGTCTGCTGATCTCTCTCTCTGCGCCCCCGACTCACAACAACACATTATATCAAGTGATTGACACACGAAGCCTTTGGGGGAAGAGGATGTGTACGCTTCCCTTTTTTACAAATAGGAACTCAGAGCATCAGAAGGGTTAAATGAGTGGCCTGAAGTGATGCTAATTTGGAAAGAGCTTCTTGTACTTTGGAATTGGATTTGGAAGTCAAATCCTAGTCACACCAATTACATAACTTCACTAAGCTTTGATTTCCCAACTGTACAGCAGAACAATAAGGTCACGTCCGCGTCCCAGTAAGTTCCCTCCTTTAAGTCACCCTATGTTTGAGCACAACTGGGAGAGCCAGCCACATGGTGAAGCAAAGGCTGGGCTGGGGGGCTGGGGCCCAGCCCAGCTAGTCCCTACCCGAGCGCCCCGGAGCCTCCTAACCCTGGGTTTCTCCAAGGGAGGGCGGAGGGCCCGGGCGCAGCAAAGCGCGAGGGCAGGAGGAGCCTTCAGTCCAGGCTCCGAGGGCCTGGGGAGCCCTTTGATGCCACGAGCTTCACGCTCAAACGCTTGTGCATGTTTGTGCTGTTGGATCAGGTCCTGCCATCTGTACGCGTCTTGCTCGTTGTCAGCAACTAAACCATAATCGAAAAAGCACTGACCTTTAAGTCAGAAAACTGGAATTTCTAGTTTCTGTTCTGCCACCAATTTGCTACTTGGCCTTGTGAGGCCCTTCGCTAGCGGCATGAGGAGGCCCTGGATGGCATTAGGAAATGAGTGTGCGCACTTGAACTTCGAGGGCTTGAAAGCAGAGCCGAGGTCTGCGGGGCAGCTCTCCGTCCCAGGGGAGGGCTGTCCAGCCTGCTGACACTGCCCGCATTGGCCACTTGGACCTGGCGTGTGTGGACACTCAACACACAGCTGTTAGAGGATGTGTTATGCATTTGGGCACCTCAAACCTGTCTAATTTTGTTAACCTGTGTTATTCCAATAAATTCAATAAAAAGGAACCCCCCCCTAAAAAAACCAAATAGAGCCCTGGCCGGTTGGCTCAGTGGTAGAGCGTCGGCCTGGCGTGCAGGAGTCCCGGGTTCGATTCCCGGCCAGGGCACACAGGAGAAGCGCCCATCTGCTTCTCCACCCCTCCCCCTCTCCTTCCTCTCTGTCTCTCTCTTCCCTTCCTGCAGCCAAGGCTCCATTGGAGCAAAGATGGCCTGGGCGCTGGGGGTGGCTCCATGGCCTCTGCCTCAGGCGCTAGAATGGCTCTGGTTGCAACAGAGCGACGCCCCAGATGGGCAGAGCAACGCCCCCTGGTGGGCATGCCGGGTGGATCTCGGTCGGGCGCATGCGGGAGTCTGTCTGAGTGCCTCCCCGTTTCCAACTTCAGAAAAATACAAAAAAAACAAAAAAACAAAAAACACAAATAGCTGTTGCATAAGTGAATAAATGGCTTTAGGTTTGCCCGTTTATCTTTATTTTTTCTTTTCTTTAATGTTTTTTCTTCTTTTGTTTCTTCATTTTATTTTTTTAATTTTTTCCCCCATTTATTTTGGTTTTCCCATTTATCATGGAGACACTGCTCTCGTCACAGTTATGCCGTCCTGGGAAGGGGGTGGGCTACAGAGTCAGACAGATTCCGTCTCTGCTGATAAATATGGGGCAGTGAGCAGACGACTTAACCTCTCTGAGCCTTAGTGTCCTTTATAGTCCTTGTGGGATTGTCATGAGGTTCAAAACAGATGGTGGATTTAAGAAATTTAACACAGTGCTTAGTGCACAGTAAGCGCTCAGGAGATGCTTATTAGCAGTGCTGGCTGCCCAAACAACAAACACTGGCAGTGGCTCCAAAGACCTGGAGCTATGGATACAATAACAGCAACAGCAGCAAGAATAATAGCTCCCTTATGATGGGTAGAGTCGGACTTTGCAACCGGTCAAACGGCTTTAGTTTTTATTGTATTTGTCTGATTTTTGTCTTTATAATCCTGTAAGTTAGGTAGTACCTCCATTTTACAGAGGAAGAGACTGAGGCTTAGAAAAATAAAGTGACAGGTCAAGGAAGGTCCACACAAGCAATAAAGACCAGAGCTTGTGCCAGAATCCAGGATTTTTCATACTTGTATTCTCTGGGGCCTGGCTTGGGGTCCATCATGCCATTGCCCTTCCCTGACAGGGACACAGAGGGACACACTGTAAAAGTGTGTGACAACCTGATCTGATGTGAGACTCACAGATTGGACACCACCCCCGCAAGCCTGGTTCCCCAAGTATCCAGAGCAGCATCACCCATTCTTACACTGCTTCCCACTAGATAGTCAGTCTTCTTTTTCTTTTTTTTTTTCGACAGAGACAGAGAGTCAGAGGAATAGATAGGGACAGACAGACAAGAAGGGAGAGAGATGAGAAGCATCAATTCTTCGTTGAGACACCTTAGTTGTTCATTGATTGCTTTCTCATATGTGCCTTGACCGTGGGGCTACAGCAGAGCGAGTGACCCCTTGCTCAAGCCAGCGACCTTGGGTCCAAGCTGGTGAGCTTTTTTTTTTTTAAATTTATTTTAAGACTTTATTTATTCATTTTAGAGAGGAGAGAGAGGAGAGAGAAGGAGGAGGAGCAGGAAGCACCAACTCTCACATGTGCCTTGACCAGGCAAGCCCAGGGTCTCGAACCGGCAACCTCAGCCTTCCAGGTCAAACGCTTTATCCACTGCGCCACCACAGGTCAGGCCAAGCTGGTGAGCTTTGCTCAAACCAGATGAGTCTGTGCTCAAGCTGGTGACCTTGAGGTCCCAAACCTGGGTCCTCTGCATCCTAGACCGATGCTTTATACAATGAGCTACCTCCTGGTCGGATTCTGTTTTGTTTTTTTTTAAGACTAATTATTTTCTTTTCTTTTAAATTGTTTTATATATTGATTTTAGAGAGAGTAAAAATAAGAAAGAAAGAGAGAAATGTCCATTTGTTGTTCTACTTATTTATGCATTCATTGGTTGATTCTTGTACATGCCCTGACGGGGGATGGAACCCACAACCTTGGCGCATCAGGAAGATGCTCTATCCACCTGAGCTACCCAGCCAGGGTGTCCTTGTTCCTCTTTCACACTGAAGACCCATGAGAAGCATCCTTTTGCAGTAATACATACATCTCCTTAGTCATTCATGGACTTCATGATCAGAACTATATGGGATATTCCCATGGGAACTACAGTACTATGATTTTGTGCAAAAATGAGGTAATTTTCAGCCCTGGTTGGGTAACTCAGTTGGTTAGAACATCGTCCTGATACACCAAGGTTACGATCCCCAGTCATGGCACATTTAAGAATCAACCAGTGAATGCATAAATAATTGGAACAACAAATCGATGTTTCTCTCTCTTTCTCTTTCCTTTCCTCTCTCTCTCAAATCAATCAATACTTTTTTTTGTTTTTGTTTTTAATACGGTTATTTCCCTCAGCATCCTTTCTGATGACATACTATATATTTTTAGACATTTGGGTTGGAGCTTTGGGCAAGGCCAATGTCATTAGGGAACACTTTCAGTATTTACGTGCTTTCTTTCCTCTCCCTGTCCATGCTTGCTTACTTCAGTAAGCAGCGAGAGACCATGAGATGTCCCAGAAGAGCTGGGCGCAGCGAAACGACATCACAGCCGTGGCTGCAATGGTTGATATTGGGACCCTGAACCAGGGCAGCCGTGGCAGCAACAGAATAAAAGGAGCAGGTGGGAAATACTGTTGGAGGTAGAATCCATTGAACACAACAACTTTTTTGCACGGGTAGGAGACAGAAGTAGAAGACATGCTGGAATTCTGAGACGGAATTTAAGAGCAAGGAGCGATGCCATGAATAGAAATGAAAGAGTTCACAGGAGGGCTCATTTTTTGGAAAGGAAGATGACAAATTCAGTGTTGCACCCCAAACAGTGAAGGGCTGGACCTGGATGGACCTACAGGCAGAGGCGGATTTAACGGCAGGTGCACCGGGCACGTGCCCTGGGCCCCAACTTCTGAAAGGCCCCACAAAACTGCAGCTTTCCACTTTTTTTTAATTGATAACAAGTTTGGTTTCATATGTGCAATTTTAACATTAATAGTACATAATATTTTTAATTTATTTAAAAATATGGTTAACATGTATTTTTTTTAGACAGACTCCTGCATGTGCCCGACTGGGATCCACCCGGCACGCCCACCAGGGGGCGACGCTCTGCCCACCAGGGGGCAATGCTCTGCCCCTCTGGGGCATCGCTCTGTCACAACCAGAGCCATTCTAGCACCTGCGGCAGAGGCCAAGGAGCCATCCCCAGCGCCCGGGCCATCTTTGCTCCAATGGAGCCTTGGCTGCGGGAGGGGAGGAGAGAGACAGAGAGGAAGGAGAGGGGGAGGGGTGGAGAAGCAAATGGGCGCTTCTCCTGTGTGCCCTAGCCGGGAATCGAACCTGGGACTTCTGCACGCCAGGCCGACGCTCTACCACTGAGCCAACCGGTCAGGGCGGTTAACATGTATTTTTATTTTCCTGTCTCTCTCTCTCTTTTTTTTTAACAGAGATAGAGAGAGTCAGAGAGAAGGATAGATAGGGACAAACAGACAGGAATGGAGAGAGATGAGAAGCATCAATCATCAGATTTTTTGTGGTGACACCTTAGTTGTTCATGGATTGCTTTCTCATATGTGCCTTGACCGTGGGGCTACAGCAGACCGAGTAACCCATTGCTCGAGCCAGCAACCTTGGGTTGCTGGTGAGCTTTTGCTCAAACCAGATGAGCCCGTGCTCAAGCTGGAGACCTCAGGGTCTTGAACCTGGGTCCTCCGCATCCCAGTCCGACGCTCTATCCACTGCGCCACCGCCTGGTCAGGCTGTCTCTCTCTTTTTTTAAAGGCCTGTAAGGCCAGTAGCCATGGCCACCATCATAGCCGCCTGGCCTATGCAGGTTCAAATTTGATTCAGACAGACTGTAATGAAATAACAGAGCAAGGAACTGGTGGGCCATTCACTTTAATTCTAGCTTGCACCCGGCAGGAAAGAAATACACACAGTGGGAAAACACTTCCCTTTCCATTCAGGGCTCCCAAAGCCACTGACTCATCCGACTTTCCTAGAATCAAAGGTTTCTAGCTCACCAGCCTTATTCACCTCTGTTCCCCATCTCCTTCTCCCTGCACAAACTCTGCACAAACTGGCTTCTCCTTCAGCATTCCACCATCTTGACTGCTTCTCCTCTCCTCCACGTGGTATTGCTCTGCTTTCCTCCAGCATGGGCTCCTCTGCTCCATTTTATAGTGTAGAAATCAAAACCTTTAATCCAATATACAAACAAGGAAGTCTCTGATACAAAGTCACTTATCTGAGGTATAATGGGATTCCTCATGAGAGTGCACCACCCCCTATCATGCAACAGTCAAGGGTGTGGGGAAAAGCTTAGTTTTGAAAAGATTTTAGTATTAAAAGGGTGGGAGAGGTTTAGTCTTAAAACTAAGCCTTAAAACAACAACAACAACAACAAACCCCACTAAGCCTTAGGCTATAACAACCCTGCCTGCTTTCATCCTGTCCCCACACCCAATGCAAACTATAAGCGAGCAATCATATATATTATATTTACAAACTTATTTGACCAACAGGGCCCAATATTTTCTTCTGCACCCGAGGCCTCAACGGACCTTAATTTGCCTCTGCTCAAAGGATATATTTGCTAATAACCTATCCATTGATTCTGGGAAGTGACATTGAGTTTGAGGTGTGTTGGTCAAATAAGTTTGTAAATATGATGTATATGTTTGCTCGCTTATAGTTTGCATTGGTTGTGGGGAGACAGACTGAAAGCAGGCAGGATTGTTATAGTCTGAGGCTTAGTTTTAAGATTAAGCCTTTCCCACCTGTAAAGCCAGTATCCACGGCCACCATCACAGCTGCCTGGACTATGCAGGTTCGCATTAGATTCGGACAGTCGGTAAAGAAACAATAGAGCCAAAAACTGATGGGCCATCATCTTTAATCCTAGCTTGGACCTGGCGGGCAAGTAAAAATACACACTGGGCTCCAAAACCCCCTCATTTAGTGCTCACAAAGCTACTGACTTTATCCAAGTTTCCTAGAATCAAAGGTTTCTAGCTCACCAGACTTATTACCTCTGTTCCCCATCTCCTTTCTTCTCCCTGCACAAACTCTGCACAAACTGGCTTTTCCTTCAGCACTCTGCCATCTTGGCTGCCTCTCCTCTCCTCCACATGGCCTTTCTCTGCTCTCTGCTCTCTAATGCTAATCTCAGGAACCAAGAAAGCAAACTCTCGTTCTGCCCCCATGTAAAGCCAGAAGCCACGGCCAGGGCTGCTATCACAGCAGCCCTCTGGCCCATGCAGGTTCGCATTGGATTCGGACAGTCGGTAAAGAAACAACGAAGCCAAAAACTGATAGGCCATTTTCTTTCATTCTAGCTTGCACCCGGCGGGCAAGTAAAAACACACACTGGGCTCCAAAACCCACTCACATTCAGTGCTCACAAAGCCACTGACTTATCTGAGTTTTCTAGAATTAAAGGTTTCTAGCTCACCAGCCTTATTCTCCTCAGTTCCCCATCTCCTTCCTTCTCCCAGATACAAACTCTACCCAAACTGGCATGTCACTCAGCACTCCGCCATCTTGGCTGCTTCTCCTGGCCTACTCCACGTGGCCTCCTTCTGCTCTCTGCTCTGCTCTCTCCGCTAATGATCCCAGGAACCAAGAGCGCAAACTCCCGTTTTGCCCCCACTTTATACTGTAGCTTCACAACCTCTAATCCAATATACAAAGTAGGGAAGTCTCGAACCCAAAGTCACCTTCTGAGGCATGATTGGATTGCACCACCCCACATCAAAAAGGGTAGGAAAGGCTTAATCCCAAAACCAAGCCCCAGGCTACAAGGATTCCCCCTGCCTTTAGCCCACCCCAACACACATTAATATCACCTGGGCGATGGCCTCCTCGTGTTATCTTTAACAAAGTGAGCATAATACATTTTATCTGCCCAACACCCCATATTATAGTGAAGAAATCAAAACCTTTAATCCAATATACAAAATAGGGAAGTCTCTAATACAAAGTCACTTATCTGAGGCATGATGGGATTGTACCGCCCCACATCAAAAAGGGTGGGAAAGCCCGACCAGGCGGTGGTGCAATGGATAGAGCGTTGGTCTGGGATGCAGAAGGACCCAGGTTCAAGACCCCGAGGTCGCCAGCTTGAGCATGGGCTCAACTGGTTTGAGCAAAAGCTCACCAGCTTGGACCCAAGGTCGCTGGCTTGAGCAAGGGGTTACTCAGTCTGCTGAAGCCCCGTGGTCAAGGCACATATGAGAGAGCAATCAATGAACAACTAAGGTGTCACAACAAAAAACTGATGATTGATGCTTCTCAACTCTCTCCGTTCCTGTCTGTCTGTCCCTATCTGTCCCTCTCTCTGACTCTCTCTCTCTGTCTCTATAAAAATAAATAAATAAAAAGAAAATTTTAAAAAAAGGGTGGGAAAGGCTTAGTCCTAAAACCAAGCCCCAGGCTACAAGGATCCTACCCCCAACACACATTAATATCACCTGGGCAACAGGCTTCCATGTGGCCAGCGCCATTTTTAAAGTAAGCGTAATATATTTTATCTGCCCAACACTCGTATAAGTCAGTAGCTTTGGGAGCCCTGATTGGAAATGGAAGTGTTTTCCAACTGTGTGTGTTTCTTGCCTACTGGGTACAAGCTAGGATTAAAGCTAATGGCCCACCAGTTCTTGGCTCCATTCTTTCATTACCATCTGTCCAAATCCAATGCGAACCTGAACAGGCCAGGTGGCTGTGATGGTGGCTGTGGCTACTGGCTTTACAAGGTGCTAGTGGGGCATTCAGCTTTGCATAAATAGGAGGTAAGTAGATGTAGATTCAAGATAGAGAGTCATTGCAGATGTAGTCCCTAAAGGAGAAAATGTTGAGTGAGCCAAGGGCGAGAACATTTAGGGGGAGGGGAGGAAGAGAAACAGATAGAGGAAACACAAAAGGGGTTCCCCTAACAGTAGAATCAGATTGTTGGTTAAATAAGTTTGTAAATATGATGTATATGTTTTCTCACTTATAGTTTGCATTGGGTATAAGCAGGCAGTGTTGTTATACCCTAGGCTTAGTTTTAAGACTAAGCCTTTCCCACCCTAAGTGACTTTGTATCAGAGACTTCCTTGTTTGTATATTGGATTAAAAGTTTTGATTTCTGCACTATAAAATGGGGCAGACCGGGAGTTTGCTCTCTCTCAGTTCCTGCATTAGAGAGGAGAGCAGAGAAAGGCCACGTGGAGGAGAGAAGAAGCAGCCAAGATGGCGGACGGAGTGCTGAAGGAGAAGCCAGTTTGTGCAGAGAGAAGGAGATGAGGAACGGAGGTGAATAAGGCTGGTGAGGTAGAAACCTTTGATTCTAGGAAACTCGGATAAGTCAGTGGCTTTGGGAGCCCTGAATGGAAAGGGAAGTGTTTTCCCACTGTGTGTATTTCTTGCCGGCCTGGTGCAAGCTAGGATTAAATCTAATGGCCCACTAGTTCCTGGCTCTATTATTTTATTACCATCTGTCTGAATCAAATGCAAACCTGCATGGGCCAGGCGGCTGCGATGGTGGCCGTGGCTACTGGCCATACACAGACCATGTGCTGTCAAAGGACCAAGAGAATATGGGATTACAAGAGGAAAGGGAGGTCAGCTGGCCAGATGCCTCTAAGAGGTCTTGGACTTGCTTATGACCTTTCAGAGAGGGTTCTAGAAGGCTTGATGGGAGCAGGGTCTGGAGTTTGTGTTCTAGAACTCAGTGTACCTTCTGCTGGCTGCTGGCTAGACCTGTTATCTCCCTGACCATCTGTGTTCTCTTCTGTAAAGATAAGAGTATTAATACGTTTGGCCTCGATGTGAAGGACGAAATAGGGAGAAGGAAGGATAAAACCACCATCTACTGAATCCGTTTTCTGTACCAGGCATTGTCCATTATTTGAGTTCTTTGCCCACCCGAACCTAACAGGATTACAGATTGTGATGCTCAAACAAATGAATGGGAGATAGAGAGCAGGCCCCGACAGGGCTGACTGCTCACTCACAAAATTCAACAATTAGGGACTATGAAAGATAGGGGCCATGACTTGATAAAAAAAGTCGACTTTGAAGATTTTTTTTTCTTAAGATGAGGGTACCGTGGCTGTATTTATCAATCAAGGCAACAGAGAGTGGTCTGCATAGGCAGCTGGTTCTCTGCCCATGTGGGGATCTGTGTCTGAAGCACCTGTCCTCTCTGGGTGTCTTTCACTTTCACTCTCTCTCTCCCTCTGAAGAACTTCGGTGACCCTGCCTGTCTCCCAGCGGACATCAGAGACTCCTTGCAAGGGGAAGATGGAAAGCCCCCCCCCACCTGTCTTTTGGGGACTGGTGCCACTGACTGCAGCACTCCGGGCCCTGTCTTTCCATTCTACCCAGGTTTTTTGTTTTGTTTTGTTTTGTTTTTTTCATTCTTCCAAAGCTGGAAACGGGAAGGCAGTCAGACAGACTCCCGCATGCGCCCGATTGGGATCCACCCGGCACGCCCACCAGGGGCAACGCTCTGCCCACCAGGGGGCGATGCTCTGCCCCTCCAGGGCGTCGCTCCGCAGCGTCCAGGGCCACTCCAGCGGCGGAGGCAGAGGCCACAGAGCCATCCCCAGCACCCGGGCCATCCCCTCTCCAATGGAGCCTCGCCGCGGGAGGGGAAGAGAGAGACAGAGAGGAAGGAGGGGGGAAGGGGCGGAGAAGCAGATGGGCGCCTCTCCTGTGTGCCCTGGCCGGGAATCGAACCCGGGACTCCCGCACGCCAGGCCGACGCTCCACCGCTGAGCCAACCGGCCAGGGCCTCTACCCAGGTTTTCACGCACGTGGCTGAGAGGACATGAGCTCTAAGCCACACAGGCTGGTCTCTTGTTTCTGATACAGTGTGACGATGGTGTGGAATTCCTGGTGAGTGCCCCCTGAAGCTGCAGTCCTTGGTACTGCGAGAGGCAGTGGGAGGGGTTCTGTGGGGCAGAAGGAAGCCATGGGAACCTCCTCCCTCTCTGAGGTCGCCTGTTTTCCTAAGTGACTCTGGAGTCAGCTGGATACTATGGGCTTTTCTCTAAGGGAACAGTCTTACCAGTCCATCCAAGCAGTGAGAGCCATAAATACGAGTAGAGAGAGAGCAGATGGGGACAAAACAGTGTCTGCTGTGGGCTTCAGCCTTCTCAAGTGAGGTCAGGCCCCTCCTCCTGCCCCCTCCGGAGTGCTTCAGTGGCCCTGAGCTGAGCTTGCTGTTTCCAGGGCTTCTTCCCTACCTCCCAGCCCAGCCCCAGCCTGCCTCCCGAGATCGCTTTCCACACCATAGATCTTGGTCACAGCACACTCCTGCTTTATGCATATTCTCACCTCCTCCAGGATAAAGGCCTCCATCCTTACCAAAGCATGCGAGGCTTTCCCAGTTTGATCCCAGCTCACGGCAGGTTACATCCAGAACCCTCGCCAGAACCAATCCTCACTGTTTCATTCATTCACTCATTCATGTATGTTGGAATCCGTGGGAGTCCGAAAGACCAGAGTCACAGGCTTTATTGAAAGGAAGAAAGGAACCCCGCCAGGCACTTCTCCTGGGGGAGAAGAGCACCGGTTACAGACTAGGGGCGAATTATATAGTGTTTGGGAGAGCCTGAGGGGATACTGAGGCAAAAGTCCTGGTATGTTCCCTTTTACGGTTTTAGGATTTCAGCTTTCTGGAATGCTCCTTCTTGGGGCAGATTGATCAGCTTTCTGGAATTCCTCTGTCTCAGGGGCGATAGTCCAGTAAGGGTGAGGTCTGACAGGTAAGTGGAACATCAAGAGGGCAGTTGGCCTGACCTGTGGTGGTGCAGTGGATAAAGCGTCGACCTGGAAATGCTGAGGTCGCCAGTTCGAAACCCTGGGCTTGCCTGGTCAAGGCACATATGGGAGTTGATGATTCCAGCTCCTCCCTCCCTTCTTTCTCTCTGTCTCTCCTCTCTCTCTCTCTCTCTCCCTCTCCTCTCTAAAAAATGAATAAATAAATAAATAAAAATTAAAAAAAAAAGAGGGCAGTTTGGGATTCACGTATCTATCAATTCACGTCTTCAGCAAATGTTTCTCAGGGCCTACTCTGGGTAGGCCCTACGCTCAGATCTGCTGGGAACCCCAAACCCTGGCCGGTCCACACTTCTTGTCCACTCCAAACATCCTCGCTGCCTTTCAGGGCCTGGTGACTTCTCACACGCCCTGTTCTCCGTGAGCTATATTCCCTGGGTCTCCCTTTCAGATAGCCCTCTTCCTCTGAGCACCACAACCTTTAAATTTTTTTCATTAAATTTATCTATGTATTGTGTTAATCTCTCTTCTGAAAAAATTGCAATGTTGGGTACTATTTCAGTAAGCCTTTAACAGGCATAGAAGTCAGTGTTCCTAGCGTGTGCTTCATCCTCTCTTATCTTGTGAGCCAGGCTTTTGGTTTGGATGTCTGTTCCAATCTTCAAAACCAAAGGCCTTGTTCTCTTTCTGCCCAGAGTTTGCAGCATGAATGAGGGACGCTGGAGATGGATACCAGCATGATATGACAGTGCTATAGAGACCCACCACTGCGGGAATGGCATGCAAGGGACCGGTGTGCCACCCCCACTACCCTGTACCCCACCACTTGACCAGAGTGAGCTTCCCCTACAACCCCTGCGTCAGGTTGCTCCCCGCAAAGCTTCTACAATGGCTTCTTTCCACTGACCGCATTAGGAGAGAGGCTGTGTGATGTCTGGAGGGGGCACACCTGTGCCCCTTGTGCATTTGGCTATTTCATCTCTCCTAAACCTGTCCCTCCATGTTTACATACAACAATCCGGCCTGTTCACCTCACAGGGTTGGAGTGAGACACTGACAAGGAGAGAATGTCTCCTTTCATGGACCTGGAAATCATCCTATTGAAATCTGACGGCCCCTTATTAACTCCTGATTTCCAAGGTCTTCCTCAGCCCCCCGCCCCCATCCTTACTTCCCACTTGTTCTCAACCAGCCTCCTGCATCCAGGGCTCCTGGCCAGCCCTGTCCTCAGGGCACTGATCTAAGCAGCTTCATTTGGCTGTGGTCTGGGGGCCTGCTCCTCCACCTATCCTTTTAACACCCCCATCTTTATTTTCCGGAGCCTCTACTACAACACTGCCTAATGAATCGTGTGTGGTCCTGTAATGTTCCATGTTCGTCTCCCAACTAGGCTGTGATCTTCCTGCATCCAGGACAAGGACCTGTACTGTTCATGGTCGCGTCCCCCGCTGCCCCCACAATGGCGCTTCTTCCTCCCCCCACCATGACGCTTAGCACAATAAAAGCAGAAGAGATTATTTTCTAAGATCGTCTAGTTACAGGGTTCAGCGCCGTGGGCGAGTTCGAGGCCGGCTCATTCTCCCAGGGAGGCAGCAGGAAGGCGCCAATGCGGAAAGCGCAATGTGGAGATACTGGAGTCCCGTTTCCAGAGCATTGGGGAGGGGCGTCACCTAGCCAAGCCAGTGCCGAAGTGCAGCTCGCGGGCCGGGTGGCTCGGCGCCACCCATCCGCCAGCCTGCCCCAACCGCGGCGAACAGCGCCGCGCGGCCGACCCGTCTTTGTGCCGGAATCAGGTGCAAACTCTGGGAGTGCGGGGCTTGCGCGCACGCGCTCAGGAGCGCGCGGAACCTAGCAGCGGCCTCAGCTCGCCGGGCATGCTGCTCTGGGATGTCCTCCTGCGCCCCAGGCGGGGGCAGTAGAAGGGAGGAGGTCGGACACGTAGCCAGCCTCGCGGCTGGGCCCGACTCGGCGAGGCCGGGCGGGCGGGGGAGCCGGGGACAGCAGCTCCAGCCCGCTGGCCTTCGAAAGATCCTCCTGGGCCAATGGCAGGCGGGGCGACGAGCCCGGATTGGTGCAGGCGCTCTGCTGATCACTGTGGAAACCCAGGCGGCGGGGAACGCGGGAGGATGCGGAGCTCGGGGCGGGGGGAGCCAGAGGGGCGGGCGGAGGAGGCGTCGAGGGTTTGAGCACCCGAGTTTTTACTGGTGGCAAAAGTCCCTCGCGGGCTGGCGGGCGGAGGGCGGGGCGGAGGAAGGGGACTGCTTAGGGGCACTGGGAAGCCAGGGATATTCCGAGGGATATTTGGCAGCACACTCCCGAGCAAAGTCGAGGAGGTTGGGGGAGGGGGCGCGGTGGGAGGAGGAGTAGGAGAAGACAAAAGCCGTAGGCGGGGAGGGCCCGGCCGCACACTCGGGCAACCGGCGCCGGGAGGCCGCAGTGCACGGGGGATCCCGGTCGGTAGGCAGCATGGGGAAGGGGGGGAACCAGGGAGAGGGGGCCACCGAGCGCGAGGCGCCGATGCCCACCTTCAGCTGGGAGGAGATTCAAAAGCACAACCTGCGCACCGACAAGTGGATCGTCATCGACCGCAAGGTCTACAACATCACCAAATGGTCCAGCAGGCACCCGGGGGGCCACCGGGTCATCGGGCACTATGCGGGGGAAGATGCTACGGTAAGGGTTTGGGGGTTCTCTTGCCACTTTTCTCTGCTGAAGGCGGGAGTTAGGAACCATGGGTCCCAGGGCGCCAAACCTGCACCGCTGAAGGGAGTACAAGGCGCCCAGGAAGGAAAGAAAGTGTGTCTGCGGCGCTCATCCGCTGCTCCGAATCTTTGTCCCATGGGACAGCGGGGCCAACCTGGCGTGGGAGTCTGCCTCGGGAGGCAGAGCCGCGATGGCGGTCGGAGCAGTGGAGAATCGTGCAGGATCTACCGCGCGCGCTGGGACCCACGCGTCCGCTTCTTCTGCGGGATTCACTGGAGCTAGGGACGCCCCAAAGAGGGCGCTCGGGCCCTAGGACTTTGGCGCCCCCGGCGTAGAAGATGGCCGCCCGGGGCGCTAAGTAAAAGCGCAGAAAAGGAGCCAGGTGTGGGACCCAGAGCGCGACTCTTACTTTCCAGGCGAACTAGGGGGCGGGGAAGGAAAGCCCGTCCTCGGCCCGGGCTTCCTCCTGCCTGGAGTCTGGTCTATGGAGGTCCGCAATGGCTGCCTCGGAGAGACTGTCTGGGAGCTCCTGTTCCCACGCTCTTAAAGACTCCCAGGACCCACCTCACTCCAAGGATCAGCCTTCTTGGGGACTCGGGTGAGAACTTGGGGGAAAAGGAGAAAGGGCTGGAACTTGCAAAGCCCAGGTCGAAAGGCGTCGTAAACTGCGTGAATTTAGCTGCACTGGGCTGGCTTGGCAACAGGTCCAGCTGCACCCGAGGTTACTCTGGGACGTTCAACTCAATGGTCCTCTGTTTTAAATCCGGCCAGGAAGGCCCTGGCCGGTTGGCTCAGTGGTAGAGCATCGGCCTGGCGTGCAGGAGTCCCGGGTTCGACTCCCGGCCAGGGCACACAGGAGAAGCGCCCATCTGCTTCTCCACCCCTCCCCCTCTCCTTCCTCTCTGTCTCTCTCTTCCTTTCCCGCAGCCGAGGCTCCATTGGAGCAAAGTTGGCCTGGGCGCTGAGGATGGCTCTGTGGCCTCTGCCTCAGGCGCTAGAATGGCTCTGGTTGCAACAGAGCGACGCCCCAGATGGGCAGAGCGTCGCCCCCTGGTGGGCATGCCTGGTGGATCCCAGTCGGGCACATGCGGGAGTCTGACTGCCTCGTTTCCAACTTCAGAATAATAAAAAATAAAAAAATAATAATAAAAAAATCAATAAATCCAGCCAGGAATGCCCTTGCCTCATCTCGCACAACCCCTATCCCAGAAACTTCTAAGGTCAGACTTTCAGAGCATGAAATGTACTAGCTGGGGATATAGTTTAATAACGGTGGAGTGAGAACTGGACATTCTCTTCCCTCAACCCCCACCCCCATGGGAAATCCGGGAAGAGGATTTGGAGAGAGAGGACGAAACAGGCTAGGAGTCAAGAGAATTTTGTTTTTATTTATTTTAACATTTTTTATTGATTGATTTTAGTGAGAGAGGAAGGGGAGACAGGAACTCCGATCTGCCCCTGTGTGTGCCCTGGCCGTGATTGAACCGGCAGCCTCTACACTTTGGAATGATGCCCTAACCAATTGAGCTAATGGGCCAGGGTGAGAGTTTTGTTTTTAGGATGTTGAGCAGGTACTTTGTCCCTTGGGACAGGGAGCTGACCTCTTCCTCAGAGTTTGGGGGAGTGACTCTATGATGAGCCACAAAAGTTTGGGGAGGGGACTGATGAGCAGGTAGAGGTCGCATCCCCTGAAACACTTTAATGCACTGTTAGGAGTCAATCAAAATGCAGTCAGATCCTCACAAGAGGCTGAGAGTCAAGGAAGCTCATAATTCAGTCTCCGTAGGGAATTTTCCTATTAAGAACTTCCTCCTCCTCCTCGTTGTCCTCGGAAAGATGACCTAATGGAAGGGCAAGGGCAGTTGTCATTTGGAACTTGTGCAGAAGTTGTAATTTTTTGGCCTTGCCTGTTGGAAAATAGTTGCTTAATTTTTACAGTTTACAAATCTCATTCATATTTAGTACCTCATTTAGCTTGGGAACAACGCTAGAGGCCTGTCCGATTGGTCATTGCTCTTAGGTTTAAACACTTGCTCAAGCCCTGGCCGGTAGAGCGTTGGCCTGGTGTGCGGGGGACCGGCCAGGGCACATAGGAGAAGCGCCCATTTACTTCTCCACCCCCCCCCCCCTCCTTCCTCTCTGTCTCTCTCTTCCCCTCCCGCAGCCAAGGCTCCATTGGAGCAAAGATGGCCCGGTCACTGGGGATGGCTCCTTGGCCTCTGCCCCAGGTTCTAGAGTGGCTCTGGTCTCGGCAGAGCGACGCCCCAGAGGGGCAGAGCATCGCCCCTTGGTGGGCAGAGCATTGCCCCTGGTGGGCGTGCCGGGTGGATCCCGGTCGGGCGCAAGCGGAAGTCTGTCTATCTCTCCCCATTTCCAGCTTCAGAAAAATACAAAAAATATATAAATAAATAAAAAATAAACACTTGCTCAAGCAAGTACCGTATTTCCCCATGTATAAGATGCTCCATTTAAGACGCACCTTAATTTTTGGGCCCGAAATGTGAAAAATATGTATTACATAAAGTTATTGAACTCAGGTTTTATTCATAATAAAATTTGTACAACTTCTCATCACTGTCAAAAAAGTGGGAAATGCAAGAAAAAAAAATCTACAACCACTGTGTAAGGAGCACCCAGTTTTTAGACCCCAATTTTTCGGAAAATGGTGCGGCTTATACATGAGGAAATACGGTAGCCCCTGGGCCTAAACAGAAGACCTACCATCACTGAGTCTTCCCTCCCTATTTCACCTCTGGTCCCGGATACCTCACTGCTCTGCTCTGCTGTGGCAAAAGGAACCCTCACCTGTGTCCCAAGGGTGTCTGCTCTTCTCATGTCACAGTCCCCACGGCAGAGCTTTCCCCACTGGGGACTTGCATCTTCCGCTATAATTTCGCCACTCATTCATTCAGTGTCACCATGGCTCAGAGCTGGGCCCCGGGCACAAAGATGAGTAATCCACCCACGGTGACGGCCTCTGCTTGGTTTGCTTCCTTCTTTCCTCTCCGGCTGGGGCTGGACTGCGGGCCCTCTGTCGCTAGCTGCCAGCTCCCTCCACCCGCCTTGTGCAGCACTGGCCTGCCTGTCCCCTCCTAGAGCCCAGAGGAGAGGAGAGGTCACTCTATCTTACCCTGCTCCTACGCTGTTCTTGTGGAAGGGCAACAGGTTGAAAATGGAATGGCTCTCTATCCTCCTTTAGACAAGACAGGAGGGTCACAGAGGCAGAGGACCCGGGTTTGGGTGCCTGCCCTGTCAGGACATTTACCTGGACAGGACACTCACCTGGAACTTCCCTTTCCAGGTCTAGGAGGTGGGAAGCTTGTTGTCCGGCTTAAGTGGGCTGCCCGGGAGGTCACTGTTTAAACTTCAGAAGGCTCTGCAGCTGTGAGGGATCATTACAAGTGTATGTTTCCAACACGCTCAGTGGGGAGCTCAGTGGGGAGATAGGAAAAGGAGTGTGAAGAAGGAGAACCTAAGTGACCCCACTTTTCACCAAAGGAAAAAGCATTTCCGGCAGTAGAAGCTCCTCCCCTGGTTGTGCCTGCGGGCAGTTTGTTCTGCTCTTTCAGGTGGATCTGGGAGGAGGGGTCCAGTGCCTGCTCCACAGCCTCAGGGGAGATCCCACACCCAGCCCAGATACTCTGCTCTTAGGAGAGATGCAGAAGCCTATTTCCCCACTGGAACCCCGTCAAGCCCAGGCTTCCTGCGTGGGGCCTCGTTCCTATGTAGCCCACCCTCTCAACCCCCAGCAGGGCATGTACTGGCATCAGGGACACTCACCAGGGGCTCTAACCCCCAGCAGGGCATGTACCCGGCATCAGGGACACTCACCAGGGGCTCTAACCCCCAGCAGGGCGTGTACCGGCATCAGGGACACTCACCAGGGGCTCTTTGGGCACAGCACCGTCCCACCAGCCTCCATTGCTTCTTTCTCTTGGAAGGGACATGGCACGGGGGCTTCCTACCGTGCCTGCATCTCTGCTTTGGAAAGGAAGTCCACGTCTCCGGCCGTACCACCCCGAGTGCGCCCGATCTCCCTCTGATCTCGGAAGCTAAGCAGGGTTACGGCCTGGTTTGTGCTTGGACGGGAAAGGAAGTCAGCATCCCCCTCTCCAGCTGAGATCCCAGGGTCCCTCCTCTGCTTCTCCCTCTCTCACCACGTGTGTGTTCTGCACAGTCCCGGTTCCCAGGGCTGCTGCCTGGAGCATTGTATGCCTGGAGCTGGCTCCTCCGCACTTCTGAGTCCCGCACTTCTGAGTCCCGGACTTAGTGCCCGGGGTGAAACTGGATTAGAGACCAGCCTTGCTCTGCAGAGAAGGTGGACACAGCCAGAAACAAATCATGGCACCTAACACCTGGAGTGGGGCCGGGATGGGGATCATGTCTTCTTGCAGAAGTTAGCTGGCATGGAGCTGGGCCATGGCAGAGGCAGCAACTGTGAAGGCCAAAACGTGTGACATACTCTTGTCTTGCGTGCGGGAATCGGGGTGCTCTGGCCCTCCCTCCTGCTGCCTAACTCCTTTACCCACGACCTATCCTGCTGGGGATGCGGTCTGCTCTGCCTGTTTGCTACTCCTTTCTCTTCACCTATACCCTTGGCCTTTTCCTGAAAAGTCCTTGGCTTCCCTTCCCATCAGAAGAGGATAGAGCCTGGTTCCAATTCTTGTTCCAAAATCAACCTCTGGGCCGCCGCTGGCCTGCCTGGCCCCACAGCCTGCTCCGCAGCAGCAGGAACTTCTGTGACACAATGGCCATTGGGAACCTTCTGCAAGTGCACGTGGCACATCTGGGACATGGAAGGGGGAGACACAAACAGTGATCACCTCTGGAAGGAAGAGGAAACTCAGTTTGACTGAGGTCTTTGTATTCACAATGGAAAGCTCTGGAGTGTGACCAGGGACAAGTAGCTTCGTCTCCCTCGGTCTCTTCTCAGCTCTACAATAGGATCTGTCTCAGAGTTGGGTCCAGATTAATGGCTTGTGTCTGCAGAGCCCACGGCGCAGTGGCTAGCCCACGTAACCTCAGCGTGCGGCTCCTCTACCAACCACCAGTGTGTGAGTGCTGGAGAAGGTGAGGTGTTCCGGTGTTCCAGCGCGTGAGCTGAGTTGTGCAAAATGGCAGGAAAAGTCTGAATGTGAGGAAGGGGAGGGCCTCTTGGGGCTGGGGGTGCACAGCCATGGGGTCCTGAGGTGATTGCAACAAAAGAGACAGGCATGTCCTCTCCTTGTCTTTCATACTCTAGTGGGGAAGACAAGCAATAAAGAAGTAAGCACAGGTAGTCCCCGACTTACAATGGTTTGACTTAGGATTTTGACTGTACAATGCTGTGAAAGTGATATGCGTAATGCATTGCATGAGATAATAATTTTTTTTTTTTTCCGAAGCCAGAAATGGGGAGGCAGTCAGACAGACTCTCGCATGCGCCCGACCGGGATCCACCTGGCACGCCCACAAGGGGACGATGCTCCGTCCATCCGGGGGTGTAGCTCTGTTGTGACCAGAGCCACTCTAGTGCCTGAGGCAGAGGCCAAGGAGCCATCCCCAGTGCCCGGGCCATCTTTGCTGCAATGGAGCCTTGGCTGCGGGAGGGGAGGAGAGAGACAGAGAGGAAGGAAAGGGGTAGGGGTGGAGAAGCAGATGGGCGCCTCTCCTGTGTGCCCTGGCCGGGAATCGAACCCGGGACTCCTGTACGCCAGGCCGACACTCTACCACTGAGTCAACCGGCCAGGGCCAGATAATCAATATTTTATTATAAAGTAAGCTTTGCATTAGATGGTCTTGCTGACTGGAGACTAGTGTGTGTTCTGAGCACGTTTCAGGTAGTCTGGGCTGAGCCACGGTGCTTGGTAGGTTAGGTGTATTGCGTGCGTTTTCTACTTCCGATGCAGTACTTTCAACCTGCAATGGGTTCATTGGGAGGCAAACAATTTCATTTTCGTCTGCACTGTAAGTTGAGGAGTGTCTGTACATGATGCAGCCTGTGATGTTGAGAGCTGCTCTGAAGAAGATAGAAGACGTCTCAGAAAGTGTGGGGCTGGAGGGTGGCCGTTTCAGATGGGGTGATTGGGAAAAGCCTTTCCGAGGCGCATCCCAAATGGAGCCAGCCATAGGACACTGTGGGAGCAGGATTCCAGGCAGAAGGGAAGAGCTGTGCAAAGGCCCTGGGGTAGAATGAGCTTGGTGTGTTCAAGGGTGTTTTCTACCAGGCCTGCTCAGAAAACTGCCGGATCTACCAGGGACAATGAGACAGTCCAACAGCAGCGCTCAGCTTGAAGTGTGGGGAGCCCGTCCCTGAGTCAGGTGAACTGGGATTTGATCCTGGCTCAGCTTGATGTGTGGGGAGGCAGTCCCTGAGTCAGGTGAACTGGGATTTGATCCTGGCTCAGCTTGATGTGTGGGGAGGCAGTCCCTGAGTCAGGTGAACTGGGATTTGATCCTGGCTCAGCTTGATGTGTGGGGAGGCAGTCCCTGAGTCAGGTGAACTGGGATTTGATCCTGGCTCTGCCACTGGGAGCACAAGATGCCACCTTCCTGAGCTCCAGGGTCTTCATTGTCAAGTAGGGCTTGAGGCCTCAGGGAGGTAACATAACAGCGCTCCAGCTGCCTGTCTGGCTCCTGGTAACCTGAGAGCTCCACCAGGCCCCCAGCCCCGGCAAGGGCCTGGGGGTATGACCTGGACCTGGCTGGCAGTGGGAGCTGCAGGCAGGGTAAGTGCACTTGCAGACCACTGTACTGAATTGCACCTCTCCGTGAAAAGTAGAGAGTAACCGTTTGTCAGACAAGGCGGTTCCTCAGGAAGCCGCCTTTTATCGAGAACTTCCTGTTCATGTCCCAAAAGCTATGGTCTGATGTGAGGAGGACCAATGAAAGTTTAGGCCCATCTTGGGGAGGCAGCTCTGCTCACCACACCGCCACTGGCGCACCGGGCCTGACCTGGAAGCAGCGCTGGGCCCTTCCCAGGGCCTTGGAACATCGGAGCCTGGAGGGTCCTCCCTTTGCAGGGTGGGCCCAGCTGGTCAGGACTGGACCCCAGGCCTCCTCACTGCTGGCTGTGGTCCCTGGAATAGCAACAGGTCTCTTCTCTAAAAATATACATCATGCGATCCTCTGCCACCATCTCTTTCCTGTTCCGGGGGTGGGGGAGGGTGGGGACGACAACCACAGACCTTTTTTTTTTTTTAAGAAAACAACTCTGGGCCCAGCTTTCGTCTGCACAAAGTATTGCTTTGTAAGTCTGTTCTGGACACCTATAGAACAAAGACCAGGCAAAGACTTGGTGCTAGGCAGGGGTGCCGTAAGGAAATGGGAGAACACGGGCAATTACTACTGCGAAGTCCTGGAGTGGGCAGTGGGGGCGACGGAAAACATTTTTATGCGTTGTCAGCCTTTCCCCCATTTCTCCTCACTTTTTTTCCACTTGAAAATTTCCAAACACACAGAAAGGGTGAAAGAATAAGTAAGTGAACATTAGCATAGCGTCCACCAAGATTGACATTTTAACATTTTGCGCCATTTGCTTACGCCCTGTTTACGCATGCGCAGTCGTGTGGAAACGATTTGTTACCTACCCGCGCAGCCCTCAGTTCTAAACCAGCTTCTCCTCACAATTGGGGTATTCTCCCTCATAATCACAACACCTTTATCAAACTTAAGAAAATTAATAATTATTTTATATGATCAGATACCCAGTCCATATTTAAATTTTCTCATTCAAGTCCAAAAAAAATGTCTTCTAGAACAGCTGGGGTGTTTTTTCCCCATCCAAACAGAGTCTTTCAAATCCAGCATTGCAGGGTTTTTTTTTTAATATCTTTTTTTTTCTCTTTTTCAGTCTCTCTTGATCCTGACATCCCTCTCCCCACACACTCCCAGCTCCCTGCCCCCCCCACGACATGATAGATGCTATATTTCTTATGAGATGATTTACAAAATGTACATGATACGAATAGAAATAACACTGGACAGAAATATGCTAAAATCCTAGCGATAGTGGTCACTGGCTGGGTGGTATTTATTTTCTTCTTTGTTCTGCACATTTTCTAGGTTTGGCCAAACTATGCCCTTTATTATTACTTTATAATCAGAAAGATGAAAATGGACAATTTTTTTTTTTAATTTTAAAACCAATATAGCAATGTTGGAGAAAGTTTGGAAAGTAATGAAAATCAAGTGTCCTGGCTGGTTGGCTTAGTGGTAGAGCGTCGGCCTGGCGTGCGGGAGTCCCGGGTTCAATTCCCGGCCAGGGCACACAGGAGAAGTGCCCAACTGCTTCTCCACCCCTCCCCCTCTCCTTCCTCTCTGTCTCTCTCTTCCCCTCCCGCAGCCAAGGCTGCATCCGAGCAAAGGTTAGCCCAGGCGCTGAGGATGGCTCTGTGGCCTCTGCCTCAGGCGCTAGAGTGGCTCTGGTTGCAACAGAGCAATGCCCCAGAGGGGCAGAGCATCGTCCCCTGGTGGGCATGCCAGGTGGATCTCAGTCATCGGGTACATGCGGGAGTCTGTCTGACTGCCTCCCCGTTTCCAACTTCAGAAAAATACAAAAAAAAAAAAAGCAAGCAAGCCATAATGGCACTGGCTTAACATGTAATAGTTTATAGAGTCTTCCATAAAAATTATTTTCATAATTTCATGCTTTTTCAATTATGAAATAAGCTTTTTTCAGAAGTGCTTTAACCTAATTCTGCATTTGCTTTTAGTTTCACGTTGTCTTAAGCGCACTTTCCACGTGTGGTACTTTCGAGCCTTGTTCTCATTGATAGCGGGGTGCCAGGGTTGTGGGTGGCCCGCTTGGCGGGGTCCCAGGCACCCAGCCGAGGAGCCCAAGGAAGCTCACGTCCTTCCCTGGCCCAGCCGAGTCGAGCCCAGTGCTGGCTCCTGCATCTCTCCCTGGCGCGGTGCATTGTGCTCACTCGCCCAGAGGCAGCCACACATCCCTCTGCGCACCCTTAGTGAGCTCCGGGGCCCCTCATCAAGGCAGAGGCCCGGTGGCACCATGGTGGGAGGTGGGAGGTGGGAGCCGGACACTGAGGGATCCCTGCCCACGGGAGGCCGCATCCGGGTCTGAGTGGGAAGCACACAGAGGTTTTGCTGGTGAGCCCTGCCCTCCCCAGTGGGGGTGCAAGCTGAGGTTGGGGTTCCCACTCACCAGCTACCCCCCTGCCCCCCCCAGGATGCCTTCCGCGCCTTCCACCGCGACCTTGATTTCGTGCGCAAGTTCATGAAGCCCCTGCTGATCGGTGAGCTGGCCCAGGAGGAGCCCAGCCAGGACCGGGGCAAAAACGTGAGTTAGATGGGACCAAGGAAGGAGGGGGGGTTGCGGGGAGGTGAGGACCCCACCTCCAGGTGGAGATAGCTGGGTGTAGAGCAGGGGAGCTTTATGCCAGTCCAAGAGGAGCCACCGCCCATCCCCTGGGGTCAGGGAGGACTGGGAGCCCCTGCGGGAGCACTCCCTCCTTCCCCTATCTGGCTGCCAGGCTGGCTGACCTCTCCACTTGGGACTAATTCAGTCTCAGCTTTATTTTTTACCTGTAGGGCAGGGGTCCCCAAACTTTTTACACAGGGGGCCAGTTCACTGTCCCTCAGACCGTTGGAGGGCCGGACTATAAAAAAAAACTATGAACAAATCCTCATGCACACTGCACATATCTTATTTTAAAGTAAAAAACCAAAACGGGAACAAATACAATATTTAAAATACAGAACAAGTAAATTTAAATCAACAAACTGACCAGTATTTCAATGGGAACTATGCTCCTCTCACTGACCACCAATGAAAGAGGTGCCCCTTCCGGAAGTGCTGCGAGGGCCGGATAAATGGCCTCGGGGCCGCATGTGTCCCGCCGGCTGTAGTTTGGTGACCCCTGTTGTAGGGCTTTCGTGGCCGGGCTGGGCAGAGGGTATGTCCTCCGGAGGTCAGCCTCCCCTCCTGCTGGCGCTCCCTGTCTGCCCCTCCCCTCTTTCTCTCCAGGGCTGATGAGATTGCCTTCACTCCTCCTGGAGCCGGGCTGGTGTCCCACCTGGCCTTCACACGTGGCTGCCACTGTTTTCCCCTTTTCCCTGCTGCTTTTAAGTTGTTGCCAGAGATATTCTTCAGATTATTCACTTATCACCCAGGCTCCCAGATCTGACCTCCTTTACCCACACGTGTCACCGGTCTGCCTTTCAAAGTACCCCGGGTGTGCCTCTGTAGATGCCAGCAGCCCCTGCCAGCCTGCCCATCTCCCAGTAATGCCCACAGTTCCTCAGAGCCATCCTGGGCTCTGCCTCGATGCCCCCTGACCCTACCAGTCCTCCCCTGCCTCCCTCCCTCAGCTCTGGGAGGGCAGGGACTTCATCCTGCCCAGTTTTCCTGTCACCCGCCTCAACCTCCTCAAGGCCTGGTAGGGTACCCAGGACAAGCACGTTGTACCCAGTAGTGGAAACAGCAAGCATTTTATGTGTGGGGGGGGGCTGGGGGGGGTAGAATAGACATAAAATAAAATTTACCACTTTAACCACTTTTAGGTGTACAGTCAGTGGTTTTGAGTACGTTCACACTGTGGTACAACCATCACCACCGTTTATCTCCGGAACGCTTTCATCTTCCCCAAATGAGACCGTCCCTGTTAAACATTCTTCCTCCCCCAGCCCATGCGAAACCCTGTTCTACTTTCTCTCTCTGAATTTGCCCGTTCTAGTACCTCAGATAAGTGGACTCAATCGAGAATTTGTTAGTTTGTGCCTGGCTTAACCGCACATAGCATAGTGTCTTCAGGGTTCATCCGTGTTGTTGTAGCACGCGTGAGCGTGTCCTTCCTTTTTAAGTCTGAATAACTTTCTGATGCGCGACGGACCACGCTTTGTTTAGTCATCCATCCACCGGCAGTATCTGGCTTGTTTCTGCCTTCTGCCAGATGTGAATAATGCTGCCTTGAACACGAGTGCGCAACATGCAAGCTTTTGAGTTGAATGCTTTCTCTGCCGCTTATCTGGTTGTGGACAATCGCACCGTCCCCGGGGCGGTGCCAGGCCCAGGCAGGCGCGTGGTCATGACGGCGCTTGTTGTGCGTGGTGGCTCCGTGGCCGACACCCGCCCTGTGCTCTCGCCCCATAGTCCCAGATCACCGAGGACTTCCGGGCCCTGCGGAAGGCCGCCGAGGACATGAACCTGTTCAAGAGCAACCACCTCTTCTTCCTCCTGCTCCTGGCCCACATCATCGTCATGGAGAGCATCGCGTGGTTCACCATCTTCTACTTCGGCAACGGCTGGATTCCAACCGTCATCACGGCCTTCGTCCTTGCTACCTCTCAGGTGAGGGGTTGACGCCCTCCCCTGTCGCTCGAAGGCCCCGACCGCCCCAGCTCGCGGAGGCCTGGCGGCCTGCGTGCCACCGCCGAGTGAGCACCTGTGGCTCTCTCTCCCCAGGCCCAAGCCGGATGGCTGCAACACGATTATGGCCACCTCTCCGTCTACAAGAAGTCCACGTGGAACCACATCGTCCACAAGTTCATCATCGGCCACTTAAAGGTAAACACCAGCGACCCTGGGCACCTGTCCTGGCCGTTGGTGGTTAGAAGTGCTGTCTCCCTTTGCTCGGAGGCCAGATCCCCTCTCAGGCCAGCTGTGAGCCTCTTTCAAACCCTCCCCTTCTTCGACCTCCCGAGCCCCGACTCCGTATCTCATGAGACCCGCAAAACCAGCGTGTTAGTTATGAAGACAGACACATGCCTCTTGTCTGTTGACTCAATTGATTATGTTGTTTGCTCCTTTATCTAATAAACTCCTTTTATTTGGGGCCAGTAGAGAAACAGTTTCTCTTGATGAATTGGAGTGTTTCCCTCCCTGGGTAATGTGAGCTGTGTAATACATAGAGTTCCTCTTGTTTCCTCCTCCCGGGAGACACAAAGGAGGACTTGGAACGGCGGCCGTCCTTAGAGTCTGGCTTTTGTTAAATGTATCCTCCTCTCTTATGACAGGTCATTTATCTTCATTTTAATCATTTGGTTGTATACAAGTCCTTTATCATAAGCCGTCTCAGATAGGGGTGTGGCAAGGAGATGCTGTCATCGTACAAGTCTTTAGATAAGGAGACTTCCCGCAGTATAGTGAGCAGCTGAGCCAAAGGGCGAGAGTTGTTTAAAACGCAGAAGGTAAGGCGGTTTTACTGTCCACCATACAGATGAGGAGGCCGGCCCCCGGAAGTGGCAAGTTTGTAAAACCCTAGTTGGGCTTGGCATCGACCTGTGCTGATCTGATAGGCGTGGTCTCCTTGGTTTTGGAAATAACATCCTTGGCCAGCTCTCTCTCTGATAGGGATCATCCTCTGCCCCACCCCTTTCCCAGTGACAGCTGCTTCCAAAGAAAGACTGCCACCCTCCCCACCCCGGCTTGGGAGGAGCTACCCCTCCCGGTGAACTTTGAACTTATCCCCCTGCGACCAAGATGCGTTGAGCCCTGGGCTCGCAGACTCCAGATCTGGTTGAGGATGAACTCTCGTTGAACTAGTCACCAGTCCTGCACCAAGTGGTTGGCCTGGCCCTGAGCTGGAAGCTGACAGAGAAACTGGTTTCTTTCCAGAATTTCAGGGGTGAAGGGAAGGGGTGTGCATAGTGGAACGCTTTGTTTCATTCTGTATGCTTTGCTGGCGGATAAAACCCTCCTAGCATCGGAAAGTAACATTTCACTGCTGACCCATGTTATCCCTACATGCTCAACAAAGATGGGCTGTGTCCTGTTTCCGGATTCTGGGCAGGAGCCAGGATGAGGGGTGGGGGCTTTCCTGCCTGATGTCCCTCGGTCCTTGAAGGGCCCTGGAGCACAGCTCTGTGTCATATGGAACAAGGTCAGGACAATAGATTGGCCTCCGTGGAAAACCCTGTATTATGAAATCAGAATTCTGGAATGACAGCAAGGACGGTCCTTGGGCTCAGGGACTAGAGGAGGTCAGGGACATGGGTTCCACTCGTGGCTCATTAGCCCCCACTAGCTCTGTCCTCCGTGCTGTGTCTAGGCCAGTGTCCTGGCCGTGCAGCTCACCCGGGGGTGCCCAGAGCCAGACGACCACAGCTCCTCTGGAGTGGCTCTGGTGTTTGGTGACCACAAAGCTGCAGGCAAGCCTTCTTTTTAAGTTTATATTGATTGATTGATTGACTTCTAGAGAGGGAGAGATCAATTTGTTGTTCCACTTATTCATGCATTCACTGGTTGATTCTTTTTTTCAGAGACAGAGAGAGTCAGAGAAAGGGATAGACAGGGACAGACAGACAGGAACGGGGAGATGAGAAGCATCAATCATTAGTTTTTTGTTGTGACACCTTAGTTGTTCATTGATTGCTTTCTCATATGTGCCTTGACCGTGGGCTACAGCAGACCGAGTAACCCCTTGCTCTAGCCAGAGACCTTGGGTCTAAGCCGGTGAGCTTTGATAACTTTTTTTTCTTAGATTTTATTTATTCATTTTAGAGATGGGAGGAGGGAGAGAGAGAGAAGAGGGGAAGAGCTGGAAGTATCAACTCTCATGTGCCTTGACCAGGCAAGCCCAGGGTTTTGAACCGGCAACCTCAGCATTTCCAGGTTGACGCTTTATCCACTGCTCCACCACAGGTCAGGCTAGGCCGGTGAGCTTTGCTCAAACCAGATGAGCCCGCGCTCAAGCTGGCGACCTCAGGGTCTTGAACCTGGGTCCTCCGCATCCCAGTCTGACGCTCTATCCACTGCGCTACCGCCTGGTCAAGCCTCTGGTTGATTCTTGTATGCGCCTTGACCCCAGATTGAACCTGCAATCTTGGTGTATCAGAATGATGGTCCAAGCAATTGAGCTACGAAGCCAGGGCCAGACAAGTCGTATAAGGCCATTTGTTCCTCTGGTCCCTTTGCTGAGACAAAAAGGGGTGATTATAGGGAGCCCTGATGTTCTAGCACAAGCAGTGAGGACAGTGAACCGGATGCCAGGAGCTTTGAGGGGCTGGGACCTGCTTTTTTTTTTAATGAGAGGAGAGGCAGAGAGACAGACTCTTGCATGCACCCCTACTGGGATCCACCCAGCAAGCCCACTAGGGAGTGATGCTCTGCCCATCTTGGGGTCCTTGCTCCATTACAACTGGAGTCATTTTAGCACCTGAGGCGGAGGCCATGAAGCCATCCTCAGTGCCCGGGGCCAACTCCCTCCAATCGAGCCATGGCTGCAGGAGGTGAGGAGAAGAGAGAGATATATAGAGAGAAGTGAGAGGGGCAGGGGTGGAGAAGCAGATGGGCACTTCTCCTGTGTGCCCTGGCTGGGAATTGAATCCAGGTCTTCCACACGCCAGGCCAATGCTCTACCACTGAGCCAACCGGCCAGGGCTGGGACCTGCTTTTTTAGAATCAGCCTGCATGGCTGTAGGATTCTGTGAGGGAGCCCTCCACATCCTGCCTTCTCCTCTTTCTTCTGCCACTTCTGTTGGACATTTCTTCCAGAGGATTGTCTTTTTTTTTTTTTCTGTATCTTTCTGAAGCTGGAAACCGGGAGGCAGTCAGGCAGACTCCCGCATGCGCCTGACTGGTATCCACCCGGCATGCCCACCAGGGTGTGATGTCCATCGGGGCATTGCTCTGCCAATATCAGAGCCATTCTAGCACCTGAGGCAGAGGCCACAGAGCCGTCCTCAGCGCCCGGGCAAACTTTGCTCCAATGAAGCCTCGGCTGTGGGAGGGGAAGAGAGAGACAGAGAGGAAGGAGAGGGGGAGGGGTGGAGAAGCAGATGGGCGCTTCTCCTGTGTGCCCTGGCCGGGAATCGAACCCGGGACTCCTGCACGCCAGGCCGACGCTCTACCACTGAGCCAACCGGCCAGGACCGAGGATTGTCTTATGTAAGGACAATTCTAAGCAGATGTACCTCTGCTTAACACCCTTTAATCGTTCGGCATTGCACTTAGGGTAAAAGCGGACAGCAGGGCTTGGCACCATCTAGACTCTGCATCTGGAGGTGGAAACCTGGACACCTGCCAGCTGTTCACAATCTCATCTCGGGCCACTGCGGCCAGGGCAGGGTGAGGCAAGGGAGGCATGTACCTCGGGTGCAAAATTAAGGGGACACCAAATAGAAACAACTCAGTAATTGCAATAACTTTTTTTTTTTTTACAGAGACAGAGAGAGATTCAGAGAGAGGGATAGACAGGGACAGACAGGAATGGAGAGAAATGAGAAGCATCAATCATCAGCTTTTTGTTGCGACACCTTAGTTGTTCATTGATTGCTTCCTCATATGTGCCTTGACCGTGGGCCTTCAGCAGACCGAGTAACCCCTTGCTCGAGCCAGCGACCTTGGGCTCAAGCTGGTGAGCTTTGCTCAAACCAGATGAGCCTGCGCTCAAGCTGGCAACTTCGGGGTCTCGAACCTGGGTCCTCCCCATCCCAGTCGGATGCTCTATCCACTGTGCAACCACCTGTTCAGGCGAAATAACATTTTAATGCAATATTTTCTCTTTTTTTCTCCTTTTTTAGGGAGAGAAGGAGAGACAGACAAACATTTACAGGAAGGGAGAAAGATGAGAAGCATCAACTCATAGTTGCGTCACTTTAGGTGTTCATTGACTGCTTTTTCATATGTGCCTTGATGGGGAGGGAGCTACAGCAGAGCCAGTGACCCCTTGCTCAAGCCAATGACCATTGGGCTCAAGCCAGTGATCTGTAAGGTCATATCTATGATCCCATGCTCAAGCCAGTGCCCTTGGGGTTTCAAACCTGGGTCCTTACTGTCCCAGCTTCACACTCTATCCACTGCGCTACCCCCTGGTCAGGCAATGCAGCGTTATCTTAAAAAGCATAATTAATGCAGAAAAATTCGCAATGAACAAAATATCAACTTTTTAAAAAAATTTTTAAATTTTTTTATTTTTTTACAGAGACAGAGAGTCAGAGAGAG
Organism: Saccopteryx bilineata; assembly: GCF_036850765.1. Classification (NCBI taxonomy): domain Eukaryota; kingdom Metazoa; phylum Chordata; class Mammalia; order Chiroptera; family Emballonuridae; genus Saccopteryx; species Saccopteryx bilineata. The sequence goes on from NC_089490.1 coordinate 395,562,997, forward strand.
GGATAGAGAGGGACAGACAGACAGGAACAGAGAGAGATGAGAAGCATCAATCATCAGTCCTTCGTTACGACACCTTAGTTGTTCACCGACTGCCCTCCCATATGTGCCCTGACCGTGGGCCCTCAGCAGACCGAGCAACCCCCCGCTCAAGCCAGCGACCTTTGAGTCCAAGCTGGTGAGCTTTGCCCAAACCAGACGAGCCCGCGCTCAAGTTGGCGACCTCGGGGTCTCGAACCTGGGGCCTCCGCATCCCAGTCTGACGCTCCATCCACGGCGCCACCGCCCGGTCAGGCAACATCAACATTTTTTATTTATTTATTTATTTATTTATTATTACAGAGACAGAGAGTGAGTCAGAGAGAGGGACAGACAGGGACGAAGAGAGATGAGAAGCATCAATCATTAGCTTTTCATTGCGTGTTGCAACACCTTAGTTGTTCATTGACTGCTCTCCCACATGTGCCCCGACCACGGGCCTTCAGCAGACCAAGCAACCCCTTGCTGGAGCCAGCGACCCTGGGCTCAAGCTGGTGGGCTTTTGCTCAAACCAGATGAGCCCGCGCTCAAGCTGGCGACCCCGGGGTCTCGAACCTGGGTCCCTTGCATCCCAGTCCGACGCTCCATCCACTGCGCCACCGCCTGGTCAGGCCCCAATATCAACATTTTTAAAGATCAGTCTGGATTGTGCTGAGCCATATTGGAACTGGAGGCAAAAGGAAAAACTTGTGCCCCTGTCTACATGTTTTATGTGTTCTTTTCTTAATGGTTGATCCCCCTCCCCAGAGCATCAAAGGTTGACAAAGACTTAAAATTGAAAAGCTAATGTATTAAAAGCCCCAACATTAAGCTTATTTATCTTAAGATTTATTTATTGATTTCAGAGAGAAAGAGAGAGAGAATGGGGTGGAGGGAGAAGCAGGAAGCATCAACTCATACTAGTTGCTTCTCACACGTGCCTTGACCGGGCCAGCCTAGAGTTTCAAACTGGTGACCTCAGCATTTCAGGTCGACACTTTATCCGCTGCGCCACCACAGGTCAGGCTAAGTTTGAATATATTATTTATTACCAAAACAGAGTTGACTATTTTATTTCAGTTAATTGGAAATCATTGAAGATCATTGCTTGGTTGAAACTGTCAGCCTTAGCAGTGTTCTCGACTGCTAAACGAGGTGAACCAAAGAGCAGGTTTGGAGAATATCGGAGCTGAGGTTGCATCTGTAAACCTGGGTGCAGTTTTCCTTTCCCCTCGGGCTCTGACGTGGCTCAGCCCCGCACTTCCAGCCGCCGTCCTGGGTCTCAGGCCTTCCTTCGGCTTCTGGAACAGTCCACAGTGCCCCCTCCTGCACCCCGAGGGCCCTCACCTTGGCTCTCGCCCTCTGTCGGCAAAGCCCCTGCACTCGCCTGCTCCCCCCCTCCCAGCCGGCAGACCAGGTGCAGTCCTGAGCGGCCTCCCGGGACCTGTCTGCCTCCAGGGGCCCCATCACTGCGGTGTGATGATGCCCGACTCCCTCGCTAGAGGAGGGCTCGCCTCTCCTTCCCCCCTTCATCCATGGGGCAGGCAGCGTCGCCACCCGCATTCTGAGGACACGGGCCGGGTCGCTGTGCCAGGGAGAGCAGGGCTTCGTGGGAAGGAGGGAGGGTTCGTGAAGCGTAAGGAGGGCTCTGCCTGGAGAAGAGGAATGGGAGAGAATCACAGCAGAGGAATGCCGTGGTCAAAGAGGCTTTGTCGTCACATCTGATCCGTGTGTAGGGATGACCCCTTCTCTGCTGTGCGCAGCCCATCTCGCTGCCCTGTGGTTGGTTATTCATTCAACAAACATCACGTTTGCTGATAATATGCCTTGCCTCTTATTTCTTTGTTCCAGAGATTTTCAAGTTAATTTGTCTCAGAAATGTGGTTTCTTCGACGAGAAGGATAAATGTGTCATTTGATTCCTCAATCCTCTAAGCTCTCACTCGCCGACACTTACGGGTTTTAAGGCCCACCTGCTTATAGGTGCTTGGGGTCACCGTAGAGGCCACAGCTGCTCCGACTTCCTGCCCACGGTGTCCAGAGACCGTGTTTCTCCCACGTAGAATGTTTCTGTTGGCTGTTAGACCTTTCTCGTAGATGGCCAGACCCCTGGCCAGGGCACGGACGGGTCCAGCCACAGCCCAGCGCGGGGTCCTCGTGGCGGGTTAGAGGGGCCCTGCCTCTTTCTGTGCGTCCCGGGGCCGCTGTGTGGAGGCGCGTGCCCGCAGAATGGGGCGAGATCTTGAGCTGGGGAGACAAATCTGCGGCCTGGAAATACATACTCAGGCAATGCTTCTTACCTTCTAGAATCTTGATTTTACACTGACATGTTAGAGCCAGAGAGCTCTTCCCTGTGCGCGTTAGCGATGTAGGCAGCGCTCCCGGTCGCCGTCCCCACGACTCGGTTCTCACCCCTGAGTGCCTAGTGTTGTGTCTGGCTGCTGGTTGGGCTGTCGCTTGCCAACTACTTTGGGCCCTTGTTTTGTTTGAAAAGGCTTTACGGAGATACAGGTCACATAATCTACCATTCGCCCATTGAAAGTATACAAGCCAGTGACTTAACCATCGTCACAGTTAATTTTGGGATGTCTTCATTACCCCTAGAGAAATCCCTGCCTCTTAGCCATCACCTCCTAGTCCTCTCATCCCTTCCGACCACCCCCAGCCCTGGCCCCAGGCGACCGCTCATCTTTCCGTCTCTAGATTTCTCTGTTCTGAACGTTCCATCTAAATGGGATCCTCTACAGCAGTGGTGGTCAACCTGGTCCCTACCGCCCCCTAGTGGGCGCTCCGGCTTTCACGGTGGGCGGTAAGCGGAGCAACCAAAGTATAATATAAATAAAAAGATAGATTTAACTATAGTAAGTTGTTTTATAAAGATTTATTCTGCCAAACTTAGCGAAAACCCGACATAAAATACTTGGTAAGTAATTATTATTCTATGCTTTAACTTGCTGTAACTCTGCTTTATAAATTTTATAAAGTAAAGTTACTTCCCTACTTTATAAAATCACCATTACTGTGGAACCGGTGGGCGGTTAGAAAATTTTACTACTAACGTAGATACAGAAGTGGGCGGTAGGTGTAAAAAGGTTGACTCCCCCTGCTCTCCGTGATCCTCTGGGGCTGGCTTCTGTCATTCAGCCTGAGGCTTTTCCAGGTCCGCCCACGTTGGAACGCCTGTCAGCACTTCACTCCCTTTCAGGCGGGGCGCACAGCGTCTCATTGTACGGCTCTTCCTCGCTTTAATTATCCATCCATAAGTTGGTAGAAGTTGGTAGCCATTTTGCTTGTTTTGCGTAATGCTGCCGGGAACATTCCCGTACACATTCCTGTGTGGCTATGTTTTCATTTCTCTCGGGTTCACGTCAACACCACTTCTTACTGTCCCTGAAACCCCTTACGCAGCCAGGCGCCCAGGAGACGCGCCGAGGGTGGGGGCGTGGCGGCTCGCGCCCAATGTTGGCGGAGAGCGAGACCACCCCACACCTGCCGCCGCTCTCGCTGCGTCGTGGTGCATTGCCGGGGGTCCCCATCACGTCACCGTCACCGTCTTGCTGTTGGGCAAAAACACCTGGAGGCATGGAGTGACGTGGCTTCATTCTGAAGTCCTGGCCACAGGGCGGCCGCGGTCTTTTGTGGGCAGGGACCTTGGGTGTAAGAAAGAACTCGGCCCCGAGTGTTGAGGGCGCTAGCTCCCTAGGAACTCGTCCTGAGCAGGGCCTGTCGCCAGCGGGCTCAGGTCCCCCCGTAGACTGCGCTCCTCACCCCCTTGTCGTCCCCCCCCTCCGCAGGGTGCCTCCGCCAACTGGTGGAACCATCGCCACTTCCAGCATCACGCCAAGCCCAACATCTTCCAGAAGGATCCAGATGTGAACATGCTGCACGTGTTTGTCCTGGGCGAATGGCAGCCCATCGAGGTACGGCGGAGGGGGCGGTGTGGACAGGGTCTGAGGGGGCCCGGGAGAGGGAGTCTGGAGCGTGACTGTCCAGCCGGACCTGACGTGTAAATGGAAACCTCTGCTGGTCGCCCTGAATTATTCAAGCTGGGGTTTCTGTGGAATGGGGTCACATGTAAATAATGGACACAGCTCCTTCTCGGGGGTTTGTGGTGGTGAGATGCCTCCCTTTCTCCCATCGGCCAGGGATGGGGAATCTGGTGTTGGTTTGTGGGAGACACAGTGGTTCCGGGGCTCACGCTTGGTCCCTCCAGGCCAGCTCAAATAGAGCTTATTTGGAAAGTCACAGTCCTTGACCCTGGAAGAGACGTGGCATGTTCTGGTCCACCCGCTTCACCAACGAATGACAAAGCCAGGCTCAGCGAGCGGAGGGGGTGTGCTCAGGGTCACAGATTAGACCGCTAGCCAGTTTCTTCCACTCCGTCAGCCGGCCTTATTTTAATAATAACGCTGTGTTGGGTTTTATTTATTTATTTATTTATTTATTTATTTATTCATTTTTCCGAAGCTGGAAATGGGGAGGCAGTCAGACTACCGCATGCGCCCGAGGGATCCACCCGGCATGCCCACCAGGCGGCAATGCTCTGCCCCATCTGGGACGTTGCTCTGTTGCAACCAGAGCCATCCTAGCGCCTGAGGCAGAGGCCACAGAGCCATCCTTAGTGCCCGGGCCATCTTTGCTCCAATGGAGCCTCGGCTGCAGGAGGGGAAGAGAGAGATAGAGAGGAAGGAGAGGGGGAGGGGTGGAGAAGCAGATGGGCGCTTCTCCTGTGTGCCCTGCCCGGGAATCGAACCTGGGACTCCTGCACGCCAGGCCGATGCTCTACACTGAGCCAACCAGCCAGGGTCTTTTATTATTATTATAAATACAGAGCATACCTGTTATAAGCATTTAAGTAACACAGAAATATACAGAATTTAAAAATGAGTCTGCTGTTATCTTCACCATCACCCTCTCTGCCCCAAATGTCTTGCCCCTGACAGTGACCCCTGCTGACAACATGCCATATATTTCATATGTGTATGTAAACATGCATTTATCTGTTTTTCAAAAGCAAAAATGAAAACTTGCTCTATTCTGCAACTTGCTGCCTCAGCAGACACGGCCCTTTCTGAGCGAGGGGCCCGTCCGTCGGCCTCCGCCTGGGGCGGTCCACTCTCCGCTCTGGTCCCGTTCCGCAGTGTTCTCCACACTGTTCTATAAGACAGGAAAGCTTGGTGTTGCTGGTTCTTAATTTCCTTTTAATGAAAGCACTCCCAGCTTATTTGAAGAGTGTCCTTATTTAATGCATTTCTCTTAAAAAAGGAACCTCTTTGTGACAAACTCTGTTATGGTTCAGTTTACAGAAACATGTCTATGTGGGCTTTGATTTTTGGAAGTTCATTGATGAGGTAAAAAAAGAAAAACAAAGACGAGAACACCCTTGCTGTTTTCACGCTGATCTTAGCATCTCAGAGCGGGCACAGAGTGGGGGCGCGCAGGCCTCGGTAAGGAACAGTGGCTTGAATTTCATCCTCTGCCCAGCGGTGCTGGTGTCCAAGGCCCACAGCGAGGAGGGGAGAGAGCCTGCCCCCCCTCCCAATTCTGGTGTGTACCTCCTCTCTCCCGCTTCCTGTCCACACGAGAGAGAGTCTGAGCAGAAACATGGATTTCCTGTGACATCATAATTCAGAAGAAATTAACCAAAACTCGGTACTTTGGAAGCGTGGGATCTCTGTGCCAAAGTACATGTTAAGAGTTTTTCTTGGAGGAACGTGTGCTGGCTTTGATTGGCGGGGTCTCGCTGGTGGACCTGATTGACTGTCTCTCCCCTGGCCAGTGCAGACTAAGGACCCCTGAGCTAGGTGAGGCTTTATGTTGTAGAGCAGTTGGCTGTCCTGACAGATACTCTGTGTCCCTAACAAGATCTGGTGTCAGCCACCAGTGCTGCCAGGAAGGTGTCTTTCCCGTCTGCCTCGTAGCCAGTGAAACCTCTTCCAACATCTCTTTCTAGACTTTTCTCCGATGCTGGCCTTGGGGCAGAGGATGGGCAGAAGGTGGTGGTGGTGGTGGTGGTGTCTGGTAATCCAGTCGCCAGGAGCATTTGAGCAGCCACGGCCAGGGCCGCAGTGCTCCGTGCGGTCCTCCTGTCTCACTGTGTTGCGTTCCTGGCTGAGCCGCGCCCTGCTGTCCACAGAACTGTGCTGCCCTGGGAGGGACCCTGGTGATGGTGGGGTCTGATGGCACTGGTCCCATGCCAGCCCCACGCACCACACCGGGACCAGCCCCCGAGCTGGGAGGCCAGGGCTCTTATCTCTGCACACCACGAGCGAACCAGCCCAGCCGGGCGCTGCATCCGGCCACCCAGCGCACAGAAGTGTGAGCAGGGGCCCCTCCGAGGGAGCATTCTGCCGTTTGGTCTTTGACTTCCAGGGAGAATTTTTTTTTAAGTTCTTTTAGTTTTCTTTTTATTACTGCTGTTAGAGAGAGAGGAAGGGAGAGAGAGAGAGAGAGAAACAGCCGTACCCGTGGTGGCGCAGTGGATGGGGCATTTGACCTGAAACGCTGAGGCTGCTGGTTCGAGACCCTGGGCTTGCCTGGTCAAGGCACGTGTGGGAGTTGGTGCTTCTTGCTCCTCCTCCCCGCCTTCTCTCTCTCTTTCTCTCTCCTCTTTAAAATGAATAAATAAAGTCTTTTAAAAATAAATAAATAAAATGAAGTCAAAGCTTTTTAAACATTAATTAAAAAAAAGGAAAGAAAGAAAAACAGAAACATCAATCAGTTCCTATATGTGCCCTGACGGGGAATTGAACCCACAACCTTTGCTTATTGGGATAATGCTCTAACCAACCAAGCTATCTGGCCAAGGCTCAGATGTTTCTTTATATGTATTGAGGATGTTTCTCTTTCAGTTTAGTCCTAGATGTTTTCTGGTTTTGTCCTTACGATTGGGGTTTCTCCGGGATGCAGGGAAGCCGTTGACATTTGGCTAGCTCAGGGGTAGTCAACCTTTTCATACCTACCGCCCACTTCTGTATCTCTGTTTAGTAGTAACATTTCCTGACCGCCCACCGGTTCCACAGTTATGGTGATTTATAAAGTAGGGAAGTAACTGTAGTTTATAAAATTTATAAAGCAGAGTTACAGCATATAATAATAATAATTACTTACCAAGTACTTTATGTCGGATTTTCGCTAAGTTTGGCAAAATAAAGCTTTATAAAACAACTTACTATAGTTAAATCTTATCTTTTTATTTATACTTTGGTTGCTCCACTACCGCCCACCATGAAAGCTGGAACGCCCACTGGGGGGGCAGTAGGGACCAGGTTGACTACCGCTGGGCTAGCTAGTTATCTGATATACACAGTGTGTCCACTTATGTGTCACTGTGATTCTAATTGCTTTCCAGTTGATTCTTTTGCGTTTCCTGGGCATTCTTGAAAAGATCACAGCCTTGAAAACCATGGAAATTCAGTCTCTTTCTTTCTTTTTTTTTTCTGAAGCTAGAAACGGGGAGAGACAGACAGACTCCCGCATGCGCTCGACCGGGATCCAGCCGGTACGCCCACCAGGGGCGACGCTCTGCCCACCAGGGGGCGATGCTCTGCCCCTCCGGGGCGTCGCTCTGCCGCGACCAGAGCCACTCTTGCGCCTGGGGCAGAGGCCAAGGAGCCATCCCCAGCGTCCGGGCCATCTTTGCTCCAATGGAGCCTTGGCTGCGGGAGGGGAAGAGAGAGACAGAGAGGAAGGAGGGGGTGGGGGTGGAGAAGCAAATGGGCGCTTCTCCTATGTGCCCTGGCCGGGAGTCGAACCCGGGTCCCCCGCACGCCAGGCCGACGCTCTACCACTGAGCCAACTGGCCAGGGCCCAGTCTCTTTCTGATGGCTCCACACTCTTCCTTCGGGCTCGGGTGTATGACACTCCTGGACCGTCCTGAACAACAGTGATGTCACTGCTCAGTGGCACCCTGTCACGGAGGATATTGTCCCTGTGGCGCTGTGTTTCTGCCTCGCTGTCCAAGCTCCTGGGTGACCGCCCATCTGGGACACTCCCCCCGCCCCTCTGCTGGCCCGCTGCACACCCTCTCGGCTTCCCGGTCCAGGCGGCCTTTCGGGAACAGGCCAAGCGGCCAGTTCTGTCTTGTACTGGCCACGGGCCTCCTCTCCGGGCCCCTGGGCTGGGCTTTGGGGTCTTGCCAGTCGGCCATGCCTGGTGTGGTCCTGTTGCTCACGCTCTTGTGAGCGTGCAGGTTCCCAGAGGCTGGGGCTAGACTTTGCAACAGCTCTCCTCCCCCACCCCTGAACAGACAAGAAGGCCCTTGTCCTCCTTTAGACAGTGTGTTCCGATGCTGAGAAGTCCCCTGCACATGCCCCTGGCAGCCAAGCCCGTAATCCAAGGCTGGCCTTGTGGTCCCGCGGAGAGTCTGGGTACAGGAGGGCCAGCCGGCTGGGGCAGAGGGCTGCGCTCCCCCTCCCCGGGTCCCTGGCCTGTGTCCCTGTCGCCCTCAGCTTGGGAATGCGTCAAAGAGAGCCCTGTATGCCATCCTCTCCTTCTCGGGGTCCGGACACCGGGGAGAAAGCACCCCTGTCCTCCTGCGTCTCAGCCCCACCGCCTGAGGCTTTCTCTCCGTGTGTGGTGAGGGCTGTCCTGAGGGTTACGAGGTCCCCGTGGGGAGGAAGGCAGACCCTTAGCGTGTGAGGCCAGGGCCTCGCACTGGGCTGGGCATGTGGCATGCGGGGCGTCACTTAAGCCTTGTGTAACTGTGAGGCAGAAGCTATCAACAAACCCATTTGATAGGTAGAACAACTAAGGCCAACAGAGAAGAAACAACTCGCTCAAGGTTACAGCTAGAAAAAGCCGCGCCACCAGCCCAACCCAGGCCGTCTGGCTCCAAGCCAGGGCTTCTGGGTCCTATGGGACCTTGCCCAGGGCCACCTGGTAGACATTAGGGAAAGGTGTTTGTTGGGTCACTCCAGCTTTCTGATGAAGAAAGAAGGCAGGAGTCGTCGTCCCCCCCCCCCCCCCCCCCGAGCTTGTACATTCTAAAATATCCTTCCCTGCGCCCACGACATATATGGCTGGGTTTTGGCAGAGAACTGAGCGTGTAAAGACAAGAGGCAACAAGTTAGCCCCACGCCAGGCTAGGCCTCGGCCAACCACAGCTGTACTGTCTGGTTTTCGGAGGAAAACGCCCGCTGGGCCAGCTCCCCCTGACAGACAGCCTTGCAGCTGTCCCTCTCAAGAAGGGACTAGATGCCAGTGACGTTTCAGTGTGTCTCCACACGCAGGCTCACGTGTTCCCGTGACTGACCTTCCCTTCACGGTCCCGAAGTGCTTTTATATCCGCGTCCTCCGCTGGTCCCTCAGTAACCCTATGAAGTGCCCACCAAACCTCCAGTTGACAAATAAGGACCCCAAAGCTCGTGGCGTGGAGGGTGGGGAAGCAGTGTGCTCAAATAAAGAATGTTTCCTGATCTCCAGCCCCTGCCTCCTGAAGCCTGGGAGTCTGCCGCATCAGCAGGGACCCGTCAGCCCTCCACGTGGGTCTGGGGCATGGGAGGTCACCAGCCTGAGGTGGCTCCTATAACCCTTCTTACCCCCCCACCCCAAAGGTTACCAGAAATAAAGGAAAACCATGTGTTTCTTTCTGTGCAAATGCAACTTCAAAGGAATTTCCCCTCCCAGCAGCTCGGTCACCCCCAAGTCCTTCTGTGGGGACACTCTGGTCTCTGCTGACTTGCCCGGGGCCCTCCCCGGGGTGGCCTGTGTGGCCGAGAGGTGGAGAAGGCTCCTGTCCAGGGTCAGAGGCGCCTACGGAGGCTGCCTTGCTGGCCGGTGTGCTGGCTCCTGGGAGGGCATTGGAGCAGAACCCAGGGGCCTGTTCTGTGGGCCATCTGCTCCCCAGGCCCCTGGGTGGCCACACTTTCTCCCCTGGAATGGCCACCTGGGGTTCTCCTGCCACCTCTGAAGCCTCCCTGCGTGGGGCCTCTCCGAGACCGGCCCCAGCGCCGACAGTCATGATAGTCTTCGAGCGAGGGGACACACGTTCTCGGGACGGGTGAGACCCTGCCGAGCACAGGAGGCCGCACGGAACTGAGCGGGTGATTCCGGCGGCACGTCAGCCGGGTGCGCTCTGACCGTGGCTGCCGGCGGCAGGATGCGAGCCTTGGGGACAGGGCGGGGGGGGGGGGCTTTGTCCCTCTCCAGAGCCCCTCTTTTCAGGAGGCCACGGACCCTTCCTCTGGTTTTGAGGGTCACTCTCCTCTCTGTTCTCACCCGGAGAACCTTGCTGTGACTTCCTAGCAATAAGCTGAAATCACACCGCCTGACCTGTGGTGGCGCAGTGGAAAAAGCGTCGACCTGGAAATGCTGAGGTCGCGGGTTCGAAACCCTGGGCTTGCCTGGTCAAGGCACATATGGGAGTTGATGCTTCCAGCTCCTCCCCCCCCCCCCCCCGTCTCTCTCTCCTCTCTCTCTCTCTCCCTCTCTCTCTCCTCTCTAAAATGAATTAAAAAATAAAAAATAAAAAAAAAGCTGGACACCGTTGGAGGAGGGAGGCTCTGGCCGTCGGCTCCGGGGAACGGCTGCTGAGGAGCAGTGACCCCAGGGTCAGCACCTGGCGTTTAGGCCCATGTTCTCATTGTCTCTTCTTCTTCTTCTTCTTTATAATTTTTATTTATGGATTTTAGTGAGAGAGAAAGAGAGAGAGAGAGAGACAGGGACATGGATTTGTTCCTGCAGGTGCCCTGACGGGGGATCAAACCGGCAACCTCTGCATTTCAGGATGATGCTCTAACTAACTGAGCCATCCTGTCAGGGCTCGTTGTCTCTTCTTAACAACCAGAGATGTGTGGATGCCAGACGGGGCTCAGAGGACCCAAGTGACCTGTGCAGGGTCTCAGCCCTGGCCTGGCTCCCCACACAACCCCCCCGGCATGACAGACAAGGAGAGCAGGTGCCACTCTGCAGGCAGCCTCTGAGGAGCAGGGCGGGCTGGTCCTCCAGGCCTAGGCTTCAGGATTAGAGGGCTGCAGGGACCCCGTGAAGCCTGGCCCTCCGACTGCCTCGTGCTTAGAGCAGCCCGAGCAGCTCTGTACAGCGAGGATGCCCAGACCCCAGCCCGGCCCTCCTCCCTCAGAGTGTCCGGGCATCAGGGTCCCCACGGGTGTGGGCTCCGCTGCAGAGGGAGCAGGCGCCCTGGGAAGAGAGATTAGCTTTGGAAGTGGCAGGAGGCTCTGAGGAAGCGGATGCTCCCAGCCTGTGACTCTTCATAAATCCCTAGGCCCTTATCTGGGTTCTTGCAGCTGCTTCAGGCTCTGGGGAGCCCCCAGGGTGGTCTGGCAGTTTTCTCATTCTCTGAGGCGTGGAATCTAGCCCAGGTGTCCCTCTGGGAGCCTGTGCCCTGGGCGAGTGGTTCAGTTGTGCATTCACGCCAACAGACAAGTATTTAGTGGCTGTCACTTGGGCTCTGAATGAGCTTACCTAGGTCCAGGTCCCCGCTGGGCCCACAGGCCTGTGGCCTTGGGCAGGGACTCGGCTTCAGAAGTGCTGGCTCATGAGCTCGGGCACCACGTGCAGCGCCGGGCAGCACCCTCGGCCAGGGCTGAGGACCTGTTGGCTGCTGCTAGCCAAGCAGCTCTGGCCGGGGGGGAGGGGCTCAGGGTGCAGATTGACAGGAAGGGGACAGGTACCCTAAGCAGGAGGCGGAGATGGTGGCTGCAGAACGGGCGTGGGCGGGCATGGGCGGCTGGGCCCGAGGGGCGCGGGTGCCCGGCGCTCACGGTCTCTGCTTTCCCCTCAGTACGGCAAGAAGAAGCTGAAGTACCTGCCCTACAACCACCAGCACGAGTACTTCTTCCTGAGTGAGTGCGGGGCGCCCACAGCCCCACCCCGTCTGCCGTCCTCCCACTCACGCCCTTTTGGGACTCGGAAAGTGGCACTGAGCCTGTTGGGAGAAGAGGGGCTATAGCAGCCGCCCTATGTGGACCCCTCCTGGCCCATCGTACAGACGGGACACAGAGGCCAGGAAATCACGTGCTCCGTGATCTGTGGGGGAGAGGTGGGGCGGAGTGGAGGTGCTGTCTGCCCCAGCCCCCTTGGCTGGGCCAGGGCCTCTGCGGGAGCTGCAGGTTCTGCGTCCCGCCCGGTTCCCGCTCTTGCAGCGCGGACCAGGAGGGACGGGATGGGCCTGGTGGGGCAGGACCAGGAGGGACAGGACCAGGAGGGACAGGACCAGGAGGGATGGGATGGGCCTGGTGGGGCAGGACCAGGAGGGGCAGGACCAGGAGGGATGGGACGGGCCTGGTGGGGCAGGACCAGGAGGGACGGGACCAGGAGGGACGGGACGGGCCTGGTGGGGCAGGACCAGGAGGGACGGGACCAGGAGGGACGGGACGGGACCAGGAGGGACAGGACAGGACCGGGAGGGACGGGACCAGGAGGGACGGGACGGGCCTGGTGGGGCAGGACCAGGAGGGACGGGACGGGACCAGGAGGGACGGGACAGGACCAGGAGGGACGGGACAGGACCGGGAGGGACAGGAGCAGGAGGGACGGGCCGGGCCTGGTGGGGCAGGGCCAGGAGGGACCAGGACCAGGAGGGACGGGACCAGGAGGGCCGGGACCAGGAGGGCCGGGCCGGGCCTGGTGGGGCAGGACCAGGAGGGCCGGGCCTGGTGGGGCAGGACACGCTGAGCACGGCTCCGCTCTCCCCACAGTTGGGCCGCCGCTGCTCATCCCCATGTACTTCCAGTACCAGATCATCATGACCATGATCGTCCGCAAGGACTGGGTGGTGAGTTGCTGGAGCCCCGGCTGCCCGGGGCAGGGCGGGGCGGGCAGGCGGGAGTCTGGGCGGTGGGCCCTGGGGGCCTGCGCGCTGGGCCACGCCCCTTTATGCCTCTGGGGGTGGGGGGGCTGAGGTGCCTTGTCACTCTCAGGAAGGGACCTGCGCTGAGGCTGCCAGGAGCTGGCAGGCCATTGCCCCCCACTGTTAGAGACCCCCCCTATACAGGGGAGCCACTGCGGAGCCACTGCTTTTGCAGACAGAGCTCCCTCAGAAAGTTCCCGAAGGCGATGTGATCAGAGCCAAACGCAGTGCACCGTGCATGGCTCTGCCGCAGCCATTGCCCCCTTGTGTCCCTGTGCCGCCTCCCAGACCCGTGAACTGGGTCGCACGGCACTCGGGTGGGTAAGTAGAGAGCAGCGGGGCGGGGCGGAGACGGCAGGGGTATCGGTGTGCTCAGGCTGCATGATAGAGCACCGCAGACGGAGCGGTGGGTCTGTGAGCAGCGGAATGTGTCGTCCCACAGTCCAGGGGCTGGGGGTCCCAGGGAGCTATGGCTGTGGTCGTTCCTGAGGCTGTGAGGGAGGCTCTGGTCAGGCCTCTCTCCTGGGCTTCTGGGTGGCCGCCACCCCTTCCGCCCGTCTCTTCACAGTGTCTTTCTTGTGCGTGTGTCTGTATCTGTGTCTAAATCCCCCTTTTTATATATATATATTTTTTTAATTTTATTTTATTTTTCTGAAGCTGGAAACAGGGAGGCAGTCAGACAGACTCCCGCATGAGCCCGACTGGGATCCACCCGGCACGCCCACCAGGGGACGATGCTCTGCCCATCCGGGGCGTTGCTTTCCCCAGCGCCCGGGCCATCCTTTGCTCCAATGGAGCCTCAGCTGTGGGAGGGGAAGAGAGAGACAGAGAGGAAGGAGAGGGGGAGGGGTGGAGAAGCAGATGGGCGCCTCTCCTGTGTGCCCTGGCCGGGAATCAAACCCGGGACTTCCGCACGCCAGGCCGACGCTCTACCACCGAGCCAACCAGACAGGGCCTAAATCCCTCTTTTTATAAGGACACCAGTTGTAATGGGTTAGGGTCCTCCCTGATAACCTCGTCTTAACTGATTACATCTGTAGCAACCCTGTCTCCAAATAGGGTCACGTTGTGAGGTCCTGGGGGTTAGGGCTTCAACATAGGCATATTAGGGTGCACAGTGCAGCCCATAATGCCAGACTAGAGGGGGCCGCCAGTGTTGTGCACGCAGCCAGTGGCCTGGTGCAGACGTGCAGGCATCACACTGCCTAAAGGGTGATATGGCCATGACAGAATGACCTGGAGGGGACGGCTGAGTTGGAGCGGCTTCAGTGGGACAGGGACAGGGCCCTGCCCTACAGAGTCACTCGGTAGGTATGGCCAGTCTCTTACCAGTCTTTTTAACTCAGTTTCATAAGTGAAGATGTGGAGACTCAGAGTTTGGGACTTGCCCAAGATGACACTAAGGGGGTAGGTGCTAGAACCCAGGCCTCCCAGCGCCGTGTCCCGGGCCCTCCTCCACATTCAGCCACCCCCTTAGTGTGCTCTGAAATCACAGTACCTCCTGTTTGCATCGCATTTGAAGGGCCTCCGAGCACTTTGTCTCACATCTTCTCGTGGAAAGTACAGGGGGAGGGGCAAGGCTGCGGCGTCTGCCAGGAGTGCCGGGACTGGGCTGGTGAGCAGGTGGGGTGGTCGGGGAGGAGCCGTGGCTCTGGAGGTCTCCGCCAGCGCCATGCTGCCAGGACCTGTACAGCTCCCTCCCAGCATAGGCTCTATTTCCCAAAAGTGGGCATGTCACCAGTGCTCACCGTGTTCTAGGGACAGTCCAGCACCGCCCACATCGGGCCATTCCAGCCCGCTTTACCAAGGAGGCCAGAGTGGGCTAGGGGGTGCGGTTTCTGCATCAGGTCAATGATGGGAGTTTGAACCCAGATCTGCTCCTACGGTGAGCGCTGTTTGCACCAGGCTCGCCTGGGCGCTGGGGGGAGTCACGGCTGACCAGGAGTGTGAGCGTGTGCACGCCGCTGAGCCGAGCTGGGTCAGGGGACGCTTTAATCTACATTCAGAGCAGATGACTTCTGATGTGAATATTTAATTATTATTACTATTGTTGTTGTTTATTCCGTAAGGAACAAAGCAATTAAAAAGGGACAGCAGGAAAGGAAAGCAGATGATACACCCGAACAGGATCAGGTGGCAGAGCCCGGGAAATGGATAGGGCCTCCGTGGCCCTGCCCTCGCGCCTACCGGGAAATAGGGTTCAGCCTCCTGACTGTTCCCGGACTGGGTGTTGGAGATTCTTGGTGGATATGACTCAGCGGCCCCCTCGGGCCCAGGACCGTGTGGGTAGACACATGACCTGCACTGCGGTCTGATTAGGACAACAGTGAGCTTAGGTGCCACGTAAAGCTGTGACCTGGGGTAGCGTCCTCAGCGGGGCTGATCTTCATTGTCACAACCTGGGGGGGGGGGAGGGTGCCACTGGTATGTAGTGGGCACCTAGCCAGGGAGGCAGCTGGACATCCTGCCATTCACAGAACGGCCCCGAGTACGGACTGTGTGGGGGCTGAGAAGCCTGGCCCGGAGGAAGGCTCGTCACACTCCATGCGAGGGGGGGCTTTACCACTGGCAGTGCTGCCGGCTGTCTCTTCCTGGGGTGTTTCCCGGGCCGCACCTTGGAGGGCGGGGGTGGGAGGGAGGGTCCCTGGGGTCTGACACCACTATCAGCTCCCTCCTGAAATTCTCCCTGTTGGCGTCTGAGTCCCCCTTGCTGGGTCTCTCCCTGCTCTCTGTGTCCCCACCTCTCCATCACGCCCTCCCACTGAAACCAGTGCCGCGGTCACGCGTCCCCTCGCGGGAAAGGAGGTGGGTAAGCGTGCACCCCCACAGACACACGGGTGCTCACCACTGCACCACAGACAGAAGAACCGTGTCAGAATGAATGCGGTGAAAGGAGCGGGACCTCGTCACGCTGCCTCCCTCCGCCCCTGAGGTCTTGCCCTGGGCTCCCCTCCCACCTTTCTCAGGAGGGCGCAGCTCCCTGGTGCCACTGCCCCTGCCTGCCAAGTAGCTCTGGGCCCGCTGCCCACTCACCACCCCGAGCACACGCCCTCTGCCATCTCTCCCTGTCTGGTCTTTTCCCCGTATCCCTGTCTCTCCTGCAGACGTCCTTCCTGCTGGTATTGCTGGGCTGACCTCTGGTGTGCCCCCGCCCCTCAGGCAGGCCTCTCCTAAAGCCCAGGGTAGTGCTGGGACCCCCTGCCCTGTTTCCGTCACCCCCGTAACTATCTGTCCCCCCTCCTTGTGATGTTCAAGGAGTTTCTTGACAAGCCTGCCCTTGGCAGACGCGGGGATTCTGAATGACCTCTTGCTCCCAGGCCCCTGACGCACAGAGAAGGCATTCGCTGAATGTTTGTGGAGCTTAACTGAACAGAGCTGGGCTGAAGGATGAGTTTGCTGAGCAGATAAGGGAAGGAGGAGCCCCCGGGCAGATACAGCCTGGACGCAAACACTGAAGCAAGACGGAGCACGCCCTGGCCGGGCGCACGTAGGAGCAGGCGAGGGAAGGGCCGCGTGTCCTACCCGGGGGCTAGATTTTGTCTTTTGTCCCCTGGCAGGGAAGGAAGCCAGCAATGGCTTGGAGGATGGCAGTGGCGTGATCCAGTTCGCATGTTAGGAAGGTCTCTGTGGTGGCGCAGTGGGCTGTCTGGAGTTGTGAGAGCTCACTGTAGGAGACGCTTATTGTTAGAACACACACACACACACATTCAAGCCATGTAGAACGTCAGTGGGAGGTTCTCCTCCCGTCCTGCCGATGGGGGAGCTGAGGCACAGCTGAGGGAACCCCCCGACAGCTACACAGAGCCGCTGGTGGAGCTGGAAGTAGCACAGGCAGCCTGACCTGGAGCCTGTGCTCCTGGCTACCCTGCCAAGGCTCTGGGGGAGAAGTGGTGGGGGAACCCAGTTACTGCACAAGCATTCTTGGCTGAGGAAACGGTCAGGGCAAAGGCCCTGAGGTGATCTCTCGGAACATTGGGTAGGGTGGGAGGCTTAGCAAGGGAGAGACGGGGTTTGCTTGGTGTTCGGAGGGCCACTCTTTGTCGCTCTTGTACAAGGGAGAGCCAGAGACCCATGGGAGGCTTCTGTGGTCCAGCAGAGACACCTGGATTCAGGTGACAGACAGGAGGCGGAGTCCATGTCTGCAAGTGTCTCTGGCCCCCGCCTTCCCACACTGGGTGAGCATGGAGGAAGAAGTTCCCAGGTGCCGATGAGTACAGACAGGAGCGCGGGGCCGTTCACGAGCTGCCGGGTGTCACGGGACGGGTTGGACTGTATGCAGGTGCAGTCAGAATCCTTGGGACCAGAACCCCTGCCCGGGGATGCCCTCAGCTGATGTCCCTGGTCCCCATCCCTGTTTCCTTCTCTGAAAGTAGAGCACATAGCTCCCTCCCTGCCGCCAGAACACTCAGCATTTCCCTAGAAACAAAGACTGTCGCGAAAAACCTGCACAAGGCAGCGCCTGCTGCTCAGTGGGCCTGGTGCCCACCTTCCAAGAGGCCTGTTGGAGTTAGACACCTGCGCCTAGCAGGGCATACGAGGTGCTGTGTATACACCTGTGGTCAGGACACAGTGCCAGGGAGGGCAGGGCCCTCCCACACGTAACTGTTTCTCTTGGCAGGACTTGGCGTGGGCCATCAGCTACTATGCTCGTTTCTTCATCACCTACATTCCTTTCTACGGCATCCTGGGAGCCGTCCTTCTCCTCAACTTCATCAGGTGCTTGAGCTTTGCTGTTTAATCCCTGGGCTCCTGAGCACTGGTGTGGACGGGAGCTTTGTCAGGAGAGACCCATGGGGAAAGGCTCAGAGGTCCCCACTTCCTGCCCTGCGCCTCACATCCTGACACCTGAGCTTACCCCCCGACACCTGCCCTGGGCCAATGAGTGTTGGGAGGGAGGAGCCGCTCCCACGGTGGCCGGGGCCCACGGAGAGCCTGGTGGCCACCTGCCCTGGGCCAATGAGTGTTGGGAGGGAGGAGCCGCTCCCACGGTGGCCGGGGCCCACAGAGAGCCCGGTGGCCGAGGCTCCAGCCCTGAGCTGAGCTGCACTCTCTCCCAGGTTCCTGGAGAGCCACTGGTTTGTGTGGGTCACACAGATGAATCACATTGTCATGGAGATCGACCGAGAGCCGTACCGAGACTGGTTCAGCAGCCAGGTGAGGTCACCAGGGCCCTTCGTCCTGGTCGGCACAGGCTAACCAGGAAAGGGTGGCAGGGCCCTTGAAGAGGGAGCAGTGGGGAATCTTGGGGCAGAACAGTATGGCATGAGGCCTCAGGTGAGGCTGACCTCAAGGGAAGGCAAAGAGGCCCTTCGTTGACTCCCAGCCGCTCCTCCCGCTTCCCCATACAGCTGGCGGCCACCTGCAACGTGGAGCAGTCCTTCTTCAACGACTGGTTCAGCGGACACCTCAACTTCCAGATCGAGCACCAGTGAGTGCAGGCGTGGGTGGCCGGGGCAGGCGGGCCAAAGACCGGAGGACGGAAGTGGCCATCAGCCCCATCTAGGCAGAGGGCAGCACTTGGGGGATCCCTCTCCGCCGCCCCCACCCCGCCCCGGTGAGATTCCTCGCCCCCAGCCCTACAGCGTGCTCCACGACCAGCTGCGCCGAAGCCAGGGGAGGGGCGCTCTGTGCCCTGTGCCATGCTGTCACAGTGCCAACTACCCCTTATGTGTGGCTGGAACTTCATAGTTCCAGAGAGCTTACAGCCCAGCTCCCTTGACCTCGCGGCCGGCAGGGCAGGGCAGGGCGGTCAGTCCACTTCATTGACAGGGAAACTGGCCCAGCTTGGTCAGAGAGTTTGCCTTGGAACGGACACACCAAGGGGCTACCCTCCACACCCCCACGACCTCTGCTGTCCCTCATCCGCGCCTCCCCCTTGGTCACTGTTTCTTTTCCTCTCAGTCCCTCTAGTTTATTTCCTTTTTAGAAAAATACGGTGTTTTGTCTCTAGCGATGGAGTTTCTTTCCAACCCCAGAGCACAGACACACCCCAGCCACGTGCCAGCACCTCGGGGGGCACACAGGAACGGCCGGAACTGGGGCTCCCCAGGCTCACCTCTCATCTGTGGGTGGGGAGAGGAGGCGGGCACCCTCACACTCTGTCCCCCACGCTCTCCCCAGCCTCTTCCCCACGATGCCCCGGCACAACTTCCACAAGGTCGCCCCGCTGGTGAAGTCCTTGTGCGCCAAGCACGGCATCCAGTACCAGGAGAAGCCCCTGCTGACGGCCTTGCAGGACATCGTCAGGTAGGGGGCCCGTGCACAGCCCGTGGGTGCTGGGGCCCGGTGTGTGGGCGAGGACAGTCACCGGGTAGGGGGCCCGTGCACAGCCCGTGGGCGCTGGGGCCCGGTGTGTGGGCGAGGACAGTCACCGGGTAGAGGGGCCCCGTGCACAGCCCGTGGGCGCTGGGGCCCGGTGTGTGGGCGAGGACAGTCACCGGGTAGGGGGCCCGTGCACAGCCCGTGGGCGCTGGGGCCCGGTGTGTGGGCGAGGACAGTCACCGGGTAGGGGGGCCCGTGTACAGCCCGTGGGCGCTGGGGCCCAGTGTGTGGGCGAGGACAGTCACCGGGTAGGGGGGCCCCGTGCACAGCCCGTGGGCGCTGGGGCCCGGTGTGTGGGCGAGGACAGTCACCGGGTAGGGGGGCCCCGTGCACACCCCGTGGGCGCTGGGGCCCGGTGTGTGGGCGAGGACAGTCACCGGGCCGGGACCGCTCGCAGACAGTGGCAACCACCAGGGGACTCCACCAGCCCACCCCCTTCCTCGGGACCGCCCGGCTGCTCTGGGCCGGGGAGGCCTTCCCTCTGTCGTTCCACGGGGGTCCTTCCACAGAGAGCTGAGAGGAAGCACCTGCGTGCCCCGAGTGGCCTCCCCAGCCTCCCCACCCACTCCCGAGGGCTCTCTGGCGCCTCTCCTGGCCTCTGACTGTCCCCACCCCCTTTCCTCTCAGGTCCCTGAAGAAGTCGGGGGAGCTGTGGCTGGACGCCTACCTCCACAAATGAAGCCGCCGCCCTCGGGTGCCCACGGGGAAGGGGGAGCAGGCGGGGAAGACGGCCAGGGCGGGAGGGTGGGTTTCTGTTCCGAGGCATGTCTGTGAGGCTGGGGTCCATGCCGGCTCACAGACCCCAGTTTCGGTCTTTCTCCTGTTTTCCTCTCCTTAGTCCTTTCACTTCACCCTCCAACACCTTCCCTCGTGGGGTCTGCCCTCTTGAGTCCCTCCCCCTGGGGAGCAGAGAGAGATGGCTTTGCACCTGCCTCCGCCCCTAAACATCCGCCAGACCAGAGGCCGCCAGGCATGCCCGGCCCCCTGCCGCCTGGCCCCCTGCCGCCTGGCCCCCTGCCGCCTGGCCTTCAGGCCTCACACTCCCTCTGCTCTCCCTCTGCCGCTCTGGGGCTCCGCGGGGCTGGGTCCTCGTGGGGCGAGATGGCTCCCTGGCCCTGCAGACCTGGCTCCACCCTCTGACGGTGCCCACGGTCTGCACTTTGATAGGGAGATGCTTTGTGATTCCAGGCTGCCGCTGGCCCAGACCTCGGGCCCAGGACAGTGTCCTCCTCGCCCCACGGGAGCCCCTCTGGTCCAGGGCTTGTGCATTTCCGGCCCACCGTCTTCCAACCTCCAGAACCCGCAGCCTGGGGGCCAAGGGGCAGCCCCTCAGGTGGGCTCTGCGGAGGTCAGGGGCCCGTAGGCTCGGCCCACCTCCCATCCTATTCCGATGTTCGTCCCAGCTGGGAGGCCTCTGACTCTGGAGCATTCGAACCCAGCTCCAAAGTGCTGTTACCTGCCAGGCAGCCACGCTGGGGCCGCCGCGGTGGACAGGCTCTCGCTGTCTTCTGCTCTCATGCCTTTTACTGTTTTTTGTTTTTTTTTTAAATCTCTTGCTACAGAATATACATTCTGACGAGATGACACTGGGGCTGCGTCTTATGACAATCTGCCTTTGACCACCTGCCCATTGAGGCCTCCCCCAGGGCCCCCAGGGGGCTGAGCCGGGCTCACTCCCCGAGGCCCTCGGGGCCTTGGAGAGCAGTGGGGCAGACAGGGAGGGAGTCCTGGAGGAGGTGACTCCCAGGAGCCGGGGCATTGGTGGGGGGACCTAGTGAGAGCCACATGGGAAGTGCAACTTAGGAGAGTTCGGGGCTGGCGGCCAGGAGCGGAAGGGACAGGAGAGTTGAGGAGTGGGCGAGGAGCCCACCACCCCAAGGAGGGACTCAAAGCGATTGCGTCTGGAAACCTAACCCACTAACCAACATTTAGCTTCGGGGCAGCACGGGCAGGAACAAGTGCAGAGCGGGGGCCTTGGGGGGAGGACGTGTCGACCCCCGGCTCTGGCCGGCCAGGAGGGACCAGTAGCTACTGTGACAGACCTTTGAGTTGCCGAGGCAACAGGGGCCCACCTGAGGCTCTGCTGCTGGGAACACGGGCCCAGGAGCTGCTGTCCCTCCTGAGGCCAACGGATCCGTAGGGAACTGATCCTAACTTTTATCATGTTGCTCCCCTGGCCCTACATTTTTGGAAATAAAAGAGATAATTTTATTCTCACTTCCTTGCTGAGTGGGCTGCCTGCGTTCCTGACTAATGCTAAGGAGGTGTTGAGGTGGGGGAAGGGTGGCGGCAGGAGCCAGGGCTGGGCACTGGCGGTCCTTCTCTGTCCCTTCGTCCCCTGTGGTCACCCTGCCCCTGCTGCCTCTGCTCAGGAACTTCCTCTCCCCCTCCCAGACCAGGAACTTTGGGTGACCCAAAGAAATAGACCCGGGCCCTGGCCGGTTGGCTCAGCGGTAGAGCGTCGGCCTGGCGTGCGGGGGACCCGGGTTCGATTCCCGGCCAGGGCACATAGGAGAGGCGTCCATTTGCTTCTCCACCCCCTCCCCCTCTTTCCTCTCTGTCTCTCTTCCCCTCCCGCAGCCAGGGCTCCATTGGAGCAAAGATGGCCCGGGCGCTGGGGATGGCTCCTTGGCCTCTGCCCCAGGTGCTAGAGTGGCTCTGGTTGCGGCAGAGCGATGCCCCGGAGGGGCAGAGCATCGCCCCCTGGTGGGCAGAGCGTCACCCTTGGTGGGCATGCCAGGTGGATCCCAGTCGGGCGCATGCAGGAGGCTGTCTGACTGTCTCTCCCCGTTTCCAGCTTCAAATTAAAAAAAAAAAAAAAAAAGAAATAGACCCGCCTTCTACCGGGGACTCTCCACAGCTCAGGCAAAGCCAACTCCCAAAGGCCCTGGAGCCGCGTGGAACCTCCCCGAAGCCTCCCTGAAGGTCTCTGAAGGGCAGCAAGGAGGGGCCGGCCCAGGCCACCTTCCCAACGTCATGCCCATCCCCGTCTCCATCCTGAGGCAGGCTGTGCGCCCACAGCCTCAGGTCAGCCAGCCAGCTTCTGCCCGCATCCTGGTCGGCACACAGCTCCGGGGACAGAGAGTCACAGGAGCTCTGAGGAAAGCCCTGGCTACTGGCACGTCCAGCTGTGATGACCCTGTGCCCCTGCAGCGGCTCGTTTGGCCCCCACACCTTTGGGGAAAGCCTGCGTGCATCATCCCAGCCTTGCGTCACTAACCGGTTCACGGGCAACGCCGTGGAGGCCGGGTCCAAGGAGGCAGTCCCGCAAGGGGGCTCTCGACCTCCGAGCCTGGGACGAGACCAGAGGGATGCACCAGGGTCACTTGCGCAGGTGGTCCCACACTGCTCCGTGACCATCTGCTCCTGGGCTGGCTCAGGGGGCACGTCAAACTGGGCAGGCCGGGGAAGGACCAAGCACCGTATCTGGTGCTGTGAAGGCACCGGGTAAACCTTGGCTTAGGTTGAGGGGCACTTGGATCTTTTCTGACTTCTTACCTTGCCCTTGGGTCAAGAAGCTGGGGGCTTGCCCTGGCTGGGTAGCTCAGTTGATTAGTGTCTTCATACATGAAGGTTGCAGGTTCCATTCTCAGGACACACACAAGCATCGACCAGTGAATGCATAAACAAGTGGAACAACATTTCTCTAAAACCAACATACAAAAAAAAAATTTTTTTTAATCATGTCTCAGTGGCTCGGTAGATAAGAGTTTCGGCTCATGCATATATGGGTGTCCTGGGTTCGATTCCTGGTCAGGGCACACAGGAGAAGCAACCATCTGCTTCTCTTCCCCTCTCTGCCTTCTCTTCCTCTTTCCCTCCCGCGCAGCCAGTGGCTCCATTCGTTCAAGTGTGGCCCTGAGTGCTGAGGATAGCTCAACTGGTCTGAGCTTGTCAGCCTCAGGTGCTAAAACATAGCTTGGGACTCCAACACTGGCTCTAGATATGGTTGCCGAGTGGGTCCCAGTTGGGGTGCATGCAGGAGTCTGCGCATCTCTCTCTCACCTAAAAAAAAAAAAAAAAAAAGCCTTGGCCCTGGCCATTGGTTCAATCGATAGAGCGTCGGCCTGGTGTGCAGACATCCCAGGTTCGATCCCTGGTCAGGACACATGAGAAGTGACTGGCTGCTTCTCCCTCCACTCCCCTTTCTCCCCTTCCCATCCCACAGCCAGTGGCTCAGTTGGCTCTAGCATTGTCTCCGGTGCTGAGGGTAGCTTGTTTGGTCTGAGCATTGGCCTGGGTGCTGAGGATAACTCAGTTGATTTGAGCATCAGCCCCAAACAGGTTGCCGGGTGGATCCCAGTCGGGGTGCGTGCAGAGGTCTATCTCCCTCTCACTTAAAAAAAACAACAGCAGCCTGACCTGTGGTGGCGCAGTGGATAAAGCGTCGACCTGGAAATGCTGACGTCGCCGGTTCGAAACCCTGGACTTGCCTGGTCAAGGCACATATGGGAGTTGATGCTTCCAGCTCCTCCCTCCTTCTCTCTCTGTCTCTCACCTTTTCTCTCTCCTCTCTAAAATAAAAATAAATAAATAAATAAATAAAAACAAAAACAAAAAAACACAACAAATCATGTCTCTATTGTCCTCTACCATTATAAATGTTTGTTTTAATTTTGAAGGTTTTTCTTCCAAATCATCTGGTTCAGAAGCAAGTGTCTTAGAGAATTAGTAATAGGCACCAAGAGCTTGCTTGGCGAGGGCCACGTTGACCAGGGCAGCCAAGGACTTCAGGGCATGTGTGGGGAGGGGGATTGTGGGGAAGGCTTATGAAAGGGCCACTACTTGGTCACAAAAGTCTGTCACCGCTACCAGGCCTTCAGGACATAACAGGCAAGGACTGGTGCTTGTGACTCCTTTTGCCACCACCTGGCTGGGTCAGCACACAGGTGACTTAGAGTAATGACTTCCCTCAGTAGTTTTGTGTTTCTTTGGGGCCCAAGACTGCAGACCGTAAAGCAGGGACAGGGTTCCTTAGAGGGCCCGCCCTGTAATTCCCTTCTCCCTTTCACAAACCCCACACATGCCTCCAAGTTCTTACTCAGTGACTGCCTACGAGACCTACAGCTGGAGAAGGGAGAGCTCGGCTCAGGTGCAGGGTGGTGACCTGTCCCCAGGGGCTCTAGTATGGAGGACAGAGTGGGACATGGGCAAAAATGTCTGGCCCGTGGAGGATTCCAGGCAAAAAGGAGATCTGGGAGTGGCTATTTGTGATAAGGGAGCCTCCCCAAGGGTCCTTTAAGCCAGTGGTCCCCAACCTTTTTTGGGCCATGGACCGGTTTAGTGTCAGAAAATATTTTCATGGACCCGCCTTTAGAGTGAGACGGATAAATGTATCACATGACCGAGACAAGCATCAAGAGTGAGTCTTAGACGGATATAACAGAGGGAATCTGGTCATTTTTAAAAAATAAAACATCGGCCCTGGCCGGTTGGCTCAGTGGTAGAGTGTCAGCCTGGCGTGCGGGAGTCCCGGGTTTGATTCCCGGCCAGGGGACGCGCCCATCTGCTTCTCCACCCCTCCCCTGCTCCTTCCTCTCTGTCTCTCTCTTCCCCTCCCGCAGCCAAGGCTCCATTGGAGCAGCGTTTGCCCTGGTGCTGAGGATGGCTCTGTGGCCTCTGCATCAGGCGCTATAATGGCTCTGATTGCGGCAGAGCGACGCCCCAAGATAGGCAAAGCATCGCCCCCTGGTGGGCATGCCGGGTGAATCCCGGTCGGGCACATGCAGGAGTCTGTCTGACTGCCTCCCCGTTTCCAACTTTAGAGAAATACAAAAAATAAAAAATAAAAATAAAACATCGTTCAGACTTAAATATAAATAAAACAGAAATAATGTAAGTTATTTATTCTTTCTCTGTGGACCGGTACCAAATGGCCCACGGACCGGTACCGGTTCGCGGCCCAGGAGTTGGGGACCACTGCTTTAAGCAAATGACGGCAACTACCCATTTGCAGACGAGAGGTTACACTGCCCACTTGCTACCACCAGGGGCAGCATGGAGCAGGGCCTGCCCCACAACGGTGCAGATACTCTGGGCGCCCCAGGGTGGCGCTGCAGGCTCAGCGTTGGCTCTGGGTGGGGGCATGCTGCTGTAGAGTCCAGTGTATTATATCTCCCTGATGAAGACATCAGAGGCACGGCAGGAAATGTACTGCCCAGTCTGCTCAGGCGAGGGGGACAGAGGGAATACCATCCAAGGGCCCCCATGGCACTAGGCTTTCCACAGGAAGGGGGACTCCTGGCAGAGGGAGGAGCCTGTGCAGGGCCTGAGTGTGAGCCCTGCCCTGGACATAAACAATTTGCTTTCAAGATAGAAATACCTTTCAAGAAGTAAACAGGCTCAGAGACAGCCAAGGGCTTGTCCCAGGTCAGAGCAGGTGATGGCCCCAGGGTGCCGAATCGTGTGCACACAATTTCAAAACACATTTCTGAGCTCTGTTGCAGGGCCCTATGTCAAGAGGCTTCCACAAAATCCCTTTTATCTTCCATCACCCTAGCCTAGGGGGTCACACCACCCTCAGAGAGGTTGCATAAAGTCCCCAAGGTCACACAACCTGAGTTCTAACAGAGAAGCAAGACCTGCCGCTGGTCAGCCAGACTGCAGAGAGGAGGGGAAGCCCTGTGGGATGAATGAGGGTGGAGCTGAGTGACCCCAGGAAAGGCTGAACAAGAACCACAATACCGTGCCCCCGGCCCCGCCTGCTTCCTGAAGGACGCAGCCCCGGGGCATTGGGGGCCAACAGAGTGGGGGACAGTGCTCAGCTGCCGGCTCCCATTCCGGCAGGGCCCTCCAATATTCTAGCTCAACATTTCAGTATTTTCTTGAAATTGCTGACACTTCTTCAAATGGAACCTTTGTCTCAGCTTAGAGCTGCTATAGTGTGGGGGTACTGGGTCTCAGGGGTCCAGCAGCCCAGCCCCCTCTTCCTCCCACCGTCAGGAAGTCCCAAGGGGCAACTCAAAGCCCTCCACAGGATTCTTGAAAACCACAGGCCCAAGGCCAATTGCACCCATTTTCCAGGAGCCTGAGGCTTAGGGAAGGACACTGGCCGAGCCAGGGTGAGCCCCTGGACACTTCTAGACTTCAGGGGTGGAAATGGCTATTTCTCAGGGGCCCACTTAGTCACTGCAGCAATGACGGGCAAGCCCCTGGCTCCAGGCAGGCATGGGGAAGAGCCGGTGTCATTTCCTGTGGGTGACTGAGTGGGGTCCAGCTGTGCCCCCACTGGTGCACTGGCAAATGTGATACTGAGATCGGCAGGTGGCCCACTGCCCATGGCCCTCCTGAGGCCCCTCACCACAGAGGCTGCAGGAAGAGATGGCTTCCCCATCCCCTGCTCCAGGGCCACCTGCAGACATGGCCCTCAGCCCTGGACCCACCCCGATCCCACTGTGCCCACAAGTCAGGTCAGGGGAGCCCACGTGACTACCCAAGGCTGCTGGTGTGCGGGTGAACAGGAAGGGCCCGGGCCTCAGGCGGATGTGAGCCGGAGACAGCTGCCAGCTCCCCTACCCCGAGTAGAGGGAACCGAAAGGCACCCCCACCCCCAACCTGCCCCCAACACCCTGCTGACCCAAGGGCTTGAACTCTTGGGGATCTCAGCAGACTAAAGCGCCAAAAGTCATGCAAGTTCAATACTTTATTTCATAATATATCTGGGTTTGTTTTTATATAAAAATAACAGTTTTCCCAAAATTTTTGCTCTAGGAAAACATCCCGTGCTCATCGTGTGGCTCTCTATCCCACTCCCCCTCGCCCTCGTCCTGTCGGGCAGAGAGCTGTGGCCTTAGGGCTGCTGAGCAGACAGGCAAGAGGGACGATGGCAGGACCAGGAGGGCAGCAGGAGGGGGGGGGGGTTGGTGGAGTCTGCCTGCGCCCGCTGGATGGTTGCTGGGGTCCCGGGCGCTGCCGTCACTGTTGGAGGTAGGCTTCCAGCCAGACTTTGCCAGACTTCTTCAGGGACCTGGGAGGCAGGGGTGGGGGAAGGCGCTGGAAACTCAGTTCCAAGATACCAAGCCCCTTCCCTCGGGACGATGAGTGTGTGTGGAGGTATACCCATTCCCCTGAGGCAGGCAGCAGGTGGGGCTGAGGGGGGACTGGGAGATGAGGCTGCCCTCTCAGGAACTGGATTGGCTTCTAGACCTGGGGTGGAGGCAGGGGAAGGGCTAGAGCCAAGGCCGAGTCCCGGCAGGAGCCAGGGTGGGCCTGGCCCTCTTTTCCCCAGCTTTGTTCCCTCCTTCCGCTGAGCCCTGTGGCCCAGAGACTTGTGAGGCCTGGCACCTGCCCAGCGGCAGCCTGACATCAGGCAGAGGAGCCAGAAATATCAACGACTACGGAAACCCTGTGCCAGGTGTTCTGACGGGGCCCGGCTGCGTGGCGGGGGCTCAGGGGACGGGGCTGGGGAGGGGCCCGGCTGCGTGGCGGGGGCTCAGGGGACGGGGCCGGGCCTGGCTGCGTGGGGGGGCTCAGGGGAGGGGACTGGGGAGGGGCCCAGCTGCGTGGCAGGGGCTCAGGGGACGGGACTGGGGAGGGGCCCAGCTGCGTGGCGGGGGCTCAGGGGACGGGGCCGGGGAGGGGCCCGGCTGCATGGGGGGGGGGCTCAGGGGCCGGGGCCGGGCCCGGCTGCATGGGGGGGGGGGCTCAGGGGCCGGGGAGGGGCCCGGCTGCATGGGGGGGGGGCTCAGGGGCCGGGGCCGGGGAGGGGCCCGGCTGCGTGGCGGGGGCTCAGGGGCCGGGGCCCCGGCTGCGTGGCGGGGGCTCAGGGGACGGGGCTGGGGAGGGTCGTGAATGAGAAGCAGGGTTCACACACCAGGACAGAAGGAAGGGCCTGCACGCAGACAGCACAGCGCGTGTGGAGGCACAGAGGTGGAAGGGCTTCGGCTGTGGAATCCAATCCCGCGGCCCTCCTCCGCTCAGCGGCCCTCCCACGCTCTGCACCTGCCTCAGGGCCTCTGCACCAATGTTCCCTTGCCCAGAATATTCTTCCTCCAGATGTCTCCGTGGCCAGCCCGCCCCCTCTTCCCTGTCTCTGTTCACCTGTCACCTCAACACCAGCCACCTGCCGTGCTATTAAAAGCTGCAGCCACTGCCTACACTCGCAGTCCCTCTCCTGTTCCCACCCTTGGGTTTTGTAGTTTTGTTTTTTGCCAAAGTACTCCCTTTCTCACATTTTCTGTAACTTACTTAATTTATATGCTTGTTTTCCGTTTCCCCTGCTAGGACGTCAGTGCCAAGAAGGCAGGGCCCCCGGCC
Source organism: Saccopteryx bilineata (assembly GCF_036850765.1). Taxonomy (NCBI): domain Eukaryota; kingdom Metazoa; phylum Chordata; class Mammalia; order Chiroptera; family Emballonuridae; genus Saccopteryx; species Saccopteryx bilineata. The sequence goes on from NC_089490.1 coordinate 395,591,398, forward strand.
TGTTTTCACTAGTGTTTTAATAGCAAGCACCTAGGCTCACGGCAGGTGGTGAGTGAGCGCCGGGAAAGGGAGGCCACAGGCTGAGGACAGAAAGACCGATGGGAAAGACCTCGAGTGTCAGCTCTTAAAGAGGGAGCAGTGTGGCCTGACTAGGTGGTGGCGCAGTGGATAGAGCATCGGACTGGGAAGCAGAGGACCCAGGTTCGAGACCCCGAGGTCACCAGCTTGAGCGTTGGCTCATCTGGTTTGAGCAAGAGCCCACCAGCTTGAACCCAATGTCACTGGCTCCAGCAAGGGGTTGCTCGGTCTGCTGGAGGCCCACGGTCAAGGCACATATGAGAGAGCAATCAATGAACAGCTAAGGTGTTGCAATGCGCAATGAAAAACTAATGATTGATGCTTCTCATCTCTCTCCGTTCCTGTCTGTCTGTCCCTGTCTATCCCTCTCTCTGACTCACTCTCTGTCTCTGTAAAAAATAAATAAATAAATTTAAAAAAAAAAAAAAAAAAAAAAAAAGAGGGAACAGTGTGGGCTCCGACAAGAGGCTGACGGGCCAGGGTGAACAGGGTCCCCGGGGAAGCCACCGTGAGCCCTTACCCAACGATGTCCACCAGGGCAGTGAGGAAGGGCTTCACCTCGTAAATGAGGCCGTGCTTGGCACACAGCGCCTTGACCAGCGGTGCAACCCTGTGGTAGTTGTGCCTGGGCATCGTAGGGAAGAGGCTGGGGGAGGAGAGCATGTGCTGGCACCTGAGGTGGGGGGCTGCCAGGGGGACCACCGCCCATCACCAGCCAGGCCCCGCTCACCACCCCTTGCAGGCCCCAGGGAAAGCCTCACTCCCACCCCTGCTGGGCCCCAGGGCCTGCACTCACTGGTGCTCAATCTGGAAGTTGAGGTGCCCGCTGAACCAGTCAATGAAGAGTGAGGGCTCCACGTTGCAAGTGGCCGCCAGCTGTCAGGAGTAGGCGAGGGCACAGATGAGGGAGGCTGGCATGAAGCCCCAAGCTCATGGCATGCTGAACCTGGCAGCCCCATCAAGGGCCCCTTCCCTCCCAGTGGGGAGCCCACCCCCTACCCCAGGAGATACCCCTCCCCGCCTGCCCCTGCTGCCCACCTGAGAGCTGGCCCAGTCCCGGTGCTTCTCATGGCCAATCTCCTTGGGGATGTGGTTCATCTGTGTGATCCACACGAACCAGTGGCTCTCCAGGACCCTGTGGGGGAGGCACTGCCCCATGTCCAGCTCACCACTTAGACCAGACCTGAGCCTCAGCTTCCTCATCTGTACAATGGGATTGCAGTAAACCCTCCCCCGCTGGTGTTTAGAGCTGCTGAGAGCAGCAGGCGCCCTGCCAGGCTGAGCCCAGAGCAGGCCTGCTCAGGAGAGGGAACACCCACAGGGCCACTTGCCCCAGGCCCACTGTCCCCAGGAGCCCAGAAGCCCGCCCCTCTGGGATCATTTGATTCTTGCATAACCCAGGGAGGCAATCCTGCTGTTCCCGTTCTGCAGATGGGGAAGTGGAGGATGCGAGGATGGAGGGCTGTGGGCCCCCTGCTGCTGGCGTGTGACCGCCCCATCCCTGCCATGGATCCCTGCCAAGCCGAACCGCCGTACCTGACAGCCACGAAGAGGAGCAGCACCCCAGAAGCGCTGTAGAAGGGGACGTAGGACCAGAAGAAGCGGAAGTAGAAGCTGGCAGCCCAGAGCAAGTCCTGCAGACAGCAGAGGGCAGAGGTCTCGAAGCAGCTGGGACGGGGAGCCGAGCTCATCCACCCCTCCTGCTCGATGTGCCCCGAACCCTGGGCCGGGCACTGCTCCTCGCTGGGGCCTTGTTTTTCTCAGCCAGGTAAAGGGACAGGGCCCTCGCCCTGCCAACTGAGCATGGAAGTGCAAGGGCCACGCAGGGGCTGAGATGGGCGAACAAGTGCCTGGTGGAGTCAGACCAGTGGATCCCCACCACGGGGACCCCCCAACATGAGACCATGAATGCCACACCCTGAGCACACACTCGCTCCCCTCCTGCACGTTCAGCACACTGAGGCATGCGCAGAGGCACACCACCTGTATTTGTGGACAGGGGCTGCCCCCTGAAATGCCCCCCACCGCCATCACAGCCATATGCCGGGGGGACTGGAGCAGGGCCCACTCACCCTCCACTGCATGCACACCAACATGTAGGCCAGATTCTCCACCTCAAAGTTCACCAGGGTGAGCAGCGGGGGGCCGACTGCAAGGAGGGCAGAGAGGGCTCAGCCACAGGGCAGGGGCGCCAAGCAGGCTGGCGGGGGAGGTGGGGGAGGGGACTTAACTCCAAGCACAGCCAGCTGGGGTGACCCGGCATGACCCACAAGCCCAGTCCACATTCTTCCCTCAGCATCCGAGCCTCCCCAGGCTGACCCTCGCCTCGCTGCTGCAGGTCGGGGCTGGCCTTGCCTGTGCTCACCCTGCCCGCTTTGCCCACACGCCTGTCCACCCCAACAACTGCTCAGAGGCTCTGGAACTCTGCCTGGACCACCCTGATGTGAGGGCAGGAGGGCACTCTGAAAGCTCGGGCTGGGCGGTGACCACCTCTGGTCGGAACCGGGCCTGGCAGTGGGACAGTCAGCACGGGCTCAGGCTGGGGCAGCAGAGCAGAGGCTGGGAGAGGCTTGGAGGTTCCGTGCTGAGGGATGGCTACCAGGCGCCCCTGCCCCAAGAGGCTGCTGGGAGCTGCCCAGGGTTGGCAGGCACGAGGCAGACAGTGCAAGCTCAGGTGTGGTCCCCAGCCCAGCTATGACCCCACCCTTGGGCAGACAGAGGGACACTCACTCAGGAAGAAGTACAGGTGCTGGTGGTTGTAGGGTAAGTATCTGCGCTTCTTCCTGCCGTACTGTGGAGACAGGCAGCAGCTGGGGAGGGCAGCTCGCCAGGACCCCCTCCCAGGCAGGGGCAGGGGCAGGGTGTTGGCCAGGGCCACGGGGCAAAGGCAACTCTGGATGCCAGCAACTGGGCCCATCATCACCAGAAGGCTGAAAGGTGGGGAGGGGACACCTCTGGGGGTGCAGGCTCAGCCTTGAACCAGCATGGGGGGCTCGGTTAGGGGCTGGGCCACAGTGGGGGCCCCTCAGCAGCAAGCCCAGCCTGTATGTGTCCACGGCCCCCCACGAACCTCAACAGATGACTCCCCTAAGAGGAAGACGGGCGCCAGAGTCACATCTGGGTCTTTGTGGAAGATGTTGGGCTTGGCGTGGTGCTGGAAGTGGCGGAAGTTCCACCAGTGGGCAGAGAAGCCCTGCGGGGAGAGGTGGCTCTCAAGGGCGGGGCCAGGCGTCCCCCGCACCATGCTCGCACACTGGGCGGGCCCGGCGTGGCGCCCCAGGTCGGCCGCTGGCTGCCCACCACCCGCCGCCTCCTCACCTTCAGCTGGCCCATCACAAACTGCTGGGCCAGGTGGTTCCACCGGGACTTCCTGAAAACAGAGGTGTGGCCCAGGTCGTGCTGCAGATACCAGCTTTGAGCCTGCAGGAGAGAGACAGGTTCAAGAGCCCTGGCCCCAGCTCTGGCCGTGGGGGAGGGTGCTGGCTGCCCAGGGGCCCAGCCCCGGAGTCCCAGGGAGCCCCCGCTCACCAGGCACACCCACAGCTAACGCTCCATTTTAGGACCCTGGGCACCAGCTAGCTTCCTCTTTGTACAGAGCAGCAAGTTTCGGGACATCCAGGGGTCTGCCCGTCATGGGGCTGGGAGGGTGCAGCCTCCTGGCTCCCCATCCTATGCTCACTCGAGGTTAAGGAGCTTCCTCAGCTCATGCAAAATGCAGCTTGAGCCTGACCAGGCGGTGGCGCAGTGGATAGAGCATCAGACTGGGATGTGGAGGACCCAGGTTCGAGACCCCGAGGTCGCCAGCTTGAGCACAGGCTCATCTGGTTTGAGCAAAGCTCACCAGCTTGAACCCAAGGTCGCTGGCTCGAGCAAGGGGTTACTCGGTCTGCTGAAGGCCCACGGTCAAGGCACACATGAGAAAGCAATCAATGAACTAAGGTGTCGCAACAAAATACTGATGATTGATGCTTCTCATCTCTCTCCATTCCTGTCTGTCTGTCCCTATCTATCCCTCTCTCTGACTCTCTCTCTGTCTCTGTAAAAAAAAAAAAAATGCAGCTTGCCCCTCAGACACATGCCTCACAGGGCCTCTGGCTGGCCGTTCACTCATTCGTCCATTCATTCACTCATCCATTCATTCAGCACATCTGTCCAGAATGTTCACACATGTCTGCTGGACAGTAGGGGCTGCAAGGCAGTGCTGGGTCACCTGGGAGACGGCTAGGATGAGGGCAGCGAGGGTGCTGGGCGCCCAGCCGGGGCCGAGGAGGTAGACAGTGAGCCAGGCGAGCACCTCCATGGCCAGGATGTGGCCCAGCAGGAGAGCGAAGAAGGTGGGCTTGGCCTCGAACAGCTTCATGTCCTGAGCTGCCTGGCGCAGGGCACGGAAGTCCTCGACCAGCTGGGCCTGCCATCGTGAGTGGTCAGTCAGGCAAGGGGCGAGGTCCCAGTTCTCCCCAGAAACTGCCCACAGCCACTCCTCCCACGCCAGGCCCAAGGGGTGTGGCCAAAGGGGTCAGAGGGACAAGAGCACCTGGCTTGGGGTGTGACCTGGATTGCTGCCTGGTGGCAAAGGCTCCCCTGCAAAAGGTGGGGGGGACGTGAGAAGCAGAAAAAGCCAGAGCGGGCAAAACCCTTCCAGCGCAGCGGAGATGGGGACGCTGGGCCAGCCAGGGAGGGCATGTCTGGGGACAAGTGCTGGCCCAGCCAGAACCGAGGCCCTCGGCTCCTCGCAGGCACCCCTACAACCGCCGGCCCAGGAGGGGATGGCAAAGCAGCCTGGGCCCCAGGTCCCGGAGGGGCACTGCAGGCGGAGCCGCTACCCACCACGCCCCGCAAGCCCTCCAGGGACGGCTGAGCCGCCACCAGCGTCCTGCTCACATTCTGGGGTCCATCCTGGCTGGGCTCCTCGGGGGCCAGCTCTCCGACCAGCAGCGGCTGCAGGAACTTGCGTACAAAGTTGAGGTCCTGGTGGAAGGCATGGAAGGCGTCCTGAGGGAGAGCAGACAGTCAGGTGGGCAGACAGACAGAGAGCTGGAGCAGCACCCAGAGGCGGCAGGCGAGGTGGCGGGACTGTCAATGGAAGGGCAGGGCAGACAAGAGAGATGAGTGGAGAGTCAGCTGGTTGTTCAGCGGCACAAACACCACGTGGGTCCGCCTGGCACGGGAGCCTGCCCTGGGCCCTCGGTGCCCTGCCAGCCAGGCCCCGGCTGCGTCGCCCAGCACCGGGGCCCTTCTCCAAACCTGGCTGGGCGTCTACAAGTCTGAGTTTGCAGAAAGGTCTCCCTGGAAGACTCCTGATTCCTTTTATGACAGGGCTCAACTTTTCCAAAAAAAGATCTCTGGAAAGTCTTCCTAGAAATCACATGGTTTTCTACTGCAGATAAAATAAGGTCTGGGCTGACCAGGTGGTGGCGCAGTGGATGGAGCATTGGACTAGGACACGGAGGATCCAGGTTCAAAACCTGAGGTTGCCAGCTTGGGTGTGGGCTCATCCGGTTTAAGCAAAGCTCACCAGCTTGGACCCAAGGTCACTGGCTTGAGCAAGGGGTCACTCAGTCTGCTGTAGCCCCCCAGTCAAGGCGCATATGAGAAATCAATCAATGAACAACTAAAGTGCCACGATGAAAAATTAATGCTTCTCATCTTTCTCCGTTCCTGTCTGTCTGTCCCTATCTATCCCTCTCTCTGACTCTCTGTCTCTGTCAAAAAAAAAATAATAATAATGTCTGGATCACAAACGTCACACGTACGCAGCACTCACAAACACAAGCACACGCTGACGTGTGGGTGGGTACATGTAACTGAGGACCGCTGGGCCACTGGGAGAAAAAAAGTCAGGTGAGGGCCACACAGCCTGAGTTCTTAGGAGGTCCTGCAAGGAAGATATTTGAACACTTAAACCCAACAATTTTAAAAGCAGGAGCAGCCTGACCTGTGGTGGCGCGGTGGATAAAGCGTTGACCTGGAAATGCTGAGGTTGTCGGTTCGAAACCCTGGGCTTGCCTGGTCAAGGCACATATGGGAGTTGATGCTTCTAGCTCCTCCCCCCTTCTCTCTCTGTTTCTCTCTCTCCCTCTCTCTCTCTCCTCTCTAAAAATGAATAAATAAAATTAAAAAAAAAAATAAAATAAAAATAAAAAAATTAAAAGCAGGAGCAGAACATGTAAGTTTTTTAAAAAGTAAATTAAATAATCTAACATCCTCTTGTTATGGGGAGGGGGTGGGGAGCAATGAAGGCGAACAGGTTAGAGGAGGAGAGAGACAGAAGAGAAATAAAAAGACACTAGTCAGGAAGTGGCCTGGGCATTTCTGAAGTGATGGTAACCTTGACATTCACACCTGTGGCTCGTAAGGTCTCCCCGATCTAGCCTGGGTGTAACTAGCTCCTCACTGTTCACAGCTCTTCAACTGATTGTTACACCTGGGCTTTCAGAGGCGCTCTCTGACAAGCTGGCCACAGCCACCTGGGGGTTGAGGGGAAGAAGCAGTGCCTAGAAAGGTGGTGTCGCCTGACTGGTGATGGTGGCACAGTGCATAAAGCATTGACCTGGAATGCTGAGGTCGCCGGTTCAAAACCCTGGGTTTCCCCAGTCAAACCACATACCACTGGCTGCTTCCTGCTCCCCTCCCCCTCTCTCCTCTCTAAAAATCAATAAAAAAAAAATCAGAATGGTGCTGTCCCCATGGGCCTGGGGCAGGTGACTGCTGGCCTGCTAAAGGAAATGCCCTGAAGGCTGACTGGGAACAGGGGCCTCCTATTGTCCTCTCACAAATGAGCCTACCCACTTCTGGTGAGTGTTAAAAAAAGAAGTGACGGCCTTACCGGTGGTGGAACAGTGGACAGAGCCTCAACCTGGGATGCTGAGGTCCCAGGTTCGAACCCCGAGGTCGCTGGGCTCCTCCAGCTTGAGCGCAGGCTTGCCAGCTTGATGATCGCATGGTCATTGGCTTGAGCCCAAAGGTCGCTGGCTTGAGCCCAAGGTCGCTGGCTTGAGCCCAAGGTCACGGGCTTGAGCAGGGGTCACTGGCTTGAGCAAGAGGTCACTGAATCGGCTGGAGCCCCCTGGTCAAGGCACGTACGAGAAGCAATCAATGTACTCAAGTGACACAACTACAAGTTGATGCTTCTAATCTCTCTTCCTTCTTGTCTCCCTCTCAAGAGAGACAGACAGAGAGAGAGAGAGCGAGAGAGCAGTGACAGCAGCCAGGCCTGAACTTGCTGCCGGACAGCCCCGAGTCTTGGGGGGAGGAAGCAGCCTGGGCAGCCCCCCCAGACCCCACGCAGAGGCCACACCTGCAGGACAGCTGCTCTCTCACTGGCCAGGGCAGCCTGAGACCGGGACACGAGTTGGGGGGGCAGGAGCTCTCTCACTGGCCAGGGCAGCCTGAGACTGGGACACGAGTGGGGGGGGGGGGCAGGAGCTCTCTCACTGGCCAGGGCAGCCTGAGACCGGGACACAAGAGGGGGGGGCAGGAGCTCTCTCACTGGCCAGGGCAGCCTGAGTCTGGGACACGAGTGGGAGGGGGCAGGAGCTCTCTCACTGGCCAGGGCAGCCTGAGACTGGGACACGAGTGGGGGGGAGCAGGAGCTCTCTCACTGGCCAGGGCAGCCTGAGACTGGGACACGAGTGGGGGGGGCAGGAGGTCTCTCACTGGCCAGGGCAGCCTGAGACTGGGACACGAGTGGGGGGGGCAGGAACTCTCTCACTGGCCAGGGCAGCCTGAGACTGGGACACGAGTGGGGGGGGGCAAGAGCTCTCTCACTGGCCAGGGCAGTCTGAGACTCAGACACGAGTGGGGGGGGCAGGAGCTCTCTCACTGGCCAGGGCAGCCTGAGACTGGGACACGAGTGGGGGGGGGGCAGGAGCTCTCTCACTGGCCAGGGCAGCCTGAGACCCGGACACGAGTGGGGGGGGCAGGAGCTCTCTCACTGGCCAGGGCAGCCAGAGACCGGGACACGAGTGGGGGGGGCAAGAGCTCTCTCACTGGCCAGGGCAGTCTGAGACTCAGACACGAGTGGGGGGGGCAGGAGCTCTCTCACTGGCCAGGGCAGCCTGAGACTGGGACATGAGGGGGGGGGCAGAAGCTCTCTCACTGGCCAGGGCAGCCTGAGACCCGGACACGAGTGGGAGGGGGGCAGGAGCTCTCTCACTGGCCAGGGCAGCCTGAGACTGGGACACGAGTGGGGGGGGGGGCAGGAGCTCTCTCACTGGCCAGGGCAGCCTGAGACTGGGACACAAGTGGGGGGGGGGGCAGGAGCTCTCTCACTGGCCAGGGCAGCCTGAGACTGGGACACAAGTGGGGGGGGCAGGAGATCTCTCACTGGCCAGGGCAGCCTGAGACTGGGACACAAGTGGGGGGGGGGCAGGAGCTCTCTCACTGGCCAGGGCACCCTGAGACCGGAACACGAGTCGGGGGGGGGGGCAGGAGGAGGTGGGCGGGTGAGGCTTCCGGAACAACCTGGGCCCTCAGGAAGGCTGATTCGGGGCTCCTCCCTGGAGTTCCCAACAGAAGAGGGGGCTGTGTGAGCGGATAAGTGCAGACCTCCTCTCCGGAGGGCGCGGCCCAGCGGGAAGCTGTGCGGGGAGCTGGGGAGACTGCTCTGGTCAGCTGACTCCACTCACTGTGAGTCTGTTTTATGGGAACTAGGCAAAGCCAGGGGCAAATCTAGGGGCAAGGGGGCAAGACTCCAGGGCCATTCTGGCTCCTGAATGAAGTATCCTTTCTTTTCCCCTTATTTTTAAAATTATAGTAAAACATACATAAAATTTACCTTTTTTGGGGGGGGTAGAGATAAGATGCATCCACTTGTAGTTGCTTCATTTCAGTTGTTTATTGACTACTTTTCATACATGCCTTGACTAGGCACCTCGAACTGAGCTAGTGACCCCTTGCTCAAGCCAGCGACCTTGGGCCCAAACCAGCAGCCTTGGCTTCAGGCCAGCGACCTTGGGATTATGTCGGTGACCCTGCACTCAAGCCGGCGGCCCCGTGCTCAAGCTGGCAGGCCCACACTCAAGCCTCTGACCCCCAAGCTCAAGCTGTCAACCTCAAGGTTTTGAACAATGGCCCTTAGCATCCCAGGTTGACATCAACCCACTGAGCCACCACTGGTCAGATTGTTCTAACCATTAAAAAAGAAATTTTTTTTTAATTTATTGATTTAAGAGAGAGAAAGAGCAAGAGACAGGAACATAGATTTGCTCCTAAACGTGCCCTGATTAGGGATCTCACCAGCAACCCTGCACTTCAGGATGACACTCCAACCCAGTCATCCGGCCGGGCCCTTTTCACCAGTTAAGAGTACGGTTCGGTAGTATTAAGTGTATTCACCACCTTCCACCTCCAGAACTTTGTCAACCTCCCAAACTAAACTCTGTCCCCATTAAACAAACTGCCCATCCCCCTCACCCCGCTGGTGGCCCCCACAGGTCTGCTTTCTGTCTCTATGCATGTGACTACCCTAGGGACCTCAAAGAAATCACAATGTTTGTCCCTTTGTGACTGCACTGTCACTGAGCATGTCTTCAAGGTTCCTCTATGTTGTGGCCTGTGTCGGTCTCCTTCCTTTGTAAGGCCCAGTGAGCGGGAGTCTGATTCCCTCTGCGTTCCTCAGCCCCATGGTTGTGGGCACACTCACGGGCACACCTACCAGGAGCCAGAGGCGCACACCTGTCACAGAAATGCAGTCAGTATCTGCCGCCTGGGCCTCCACACGCTCCACCCACCTGGCACCGAGACTCGGACACGCAGACGCACACTCGGAAAACACGCAGTCACAAACACGCAGACGAGCAGATCCTGAGCACACTCAGGCAGACACGGCCTCACGCATGCACTCACAGAGCAGGGCTCACGTGCTGTGGCTGAGACCCCAGGGTTTCCTGTCCCCCAGGCCTTTCTCTCTCCCACCCCGTATCTGTCCTGGGGCTCCAGACCCCAGGGCTCGCTGGGGGCCTCACCAGGAGGCTGAGCACCATCCCAAGGGCCAACGCCCCAGGGCCACGCCCCTGAGCTGACTTGCTGCGGGAGCAGGTCCGCTTCCCCGACTCCGTTCCCTGGTCCTGATCCACCCAGGTCAGGCCTGGACATGAGCTGGGGCGAGGACAGAGCCAGGTGCACCCAAGGGCCCTCCAGCCAGGGCTATCCTCTGCAGTGACAAGGGGAGGTGTGAGTGCTCGGGCCCGAGGGGAGGTGTGAGTGCTCGGGGCCCTGGGTCGGGCCTGGGGATGAGCTGGGGGCCAGGACAGAGCCAGGTGCACCCAAGGGCCCTCCAGCCAGGGCTATCCTCTGCAGTGACAAGGAGAGGTGTGAGTGCTGGGGGCCCAAGGGGAGGTGTGAGTGCTGGGGGCCCAAGGGGAGGTGTGAGTGCTGGGGCCCCGGGTCAGGGCTGGGCAGGTCCTGGGAGAGCAGGGCAGGCACCTCTGGGCTCGGGCTTCCCGGCTTTCAGCACCAGCCGGTGGGCCCCTGGCCTCAGAACCAAGCTTGATGCACCAACAAACAGCACTTTTCCGGTACACTGGCTGGGCCTCATAACTCAGTTCTCTTTGGCCTCTCTTTAGGACCCAGGGGCCCGACAGAAGACTCAGAGGATGATAAGCCAATCATCCAGCTCCACTTGGAGGCCAGATCAGACCCAGTCTGACCGACTGTAGAACTGTGCTTGTAGCCGCTCAGCCAGAGCCCCAGGGTGGCCACTCCTGGGCCGGAGGGGAGGTGGCGGACCTCCCAGGTGAGGGGGGATTCCTCACCAGGAGGCTGGGCACCATCCCAAGCAGCCAAGAACCCGGCTGTTCTGGGACTTGGCTGTCAGGGACAGGAGGGTGGGCTTGGCGTTTCGTGGCCACAGTGACCCAGTTTCAGGGCACCCACCCCGGTGCACTTGGAAGAATCCTTCCAGGGAGTGAATGCAAACCCACGGTCCTCCCCCAACTAACAAATCAAAGGCAGTAGTCAAGGTCTCTCATTGGGGCTTAGAGCAAAGCTGGGTGTAACTGCTGGGATAAAAATGGTGCTCTAAACGGCACTGCTGGTGGCAGCGCTCGGCTCTGATGACAGCGGTGTCCTCAGAGGAGGGGCTGGAGAGTAGGTGTGAGCGGACACGAGCCAGCCCTCCCCAGTCCATGAGCAGGGGTGTGAGTCATTTCACTGGTGGGGACCAGAGGCGCAGTGCGGGGGGACACCTGCCCAAGTCAGAGTGTGCTATGCGGGGATGGCACTGACACCCAGGTCCGTCTCCTGTGACATCCGTGCCCTCAGGATGCAGCCACCACCCAGCCCTACCCCGGTCCCTGGCAACCGTGGAGTGGCTCCTGCCTGCTCCGGTCCCTGGCATCCGTGGAGTGGCCCCTGCCTGCCTCGGTTCCTGGCAACCGTGGAGTGGCCCCTGCCCTGCCCCGGTTCCTGGCAATCGTGGAGTGGCTCCTGCCTGCCCTGGTCCCTGGCAACTGTGGAGTGGCCCCTGCCCTACCCCGGTTCCTGGCAACTGTGGAGTGGCCCCTGCCTGCCCCGGTCCCTGGCAACCGTGATGTGGCCCCTGCCCTGCCCCCAGCCCTGAGCTCCATGTAGCAGCTGGTTAAGGGGTGGGGGTGGGGGTGCTGGAGCCAGCCTGCTAGAAATGGAATCTAATCTGCCACTTATGAGCTGGGCCATGGGGACACAAAGATCACACCCTCTCTCGGTTCTCTATTTTCTCATCAGTGAATGAGGAGCTACAAATGTCCTTCTCGAGGGCCAGTGGGGAGGACCCAGCCAGCGCAGGTGGAGCACGCAGAAGGGGCCGCACGTCCAGCGGGCACTCCACAGCGAGCTCTGACCCGAGCCCCTACCGGCCTGAGCGCCCTAGAACAGTGAGCCCACTGAGTGACATGTGGTAGGACAGTCTACCCTGCGGGTCTCGTCCTGGCCAACCTGAGGCTGAGGAATGGGAGGACTGGTAGCATCCCTTCACCCGAGACACAGAGGGGATGGGGCAGCACGTCTGGCTACTCTTCAAAGATTCTGGAATGTTCCAGATCAGAAGGGGGGGACAGGGCTTTGGGGGTGGTCTGGATCTGCTCCTTAAGCCTTTGCTGAGGAGGTGGCAGTGGGTTTTGGAGATGGGGGATAAGGAGATATGCCTCCAACGACACCCCAGGAATCCTCCATCCCTCTCCCAGGTGGGAAGACAGGGCAGGAACTCATACCCAGCATGAGGCTGACAGGCACTATCAGTACCCCCATTTTACAGATGTGGAAACTGAGGCACAAAGAAGCCAAAGGGCACACAGCTCTGACCAGGGCACATCCAACTCCCACCCACGCAGCACAGCACAGCCTCAGGAGAGATGCCCCTATCGCCCTGGCACGGCTGGTGTCCCCAGTGACAGGCTGGCACACACGTTGGGGCCTCCTCCACCCAGCACCCTTGGCCTCACAAGTGTCACTAACCCCAGGGTGGCCCCAAAGTGGCCAGGCTCTCTGGCTCTTGGTCCTCTCCACCACTAGGCTCTGGCTCCTCTCTGCTGTTACACGAAAAGCCCAAGGCAGCTCGGGACCCTTGGGAAGACACGAGAAGGCTGCCAGCAGCCCCACCTCTGTACACCGTGTCCCTGCCCACTGCTGGGCAGTCCCAGCTCCTTCTCCAGGGAGGGAGCAGGCCACCACAGCAACGCTGGGAAGGGGCGCGGGGGTGGGGACATCGCAGTAAATGCCTACAGAGCCCAGAGAGGTCACACGCCATTAGGCAGCAGGGCTATCCCGGCAGCCAGTGTGGTAGATAGAAGAGTGTGGGCTCTGGAGCCAGGTCCCCCAAGTTCATGGCCAGTTCCCTGGGCCCCTCACCCTCACCCCAGAGCCTCAGGATCTGCCCTGCCTCCTCAACTCCACCAAGGCCCCACCCCACCCTCCAAGCCCAAGACTGAAGGCCCTGCTGTTCAAGGGCCCTAAGAATGTCCCTTTACATCAGCCATACTCAGCCTCGGTCTCCTCATATGCAAAACAGGTGAATACCAGCACCCGCCTTATAAGGGTGCTGTCTGAAGGCCACACTGAGCCATATCCCAATGGCTCCCCTGCGCCCACCGCACCTCTTGCCCTGCCCTGGCCACACCTGCCCTTTGGGACCTCTCATCTCTTCTCTTACCCCCTGCCCTTCTCCTGGGAGGCTCTGCCTTCTCCCTCCCCATTAGGGTTCCTTTTAAATCAAGACAGATTCCCCCAGCTCCCCTGTTGTACCCTGCAAGGCCCCTTTAGAATAAAACCATAGTCCTTCCAAGGACACAGAAGACCAGCAGAAGCAGCCGCTGCCACCCCTAGACCTAACCACCGCTCGGCTCCAGCGGCACAGACAGCCCTGCGGCTCCTCGATCACGCGGAGCCAGGAGCCTCCTCGGAGCTCTGCTCTGGCTGGTCCACCCCCGAGGAGCGCCCTTCTGGCAGAGGGTTCGTGCCCAGCTATATCTTCAGAGGTGAGAACAGAGTCTGGCACTTAGGACATGTTCACTGAATCTCTACGGTGGCTTTGATGATTCAGTAGTTGAAGAATGCATGGCTGAACGGAATAAACAGCTATGTCACAGTGCAGCACGTGCTGAAGGGCATAGGCTGTGGGTTCAAATCCCAGGCTAACTTTTAATTTCAAGTCACTTTGCTTCTAGTCCTAGTTTCCTCTTTTGTAAAGTGGGAATAATCACAGTACTACCTGCCTCATAGGGGGATCTTGAGGCTTAAAATTGAGAACCTATAAAGCTGACTTCGGTGCCATAGTGGGTGCTTGGCGCCCGGCCTGGTCGACTTCTGACCATGGAGTACTGTGACGTCTTGGGATAGGACACGATCTCTTTTGCAGCAGCAGGCTGGGCCTCACCCCGCCCGCCTGGCCGCACTCGCCTCAGGCTGCCTGTGACTCTTAGACAAACCTGGCCCGGGGCCCAGAGCATTCTCCCTAGGGTACCCGCTTTGTATCCCAGGATGGCCACAAGCTGACTTAATGGCACAGGAACTCTGAGAATTTCCTGGCAGGAAGGCTTCTGTTGCCTGGACATGAGAACAGCTGATGGATGGCCAGGGCGGGTGGAGGTAGCTTCAGAAACTCCGCCCTAGCAAGACAGCTGCCCCACCCCACCTGTGCTCTGGGACCTGGGACAGGATGCCTGGGGTCTGGGCTGGCCCACACAGGGCACTGGGCTCATCCAATCCCTGGTCTGCCCGGGGGGCCCATTACGGACAAAGACTGGGCTCCCCCGACTCCAGCCACCTCATTACCCCTTTGGCCTGAGCAGACCAGGTATTTCTGGCAACTTCAGCCCAGTGGGTGGGGCCTTGAAGAAGTTAAGAGATGGCCTAATGCAACTCTTTCCTGTTACAGACATCGGCAGAGCCAGGCAAGGTCACCCAGCAGAGGGGTGGCTATGCCATCGCTGTCCCAATGCACTATACAATGTGCAGGGTTACACCCACACTTATCAGCCAGCAACATATACCCACCAGGAACAATGACACGGCAGCACTGGGGCCAGGGAGTTGAGAAGGCGCAGTCCTGCCCTCAGCTGGCTTGCTGTCTGGCCCAGCTCTCCCCATCTTACTGACAAGGAAATCAAGGCTTAGAGGAATGACATACCTGGTTCGAGGTCACTCAGGGCCTCCCGTGGCTGAGCCCTGACCCAGCCCCAGGGGAGGGACAGAATGCTTTTTGAAAACAAGATACAGACTTCACTGTGATGATGACTCAGTAAGAAAACTGTCAGATGGAGGTCTCGGGTCAAGAGCCACCTGTGTGACGGGGTTCCCACGTGGGAGGGTCCCCAGCACAGGTCCGGCAAGGAGAAAAACGCAGTTGACGAATGCTCTCCGTCATCGCCTTCTCGCCTGCCTGCATCCTGTCCTGCAGATCAGCGGCTGCAAGTAGGGTCCTAGAGGGGTGGCCAGGGCTCCCCCAGGCAAAGAGGAGGGGCTGTGGCGCCTCATACCCCCCTACCCTGACAGGCGTGCACACGTGTACAACCACACACAGACACATGCAGCATTCACACACATGCAGGCCCGTACACAGTCACACACCGTGGGCCTATGGTTAGCTTCCACTCCACAGCCACCACCCGGCCCCTTGGCACCTAAGGACAAGGCTTTCTGTCCATCTCTAGAGTTTTAGGAAGTTTCTGACCCTAACGCCTGAGCTTCCTGGGGAAGAAGTGGGGGAAGAAAGACCTCTCTCCTCTAAAACAGTGATTTTCAACCAGTGTTGAAAGAGGCACTCTTTCCTGCAAAAATTTTAAAACATGCAATACCTGCCTATTCAGTCGGGGGGCACTGGCTCTTTTCCCTTAGATTGTCAAATAAAACAAAAATGACAACAGCCAACACAACAATAGCTTCCCAGTGTGAATGAATCAAAATTATACCTATTCTTTTGGTCAGATCAGCAAAAAATATATTTTTGGGTGTGCTGCAGACTTTTAGTAATTAGTTTACGTGTGCCGTAGCCGGAAAAGGCTGGAAAGCGCTGCTCTGGAAGAGTTCTGTGAAGAACGCCCAACACAGGGGTGAAGGCAGTGGCAGAGCGCTGGTGGCCCAGCAACAGGGACACTGATCCTCTCGGGATAAGACACAATCTCTTTGGCTGACTCAAGTTCTGCCGAGTTAGGAATTCATTCCCTGGAACCTTGAAGCCTTTCCTGGTACCCAGCCCGGCCTACCTAGTATTTCAGATGGTCAAAGACAGAGTATCACGGCCCCAACTCCTGTCCCCACCACGGGGGACTGTGGGAAAGGGGTTGATGGGGAGTCCTTCTACCACTGGGCTCCAGCCAGAAGGTCTCCCTGGGCCAGGCCACACCCTTTCAAGGCCAAAACAAGTCTAGACATGGCCTGGGAAGGGGAAGTCGAGGTCCCCAGGGGCCAGCCTGTTCCTCGGGTGACTGTGCTTCCCAAGGAGGCCCACCCAACTTGGTTGGCCAGGTTCTCCCCCACGCGGCTGCCAGTCCGGGAGAGGTGAGTCACTGACCCTCACTGGCACTGACAGGCAGTTCTTGGGCAAGCCACATACCTCTGGGCCCAGTCCAACTTTTGTTGCCCAGTCCCCAACCTCTGATGGCACATCCTTGCCCAGCCCCTAGGGTCTCAGCCTTACTCTCGCACGCCGCATGAGGGACCTAATCTGGAGAAAGCCAGAACTGAGAATGTCCTGTTCTAAGGAAGATTCTTTCGGCCATGACACACCCACCTCTGAGCGCCCCTTCCTCCAGCACAGCCCGGATCTGGTCCATGGCCGGATGTGCGGTCCTCCGCGCAGGGATGTGTCCCCCTTATCCTGCCTCAGGCCCTTGCCAGTCCATCTCAACTCAGGGTCCCCGGCCAGGAGGTCAAAGGTCATCTAGGGAAGGGCGCTAAGGCCCCGCTGGCGAAGCGGGACACAACACCCACGATTAGGCCCCAGCGAACGCCAGGCTCCACCCCGTTGGCGGCGGAATTCCTTACCGTGGCGTCCTCAGCGCCGTGGTGGCCAATGAGGCGGCTGCCCCCCGGGTGCCGCTGTGCCCAGCGGCTGATGTCGTACACTCGGCGCTCGATGACCAGCCACTTGTCGCCCGGCAGGTTGTGCGGGCGGATCTGCTCCCAGCGAAAGGTGGGCAGCGGCGCCCCACGCTGCGCGGGCTCCTCGCGCGGCCCCGGCTCCGGCCCCCCGCCGGGCTCCCCAACGCCGCCCATGGCTGCGTGCACAAGTCCTCTGGCACCAGGATCTTTCTGAAGTCCCTGCGAGACACGAGGGGCGCGAGGTGGCCTTCCCTGGGGCTCGCTCCGCCGCCACCCGCTCTCCTGCGGCCCCGCCCCGCTGCAGCCACCGGCGTACGAGCGTGCACCTCCCGGCTCTCCCTTCCGCGCAGAACTTTCCTCTCTTATATCCGCGCCGGCTGCTCGCCCGCCGCCCGCCCCCGGCCGGCCCGGCTCCACCGCCCACCCCGCGCTCCAATCCCGGCGCAGCGCCCGGGCCCCCATTGGCTGCGCGGCGCAGGCCGCCGGGGAGGACCGTGTCGAGGCGGGCCAGCCCCGCCCTCAGGCCCGCGGCCACCACGCCCGGCCCTTCCCCGCGCTCCGGCCCTGCCCAGGGCTGTGTCCGCTAGTGGGCTCCGGGCTCGGCGGGGCCGAAGAGGGGGGGCGGGGACAAATAACCACAGCTGGTGTCCGCCGTGCCCTCGGGGACCCACGTCTGCGCCTGGCGGGTCTGGAGCTACAGTCTGCGGATGATAGGCTTCCTGCCACGCGTCCCGGGACATCAAACCCTGAGCGCACAGAGCTGGGGACACTACTTGGGGGTGACTGTAAACAGCATGCAAACAATGGAGCCACAGCATCTGCACAACTAGGCCACCGTGGGGGCTGAGGGACCGACCCTGGGGTGGGGGTGGGGCGGTGGTCTTTCTGCTGTCCTAGCTGTAGGGTTGAGGATGTCGAAGGCTGGCCACTGGGGCAGAAGTGATGGAGGGGCACTGGCGTAGGCAGTGGGGGCTGTCATTCACTGATGGATCGTTTGGGTGGTTTGCTGGTTACCCTTCCCCCCATTTTTTACTTAAACTCAAATTCTTTTGAGAGTGTAGGTTTTGTCCACATGACTGTATTTCTTTAAGATAAAGATCCTTGTTCCTAAAAGTTAAGAGTTCACACCCAAGGCAGATGAAATCAGGCTAAAGTTATGCTTCAGGGCAGTCGTGTCACCCTGGCTTGCACATCAGAATTACCAGAGAGCTTAAGGTGAAACCACAGGGCTTCCGAATGGGATTCAGCAAGTCTGAGAACTGAATTTCTAACAAGTTTCCAGGTGCTGCTGATGTGCTGGTTCTGGAATACACTTTGAGACCACTGGGTTGACTCTTGAACCAACAGGGGTTTGAACTTTGTGGGTGGAATTTTTTTTTCTTTCAGTAAACATATGGGTTCTGGCCAGTGGCTCAGTAGATTAGAGCCTCACCCCGTGTATGGACGTCCTAGGTTCAATTCCTGGTCAGGGCACACAAGCTAAGTGACATCTGCTTCAGTCCCCTTCCCTCTCCCTCTTCTCTCCCTCTCCCCTAGGGCAGCCACTTGGCTTGATTGCTTCAAGCATAGCCCCGGGCACTGAGGGATAGCTTTATTCAAGCACAAGCCCCAGACCAGGTTGCCAGTGGATCCCTAGTCTGCCTGCCCGCCCTCCTCTCATCAAAACAAACAATACAACATACACTGGGCCTTCCATTTTTCTTGGTTTCTTGTCCGCAGATTCAACCCACTGCAGATGAAACAGTATTTTCCTTCCCAGGTTGGGAATCCCTGGATGCAGAGGGCTGACTATATGCATCTTCTACACCAGTGGTAGTCAACCTGGTCCCTAATGCCCACTAGTGGGCGTTCCAGCTTTCATGGTGGGCGGTAGTGGAGCAACCAAAGTATAAATAAAAAGATAGATTTAACTATAGTAAGTTGTTTTATAAAGCTTTATTCTGCCAAACTTAGCGAAAATCCAACGTAAAGTACTTGGTAAGTAATTATTATTATATGCTTTAACTTGCTGTAACTCTGCTTTATAAATTTTATAAAGTTGCTTCCCTACTTTATAAATCACCTAACTGTAGAACCAGTGGGCGGTTAGAAAATTTTACTACTAACAGAGATACAGAAGTGGGCGGTAGGTATAAAAAGGTTGACTACCCCAGTTCTACACCATTTTGGATAAGGGACTTGAGCATCTGTGGATTTTGGTATCTGCAGGGGTCCTAGAACCAATCCCCCAAGGATACCACAGACAACTGAAGTTTTGGAGGACTCAAAAGTTACATACAGATGTAGATGTTCAACTGAGAGGGCATCCGTGCCCCCTAGTCCCTGTGATGTTCAAGGGTCAACTGTATATTCCTCTGATATGCTAACATTTTATTTTGGTCTGACAGTTTGTAGAATACCATTCTAGCTAACATTTGTGGGTTAGGCAGACCAGGGCCCAGAAGAAGGGCTAAAAGGAGGCCACTGGTTCTCCTTGGTACCAGGAGCTCCTATTTTGGTTGCCAGGACAACCAGTGAGGCTGTGAGGTCATCCGCAGTGGGACTGCCTGAGCCCTTTCTACTGTGGCATCCTCAAACTGACTCCACAGCCTGTGTGTGTAGGTAGCGGGGGTAGAGAAGTGTGGCTGGCAGCTGAGGCTGGATCCCCCTACGCCCACCATGTTCACAATGGGCATGAGGATAGAGGACGCAGCCTCTTGGAGGAAATAAACTTCCCGCACCAAAATATAGAGATATAAGCTGATGGTTGCCAAAGGGGGAGGGGTGGGTGAAAAAATAAAATGGCACCCCCCCCCCCAAACTTCCGGGCTTGTGGAGAGCCTGCGGGCTGCTCTCTCCTACCGGCAGCTGTAGGTCAGCAAGGAGCAGGAGGAGGAGTCGGCCCCACCCCCTGGCCACTGCCAATACCTCTAAATGATGCAACTGCATAGTGTTTGTTGCATGAGTTCATTTACAAGTATAACTTTGCCCTGGCAAAATATATACACTTATGCCAAAAAGAAAAAAATGGATTAAATTCTTAAACGTAAGACCTAAAGCTATAAAACTCCTTAAATAAAACAAGGGCGGAAGGCCCCTGGACGTTGGTCTTGGCAACAATTTCCTGGGCACAACACCGAAAGCGCCAGCAACAGAAATAAACATAAAGAAATGGGATTACATTGAACCAAAAAGCTTCTGCACAGCAAAGGAATCAACAAAACGACCGACAAGGGAATCTTCCAGAATGGGAGAAAAGATTTGCAAATAATATATCTGATAAGAGGTTAATATCCAAAATATGTAAAGAACTCATACAACTGAACAGCAAAAAGGCAAACAATCTGATTTTAAAATGGGCAAAGGGGCCCTGGCTGGTTGGCTCGGTGGTAGAGCGTCGGCCTGGCGTGCGGAAGTTCCGGGTTTGATTGCCGGCCAGGGCACGCAGGAGAGGCGCCCATCTGCTTCTCCACCCCTCCCCCTCTCCTTCTTCTCTGTCTCTCTCTTCCCCTCCCGCAGCTGAGGCTCCATTGGAGCAAAAGATGGCCCGGGCGCTGGGGATGGCTCCTTGGCCTCTGCCCCAGGCGCTGGAGTGGCTCTGGTCGCGACAGAGCGATGCCCCGGATGGGCAGAGCATCGCCCCCTGGTGGGCGTGCCGGGTAGATCCCAGTCGGGCACATGCGGGCGTCTGTTTGACTGCCTCCCCGTTTCCAGCTTCAGAAAAATACAAAAAAATAAATAAAATTTTATTAAAAAAAAAAATGGGCAAAGGAACTGAATAGACGTGTTTTTCCAAAGAAGACTGTTGGTCAAATAAGTTTGTAAATATGATATATAGGTTTGCTCGCTTATAGTTTGCATTGGGTGTGGGGGACTGGCTGTAAGCAGGCAGGGTTGTTATACCCTAAGGCTTAGTTTTAAGACTAAGCCTTTCCCACCCTAAGTAACTTTGTATCAGAAACTTCCTTGTTTGTATGTTGGATTAAAGGTTTGGATTTCTACACTACAAAATGGGGGCAGACCGGGAGTTTACTCTTTCTCTCTCTCTCTCTCTCTCCCTCTCTCTCTCTTCCTGAGATTAGCATTAGAGGAGAGAGCAGAGAAAGGAGAGCAGAGAAAGGCCACATGGAGGAGAGGAGAGGCAGCCAAGATGGTGGAGTGCTGAAGGAGAAGCCAGTTTGTGCAGAGAGAAGGAGATGGGGAACAGAGGTAAATAAGGCTGGTAAGGTACAAACGTTTGATTCTAGGAAACTTGGGTAAGTCAGTGACTTTGGGAACCCTGAATGGAAAGGGAAGTGTTTTCCCACTGTGTGTATTTCTTGCCCGTGAGGGCAAGCTAGGATTAAAGGTGACGGTGACGGCCCACCAGTTCGTGGCTACGTTGTTTCATTACCATCTGTTTGAATCAAACCTGAACCTGCATGGGCCAGGCGGCTGTGATGGTGGCTGTGGCTACTGGCCATACAAAGACATAGAAATGGCCAACAGGGAAATGCAAATCAAAACCATAATGAGATATTACCTCACACTTGTTGTAAACCAAAACCACAATGAGATCTCACCTCCCACTTGTTAGAATGGCTTTCATTTAAAAAAAAAAAAAAAAGACAAGAGATAAGTGTTAGCTGAGAATGTGGAAAAAGCGAACCCTTGTGCACTGTTGGTAGGAATGAAAGTTGGTACAGCCACTGTGGAAAAGAGAATAGAGTTTTCTTAAAAATTAAAAATGGAACTACCATATGGTCTGGCAATTTCACTTCTGGGTATATAGCCAAAGGGGGGAAAAACCCAAAATCTGGAGGCAGCTGCGCTCCTGTGGTCCTTACGACAGTGGTGTTCCGAGGACCAGCGGTTGAAAACACTACATTACAGTATCGTTCGCAGTAGCCACGGCATGGGAACAACCCGAGTGTCCATCCACCAGCAGAGGAGAGGGTAAAGCAGCTGTGTGATGATATGGAATATTATTCAGCCCTGAAAATGAAGGGAATCCTGCCATGGTGACCACCTGGGTGAACCTGGAGGGAATTATGCTAAGTGACGTAAGTCAGACAGAGTCAGGCAAATGCTGTATCATCTCCCTCATGGTGCGGAACCTAAAAAAGCCAAACTCCTGGAAACAGAGTGTAAAATGGTGGCTAACGGGCTGAGGGGTATGGGAAATGCAGCAAAGCTGGTCAAAGGGTTAAAACTTTCCGTTATAAAATGCATCAGTGTTGGAGATCGAATGTACAGTGTGGCGATTATAGTCGATACTACATTGTATACTTGAAAAGCTGCGAAGAGGGTCAGCCTTCTGTGTTCTCATCCAGGCCTCCACGGCCCTCACGTGGTGTTCAACAGCTGTCAGGGGTTGGGGGCGCTGACCCCTGCTGCCCTCCCCGGGGCCTGGGGCCTGCTCTCAGCTTCTGTACGGGTCCCTCAGGAGGTGACACAGGGACAGGGCTCAGCGCCACCCACCCCTCCAGGCACTTCACCCAACAAGAAGGTGGAAGCACTCGGGCCCTCCTGGCACCCGAGCCATGTTCCCATAAAGCCTGAATTGTGTCTCCTCCCCACGGCGTCCCCCCTGATTTCTCTGCAGGCCTTGGTGCCCTCGGAAGGTTGTTTTACCTCTCTGGGCTGCAACCCAGTGGATCTTGCAAATCTCCTAGAATCAGGGGGAACCTGGGGATTCATTGTCTCCAAACCCCTATCGGGGCAACTGAGCCCTTTCTGACCACTTGGAAAGGGCGAGGTACCACTTGACATTCCTGAGCTGCCACTGGGCTACTGCCAGAGTGTTCGGTTTAGGGAGGGGGGGGGGGGAGCTAGCCAAGAGGCAAGGGGAGGGGGGGTCTGGCCAGCCAGAGCATTTTGGGAAGGGACACTCAAACACAGCCCTTGTCCCAGCCCCCGCCGGCTTCTCCCTACCGCGAGCTGCCACACAGGCCTCTTGTTGGCCACACTGAAGTCTCCACCCCGATGGGGCCGCCAGCCACTGTCCTGGAGCCAAATGATGCTTGTACTGGCCAGCGGGCTCGGGCAGGCCGTGGACACACAGTGGCCCAGGCAGGCACATTTACGACGGGATTGGTGCCAGCGCCGGGCTTCCCGGAGACAGCGCTCACAAAGCCTGGCAGCTGGTCTGCAGCAGACGCACCAGCGGGCTCGAGTCAGAGCTTCGGAGTCTGGCTTGGAGTTAGAGCCTGCCACACAGCCAGCTTGACTACTCGTCCCGGTCACAGCACTTTTGTGACGGGAGGAGGCCTAGGGTGGCAGGGCCCGCAGAAGTGTTCTAGTGCTATGGCCCCACCAGCCACAGAAGACAGCTCTGAAGGCCCCGAGTAAAAAGAGGCTGAGCAGGGAAAGGTGCTCAACGTCCTTAGTCCTCCCAGAGATGCAAATCGAAACCACAAGGAGTTACTGGCTCACAGCCATCAGTGTGGCCTTTATCAGACGGCACCAATGGCGAGGACGTGGAGAAAGGTGGGACCCTTGCACACTGCTGGAGAGATTGCAAACTGGTGCAGGCACTGTGGAAGATAGTCTGGAGGGTCCTCAAAAAATTAAAAATAGAACTATCGTATGATCCAGCAATCTCACCTCTGGGTGAATATCCGAAGGCATTGAAAGCAGGGTCTCGGAGTGGTGTCTGCTCGCCGTGTTCCTACGGCATTTTTCACAATAGCCAAGAGGTGGCACCCCCCCCCCCGAGTGTCCAGCGGCGGATGGATGCAGCGGATGTGGTGTACACGCACAATGGGATGTTCTTCAGCCATAAAACGACAGACAGCCGGTCCCACGCTGCAACATGAATGACCCTTGAAGTCAAATAAGCCAGTCACATAAAGACAAGACTGCGTAAACTCCACTTCAAGTCGCTAGTCAACTTCATAGACACAGGAAGTAGAATGTGGTGGCCAGCAGCGAGGGGAGGGGAGTTGTCCGCGGGTATGGAGTTTCCGACGGCAAGATGAAAAAGCTCTGGAGACCTGTTTCATAACAATGTGAAGGTAACGCAACTGACCAGCGCACTTAAAAACGGTTAAGATGGTAAACTTTATGTGTTCTTTTATTACAATAAAATAAATGAAACAAGAGGGAGGGGAGCTGCGAAGGTCACTTAGTCCGATCTTTACAACCCACAGATGGGAAAACCGAGGCCCAGCAAGGAGTGGGTCGCCCAGGGACACCGCCCCGGCAGGATCAGACCAGGCCAGGTTTGGTTGATTGTGAAATGTAGCAGCAGAGTGAGGTGTGCGGCTGCTCAGTGGCCACGGCTGGTACCAGCTTTCAAGAGCTGGCCCCATGCGCCAGGGCCAACTGGGTTATCTAGACAAGTGGTTTTCAACCTTTTACACTTACAGACAGGTGAAAATAGAATTATTTTGGGGAGTGCTAAAGCAGAACTCACCATGAGAATAAGCAAATTTGACTAAGATCATTAGGTCTATAACCTTCACACACCAGGGGGGTTCACGCTTTTGCAGACCAGCACGAACTTTCTGGTGGACCTATCCGCTGACCGGTGATTGAAAAACACTGATCTAGAGAATTCGCTTAAGAGGAACAACTCCTGTGTGGCTGATGTCAGCTGTCCTCTCTCAACTCCAAGAGCTCCTTAGAGAGCCCCCACCCCTACCCCACACCAGGATAACAAGTATCAGGGCTGCAGTCACCAGGCAAAGTGTGGGAAATAAACAGAGATCAAGATCTGACTGTCCAAGTCCCAATTTGTCCATCTCTGAAAAACCGGGAAGGGCCTGACCGGGTCCAGGCGCGGGGCGGACGTCTGGTGAGCGGGTCCAGGCGTGGGGCGGACGTCTGGTGAGCGGGTCCAGGCGCGGGGCGGACGTCTGGTGAGCGGGTCCAGGCGTGGGGCGGACGTCTGGTGAGCAGAGTCCGGGATGCTGGTTAGTGACGCTGTGGGCTCTGAGGCTGGGCTCATTCATTCCTATCGCGGGGCCAGCATTTTCTCTGGGTGACATCTCAGTAAGTGCCTCAGTCAATTCATCTGCAAATTGGGAAACTAATAGTACCTCTTCAGGTTGCGGTGAGGGTTAAATAAATATTTATTCATCTAAAGGGCCTGGGATAAGGCGTGGGACATACAAAGTGCTCAGAAGTTAAGTTATTGTCGGGAGACAATGGGGCCAATGTGTATGTCCTGGTCCCACACACACGCCCCTGCGTATCTCAGCTATTGTTTATTCATGATGGCCCCATGTGTGTCTGATGACAGACATGTCATCTGTCTCAGGCAGGCCAAGCAGGTCTGGGCTGTGGGACCTTCTGCCAGACCTGTAAAATGTCACTTGGTGTCTCCTTGGCCCTGGGTGTGCCTGGACGAGGGGCATGGGAGCTGGGGGCAGGGATGCTCAGCACCAGGGCTCAGACCTTCATCCTCCTTCGCCCCAACGCCACTCCAGTTCCTGCCTGTGCCGCTGGCAGACGTCACCCATCAATCCTGCCACCATCCCACGAGCACCAGGCAGCCTCCAAGTTTTGACCCTGTGCTCCGGGCTTCCAAAAGGCTGAGGCAGGGAGGAGGGGACCTGCCCAATGCCCGAGAGGCAGTGGCAGAGCCAGCTCTTCTCCCCTACAGCAGCCGCTCCCCAGGGGACAGGAGGCCGGGTTCATCCCCCACCAACCCACAGCCCCACGGACTCGAGTAGTCCTCCCTACAGCGATCCCTTCAGGATTGGGGTTTAATCCCAAGCACGAGGGTGGGTGGGCAAGCGAAGGATTTGGTTTCCTTCCTTTAGGTGCCCGAGCCTTGGCCCGAGCCCCAGGGCACAGGAGTAAAGGCGTGTGGCTGCCGGCCTCGACCAACAAAGGCTTCCTTTATTAAATAGAGATGGCGTTACATTCCATTCGGAGGAGGAAATCGGACGTGGTGAGGGATGTGTCCAGGTTGTACCCTGGTCCCGAGTGGACTGGGAGGGATGAGGACGGGCCCAGGTCCTGCCCATCCCGTTCCAGTCCTGGGTGCAGGGCTTGGTGACCTCAGCCCCCGCTGTCTGAACGGACACCCACAGCTGAAAACAGATGTGGCATTCCCAGGCCTTGTCTGGTTATACTGGGGGAAACGCGCCCCAGTCCTTCCAGCGGTGGGGGGGGGCACGGCCTCCTGGAACACAGGCTCAGATAGGTGCGGGGGGGGGGGGGGGGAGCCGAGTGGGAGGGGCCCTTGGTCCACAGTAGAGCTTCAGGCAGTTCGCAAGCAGATACCAGCTGGCGTCAAGTCCCTGCTGGCCCCTCCTAGCACCACGGACCCAAGGGAACTTAGAATGGCAGGCTCCCTGGGGCAGTCAGAGGGGAGGCCGCATGGGGGGAGGGATGGCCACAAGGGGTGCTGGTGGCCTAGGGCTTGAGCACTGGGTAGGGGAACTTGGGGTCAGGCCACCGAGCTGGGCTCCTTTCTGAGGAGAAGCAGCCACAAGGCACCTACAGGCAGCAGCCCCCCGAACTGGGGGTTAGGGGTGCGGGCTGGCCCGGGTGTCTCCTCCCCAAAGCGGAACCCCTGAGTCTGGGTCCGGGCTCCTTGGTCTTTGGTGCTTTCTGGAGTCTCTCCTGCAGCTGTAGTACCACCGTGGAAGGGTGAGGGCCAGCTCACAAGGTCCCGTCTGTCCTGGGAGGGACGTTTGGTACCAGCTCAGCGCTGCCTCCACGGCCTGGCCATTTGTCCGTCTGTTCAGCTTCTGGCTCAGGGCTGGCTCCAGGACCCAGTCTTCCCGTCTGTCTGTCCGTCCTGGGGCAGATGTCGGCTCCAGCTCTGAGGCCACTTCAGGCCTGGGCCAGGCCCTAGGCCTCCTGGGGGAAGAAACCCAGCTTGGCCAGCGCCATCTCCTTCCGCAGCCTCATGATCTCCCAAAATACCGGCTCTGCTGTAGGCAGAGAGAAGGGTGGACAGCTTGGTGACAGCTCAGAGTCACCTGAGGCCGATGGCCTGGGCCCCTCCCCTGGCTATGGGCAGGCAGCTGCTGGACACTCTAGAGCAGGGGTCCCCAAACTTTTTACACAGGGGGCCAGTTCACTGTCCCTCAGACCATTGGAGGGCCGGACTATAAAAAAAACTATGAACAAATCCCCATGCACACTGCACATATCTTATTTTAAAGTAAAAAACAAAACGGGAACAAATACAATATTTAAAATAAAGAACAAGTAAATTTAAATCAACAAACTGACCAGTATTTTAATGGGAACTATGCTCCTCTCACTGACCACCAATGAAAGAGGTGCCCCTTCCGGAAGTGCTGCGAGGGCCGGATAAATGGCCTCAGGGGGCCGCGTGTGGCCCGCGGGCCGTAGTTTGGGGACCCCTGCTCTAGAGCTTCCCAGTCCCCGGGACAGATGACCTAGGAGAGTGGCCGAACACTGACACTCCAGTCTGGGGCCGGGGAAACTGTAGAGTGCCAAGCGCACTGGAAGGGTTGGTACCATGGGGGGGGGGAGCACACCCACAGCCTGACACAGATGTGCATGGGCACACCGTCACACACTCGCAGATGCTTCCCCAGCTCGCCTCTCTGGGGTCTCGCAGAGACCCTGAGCACTGAGCAGGGCCACCGTGTCAGTCCATGTACCTGGGAGGAGGTGGCCCCTCGGGGCGCACCCCCTGGCCATCGTCGGCCTTCCACAGAAACTTGAGCCCCACATTGCGGAGGAGAGGCTCAGCCTCCAAACCGGTTAGGGAGAAGACGCATCCGGGAACAGAGTTTAGGGGAGCAGGAAGTTTGCAGAATGGGAGGAGGGGCGTGGGTGGAGGGAGGACCTGCCAGGCAAGGGCACAGTGGGAGGTCCGTGTTCGGGGTAACATAAGGACACCACACCTAGAGAGGAGGGGATTACCACGGAAGGAGGGGACCCCTCACGCATGTCCTCAAATGCCAAGCCAGTAAGAGGGAGCTGTCCCTGCAGGCCCCGGGGGCAGGGAGAGGTTTCTGGGCAAGAGAAAACAGTCAGACCTGGTACAGGGTGGCACGGGGCTAGCTTTCCCGATAAAGCAGGGCCAGGAGGCTCCTTCTGTGGCTCATCTCAACACCAGGAGGCTTACCAGCCCTTTACTAACCCTCGATCTCCCTCCTCACAGAATCCTAGCCTGAGACACTGGACAGCAGAACCTCAAACTACGGGCCCTCAGGCCGCACGCGGCCCCCTGAGGCCATTTATCTGGCCCCTGCTGCACTTCCAGAAGGGGCACCTCTTTCATTGGTGGTCAGTGAGAGGAGCATAGTTCCCATTGAAATACTGGTCAAGTTTGTTGATTTAAATTTACTTGTTCTTTATTTTAAATATTATATTTGTTCCCGTTTTGTTTTTTTACTTTAAAATAAGGTATGTGCAGCCTGACCAGGTGGTGGCGCAGTGGATAGAGCATCGGACTGGGATGCAGAGGACCCAGGTTCGAGACCCCGAGGTTGCTGGTTTGAACGTGGGCTCATATGGTTTGAGGAAAAGCCCACCAGCTTGAACCCAAGGTTGCTGGCTCCAGCAAGGGGTTACTCGGTCTGCCGAAGGCCCGCGATCAAGGCACATATGAAAAAGCAATCAATGAACAACTAAGGTGTTGCAATGCACAATGAAAAACTAATGATTGATGCTTCTCATCTCTCTCCGTTCCTGTCTGTCTGTCCCTGTCTATCCCTCTCTCTGATTCACTGTCTCTGTAAAAAATAAATAAATTTTTAAAAAAAGATATGTGCAGTGTGCATAGGGATTTGTTCAGTTTTTTTTTATAGTCCGGCCCTCCAACGGTCTGAGGGACGGTGAACTGGCCCCCTGTGTAAAAAGTTTGGGGACCCCTGCTCTGGTTGATCCTGCTGCTGCGGGCCAGCCCAATGCCCCCAGGGCTCCATCCCCCTCCAGCCACCAGGGGGCGCTCACCGTCCTGCCGCACCAGGCCTTGCTGGATGTAGCGGATGTAGGTGAAGAAGTTGCACACAGCAGTGATCTGTGGGAAGGAGGGGGGATGGTGTGACGGGCCAGTCCTCAGACTGCCAGCGTGGGTCAGAGACTAGGCGGGAAGCTGCGTATACTGTCCCAGAGCCAGATAATGCTCCCTGAATTGAACAGGGCTGGGCTGTTTAATGAACAATAGCTCTATTACTAATTCTAAATAAAATAAACAATTGCAGCAACTAACATTTAATCAAGTACATGCATCCAATGAGGCAGACATGCTTATCATTCTCATTTTACACTTGGGGAAAATGGAGGCCCCAAAAATGAATTGAGGTCACAGAGCTAACAGTGGCAGAGCTGGACCATAAAACCAGGCAGCCAGCCTAGAATCTGCGCTCACCCCGGGGCCTGCTTGCTGCGGCTGCTGGAGGCCCTGGCCAGCCAGGCCTGAGCCAGCTGCTCTCTGTAACGCCCTGAGGCACACAGGGATCAGAAGTCGCTCACCTAGAGGCCCCGGCTCCCTGTGCCCGAAGACCCCACCCGGCCTGATGCCTGCTCTATGCCAGGCCCTGAACTCACACCACGGCCCTGCCATGAAGACTCCCAGACCGTGGAGAGGGCACTGCTGGTGCCCTGCCCAGGCCCCTTACCCAGACTAGGGCCCCATCCCCCTTGCTGAGAGTGTTGGCCACTACTAGCTCATAGATGCCCCTCTGCCATGGATGGGCTGGCATGGAGGTATGACGCCAGCTAAGGCCACACTCCGGCTTGCTCCTCCACTTTCTCCTGCCTTCCACCCCATTCTGCTGCCTTCACCAGCTCCTCAGACTTGCACAGAACTTCTCTTGAGCTCTGCTTCTGGGGAAAGCCAGCCTCGGATAGGCTGGGAGACAGCGGGCAGCCGCACCCACGGCAGCCCTACTGAGGGTTCGGCATTCCGGGACGGGAGGCCCAGAGCGTGTGGGCCACAGTCTGGGGAGTGGAGAAAGTGGCAGGGAGGGGCAAAGCTGCTGCTGGTCCTCACACAGGAGCTCTAGTCAGGGGGACAAAGTGGGTGTGGGGCTGGTGGCCCGGGGAAAGGCAGGGAAGTGTGAAGAGAGCGTGGCTAAGTGAAGGGGCTCAGGAGCAGGTGTTGGCAGGGAGAGGGGGGTTTCCCCCCTGGCTATGTTTTGGGGACGGAGCTCTTCTCCCTAGGAACTAACTCCACACTCCTTGGTGTCTTCAGGATAGGGACCACATCCTAGGGGACCACACCCTAACTCTTCACACCCTTTTCATCCCCCATGCTAGGGCTGCCCAGCACAGGGGACACGCAGGCCTGGGAGGAGCAAAGTTAAAGTAAGTTTGCTAGGCACAGGGTGCTAGGCGCGGGGACATTAGGCGCGGGGGTGCTAGGCGCGGGGACGTTAAGCGCGGGGACGTTAGGCGTGGGGGTGCTACGCGAGGGGACGCTAGGCACGGGGATGCTAGGCGCGGGGACGTTAGGCGTGGGGACGTTAAGCGCGGGGACGTTAGGCGTGGGGGTGCTAGGCGCGGGGACGTTAAGCGCGGGGACGTTAGGCGTGGGGGTGCTACGCGAGGGGACGCTAGGCACGGGGATGCTAGGCGCGGGGACGTTAGGCGCGGGGGTGCTAGGCGCGGGGACGTTAGGTGCGGGGGCGCCAGGCGCGGGGACACCAGGCATAGGCATAGGGACGCTTCTGCTGAACCCTAGCTGGGACTGGAAAAGGGGACCGAACAGGGCTCTGGGCAAAGACGTCTAGGATGGGGCTGCAGCCAAAAGAGACCGGATTCAGAATGGGGGACCCCAGGTCCACTGAGCAGCCCCAGGCCCCTTTCCGTTCTAAAGCTCAGACCCCCTTGGGTAAATGGGAGCTCAGCTCCGACACGCTCGGTCGAGTTCCCTGCGGAACCTGTCGGCACCGTATGAGCTGCCTGCACTGACCAGTCTGCTGCCCGGTGACAGGGCCATTTGTCCAGTTAACTCCCAAGAGGAGCCCCTCGTAGGTCAAACGGGGGAGACATTTCCTCAAAGAGAGCCTGTCTCCACTGTGTCACCCTTGCACCAAACTCTCGAGTTTTCCAAACACATTCTCTTTTGTTCCTTATAATCCTCTTCACTGTCTATGAGGGGACAGAGGAATAGGGACCACCCCACCCTAACCTCCCCACTGGGTGAGGCCCCCTGATCCAGCCTGGGTCAACAGCAAGAGAAGGCAGGAGCTGGGGGTTGAGAGTACCCTCAGCACCGGCGGCTGACTGTCAGTCAGGCTCTGTGACAGACATGCCACAAAACCCTCTCCAAAGGCTGGGGTCAGGAGCCTGGAGCTGTAACCTGAACTCCAGGGTCACCCCGTGAGGAGGTTACAGTAAACAGCAGAGGTCATGGATGTCACTCTGCGATCACGTTTTGGCTGGCAAGAAAATAGGTAGCTCAGTCCTTCAGCCTCAAGGAACTGAATTCTGCCAACAGCCACGTGTGCTCAGAAGACCCCGATCTTCAGAAAGGAGGCAGCTGACTGACACCTTGACGATACAGTCCAGGGACCCTGAGCTGGGGACCCGGCTAGAGCTGTGCCCAGACTCCTGACCCAGGGAGATGAGAATAAATGGGTGTTGATTTAAGCCATCACGTTTATGGTAATCTATTATGCAGCAGCAGCAAACTAGGATGCCTGGCTCGGCTGTGTGGCCCAAGTCTCTGCGCATCACTGAGCCCAGAGGGCCCCTAAGGAGCCAAGTGACCCGCCCAAACGGATGACTCACCCTGGCCCGGGAAGATGGTGAGATGTAGTAGTGGCTCTCGGAGTCCCCGAGCCGGATTCGGTGACGACAGGCACGGGCCAACCCGCTCAGGGCACATGTGCTGGGGGAGAGCAGACGGAGCCGTGGGGGCTGACTGGGACTCGCCCACCCAGCTCACGCAGGAGGACGCAGCAGCCGGGAGGTGGCCCAGTGGGAGGGGCAGCAAACACGTGGGGGTGGAGCCTGGTACCCTCTCCCCAGGTCCAGCCTCCCCAAGGAGCCCAGGGCAGGCCAAGGAGCCCAGGGCAGGCCAAGGAGTCCCCGGGACGGGCCTTCAAACCCAGCTAGACCCATCCCAGAACCTCTGTCCTTGTCTCTCTGGGAAGGAGACAAGGTGAACCTCCTGTCGGGTCTACCAAAGCCCCACCCGCGGGAGTCCCTGAAACGGCCTCTCCTACCTCACTGGGGCCCTCAGACCCACCACCCCTCCCCCACTAGGCAGGTGTCCACTCTCTCCTCCACTGAGTCGTCAAGTCCCCAGGTGAGGCACGCCGACGGGGCCTTTGGCCGCGCTCCCCTCAGCCCCTTTTTCTTCACGTTACTGTGGGTGCCAAGGGGCTGGGGCTCCTCCAGAATCCCACACCTCACCCACCGTCCTGCTCTGCTGCTTACCCACCGCCCTGGGTAAAGCAACATTAAGTCGGCTCCTTGGCTGTGGGACTGGTCAGAGCTTTTGCTGCCTCCAGGTTCACTATGACTCTCTGATTGGACCAGGGAACCCTCTTTTTCAAGGACATCTTTTGACTGGTTTGTGACACGCTGACCCAGCAGGTTAAAGCCCAGATCTCATCTGAGGCCCTCTTCACTCTGGCCCCAGGCGCCTCTGCAGCCTCGCCCTTCCCCCAGCCTTCCCCACAGCCGCGCCCTCCGGGTGGGTGGCCCTCTGTTGCTAGCCCAGCTCCTCATCCCTGCACTCATTCTGCTGTCCAGAAGGCCTGTCCCTAGTTGGCATATAGCTGCTGACTCTTCAAACCTGGCTCAAACGTCCCCTTCTGTCCCGAGGCTCCTACCACAGGGACCCCCTTGCAGGCCACGGCCTGGGCTGCCGAGGGGAAGTGCCCCCCACCGCTGGCAGTGCCCCCCCCTGCTGGCTCTGCCCCGTGCTCCACCCTGGCGATCTGCTCTGCTCTGCTCTAGCCCGGCTCAACGCCAGTTGAGGAGCAGGAAGGACAGGACGCCAGGGCCGTTTGGTTATCTGTTAGCAGAAGGTAGAGCTGGCTACTGACATCACTTACATGTCAATCGGGGCCCGGAACCCACTGCGGGAGAGAGGGCAGTGGGAGGGGCGTCAGGCCAGCCAGGAACGGGAGGCCCAGATCCCGGACCACCTCGAGAGCCTGGGGCCGCATGGCAAGGGGCAGGATGCGTCAGTGGGCAGAGACGAAGATGCTTTCTTGCTCTGTGTGGGCGGCCACTGTCCCTCTTCCGCCAGGTGCCTCTGTACCCCTCCCTGGCCCAGCCTGTATGCCACACCCTGCCCACCCCAGGAGCCACACCAGAACCCCCGCAGACAGGCCCGAGCCTCAGTCCTCCGTGGCCACCCACTCTGCGGAGCCAAGTGGGCGGGAAGGGGTGCAGGGAGCTCAGCTTACTTGGTGCTGCCGTACTCGACGGCGGCCACCTTCACGGCGGGCAGTGTCTGTGAGGCCACGGGCTCGATGGTGAGCGTGTTGTCCTCCACGGCGGCCCGAACCAGCGCCGAGAGCTGCGGCAGAGCGGGGCGGCGGAGCGGCGGTGAGGGCGGCCCGGCTGAGGCGCAGGGCCCCCGGCGGGCGGCCCGCGGCCCGACTCACCTCCTGCATGGTGAAGTCCAGGCACGGGCCCACGTCCTCCCGGTATACCCTTTCGAGGAAGGGGCTGGTCTTGTCCAAGGTGGGCGATTCCCGCCAGGCCTGAAACTCTGCAAACAGGGTTGTGTCCACCTGTGGGGGAGGGCGAGCGGGGTGGGGTGGTCAGGGCACCGGGGACCAGCCCGGCAGAGCCAGGCGGAGCAGAAGGCGGCGGGAGCCGGGGGGATGCGGGGCAGACGGCAGGGCGCCTGCGGCCCCATCCCCAGCGGCCCTGTCCCCAGTGGCCGTGCAGGACAGCTGTGACCGGAGGAAGAGCGCCCCTCTTCCCTCTGTGTCAGAGACTGTGTAACTCAGACTTCCCCTTCCCTGGTCCCTGGCACTGCCCAGTCACAGACGTGGGTCCAGGGCCTCGTCCTGAAGACCCTCCCTGTGCCCTGGAGGAGGCGAGGCCGCAGGGACCGCAGGGACCCCAGGCACGACACAAGCGCATGCACGTGGAGGGACAGGCACCGCCCAGAGGCCACCCTCTGCGCCGGGGGGCGCATGCAGAGTGAGTGAGGCGGAGAGGACAGAGGCCGGCCCCTCTCCGGAGCCATTACCTGCCGAGAAAAGGAGAGACAGGGAGCGGAGGTGGGGGCTGCGGGGGGCTCCCCAGGCGGGAGCGGCCAGGCCGGCTCGTAGGTCAGGTGAACCGCCCTGCTGGGGACCACACAGAGGAGCAGGGAGAGGAGGGCGGGCAGCCCGGGCTGGGCGGCGGGGGCGGCGGGACAGACAGACGCACAGACAGAGACAGAGACAGACAGGAGGAAGCAGATGTTAGTGTCCAGTCAGAGGCTCCGAACTCAGAAGGGGGACAAGAGGCCTGGCCTGCGCCTCCTCCCTGGAAGCTCTGGAGACACAGACAGGACGGGGCTGGGGGCCGTCTTGTGTCAGGGACCCCAGGAAGCTGAAGTCCACTGGAGAACCCCATGGACACTCGCTGGGTACAGCCCCGACCTGAGCTCTGGCCATCCTCAGCTCTTCAGTTCCTCTAGAGCCCCGAGAGTCCCCCTTGACCACGGGAGGGAGCTGAGGCAACGACAGGTATCCCCACTTGCTCAAGGACCCATGGCCAAGGATTTCACAGCCATTGTCCAACCCGGACCACGTGCTCCACGTACCCAGCCCGGAAGGAAGGGGCACACAGCCCCGCCCAGGCCAGGCCAGTCTCAGCCCCGCAGCGGAGGGTGCCGAGGACCCTCGCGTCCAGGGCGGTCACGGGCAGTCCTGGGCCTCAGGGCTATGGCCACACAGGGCCCAGCAGCCTCTCCCCAGAGGCCCAGGGAGTGTGTCTCCCTGTCCTGTGTCCGCTGCCCGCCCTCCGTCCCTCACCTCTTTGCCCTCCTTGTCCGGGGTGAGGATGTGGCTCGCAGCAGGGCACACGACGGGGCAGAGGGCGCTGCTGGTGCTCTTATGACGCAAGTGGCCCTTGCGGGGCGCGGCCTTGGTGGGGCTCAGCAGCTGCGGGTGGAGCTCGCGGTTGGGAGAGGCTGGTGTGGACGTGATGACCAGCGTCTTCAGGGCCGTCACCTCTGCCTGCAGCATGTCGATCTGGACAAGAGGGCTGCCAACGTGAGCCCAGGGTGCCTGCCACCCCGGCTGCCACCGCCTGCTACCCCAGCTCCAGACAGCAGCCGCTGGCACCTAACCCTACCAGGTGCCCTTGGAATAGCCTCCAAGGTGGGGGCTGAGAAACCCAATTTACAGACAAAGGAACCCAGGCTCAGAGAGGAGACGAGGCCTGCCTGAGGTCACACTGTAAGCCAGGACTCTGTCAGGTGCCCTGGTCTGGAGCTGCGTGGGCCTCCCACCGAAGGGCACCCAGGGGTCAGGAACAGCCCAGCCCTCACAGTCTGCAGATCAGACAGATGGGCGTCAGTAAAGCAATGGGAAGTTACTTGGCCAGGCTCACACAGCCAGACAGAGGTTTCTGCTGTGTAGAGGGGATATGGGGTATGTGTGTGTGAGTGTGTGTGTGTGTGTGTGAGAGTGTGTGTGTGTGTGTGTGTGTGCGAGCGTGCAGAATTGACAATGACCGTGGGATCCTCCCAGCCCCTGGAATGTCCCAGAAAGGCCTCTGTGGTGCCCTGGGAATTTCAGTGACATAATCTCTGCCCCGCCCTCCTGGGCCTCAACCTGCCCATCCTTGGCAACCCCATCTGGCCTGCGAGGGTCTGACTGAACAGGAAGGAGGCCGGAGCTCTGGGCAGGCCTGGGTGCGGGGGAGCAGGGGGCGAGGCTCACCTTGCCCCGAGCCTCTTTCAGCTGCTTTTCCGATGCTGCCTGCTTCATGTTGGCTTCCCGAACCATCTTGTGGGCTTCCTGGGGAGGAGGCGGGGGTGAGGGCCAAGGGATGCCCAGCAGACCTGGGCCCCTGCCTGACCCCCGCTGGCCGGCCACCTCACCTCGAACAGGCTGGCTGTCAGCTCCTCCAGCTCCTGTTCCAGCTGCTCCCGGACCTTGGACAGCCGCTCACACTCCTCATCCTTCAGCTTTAGCTCCTGGGGGCATGGCGTGGGCGGCTGTCAGCCCCTCAGGCGCCCCCAGGCCTGACACTGGGGAGACCAGGCCCCCTGACCAGACTCCACGCCCCGGGCACCCTTCTGGGGGCCTGAGCTCGCCCCCGCTGGTGCTCCACGTTATGAGGCATTTTCCACTGAGCTCCTGGAGGGAGGCGGAGACCCCACTGTCCACCCGTTGGGACTTGGGACGGGTTTCAGAGCAGTCCAGACTCCTTCAAGCCGTTCCAGAACTGGTCTGCCCCTTGGACTTCCCTCACGCCCCGCACAGGCCTGGGTAGGTGCGTGAGATTACTGGGCATCTGGCGCGAGCCCGCAGACCTCCCGGCGCCCCCCGGGCCCCCACCTTCTGGGCTTTGTGCAGCTCCTCCTTCAGGAACTCCGAGCCCTTCTCGCGGATCTCCACGGACGAGCTGCGCAGGCGTGCCACGTCCAGCCTGGCGGCTGCAGCGCTCTCCTCACCTTGGGGCTCCTCCCCGGCAGAGGTCTCTACTAGGCCTCCCAGGGTCTCCCTGAGGCTTTTGCAGGAGCCCACACTCTTCCAGGGAATCGGGACAGCTTCAAGAGGTGGTGGGTGGCCCTCGTCCAGGTGGGGCTGGCTAGGAAGCAAACAGCAAACATGGGGTGGGGGCCTGAGACCTAGAGAGCTGACCCTAGGGACCAACCCTGGGCAACGCCATAGCCACTCTGGGCCTCAGTTTCCCCATCTGTAAAATAGGGATGCTACCAGGGAGGTCATCACCAGGGTTGTCACAAGGGCAGAATGACCAAACACAAAACTTTCGGTGGCAAGAATAGGACTCATTTATCTTTTCTCACCGCCCCCCCCCAAGCCTAGGGCCTAGGGCTGTGTGTGGCACACAGTAGGTGGTCAGCACCAGCAGGTGCCGGGTTCTGTTCCTCCAACAGGTGACTGTCAACACGTCAGAACTGAGAGTCTGAGTTTCCAGTTCTACAAAGTGTGGACAATCCCAATGGTCCTACCTCAACAGTCCCTGAATGCAGAGAGATCTGCACAAAACCTTGGCACACAGGAGGCACTTAAGTGGGAACTGCCTTTGTGATTACTGTTAATGCAAATTTTATGTAAATTAAGAGCAGACCAGAGAGGAAGGACCAAACAGAACAGGCAGGGCTGAGGCCGGAAGATTCGGCAAACAGCCGGGTAGGCAGACCCACTTCCTGCCCCTTGGACCTGCGGGGAGCAGTCCCAGCTCTCCCGGCCTGCTTCGTGACCTCAGGCAAACACCCAGGCTCTGGGCCTCAGGACCCTCTCCCCGGGAGGCAGCGTGGGGCGGGGGCGCCAGCCTCTGCCCCCCCTCCTTTCGCCAATCCACACTCCTGCCTTCCCCTCTGAAGCAGACGTTTGTCCGGGAGAGGGAGGGAGAGGCTTGGCCAGCAGCGGTTTGTGCCAAGACAGCACCTCTGGACTCGCTCAGTCAGCAGAAGCCCGGGCTCCTGAGCCAGCAGCTTCTGAGCGCAGGGGCCGGGCTGAGGGTGGGGGGCTGGGCCAGCCACTGATAACAGTGCGGAAGTGGAGGGGACGGGGCCCAGGGGGCCCACAGGGCCCACACAGGAGGGAGCAAAGACAAGGCCAGAAAGTCCTGGGATTCAGGATTGCTGAAGGGAAAGTGTGAAAGGCAAGGTTGGGGACCGGTCCCTCCTCCTTGTCCTTTGGACCCTGGACCCCAGCAACAAGCCCATTCCTTCACTCTAGTTGTTCATTGCTTGCTTGTCATATGTGCCTTGACCAGGCAAGCGCAGGGCTTTGAACCAGTGACCTCAGTGTTCCAGGCCAACGCTCTATCCACTGCGCCACCACAGGTCAGGAACTGAGCCCCTTCCTAGCCCTACATATGGCCCTGTCAGCTGGGCAGCCCAGTCCGCCCTCTGCTTTGGAACTGGCCCAGAGTGTGGCCTCGGGGTCTCGGGCTGGGTCCTGCCTGGCAGGGATGCGGAGCTTGGAAGAGTAAAGTGGGAGCACACATCCATCGCTCCATCAGCTGTGTATGTGCCTGACTGGGACCTCCCGAATACGCTTGTTTGGGAAAGTCTTTTTGGAAAGGGTCCCTGAGGCTTGAGGGGCTGTGGCAGTACTATAGTGGCCCTGGGCCACTGCACCCAGGGGACTTGCACTGTCCTAGAATCCACACGGTGTGCTCTGCCCACACTTATCTCATTTAAAACTCTCAACAGCAGTCATGGTATTGTTGCCATTCCACAGATGAGGGACACAGTCTCAGAGAGATGACAAAACTTGGCCAGCGTCACACATCTAGCTGGCGGGTGGCAGTGCTGAGACAGGTGGCCAAGCCCTCAGATCAGGCCCAAACCTCCCAGTGGGTGGGGGTGACCCACAGAGAGAGCGCGGGCACAGACAGGATCCCCGGTCTGGGACCCAGACTGCATGCCTTCCCTCTGCAAGGACCACCGTGCTGTCATACTCCACACCGCGCCCTAGGAGAAGGCCGCCAGCCCCTCCCCTGAGGTCAAACTTTGTCCACCAGTGTGGTCCGGGCCTCTGGCCACTGTTCAAGACTCTTCTGCTGGTCCCGAGGGTACGGGCTGGGAGTGGTCCCCCTATTATTTTCACAACAGGCCCTCACTTCAGCCCACTGCTAGGGAGGCGGGGAGGAGACCCTATTCTGCAGCCAGAGGAAACAGTGATCCCAGGAGGCCTGAGACAGAGTCTGTGATAACCTCCCCCTCCCCCCACTGGAAAAGCCCAATGTGCAAATCCTAACGCAGAAAGTGTGGGAAGAGCAGGACCACCCTGTAGTCCCCCACTGTTCAACGCCTGGGCTGGGGGCGCAGAAGGAAAAGAGGGCCTACCCTAGCCTAGGAGGGAAGCTCCCATCTGAAGACCCTCCTCCTCCCACTTCTGGGCTGTGAAGCCAGCTCAGTGACTCAGAAGCTTCAAACTAGGAGGAACCCCAGGCCCCTCGCGCCTGGGGTCCAGCCCAAGCCAGAATACCCATCCTCCACACACTACAGCCTCCCAGACCACAGGCCTGCAATGCTGGGTGTTGGCTCTGCGGAGGGCAGGGCACACTTCTCTCTCAGGTGAGCACAGGTCGCCACTGAAGTTCTTCACTCTGTTCCCCTCCCTCGAGCCCAGATCCATGCCCTCTGCTCAAACCTTCTCAGTCCTGGGTCCCTGCAGAATCAAGTCCAGAGCCCAGGACACGACACTGCAGGGACCACGGGGAAGGGGTCTGCTCAGGGGCAGGAGACAGTAAGAGTCAAGGTCACAGGGAGGTGGGGGCCTGGAGCCCACAGCAGTTCATACAGGGAACTTCCTGCTGGGTCGCGTCCCCAGGAGACACACAAGGCTGGCGGGAATGCAGTCACCATAACCCTCACAGCGCATCCATCAGGCCTGCCCCAGCGGGGCTTTTGTCCCCACCCACAAAGAAGGGCACACTGAGAACGTGGACCCCTGGATTCTATGGTTCCCAGTCACCCAGCAACCCCCACTGGACCAGAGGCCATTCCTGAGGCCAGAAGAGCCCAACTAGGTCCTGTGTGCCCCTTTCCAGCCCCAGCCAGACCAGCCTGCCAGGAGGTCTTCCTGACCCCCCAGCCTCTCCCTCCCCACCCACCGGTGCGCCCAGGTCACCTCTTTGATCCAAAGACCCCTGAGCTGATGGGCATAACAGGTTCACTAAGCAAGCAGGGATGTGGCCAGCAAGGGAGTTCTGAAACTGGGGGAAGGGGAGGGCTGGGCGGGCACGCTGGGACCGGTCCTCTCTGCCTGGGGCCACCAGGTCCCCGGTCCAGGGTGGCTGCAGCCATCTGGTTTGAAGGAACTCCGACTCTGTGCCCAGCTCTGGGGCAGTGCCATGGCATAGTGGCCAGGTTTAGACTAACGCTCATGAATTTAGGGGCAGTCCAGTAAGCCCTGAGGGCACTGAGGCTGACAGTCACGTCCCTCTCGTCCAGGGGCCACGGACTTCCCAGAAAAGGTTTCATGCGTTGGCTCCCTGACCAGCTTCAGCTTACTAAGAGGGGACAAGTTTTCAGGGCCAAAGCCACCAGCACATAAGAATCCCAAGTCCCTGCCACACACGCCCACCCCAGCCCACCACGCCCCTGGACAGGGTGTGAGCATTACGCTGGCTGCATTCCCCCCACCCTTGACATCCGTACCCACAGACGTCTCTGGGGGTGACTCGTTATGCCATTGCTAGGAGATGCTCCACTCATTCCGGTTTGAACCGCAAGGCACCAAGGTTCAGAGAGGTTTGGCGACTTGGCCGGAACACATAGAGCAAGGAAGTGGCAGGGTGGGTACTGAACCCACAGTCCTGGCACTCGTGAGTCAAGTGCCCCATCACCCAGAGAAGCCCAGAGGGGAGGAACAGGGATGAATGGCGCTTTTGGAGAAACAAGGCAGGACGCAAATGGGTTTGAGGAAGGAAGTCTGAGACGGTGCCTGAGTGGTGGGGGTGGGGGTGGGGCTACAGCCCTACGGTGGTCCCTACGGCCAGGCAGGCTCTGAGCGAGGAGGGGACACACAGGCACAAGAGACTCTGAGAGGGGCTCGGGGGCTGGCTAGGGGGACAGAAAAAAATAAGTTGCAGTAATTAATGAATATAATAAAAAAAAAAAAACAGAGAAAAGGTGAACGAGGGGGAGTGGTCCCCACGGCAGGAATGAGGAACTGGGTGGGCCTTTCAGGGAAGGGAGGGGTGGCTGGGGGGGGGGGCAGACCCGAGGGAGCGGCCACAGCCTGAGCGTGGAGGAGGGAAGGGGGGCAGAGGTGTGGAGGCCAGGCAGCCGGGACATCGGAAGAGGAGCCATCCCAGGCGCTGGAGGGGAGGGCTCTGGAAGAACGGGACAGCAGTGTCACACAGGGGACAGAACAGCAAGATTCAGGGGTGGGAGTGGGAAACCTGGGCCGCGCCAGGAAGGGGGATGCCGGTGTGCGCACGGGAGACAGGAGGCGGGAGCGGCAGGTGCCTCGCGGGAGGACAACACGCAGGAGCAGGCTGAGGTCGGGAGCAGCCTGTGGACGCTACGAAGGGAGGTCAGAGCACCTGAAGCAGGCGGGCCAGGCCCGCCTCTCCCGGCCACAGCCCCAGGCCCCCAGCCCAGCCAGCCCTGCTGAGGAAACCCAGCCCCGTGTCTCCATTGAGAGCCAGCTGCACCCTTTGCTGGGGCAGGACACAGGCAGGGCACACAGCACACGCCTCGTACCCACCTGTCCACTACTAGAACCGGCCACCCCGAGACCTCAAACGTCCAGCGTGTACACAGCGAGCATCCTGTGCCAGCAATCTCAGCCCTGACCCGCCCGGTCTGCATGGCCTCTCGCCTCCAGCAGCTTCACCCAGGCCCGTCTCACCACACGCTAACCCCCCCCCCCCATCCTGTTGGGCACAGAGCCTGTGCAGAGTCTAGGACAAGCAGGGCGCTAACGAGGCTGAGTCCCGCATAGATGTGCCGATTAGGGAACAGCAGGAAAGATCTCCATCTGCTGAGGGGGAGAGGGAGGTAGTGCTTCATGGAGGGCATCCAGGAAGAGGCCACAGTGAAGAATGCATAAGCTCCTTCCCCCAGCTTTGGACCCGGAGCCCCAGGCCATACTTTACAACTGTCTCAGGAAAGCATTTGGGATCTTGCTTCCTGGCAATGTGATCAGTTTGTCTTAAATTAAATCTTATAAAATTTTTTTTAAAAGTTGTCTCTGCGCTATAGTCTCCTGTGACTTAGGCCTTAGGCAAAAGCTCACAGACTCAAACCCTTTAAGGTGGCCGTGGCCCAGAGCAGTTAAGTGACTTGCTCAAAATCACACAGCCCTTCTCCAGTCCTGGAGCTCTCCAACACCCTGCTTGGCGCAAAGACACAATCCCCTACCCCTGGCAGGTTGGGTGGTCTCACCCCATTCCTGGGTGGTCCCTCACAGCCTGGCCCTCCCTAGAATATGTGTGATTAGCTCCATCTGTCAGGTGGGGAAATTGAGACTGAGGGGCTATACCAACATCGTGTGGTCATTAAGTGGCAAAACACTAACCCCAACCAAATTTCTGACCTCTGCTGATCGAGTCCCAAGTGCCCAGCACAGCGTTAGCTGCAGAAGGACCTAAGATGCCGTCCTCACCTCGTCCTCTCAGAGCAGGCTCGGTGCCCAAACTGTGGACATGAGCACCGTGGGGACTGGGAGAGGTGCAGCCCAATCTGGGGGTTGCTTCTGGGTCCCGAGATACGGCCCACATTGAGAGTCCCAAGAAAGGAGGTCCACCAAGTTCCTGCATAGTCCACCACTGCCACCTACCCCAGGAGAGCAGCCCTGGGTCCAGGGCCAGGGGCTGAACTAGCACCAGGCCTGGCCATTAACGGCAGTCGTCCAAGAGGGATCCCTCAGTTCACCTTACAGATGAGGACGCCAGGGTCACCGACTGCTAGTCCCAGATTCCTCCTGGCCTAGGATGAGGTGCACAGCTGCCCAGAGTTCTCATGAGCTACGGGGGCCACAGCACA
The DNA here is from genome assembly GCF_036850765.1 of Saccopteryx bilineata. NCBI lineage: Eukaryota > Metazoa > Chordata > Mammalia > Chiroptera > Emballonuridae > Saccopteryx > Saccopteryx bilineata. The sequence continues at coordinate 395,633,495 of NC_089490.1, forward strand.
AGCGGCGTGTCAGAGTTATGAGGACAAGAGTGGCCCCCAAGCAGGGTCCCTCTAGCTGCGGACGGGGTCTGGATGAGCTCCGAGGAGAACAGGCCCCAGTGGGTGCCGGCAGCTTGGCCATGATCTGGATCCCCGCCTCCAATATCTAAATGAGGGGTCCCTGAAAACATAGCGGTCAAGGTAACCCCAAAACTCTGCCCCTCACTCCCAGGTGCCCGGCTCCTCATTCTGCCCCCTCATGCTTCCCATCTGCCTTTATGAAGCCCCTACGTTGTGCTCCGCACCCGGCTAGCCTCGGGGGATCGAAATGTTCATAAAAGAAGTGAGACTCATGAGGTCATGGGGGGGGCCAGTTGGCAGCCTGGGTCATCCCCAAGGTTCCTGGGAATATGGCAGGGAGGCTGGACTGAGGACTTTTTCCAGAACCTTGAGTTGTCCCTTTGACTATGTCCTTAAAGAGAGCGTGGTGCCCAGCCTCGTCTGTCCGGGCCTGGCTCGAATGCCTGCAGGGAAGGACATTCTCTGGGCCTGCATCACTCCTCACGCACGCACGCATGACCTGCTCACTGCACCCAGCGGCCAGGGAAAGGGAGCCCGTGCTCGCCAGATCACGCAGCAACTCAGCGGCCGGGTTTTGCCTTGGGCACACCTGGCACAAGAGGCCACAAGTTTCCTCCAGACCAGGCTGCTCCTCAGATCAGCTGACGCCAGGCACGGCTGTCCTCACTTCTGCAGGTACCACCAACCCATCTCAACCACCTGCTCCCCAGCTCAGTCTCCTTCCCTCCAGGCGTGATTCCAAAGAACGCAAGCTCCGCCTCAACACTCTCCCTTTAAGAGTCTCGGGCCTCTGCACACCTGACCCCACTGGGAGCTCATTCTCTCAGCACCCCTTGTGGGGATGAAGCCTGCTCTTCCCCCAGCATCTCAGCTCAAGCTTTGCTGGGTGCCTGTGAGTAGGGTGGGTCTGGCCTGCATCAGAAAACTCTCCAGCCCACCAGCTTCTGAGGGGCAGGGGTGCTTCCCTCACTCCCCAACTGTGCCTGGGAGCCCTGTCCTGCGACCACCCAGCTGGCCCAGTTCTTTCCAGGAGTACAACCTGCCCCCACTCTGGCCACATCCCCATCCAGGACCTAGTCTTTCCAGGCCACGGGAAAGAGGAAGTGTTTACCCAACTCCATGAAGACCACAGCCTCTCTGAACATACTGGGCCAGGGACTAGCCCAAGAGCCCGATGAACAGGTCTGGGTGCTGGGGGGAGACCCCATCCTACATTGCTGAGCCCTGCCCGGTCCAGGGGCCCCACATGGAGGCTCAGCAACGTGCAAGTGACTTTGGCACAGATCCAGCCCCCTTTCCCCAGCAGCGCAGCTTTCCAAGGGTTCTTCAAGCCTGGGGGCCCCTCCTCTGGATGTGTACCCCAGATTTCCTCTGACTTGCACCCCTCCCCCATCTCATTTGCTCTCCAGATGAGCTAGGAGGAGTTGGCGCTGTCATGCCCGCGGCGTTCTGCAGCCCACCTCTCATATCCCCCAGTCCCAGAAACCCCTAGTGACCTCTCCCGCCGACTGTCCTTCCATCTCCCTTTTTACAGCGGCTCTCCGGTCCTCGTGCTACAACAGGCTCCTCCGCCCGGACAGGGCTGCGGAGCAGAGCATCTCCCAGGCGGGGGTGCAGATCCGCAGGGATCCCCCATCCCCCAGGCCGGACGCAGCCGCGGCCCGACCCCGCGCAGAGCTGCGAGCTCGCCCGGACATACCCGCTCCACATCCCGGAGCCTCGGGCGCCCCGGCGTTCGTCCCCGCCGTCGCCTCCAAGATCTTCCCGCACCGCGTCCCCGCCACGTCCCCGCCGCCGCCGACTCCGCTCCGGCCGGCCCGCCTGCCCTGCCGCCTGTCAGTCCTGTCCCCAGCCTGTCTGTCCGTCCGGCCGGCGGCGGATCGCGCCCGGGCCCCCAGCCAGCCCCGACCCTGCCCTCGGGGGTCACGTGGCCGAGAGGGTGGCCCGAGGACACGTGCCCGGCCCCGCCCCTCCGCCCGCCCGCCCGCGGCAGAGCTCGCGCGCGCCTGGGGCCTAACCCCACTCGGCCGCTCGCTCCAGGACCAGGCGCGGTCGGGAGTGCGGGGAGGAGCCCGGTCCCCATCACTGCGGCCAGCGCGGCGCGGACGCCCCCGCCCAGCGCCGCGCAGCACCTACTCTGGGCCACTCCGCTCAAGAACCTACAATGGTTCTCGGGCTTTCTGCTGCTGACTCTTATTGGATTGCCCCTCTAGGTCAGCGGCAACATATCAACATATGCCCCTCCCAACATATCACCCGGCCCTCTGGCCATCACTCCTTCCTGAGCTCCCTGCTCCCTGCCTGTCCCTGTGCAACATCCTGCCTGGTGAGAAAAGGACCCCCAAACAAGTGTTCCCCGGCTTACTCTCTGAGAGCTCAGCCCAGGCAGGACCCACGTTTGGCCTGAGTCTCCAATCCCAGCTCCTCCCTATGAACAGGCTCTGCCCATCCTTGCCTTTGCCCACATCTTCTCTCTGGAGGAACCCCACCCCTACCCCACTCGGGCCACACACACACCTGTCTGGTCCCACAACCTCTGCAAGACCTTTCCCTGAATCCCAGACCCTTGGCCTTCATGAACTTCAATGTCTCTGACCCCTCTCACCTAACCTGAGCTCTGACCATTGCATTGGGCCTCAACTTCAACCTGGAACCTGACCCCGTGAGAGCATAACCCCCTTCTCTCCTCCTGGGAACCACGGCTCCCATCCTCCTAATCTAGGGGAGGACTGGGAGGGCTGGGATGAGATACTTCTCTTCTGGATGCTACCAGAACTCTAAGCAGCCATCTTCCAGGCCCACAGAGCTTCATCCAGGGGTACATATGTATTTCATTCATTCAACCATCCTTTCTGAGTACAAACCATGGACCGTACAAGGGCTGGCACCCCAAAGAAAACTGTTAGACCCAGGCTCTGTCCTCTTGGGGCTCCATTATAGTGGGGAGATGGGATTATGGGGACGTATTCTCAAGGACGTCCACTTCGAGGGCCACTACTTGCCCAGGGCACACCTGCCTTGCTCAGTAATGATATCTTTGTTCAAAATAGAAAACAGCACTCTTTCCCTAGGCGGGCACGACCCATGCCAAGGTTCAGGACTGGGAGAGTGGCGAGCAGGCTGGATTTCATGCCTTGCTCCCTCGGCCCCTTGGCCAGCACCTTGCACAGTGAACCACCAGGGCATCCCTTCCAACTTTCCAGAGTCCTCCTGCCCAAGTCTTCCATGCCCTTCCTTCAGTAGAGCAGCTGTTCCCATGACTTCTCAAGGACAGGGACCAGCGCCTTCCTAGAGCTGCGTTTCCCCACCCAGCCCAGCCCAGCCCAGCCCAGGCTGAAAGTTAGACATCATCATGCTTGTTGACTCGAATCCTTCACCAAGTAAGTCTTGAGCAACTCCTATCTTTCTGGCCCTTGCTCTGTTCACTATGTAGGGGCACAAGGAGAGGATGACACAAGGCGCTCAGGGCAGGACGCTTAGCTTCCATCTTCACAAGCCCAGGCCGAAGATAAGACCCGGTCCGAGTCTGGCAACCCAGGCCGGTGGGAGATAAGGGGTGGTGGGTATGTCAGCCCAGGACCAGGGCACTCGAGGAAGAATCCTCAGTGTGGGAGGGCTCGTGGGCCATGGAGGCCCTTGAATGAGGCCTCGACGGACAAGTGTGGGGTCACAATTCTGGGAGCATTGACACCCCAATTACTAGTCAAAAATACCCCATCATCTTTGCAGCCGGTTCCCTTGGGCTCCCAGGCTTCGTTAGCTTCTCCCACAACCCAGGAAGCTCTTCTCCCCAGCTGAAAAGGAAGGGCTCAGAGAAGGTAAGGACCCTGCCTGATGTCACACAGCCAGGGGTGGTGGGGCTGAGACCCCTTATCCCAGCTGTCTGAAAAGACAGCCCGGGAACCAGAGGACTCACTGGAAGCTGCAGCTCCGTGCAGCCAGGCGACAAGGGGTGCCCACGAGTGCCTGGCCTACAGGTGGGAAGGGGGGAAGAAAAAGAGGTGTGTCCCCTGCCTGCCCCCAACCTCCCTGGCCATCCCCATCCCACCATCCCACCTTTGGCCACAGTCCCTTGGCTGAAGGGACATTTGGAGCAGAACTGACAGCCTGGGCGACCCAGGCCTTGACTCTGTCCTCAGTTCAGCATGTGACCCAGGATGCGGGTCTACTTCCTGAGCCTCGGACTCTACGTGGTTATACAGATAACCACCAAGCCGGACAAACACACTCAGGGCCACCCTCTGGCGCTGACCTTATAAGAGGCTCATGCAGTTCCTCATAGTTCCAGGCCAGTCTCCTGTCTGGAACCTGGCTTCTCAACCCCTCCCCCACCTGCCCTGTAGAGTGGCAAGATTCCTCCCTCCCCTGCATGTCCCAGGTCACTGGCTCACCTGTGTGTGTCCCTGGACTCCTCTCCCAAGTTCCCCTCAAGTGCAGGGCCTAGACCTGACGGGGCATAGCGGGCAGTCCCTGAGCGCAGCGCCAGGTACACTGGGCACGTCCCCCGGGCAGGGCATCTGGCGCATTCCTCACGGGGGTTCATGCTTGGAGGGCCAGACCAAGGGTCCCTCTGGAGACTGTCAGGCAGGCAGGTGGCAGGAGCCTTCTCCCCACCTCCAGGGTCACACTAACCTTTGCTATCTTTGAGAAGCAGCTGCTTGTGAGGGAGGAGCCTCCTAGACAGGCCTCTATCTCCTTACGCCCATAATTATTAACTCCTGTGGCTCAGCAGGCAGCACAGCGCTCTGGGGCCCTCCTGCCCGGGCTCTGGGCCTGGCAAGGTGGGACCTCAAAGGGAGGTGGGAGCCTTCTCTCCCTCCCCGAGGGCCCTGGCTTCCACCAGGCCCACAGACGAGGCTGCCTGTTCCTCCCAGCCCAGGTGGGCAAGCTGGAAGGAAGAAGCCTGTCCAGCCGTGGCTCTGTCACCAGATGGCTCTGTGGCCTTGGCTAAGCTCCTGCCTCCCCCTCCCTAATCCCTGGCCTCAGTGTCCCCTTCAAACCTGTAACAACCAACAAAAAGAGACAACTCGGTAAAGCAGTGAAGAGTACAGGCCTCGCGTCAGACAGGCTGGATTCGATCCTACTTCAGACTGTGATCCTCTTGGCCTCTCTGGGCCGCAGTTTCCCCAGCTGTAAAATGGAATCTTACCCTCCAAGGCACGCTAGGCCAGTGGCTCTCACCCAAATATGCTCCACCCCATCTCTCCCCTGATATAAACCCCTCGCTCTGCAGCTTCCACCCCACCCCACCCTGCTGATAAATTTCTCTTCTGCTCATGCCCCTTCCTCCAGGAAGCCTTCCTCCGTGAATTGCTTTCTTCCTCTGCAGGCATCAGCCTCTAACCCTCAGACACGTGGTCTGCCTTGTGTCATGGTGGGTGCCCCATGGTACTATTGGAACCCCCACAAAAGCTGAGTGACCCCTGGGTAGAGGCTGGCTCACACTCCTCACCAGGTCCCCAAGGGCCCCCCTTGCCTGGCACATGGCCAGCAGCAGTTCACCCAGGAGGAGGTCGAAGGTTTCACCCTGTCTCCTTTGGCCTGAATTCTACTCCCAGTTCTGCTATTCTCCGGCTGTGTGAGCTTGGGCAAGTCACTTAACCTCTCTGGGGCTCGGTTCCCTCATCTATGAAGTGAGATCAATTTTCCCCTGTGACGTTGTGAACATCTAAGGAGGTCAGATTCGTGAAGTGTCTGCCTCAGCGGAGACTGAAATGAGCCTTTCCCGACCCTTCTACCTGGCCTCCCCTCTTCTTTCCTATCAGCCTCCGAGTTCCGAGTTCCGCTGGGGAGAAGCTGCCAGTTCCTGACCAGCGGTCACACCCTGCCCGCCCACCCGCCTACGGATAACAATATCTCCCACTCAGGCTCTGGGCTTCCAAGCTCTCCGCCTTAATGCAAACCAGATGCCGGCCTGCCTTTCGTAGCCATGAATTTTCCACGGCCTGCTCCCACCCCCTTCCTGTTTTTGCTCCTCACTGGTCCCCCTGCTAAATTCTTCTGTGCCCCCACCTTCCTTCGCAGGGCAACCTCTGGGCCCACCTGGAAACAATTAATGAAAAACAGGATGTGTGAAAAGGGGGAGTCTCTCCATCACCCCAACATGGCAGGACAGGAAGGGGCTCAGTCCAGCCAGTGACAAAGTGTATGACAGATAGTCCTTTGCTCCCAAGCCCTGATCAACCAGGGGGAAACTGAGTCACAGCAGCTTTGGGAGCTGTATAGAAAACTTGGCCTCTTTCTAGATGTTCAGGTCCAGCTGGGACTGCATGGGGCACTGGTGAGGGCCTTGTCCTTGGCTGTGACTTCTTAGAAAACTCAGAGCCAGAAAAGGCCCAGCCCCTTCCTGCTGCAGGTGAAGAAACTGAGGCCCAGGGACCTGTCCCGGGTCACTGGTGAATCCGAGGCCAGAGGCAGCCAGGTCAGAGACTGGCTGCCAATAAAAGCTGCCGGCAAAGTCACCTGTGGGGATGCTATCTCAGCATCCGCCATTACCCCCCGGCCCCATGAGCTTAGTCACAAGAGGAGGCTCACAAGCTGCTCAGCCACCTCCCAGCCAGCAGGCAGGAGTCTGTGCTGCACACCTGGCCCGCAGACCTGGCCTCCCCGTGCCCCCCGGGGGGGCTGGACGCTCTGGAGGGAGGCCTTGGGCAAGCTCCCAGTGCCCAGGGCCTGTGGCTGTGGGGGGCTTTTCCTTTCCCTCTGGGCCCTGTGAACGCCCTCAGGGCAGTCAGGGCAGTCAGGGCTGGTCCTCCCGGGGAGGACTCCGCCACTTCCAACAGCCCGAGGGCTCCCAAAAGCCTGCCTTGGGCTGCCCCTCCCTCTGCCAGCTGTGCAGTGTTTGGACAACTGGGTGGAATGTTTCGCAATGAGTGAGTCCTCCCTGGATCCCTGAGCTCAGATTTCAAGAGGGCGGGGAGGAGAGGATGCCGGCTCCAGGGAGAGGGCAAGGGGCTCAAACAGTCAGATGTGGGCCTGGAGGCCCCCTCCCAGGGCTGGCCAAGACACTGCCAACCCGGACCCAGGGTCCTGGGGAGCTGGACTCGGACCCGGCGTCTGTAGGAAGGATGGGACAGAGGGTGGAAGCTGCCAAATGGAGTCAGCTGATAGGGCCAACCTGGTGAAGTCAGGCCCCAGGGACAGTCTGGGCTCCAGGAGGGGCCAGGCCCAGGACAATGCTTTGAGAACATTAAGCTTCTATGACAAAGATGGTTACATCTACCACCACCCCATTCTACAGATAGGGCAACTGGTGTCCAGAGGGGGCAAGCGCTATCCCCAGCTGGGTCTGCAGCTGGGCTGGAATCCAGGGTTCCTGATCTTCAGCTGGCTCTCCTCACTGTCCAGGCTGTCCCTAACTCACTCCTGGTCCCAGACACACATACACCCCAGCCAATGAATGGTCATCATCCTTGCTTTTCCCAAGTGACCACTACTCCAGTGTGGTGCTCCAGGTTCACAAAGAGAATCCGCAGACACTGAGCTCCCCGCCAGCACTCACTCACCTGGGGACAAGGGGAAGGCCTTGACAGCCAGCATTCGTGCACCAGCTCCTACCCTAGGGCCAGAGCTCCCCCACATTCTCCACCACAGCTGCCCAGCCTCCCAGAGCCCCTTGAATAAGGCTGAGAAGTTTAAGTCCTAGACCCACTGCATGGAAAGGAGTTTGAGCCTCGGTTTACTCCAGCGGTTCTCAACCTGTGGGTCGCGATGGCTTTAGGTGACCCTGTGTTTTGGTCGTTCAATCCCCGCCGGGGTCGCGACCCACAGGTTGAGAACTGCTGGTTTACTCAATCCAAATTGGGAGGGTTAACCTTGCTTTACTTGACTCATCGTATTTGTGGGTGCTGATGGTAAGGGGCAGGGGGTGCCAGGGGACCCCTCTGGAGCCTTAAACATTTCCCAGTGACAAAACTATTGGAGCTCGCATGAAAAAAGGACAGAGGAGATTCCTTTGGGTCCAAATGGGTGTGGGAATCCCACCAAGGTGCCCGAGGGCCTGGGCTGGATTCCTTGGATGGAACCTGTTTGTTCACTCCCAGCTCCCAAGCGGAAAATCTCGGCCACGTCATGGAATCTGAGAAACTGCCAAACCTTCAGGGGCAGATGTGACTAGAGGACGGGGTAAGACATCATCCCTACCCACCCTCCCACACAGACACCGGCCACTGACTCCCTTTCAAAATGGCAGAATGTGGAGTGGGCTGGGACCATGCCAGGGTATTTCCATGTGACATCAAACTTAGTTCACATTTGGCCCTATCCGGTTGGCTCAGTGGTAGAGCGTCAATCTGGTGTGTAGAGGTTCCTGGTTCAATTCCTGGTCAGAGCACACATGAGAAGTGATCATCTGCTTCTTTCCCCTCCCCCTGACCCTTCTCTCTCTCTCTCTCTCTTCCCCTCTGCAGCCATGGCTAGATTGATTTAAGCACATCAGCCCCAGGTGCTGAGGATGGCTCCGTAGACCAGTGAGGATGGACTCACTGGAGCCTCAGGTGCTAAAAATAGTTCGATTGTGAGCATCAGCCCCAGGTGGGTAGAGCATAGGCCCCAGACAGCGGTTGCCAGGTGGATCCCGGTTGGAGCATGCATGGGAGTCTTTCTATCTCCCTTCCTCTCACTTAAAAAAGAAAAAAATCTTAGTTCACCCTTGCAACCATTTAATGTGGTCACTCACTGCCTTCTGTTCCCATATTGAAGATGAGGAAATTGAGACTTGGAAGGATTAAATAACTTGTTCATAGTGAACAACTGATGGAATTAGGATTTTAATCTAGGTTTGTTTGAGTCCAAAGCTCACGTTCTTTTTTTTTTTTTTAATTGAATTTTATTGTGGTGACACTGGTTAACATAATTACAGTTTTCATTCTGCAACACATCTCTGTACACCCTGCTGTGTGTTCACACTCAACTCCCTTCCACCCCTGCCGAGCGAAGCTGACGTTCTTATCCTTCTGGCATGTACTCTCTTGGGAAGAAGGATAAGGTCAGACTCTTTTTGGAACGGAGGGCTTAAAGAAATAGTATGATGTACATATATAGAAATGAAAAATAAAAGAAATGGAGGGTGAGCATTCTGCGCAGAGGGCCCATCAGGAGCAGAAGCCTGGAGGTGGGCCAGAGCAGGCACACACAAAGAGCAGTAAAGCTTCACTTTGGTGGAGCTCAAGCTGACTGGAGCCCAGTGAAGACTAAATGGGCAGGCTCGAGATGAATCAGGGAAAAAGTCTTGGAGGTCAACTTGAAGAGTTTGGACTTTATTCTAAAGGCTCCAAGGGGACATTGGGCAGGAGAGTGATGTGATCAGGGCCTCGCTTTTGGGAGCTCAAATTGACAGCAATGGGCACAGAAAACACAAAGATACACTTATCAAATATCCAGAGAGGAACAGACTTTCTAAACTTAGAAACATTTCAAGAATCCTCAAAAGAAAAATCAATAGATCTATTTACATTAGAATTTAAAACTCCTCCATGTTCCTCCCTTCTCCAAAAATTAACCAAAATTAAAAGGGAAATAGCCTGGGGAAAATATTCCCAGCAAATGGCAAAGTGTTAAATCTCTACTCTATAAAGAAGCCACAAAAACCAGTAAGAAAAACACTGGGAGCTCAATAAACAGGTTCATTCACTCATTCAACAAATATTTAATGAGCACCAGTGCCAGGTTCTGAGGAGATAATGGTGGATGAGACAGAGTCTCTGCACCCGTGAAGTACACAGTGCGGGGAAGGGGCAGGTAGGAGGCATTCCGACAGCTAATTACAGCCCTGTGTGACTGGGACAGGTGCAGGGATGGGAAGCGAGCGCCTCCAGGGGCGCCTAACCTAGACTTGGGATCTGAGAAGTGTTCCCGAAACAGAGGTTGGGAGTTAGAAGGGGGACTATTGAGAGAGAGAAATCTGGCAATGGCAGCAGGGGCTAGATCACAAGGGGCCTTGTGTGCTGGGTAAGGAGTTCAGACTTTATAGTGGAGGGCAAAGGGGAGTCATTGAAGGGCTGAAGCAGGAGCATAATGTGAGACTCACACGTCAGACAGTGACATGTAAGCTAGATCGCAAGGGGCCTTGTGTGCTGGGTAAGGAGTTCAAACTTTATAGTGGAGGGCAAAGGGGAGTCATTGAAGGGCTGAAGCAGGAGCATAATGTGAGACTCGTACGTCAGACAGTGACATGGAGTGGCTCCGGCGGATATGTGTGGGACGGATGGGAGAATTTCTGCTTCTAGTGATGTGGTGGGCTTGGGGCAGTGGGGAACTTTCCTACTACAGAAAAATCATATCCCAGACAGAGAGTCCGTGATTCCTCGAGGCCCTGTTGTTTTACCAAGATCTCCAAAAACCGTTTCCTAATCCACAAAGGAAAGTGAGAGTGAAGATGGGAGGTTGGCCGGGAGAGAGGGTGAGCTGGATCTTGGGCAACTACATTGATCCAGGATCCTCAAGGAAGGCTGAAGTGTTCCACGTTGGTGATATCCCTCGGCTCCTGGCAGGAGCAGTCGCAAATACCCTTTGGAAGAAAGTGTCCAACTTTAAGTATGAAAGATTCCCATTGGTTACTATGGATCAATGAGCTCACAGAGATCACCAGCACAGGAGGCTAGCTGCTATGAGTAAGAATCAGCAGAAATAGTATACACAGATTAACATGCTAGAGGACTTCAGCTATTCGGGTCCTTTATACAATGTAGAAAAGTTAGGTATGAATTTAAGATGAACAAGCAACAAGAGGTTATCAAGGACAACCAAGATGATATTTTAAATGACCAACTAAAACACACACACACATACACACACACACACACACACAATAATGGGTTAAATAGACTAGACACAGCTACAGAGAGAATTAGAATCCTGGAAGATACATCTAAGGAACACAACAGAAAGCAGCACAGCGAGTCACACACAGAGATGGAAAATATGAAAAAGAGGTTTCAAAAAAGATTTAGAGCCTGACCTGTGGTGGCGCAGTGGATAATGCGTCGACCTGGAAATGCTGAGGTTGCCGGTTCGAAACCCTGGGCTTGCCTGGTCAAGGCACATATGGGAGTTGATGCTTCCAGCTCCTCCCCCCTTCTCTCTCTCTGTCTCTCTTCTCTCTCCCTCTCTGTCTATCTCTCTCTCTCTCTCCTCTCTAAAAATGAATAAATAAAAAAAATTAAATAAAACTCAAATAAATAAACAGATATAAAAAAATAATAAAAAAAAAAGATTTAGAGCATAGACTTGTAGGTCTGTAAAATCCAAGAAGAGAAAATAAAAAAGCATGGAGGGGAGGTGATTTTTGTTTAGCAGATACAGAGTTTCAGTTTGGGAAGATGAAAAAAAGATATGTAGATGGATGATGGCTATGGCTGCACAACAATGGAAATGTACTTAATGCCTCTAAGCTGTACACTTAAAACTGATTAAAATGATTTTAAAAAACATGCACCCGACACATCTCAGCATAAGAATATGGAAAAGTTAAGCTTGAAAAAGTTATAACAAGAAATATAGAGCCGGCCCTGGCCGGTTGGCTCAGCGGTAGAGTGTCGGCCTGGTGTGCGGGGGACCCGGGTTCGATTCCTGGCCAGGGCACATAGGAGAAGTGCCCATCTGCTTCTCCACCCCCTCCCCCTCCTTCCTCTCTGTCTCTCTCTTCCCCTTCCGCAGCCAAGGCTCCATTGGAGCAAAGAGGGCCCGGGCGCTGGGGATGGCTCCTTGGCCTCTGCCCCAGGCGCTAGAGTGGCTCTGGTCGTGGCAAAGCGACCCCCCGGAGGGGCAGAGCATCGCCCCCTGGTGGGCGTGCCGGGTGGATCCCGGTCGGGCGCATGCGGGAGTCTGTCTGACTGTCTCTCCACGTTTCCAGCTTCAGAAAAATACAAAAAAAAAAAAAAAAAAAAGAAATATAGAGCCAAAGAAAGGCAGTATACCTTTCTTAGTATCTTAGTAACTGAACTTTAAGACAAATCATATTTAAGGCTAGAGATGGCCACTATGCAGAAATAATAAAATAATGACAATGTTAAGTAAAATAAAAATTAAATTCACCAGAAAGAAGTAATAATTCTAGATTAATACATGCTTCATAAAATACCCTAAAAATATTTAAAGCAAAAACCAACCCGAGCTAGAGCGGAACACTGGACAAATCTATAATTATGGGGTAAAGTGTCAACAAATCTCTCTCAATTGTGAATAGATCAAGGAAACAAAAGTATCAGGAACTGGCAGCAACAGAGACCTCCAGCCCCGGCGGTAAGGGCTAAAACACTGAGCTCTAGATCAAAGCTGGTTGAGAAGCAATAGATGCCCACATCTCCTCCCCTGCTTCATGTCATTGGGCAACTTCTTTCCAGGTCTAGTGTAAGATTAGAAATTTATTCCCTGGACATGGTAGGCCAGAGAATCTTTGAGCCATTAACTGACTAAGGGGATTAAGTGATTGTATACAAATTGGAAACATAGGCACTTCTTCCCTCCCCAGCCATCTTCCCTTTCAGGAGCAGGTTGGAAGAGCTTTCCCTGGGGACTCTGGTCAGCCGAAGAAGAGAGAACTAAAGACCTTAAGACTAGTGTCCCAGAAAACTAAGGTGTCGCAACGAAAAACTAATGATTGATGCTTCTCATCTCTCTCCGTTCCTGTCTGTCTGTCCCTGTCTATCCCTCTCTCTGACTCTCTGTCTCTGTAAAAAAAAAAAAAAAAAAAAAAAAAAAAAAATAGAATGGTGGTCATTAGAAATAATGTCTCTGTGGAAAGTCACTGACAGATTAATATGATTGAAGATACTGCAGGTGTGAGAAGAACTAACAATAGGGGGTACAAAAAAAGCAAAAACAATTAGTAATTTTAGAGAAAACCAAAAGTAGAAAATATAATCATAGCTTCTAAAGTGTTCAGCAATGAATAACATTTGAGTAGGCATAAAAATGTAAAGCTCAAATACTTTCTCAGCTGTTATTGTGCTAACTCACAGTGCTGTCAAATAACTAAACCCTCACCTACCAAATAAGACATCCATAGTTTAAATGATTAATTAAGTTGTCGGTATACTCGTTACCTAGAGATAAGAAAAATGTGTAGATCCCAGACAGCACAGCTAGAGCGGTGGAGGAGAAAATTGCTGTTTCATTATAAGCCTTTTTGTGACCATTGACTTTTTTTCTTTTCTTTTTTTTTTAATTGAGTGAGAGACAGACAGAGACAGACAGACAGGAAGGGAGAGAGATGAGAAATATCAACTCATAGTTGTGTCATTTTAGCTATTCATTGATTGCTTCTCATACGTGCCTTGACTGGAGGGTTCCAGCAGAGCCAGTGACCTTGGGCTCAAGCCAGCAACCATGGAATCATGTCTATGATCCCACGCTCAAGCCGGATACCCCACACTCAAGCTGGATGAGCCAGCACTCAAGCTGGCAACCTCGGGTTTCAAATTTGGGTCCTTAGCATCCCAGGTCAATGCTCTATCCACTGTGCCACCACCTGGTCAAGTTGTGATCACTGGCTTTTTAAATTATATACACATTACTACTTTGATAAAATCAAACTTAACCTGACCAGGCAGTGGCGCAGTAGATAGAGCGTTGGACTGGGATGAAGAAGACCCAGGTTCGAGACCCCGAGGTCGCTGCTTGAGCGCGGGCTCATCTGGTTTGAGCAAAAGCCCACCAGCTTGAACCCAAGGTCGCTGGCTCCAGCAAGGGGTCACTCGGTCTGCTGAAGGCCCACAGTCAAGGCACATATGAGAAAGCAATCAATGAATAACTAAGGTGTTGCAACACGCAATGAAAAACTAATGATTGATGCTTCTCATCTCTCTCCGTTCCTGTCTGTCCCTGTCTATCCCTCTCTCTGACTCACTCTCTGTCTCTATAAAAAAAGAAAATTAAAAAAAATCAAAATTAATTTTAAAAAGAAAAAGAGAAACCCAACAAGGATGTATGAAATGGAGAAGTATAAGCCAATGTCACTAATTTTATTTATTTATTTATTTTTATAATTTTATTTATTAATTTTACAGAGAGACAAGAGAGAGAAGGACAAGGAATGAGAAGTATTAACTTACAGCTGCTTCACTATAGTCGTTCACTGATTGATTCCTTGTCGTATGAGCCTTGACCGGGAAAGCCCGGGGTTTTGAACCAGTGACCTCGGCATTCCAGGTTGACGGTCTATCCACTGTGCCACCACAGGCCAAGCTCACTAACTTTAGGTGCAAGAATTCTAAATGCAATATTAGTGAACTGAACCCAGCAATGAGTACATAAGGATTGATATATAGATCAATGGAACAGAATTGAGAGTCCAGAAATAAACCCACACTTTTATGGTCAACTGAGTTTCAACAGCATGCTAATACCATTGGATGGGGGAAGAAAATAGTCTTTTCAACAACAAATGGAGCTGGGACAACTGGATATCTGCATACAAAAGAATGAAGTTGGTCTTGACCTGCGCCTCAGTTGGTTAGCGCGCCATCTCCGATAAGCTGAAGCTGGGGGCTCGATCCTCTGTCAGGGCACCTAGAAACATCAACCAATGAATGCACACACAAGCAGAAGGACAAGCCTGTTTCTCTCTTTCTCTCTCTCCCATCCCGTCTCTAAAAAATCTATCAGTGAATAAAATTAAAGAAAAAAGAATGAAGTTGGACCTTTACCTCACACCATATACAAAAATTAACTTAAAATAAGTCAAAGACCTAAATGGAAGAGTTACAGTTAAAAAAAATTTTTTTTAAAGAAAATGTAAGGGCAAGTCTTCATGACCCTAGATTTATTTGCTTGTTTGTTTATTTATTATTTATTTATTTATTCTAAGAACCTTTAACATTCTTTGTGTGTGTGTGTGTGTGTGTGTGTGTGTGTGTGTGTTTTTCTGAAGTAAGACAGGGAGGCAGAGAGACAGACTCCAGCATGTGCTTGACCAGGATCCATCTGGCACGCCCACCAGGAGGTGCTGCTCTGCCCATCTGGGGTGTTGCTCCGCTGTAACCAGAGCCATTCTAGCACCTGAAGTGGAGGCCATGGAGCCATCCTCAGTGCCTGGGCCAACTTTGCTCCAATGGAACCTTGGCTGCAGGAAGGGAGGAGAGAGATAGAGAAGAAGGAGAGGGGGAAGGGTGGAGAAGCAGATGGGTGCTTCTCCCATGTGCCCTGGCCAGGAATCGAACCCGGGACTTCCACACACCAGGCCAACACTGTACCACTGAGCCAGCCAGCCAGGGTAACATTCTTAATTCTAAATACTTTTTAATTGATCTTAGAAAGAGAGAGTGGGGGTGGGGAGAGAGGGAGAGAGAGAGATAGAAATGTCCATCTGTTTCTATATGTGCCCTGACTGAGGGTCACGCCGGCAACCTCTGCGCTTGGAGACAATGTTCTAACTCAGTGGTCCTCAACCTTTTTGGGTCATGGACCGGTTTAATGTCAGAAAATATTTTCACGGACTGGCCTTTAGGGTGTGATGGATAAATGTATCACGTGACCGAGACAAGCGTCAAGAGTGGGTCTTCGGCCCTGGCTGGTAGGCTCAGTGGTAGAGCATCGGCCTGGTGTGCAGGAGTCCCGGGTTCGATTCCCGGCCAGGGCACACAGGAGAGGCGCCCATCTGCTTCTCCACCCCTCCCCCTCTCCTTCCTCTCTGTCTCTCTCTTCCCCTCCTGCAGCCGAGGCTCCATTGGAGCAAAAGATGGCCCGGGCGCTGGGGATGGCTCCTTGGCCTCTGCCCCAGGCGCTAGAGTGGCTCTGGTCATGACAGAGCATCGCCCCCTGGTGGGCAGAGCATCGTCCCCTGGTGGGCGTGCCGGGTGGATCCCGGTCGGGCACATGCGGGAGTCTGTTTGACTGCTTCCTTGTTTCCAGCTTCAGAAAAATACAAAAAAAAAAAAAAAAAAAAAAAAAGAGTGAGTCTTAGACGGATGTAACAGGGGGAATCTGGTCCTTTTTTAAAAATAAAACATCATTCAGACTTAAATATAAATAAAACAGAAATAATGTAAGTCATTTATTCTTTCTCTGTAGACTGGTACCAAATGGCCCACGGACCGGTACCTGTCTGCGGCCTGGGGGTTGAGGACCACTGTTCTAACTAACCAAGCAATCCAGCCAGGGCATGACTTTGGATTTAGGAATAGTTTCTTAGATATGACACCAAAACACAAGCAACAGAAAAAAAAAGACACCTGATAAACTGTACTTCATCAAAATTAAAAACTTTTGGACCCTGGCCAGGTAGCTCAGTTGGTTAGATAAGAGTGTGGTCCCGATATGCCAAGGTTGCAGGTTCGATTTCCGGTCAGGGCATTGTTGAAGTTTCTCTCTCTTTCTCTCCTTCTAAAATCAATTAAAAATTTTTTAATGAAAAACTTTTGTGCTTCAAATGACGTTTTTTATTTTTATTTATTTTTTTATATATAGAGAGAGACAGACAGAGAGAGGGATGGATAGGGACAGACAGACAGGAACAGAGAGAGATGAGAAGCATCAATCATCAGTTTTTCGTTGCGACCCCTTAGTTGTTCATTGATTGCTTTCTTATATGTGCCTTGACCGTGGGCCTCCAGCAGACCGAGTGACCCCTTGCTCGAGCCAGAGACCTTGGGTCCAAGCTGGTGAGCTTTTGCTCAAACCAGATGAGCCTGCGTTCAAGCTGGCGACCTCGGTGTCTCAAACCTGAGTCCTCCGCATTCCAGTCCGACGCTCTATCCACTGCGCCACCGCCTGGTCAGGCCAAATGACATTTTTAAGATGAAAAGACTACTCACAGAGTGGGAGAAAAGTATTTGTAAATCATATCATATATCTTATAAGGGTCTAGGATCCAGAATACATAAATAACTCTTACAACTCAATGATAATCTATCCAATTGAAAAAAAATGGGAATGAGCAAAGGAATTGGATAGACTTTTTTGTTTGTTTGTTTGTTTTTGTATTTTCCTGAAGTTAGAAATGGGGAAGCAGTCAGACAGACTCCCACATGCGCCCGACCGGAATCCACCCGGCATGCCCACCAGAGGGCGATGCTCTGCCCATCTGGGGCGTTGCTCTGTTGCAACCAGGGCCATTCTAGCACCTGAGGCAGAGGCCACAGAGCCATCCTCAGCGCCCAGGCCATCTTTGCTCCAATGGAGCCCTGGCTGCGGGAGGGGAAGAGAGAGACAGAGAGGAAGGAGAAGGGGAGGGGTGGAGAAGCAGATGGGTGCTTCTCCTGTGTGCCCTGGCTGGGAATCGAACCCGGGACTCCTGCACACCAGGCCGACGCTCTACCACTGAGCCAACCAGCCAGGGCCAGATAGACTTTTCTTTAGTGAAGATATACCAATGGCCAATAGACACAGGAGAAGATGTTTAACATCATTTGTCATTAGGGAAATGCAAATCAAAGCCTTGATGAGATATAATTGCACACTCACTAGGACGGCTCTATTAAAATTGAAAAAATAGCCTGACCTGTGGTGGCGCAGTGGATAAAGCATTGACCTGGAAATGCTGAGGTCGCCGGTTCAAAACCCTGGGCTTGCCTGGTCAAGGCACATATGGGAGTTGATGCTTCATGCTCCTCCTCCCCTTCTCTCTCTGTCTCTGTCCTCTCTCTCTCTCTCCCCCCCCCTCCTTTCTAAAAATGAATAAATAAAAAAAATAGAAAAAAAATTGAAAAAATAATAGCAAGTGTGTCTGTGGATGTTGGGATACTGGGACTCTCATACAGCGCTGGTGGTACAGCCTTTATGGAAAAGAGTTTGGCTGTTTTTCAAAACATTAACCATAGAATTATTATCAGACCCAGCAATGTCACTCCTGGATATGTCCTCCAAAGAACTGAAGACAGAAGTTTAAACGAAAACTTTTACATAAATATACAATAATAGCCCCAACATGGAAACAAACCAAATGTCCATAACTGATGAATGAATAAACAAATTGTGGTCTATCCATATTCTTCAACCAAAAAGTAATGACGTGCTGGTCCATGCTACCCCGTGAACGAACCTCAGAGACATTACACCAAGTGAAAGAAGCCAGACACAAAAGGACACTCTGAGTGACCCCATGTTTATGGAATGTCAAGAACAGGCAAATCCTTTGAAATAGAAAGCAGAGTCATGGCTGCTAGGGGCTGCGGAGGCGGGGCTGGGAGTGATTGCCTAACGGGAACTGAGCGTTCACCTGGGGTGGTTACAGTGTTCTGGGATGAATGACTGGTGATGGTTGAATAACTCAAAACCACTGATGTACTGGAAGGAAATACATCAAAATGACAACCTTTGCTGGTTTTTTTCCTGTATACAATGAACACGCAGTTCAATAATAAACTTAAATCTCTCCTGCCGTTTTCTGAAGCAAGCCTCTTGAATTTTCATGGGCACACAGATCTCCTGGGGGCTTTAGTAAAATGCAGATTCATATTGGGTAGGTCCAGGGTGGGGCCCGAGAACCTGCATTTCTAACAAGCTTGTAAATGCCCATTGTGCCAGGAGAGGGTGGATGGATGGGGCGATTTGGATACACCAAAGCTAAGGTGACAACACCTGTTGCTTCTGAAGCCCACCCCTCCCCTCAGAAGCCTGTACACAGGGTTGTTGGTGATCTGAAATTCGTACTTAGCGGACTGTCCTGTATTTTTATTTGCTAACTCTGGAGCCCTGGCCTGGGGCAGAGAAAGAGGCGGAGCTGGGATCTCCCAGGTAACCATTGCCTGAAACACCTCAAGGCAACTGAAGGTAGCTTGCTGGGCGGTCCTGTTGATCTAACAGATGTCTCCCATGTGGTTTACTCCTGGTCTGGTGTGCCCTGTGCCATCCTCCCCCACTGTCCTTGGGTCAGTTCCACCCAGCTGGCCACCTCCTGAGAAAGGTTCCCTGGAAATTGACACAAAGATTCCCAGAGCACGTCCAACCACCAACCGAGCCAGGGTAGGGGTCCTCTCCAGGATGTCCCTGCCAGGGTCCTCACCCTAACCCTGTGGACAGTAACTAGGGGCCAGGAGGCAGTTTGCACCGTCATTCCTGCAAGACCTTTGGACTAGGCAGACCTGGATTCCAGTGGAGGCTCAGTCCAGCTCCTCACCTTCTTTTCCGGGCCTTGGCCCACCTGTAACAGGTGACTAGCCCTTCCTACACCCCTGGGGTTTGTTCTGATGCAGAGATGAGGAGATCACTTCTGCACAGCGCTTAGTGTGCTGCCTGGCAGCCAGTAAATGCCCAGATAGGGGAGAAGCCGTTGTTTCTTCTCTCCCCCACCCACCCCTCCCCCACAAAGCCCACCGCAGCGCTAAGCCCAGCTGCATTTAGCAGTGGAACTGAAACCACAGCGACATTCTGGAACAGCAAAGACACACCCTGCTCTGACGCAGACGGCGACCTCCTTACGCCAGCCCTGACTCTAATTTTGGTGACTCGAGGCAAGTTAATTCCTTTCTGTACGCTCGGGTTTCTTTATCTGTACAACGAGCAGCTGGACAGAAGCCGTTCACGTGCTCTCAGAGCGGGCGGAACCGCTGACCTGCCTGAGCAGTGAGCGTGTGACGGAGCAGGTCCGCCCACACCTTTGCTTTCCGGGAGAAGCCCCACCTGGGACACGCCTCCCTCCTCTCCGGCTCCCAGGCCCCAGTTCCGAGCTGCGGGCTGGGTAGGGGTGGGGGACGTCGATGGGGGCTGTGCCTCACCTGGCCGGCCTCAGCGGGGCAGAGGCCATGGGGACAGAGCCGCTCGGAGATCCGTGTTCTCCCCGGACAGCGGTGAGCCCTCTGGCCCTGCGTGGCCGGCTCTGGCCTCTGCCATGCTTCTCCACTGTCACGGGTAGGTCTGGGCTGGGCGAAGCTGGACCCAGGCGTGTCCCAGCCTCTCCCTGCCTCTTCTGGTCCCTGTGCCTTTCTGCAGGAGCCAGAGCTTATGTGTCCCTCTCTCTGAATGTTAAGTCCACTAGCCCTTCAGGGGTGAGGCTGCCTGGCCCCAGGGCACAGGCGTCTGTCTTATTTCTAGCCCCCGGGCGGCCAGTTTCCCATTCTCCTCTGTCCAGCTCTGCCAAGCCCTTCTTTTTCTCTCTTGACTTCTGCCCTGTTTTTTCTTATTTGCCCCAAGAGAAGGGTGTGGGCTGGCCGGAGCTCTATGCAGAGCCTGGCAGCAGCATCCAGGACTGGTGGGCTCACCTCAGGGTCCCCTGCCCACTGCCACCAGCCAAGCTGGGTCTTTTTCTTTTGCTTGGCTGAGGCAGGTCCTGGAAGGGCACAGTGGCAGCCCCTCTGTGATGATCCTGTTGCCATGGTGATTCTAGATAAGAATACCATAGCGTTCTGCCTTTGGAACCTCCACCCACCTGCACAGCTCTGCTCTGCCTGCCTCCCGAGATGCCTTCCCACTAGGGGGCTTGTTGGGCAGATAAAATGTATTATGCTCACTTTGTTAAAGAGGCCGTTGCCCAGGTGATATTAATGTGTGTTGAGAATTGTTGTAGCCTGAGGCTTGGTTTTGGGATTAAGCCTGTCCCACCCTTTTTGGTGTGAGGTGGTACAATCCTATCATGCCTCATAGAAGTGATTTTGTATTAGAGACTTCCCCATTATGTATATTGGATTAAGGGTTTGGATTTCTACACTATAAAATGGGAACGGAGCGGGAGTTTGCGCTCTTGGTTCCTGAGGTTAGCATGAGAGAGCAGAGAGAATAGAGCCAGCAGCGGGAGGAGGCCACGTGGAGAAGGCCAGGAAAAGCAGCCAAGATGGCGGAGTACTGAGTGAGATGCCAGTTTGTGCAGAGTTTGTATCTGGGATAAGGAAGGAAATGGGGAACTGAGGAGAATAAGGCTGTTGAGCTAGAAACCTTTGATTCTAGGAAACTCGGATAAATCAGTAGCTTTGTGAGCACTGAATGTGACTGGGTTTTGGAGCCCAGTGTGTATTTTTACTTGCCCGCCGGGTGCAAGCTAGATTAAAGACTATGGCCCACCAGTTTTTGGCTCCATGGTTTCTTTACCGACTGTCCGAATCCAATCCAATGCGAACCTGCATGGGCTGGGCTGCTGTGATAGTGGCCCTGGCCTTGGCTCCTGGCTTTACAGGGCTTGAGCACATGGGCTCTGCTCTCATCAAAGTATCTTCCATGGCCCTGGCCGGTTGGCTCAGTGGTAGAGCGTCGGCCTGGCGTGCAAGGGGTCCCGGGTTTGATTCCCGGCCAAGGCACACAGGAGAAGTGCCCATCTGCTTCACCACCCCTCCCCCTCTCCTTCCTCTCTGTCTCTCTCTTCCCCTCCCGCAGCCAAGGCTCCACTGGAGCAAAGATGGCCCCGGGCGCTGGGGATGGCTCCTTGGCCTCTGCCCCAGGCGCTGGAGTGGCTCTGGTCGCGACAGAGCAACGCCCCGGAGGGGCGGAGCGTCCGCTCCCTGGTGGGCGTGCTGGGTGGATCCCGGTCGGGCGCATGCGGGAGTCTGTCTGACTGTCTCTCCCCGTTTCCAGCTTTGGAAAAATACAGGAAAAAAAAAAAAAGTATCTAAGTATCTTTCATGCATCCCCATCCCTTGGACCTCCTTTCAACCCCCAACGGAGACCACTAGGCTAACACACAAGGCTCCACCCCTCAGAAACCTCCGCTGGGGAGGTGACGGTGGATAATGGACAGTGCATAGGATTCATAACAGATGGTCCGTATTCCAGTCCCCACCTGGCCCTTTATGGCTGAGTGCCCTTGGACAAGGCTGGTTTAGCTTCAGCACTCTCCTCTGTAAAATGTGGGTAACAATGCCATACTGACCCGCTCCTCGGCAATTCCTCTGTGACTGCCCACGGGCTGTTTCCTTCGTATGGAATGCTCTTCCATTCTTCTCAGTTCAGGCGAACTTCTACTCACGCTTCAAGACCCAGTTCAAGTACTCTTTTCTTTGCAAAAGTTGCCCTGACCTCTGTGCACTTGGTACAGATATTAGGCCCTGATGTTCTGTGTTAGAGTTATTGTTTCCCCGGTTTTTATTTGACTATGAATTCTTTAAAAAAAAATTTTTTTAGATGGTTATTATTATTAGAGAGAGGGGAGAAAGGCAGAGAAAGCAGGGTGGGGCAGGAAGCATCAACTTGTAGTAGCTGCTCCTTGTACATGCCTTGACCGGGCGAGCCCGAGGTTTCAAACTGGCGACCTCAGTCTTCCAGTTTCATCCACTGTGCCACCCCAGGTCAGGCTAAGAATTATTCTTTAAATTACAGTTGACATACAATATGATATTAGTTTCAGGCATACAACACTGTGACCAGGCATTTATATAACTAACAAAGTGATCACCCCTGTAAGTCTAGAAGCCAACTGGCACCGTGCACAGTTTTTACAATATTATTGACTACATTCCCTGTGCTGCACTTTACATCCCTGTGAGTATTTTGTAACTGCCAATTTATACATCTTTTTATTTATTTATTTATTTTATTTATTTATTTTTTACAGAGACAGAGAGTGAGTCAGAGAGAGGGATAGACAGAGACAGACAGGCAGGAACGGAGAGAGATGAGAAGCATCAATCATTAGTTTTTCATTGCACGTTGCAACACCTTAGTTGTTCATTGATTGCTTTCTCATATGTGCCTTGACCACGAGACTACAGCAGACCGAGTAACCCCTTGCTGGAGCCAGCGACCTTGGGTTCAAGCTGGTGAGCTTTGCTCAAACCAGATGAGCCCGCGCTCAAGCTGGCGACCTCGTGTCTCAAACCTGGGTCCTCTGCATCCCAGTCCAACGCTCTATCCACTGCACCACCACCTGGTCAGGCTTTTTTTTTTTTTTTTTAAAGGTTTTATTTATTGATTTTAAAGAGAAGAGAGAGAGAGAGAGAAAGGGAAGGCGGGGAGGAACAGGAAGCATCAACTCATAGTAGTTCCTTCCTGCATATGCCTTGACCAGGCGAGTCCTGAGCTTTGGACCTGTGACCTCGGTGTCCCAGGTCGACACTCTGTCCACTGCACCACCACAGGTCAGGCCAGTATGTACATCTTAATCTCTTCCTCTTTATCCTCTTTATCATCTATTCCCCCCACCCCCTCCCATCTGGCAGCCATCAGTTCGTTTCTGTTTTGTTTGTTCATTTATTTTGATTTTTAGACTCCACATATAAGTGAAACCATATGGTATTTGTCTTTCTCTGTCTGACATTTTATTTAGCATAATACCTTTTGGTCCATCTATATTGTTGCAAATGGTGATGTTTTGTTCTTTTTTATGGCTGAGTAATATTCCGTTGTACCACATATTTTTTATTCATTAACCTACCAATGGACAATTTGGTTGCTTCTATGTAAATAATGTTGTGATAAACACAGGAATGTCTATATCTTTTTGAATTAATGTTTTGGATTTCTTTGGATAAATTGACTATAAATTCTTGGAGATGGGAATCAGGATAATCTCAGTCAGGGCATCAGAAATGGTTTGTTGAGCGAATACTTGGCAGACGGTAAGTAGAAGAGACTTACTCTGACTGCATTGGGACCCTGGAAAAGGTCAATCCTGGGGCCCCTTGTCTAAGCATGACTTGGGTCAATCAGTGCTTCTTGTGGCTTTTCTGTGTGCCCGAGCTGTCCCTGGCTGGCTGAGAACATTTTCATGGCCCAGTCCCAGTGGGAGATGCGATCACTTGTGTCAGGGTGTGCCTGTCCTAGCGCTGCGGTGGCGCCAGGCACACCTCGCTGCTCATGGGTATTTCTGGGGACATCCTGAAGCATCTGGGAGGGGAAGGGGGTCTGAGGCAGCACTGTCAGCTGGTTCTGGGATGTTGTGAAGGAACCCCCAGTTCAGGAAAAAGGGAGGGAGGACTCCAGTGTCTCCCAGCTCCCTTTTAAAATTTTTTTTTTAACTGCACCAAAGGCATATCCTACCTTTATTAAAGGGCCCGCGCCGCAGAGTCAATATAAAAACACAAAAAGTCCCATCAGTTTAATAATAATAAAAAACCCCAATGGCCTGACCTGTGGTGGCGCAGTGGGATAAAGCGTCGACCTGGAACACTGAGGTCGCCGGTTCGAAACCTTGGGCTTGCCTGGTCAAGGCACATATGGGAGTTGATGCTTCCTGCTCCTCCCCCTTCTCTCTCTCTCTCTGTCTCTCTCTCTCACTCCTCTCTCTCTAAAAAAATCAATAAATAAAAAACCCCAAAATGGAAAACAGAGGGGCAGGGAAGAGGCCCCTTCAAGCGAGGAGCAGAGGGAGCCCTGCTCACGGCACCAGGCCTGGCTGCAGGGCCCCTTGGTATTGCTGTTGCTACGAGGTCAGGGGGCAGCGATTGTCCTGTGGGAGCTCCCAGCTCCCTTTTATGGCTCTATAGCTGCTGGCCAGGGTCAAGGAGATGAGGGAGCCATCCAATGTCAGCTCCAGGGTTCACAGATTCTGAGCCAGCAGACCAGCTTCGGCGTGAGAGCCAGATAGTCAATGGCGCCCTCTAGCGGCCATCATGGGGCAGTCAAAACCCTGACCCCACAAAGGCCGGTGTTTTCATTTATTCTTTCAACTAATATATACAAAGTGAACATTGCGAAATTGTGCCAGGTGGGGTGCCAGTCACATATTTCAGTTTTAATTAGAATACATATTTATTAATCATTTGCTAAATGGGAAGCTCTCTCTCGAGTGTTATGGGGGTGGGAAATACATGATAGACAAATATTCCCTTACAGCAGCGGTTCTCAGTTCGGACTGCCCCTTAGGCCTGCCTGGGGAACTTGAAAAGCCACCAGCACCTGGACCCCGTGCAGACGAATGGGATCTGGAGGGGTGGGCAGAGGCACCCTGGTTCTCAGGTGGTCCAGGAAAAGTTAGCAGGCAGCCAGGCATGAGAATCACTGGTTTGGAGAGTTGACTGAAACATTTCTTGTCCAGCATTCTTACTTAGCTGTCCAGGTAGGTGTTATTATTATTGTCCCATTTCGCAGAAGAGAAGACTGAGGTTCAAGTGAACCTGCCCCTTTCCCGGTTCAGTTAAGGACAGCGATGGGAAAGGTGCTTCCCACAGCATGGGTGGCAGGGATGCAACCAACACTCCTCCAAGGCTGTCCCTGATCTCTGAAGAGGCTCCCTCATGATAGTGTGCCACAGAGGCAGATTTAACGGCGGGAGCACCGGGCGTGCGCCCTGGGCCCCAACTTCTGAAGGGCCCCGCAAAATCCCAACCTTACACTTTTTTCTAATAACACCAAGTTTGGTTGCATATGTGCAATTTTAACATGAATAACACAAAATATTTTTTATTTATTTAAAAATATGGATAACATGGGGGTTTTTTTTGTGGTTTTTTTTTTGTATTTTTCTGAAGCTAGAAACGGGGAGAGACAGACAGACTTCCGCATGCGCCCGACCGGGATCTACCCGGCACGCCCACCAGGGGGCGACGCTCTGCCCCTCCGGGGCGTTGCTCTGCCGTGACCAGAGCCACTCCAGCGCCTGGGGCAGAGGCCAAGGAGCCATCCCCAGTGCCCGGGCCATCTTTGCTCCAATGGAGCCTCGGCTGCGGGAGGGGAAGAGAGACAGAGAGGAAGGAGAGGGGGAGGGGTGGAAAAGCAGATGGACGCTTCTCCTGTGTGCCCTGGCCGGAAATCGAACCCAGGACTTCTGCACGCCGGCCGATGCTCTACCACTGAGCCAACCGGCCAGGGCCGATAACATGTATTTTTATTTTCCCTCTTCCTCTTTTTTTTTTAAGGGGCCTAATATTTTCTTCTGCGCCCAGGGCCTCAATTGACTTTAATCCACCTCTGGTTTGCCATGAATACAAAAAAGCCAATTGTAAAATAATTATGAAAAATTTTCAGGCATTGACTTATAGCAGCAAAAATGGTGTGCACCGAAATCACCCTCAGTCTCGGCACTGTTAGCACTTAGGGGCGTGTCAGAGAGAGAGAGGAAGGGGCTGGTGGGTTTACTTTACGGCTCAGGATCAGATCGTAAGTCAGGGCTTCTGAAAGTGTGGTCCGAAGGCCACTAGCATCATAATCCCACGGTGCTCCTTGGAAATGCAACATCCCCTGGGGCGCAGAATCAGATTCTGGTGAAAGAACCTGACAGGCCACACATTTAATTACGATTCCCAGCCCTCCTTATGGCCACTGAAGACCAAGTGCCATTACTATTTTGGGCTTTCCCTCAATTCAAGAGGAACATGTCCTAGATACATGTCACTTCTGGTGGCTTAGGAGGACCCTCAAGTATGGATTGATGTATTAAAATGAATGAAACCCGCCCTGGCTGGGTAGCTCAGTTGGCTAGAGCATCATCCCCATACACCAAGGTTGCAGGTTCCATCCCCAATCAGGGCGCATATAGGAATCAACCAATGAATGAACAAATAAGTGGAACAACAAACAGGTGTTTCTCTCGCTAAAATCAATAAATTTAAAAAAATTTAAATGTACGAAACTAGCTGCTGAGCTATTAACCAGCTGCCCTCAGGGACCTGAGCACACACCCCATTTCTCTTGGGCTGGCTGGGAGCCAGAGGCATGAACACCAGGCCTGGCCCACTCAGGGCAGCCCTCTGCCCACCCCATTCTCCTTCCTAGCTCTGAACCAACCTGCTAACTCTGTCCTGCCAGCCAATCACCGGAAGAATAGCTGATGTCATCAGTAGCCAATCAAAGTTCCTCACCGGCATACAGCAGAATTCTGTCACTCTTACAGAGGTGATGGAAGCTGAAGAAATGCCATCCTTTGCGGATAGGAACACTGAGGCCTAGAGAGGAGCAGAGGCCCTCCCAGAGTCACTGCACACAGGAGGCAGAGTCAGGACTTCTGAGTGTGGCTCCCGGGGCTGCCACCGCCTCACAGGGCCTGGGCAGAGGCTCCCGTCTGCAGACAGCCCTGGCCCTCTTCCCCACAGCACTCCCCGCAAGCCCTCAAGGGTCAGAAATGAACTCCTCAATCTCGGGATTTTAGGGCCCCCAGAAAATGGCGGGATTGGCGGGCCCTGGTGGAAGGGGGTTGCTGGAAGTTCACCCCGGCTCTCGGCCCTCACCAACACACACCCAGGAAGGAATTAGAGGGGTCCTGGCGGCTGCTTATGGACAGATTATGGGGAGGAACTAACACAAGGGCTCCTTTGTGGAGCTGTTGGCTTAGGGAGTCAAGTGACTGCTTAGCACCCACATGGGCAGTGCCAGCCCCTAAGTGTAGGCAAGGGCATTGGCCACAGGACCCCAGAGAATCTCACCAGTCCAGTGGCCAGACCTTTTGTGGAATCCCCCGACCAGGCTGGAGGCCCACCTGTGAGTAGGGGTTGCCTGGGTGGGCTGGTCTGGGGCTTTGAGGGCCTGTGGGGTAGACGACTATCCAGCATATGTGTGTGCAATGTATACACACAGGCAACACGTGGAGGTGCGTGGGCACCTGTGTGTCTATGCCAGGGGTCGGCAAACTCATTAGTCAACAGAGCCAAATATCAACAGTACAACGATTGAAATTTCTTTTGAGAGCCAAATTTTTAAAACTTAAACTATATAGGTAGGTACATTCCTTATCGAGGTAGCGCCCACACATGGTATTTTGTGGAAGAGCGACACTCAAGGGGCCAAAGAGCCGCATGTGGCTCGCGAGCCACAGTTTGCCGACCAGGGGCTGTGCAAAAGCATTGAGGCAGGAGTGAGCTTGGTGTGCACTAGGCACAGAGAGACAGCCAGTGTGGCTGCATTAGAGCAAGTGAGGGAGGGTGCGTGTCAATCATTACTGCAATAAATTTTTATCAAGCTCCTTCTCTGAGAACACAATAGGAGCCTCTGTCTTAAGGAAGGAATAGGCAGTAAACAAGCAGATAGTCTACAAAATATAATTTCAAGTATAACATAATTAAGTGGTGTTTAGAAAAATTGAACAAGGTGAGGGGACGGAAAGTGTGGTGGCACCGGGATGCTATTTCCAGGTAGGACAGCTAGGGACATTCTTTCTGAAGAGGTGATCTGAAGTGGGAATGAGCCATACAGTTAGATCAAGAAGAACATCCCCAGGGCAGGAAGATCAGCAGGTGGAAAGGCCCTGCGGTCACCGTTCAGTAAACATTGTTTGAACATCTCTGCCAGCCAGGCCCTGTTCTGAGAAGTGAGGACAGGACAGTGGACAAGACTGACCAGGCCTCTTACCAATTCTTTCTTCAAGGGAGTTGAGGGAGCTTGGAGAACTTACAAATAAGATGGGCTCAGAACAGAGGACAGCCCAGTGTGTGCAGAGGACAGCCCAGTGTGTGCAGCGCCATTGTCCTTGTCATACAGTTTAAGGGCACAAACCTCTCTATGTCTTCCCTGCTGAGGTTGGGGGCAGCCTCTGGGTTCACTTCCCACCTCCCACAGGCAGTCAGAGCCGGAAGAGCCCGGGGACCACCACATCCCCATCTCGGTGTCCTGAAGGAAGAGTGGGGTTCCAGAGCAGGGAAAGGGTCCAGGCTAAGGTCACACATGAGCCCCAGACTTCCTCTGACCAAGGCCCTGCTCCATCCCAGCCCCCATCGGTGTCTCCCTCTGTCCACGAGGACCCAGCCCACCTTCCGCAGCCCAGTGCCTGACCATGACTGTCACCTACTCAAGCCAAGTGGCGAATGCCCGCTTAGGCTCCTTCTCCCGCCTGCTGCTGTGCTGGCGAGGCAGCATCTACAAGCTGCTCTACGGCGAGTTCCTCATCTTCCTGCTCAGCTACTACACCATCCGCTTCATTTACAGGTACAGGCGGAGGGCTGAGGCGGGGCCTGGGAGGGGCGCAGCTGGGCCTTGGCCATCTCCTCAGAGCTCCATTGGGGGTGCGGCCACCAGAGACCTATCAGGCTCAGCTGAGCATGTGACCCAGCCTCAGAGTCGAGGGTCGGGGCTGGGGAGGAGAGTAGAGGAGGGTGACCGAGAGGGAGCCTCTCAGACACCCATTCCTCCAGTCCCCGGAGGGTCCTGGGACCCAGGCCTTACCTGGTCCCACGCAGCCGGCCCATTTTCCCGAACCTTACACAGGCTAACAGGTTCAGATTGTACCTTTTTCTTTCCCCAATAAAAATATTTACATAAACAATAACATATGGACAGATATAATCACAGACTATACACTAGCATTTTAAATGGAAAAAGCATTAATAACGGAATGGATTGAGTATATCCACTACATAATTTTTTTGAGTCCATAGTGATAAAACTAAAGCACATTGGTTTTCTTTGGTTGTTGCTAGGATACTAATATACTTTTTTTTATTAGACTTTATTTTTTAGAGCTATTTTAGGTTCATAGTTGAATTGAGCAGAAGGTACAGAGACAGTTTCCATAAACCCCTCCCCCATATACACAGCGCCCCCCACTATCAGTGTCCCACAGCAGAGTGGGTACACTTGTCATAGCAGATGGACTCTCGTGGACACACCCTTATGACCCAAAGTCCACTTCATAGTTTACGTTAGGGTTCACATTTGGCATTGTAGGGTCTATGGTGTCCTAAAAAAAATAGTTTCACTGCCCTAAAATCCCTCTGTGCTCTGCTATTCATCCCTCCCTACCGTACCTTTTTTTTTAAAGACCAAATATCTTTTGTTTTAACCTGCTTAAAAAAACAACTGTCATTTGGAGGCTTTAAAAGGACCCCCAGAAAATGGCAGGATTGTCAGCCTTTCATGGAAAACCTCCCTCGGGACCTCCTTCAGCCATGGCACTCCGCTGGGGTTCACGCTACCGGAGGAGTGGGACCCAGCCCAGGCAGCCAGAGCTGGAGGGTCCAGTGAACGGGCCAGGGAAGCCGCAGGGCAGTCCAGAGGCAGCCACACGCCTACCCTGGGGCCACTCCGCCTGTGCTCCCAGTGTCGCCCCATCTCCGCCTCCCCACCCCTTCCCCAGGATGGCCCTCACGGACGAACAGCAGGTGATGTTTGAGAAGCTGACTCTGTACTGCGACAGCTACATCCAGCTCATCCCCATTTCGTTCGTGTTGGGTGAGCTCCCTCTTCCGGGCGTCCGCGTCCCTCTGGCCGTTAGGACCGCAGGGAGCTCGCAGCCGGGTGTGGGGGGGAGATCAGTGTCAGGTCCGTGTCTCTCGGTAGTTCAGGGATACGGGGAGACTGCAGCCGGAGGGACTGACGTTAGACTTTAGGGAGGACTCCTGCTGTGAGCACTGAAGACCTGTTTCCGAGGGCAGCGCTGGCACCACCGTCCCTGGAGCCGCTGCGCAGGCCGGAGCGGGGTCTGGCGGGTTTCTGGGATGGGCGGCGGAGGGTGTGGGAGAGATCACTCGAGGCTCTCCGCCTCCACGCGGGACTCTGACGGCCTTCCCCTCCCGCGCGCCCTCCTGGAGGAACCGGCTGGGCCCGCTCCCGTTAGGGAGATGGAGAATCCGAGGCGTCGCCCCCGCTGGGCGCCGGCCGCAGCCTGGGCCCTCGCCTTTCGTCCCCCCACCCCCTTCTGCCCAGGCTTCTACGTGACGCTGGTCGTGACCCGCTGGTGGAACCAGTACGAGAACCTGCCGTGGCCCGACCGCCTCATGAACCTGGTATCGGGTTTCGTGGAGGGCAGGGACGAGCAGGGCCGGCGGCTGCGGCGCACGCTCATGCGCTACGCCAACCTGGGCAGCGTGCTCATCCTGCGCAGCGTCAGCGCCGCGGTCTACAAGCGCTTCCCCAGTGCCGAGCACCTGGTGAAAGCAGGTGGGCGGGGCAGGGCTGGAGGTGGGTGGGGCCAGAGGCCCCTGGGCTGAGGATTGGGTGCGGACCAGGAGCGGGGTCGAGACCTGGGGGCCGAATTGGTAGGGTGGAGTTAGGTGCCTGGAGCTGGGGCCAGGCCAGAAAGCTGCCCTATCGGGACAGGGGTTTGAGGTGGGGTTAAGGACCCTTGAGGGATAAGAGAAGAGCAGGTAGGGGGCAGGAGATCGGGACGGGGTAGGGGGTCCTTGGAAAGTGAGGAGGAACTAAGGTCTACCTCCCTCTACCATTCCCCATCCTGTCCTCCTGTTCTCTGGTTTCCAGGCCTGTACATCTGTGACCATGGTCTCTGGCCTTTCCTGACCGAGTCCCGGTTAATAAGACAGACCCCTCTCAAGTGCTCTGTCCAGAAGAGCACTTAGTAGGCACTCAGTAATTAGTCTTTGAAAGAAAGAGGATGGAAAAGAGCTCCGAGCTCCCTACAGGCTCAGCAGGGGTTTGGGCCTGAATCCTGAGGACCCTCCCCCCTCCAGGGCTTGGCCTCCACCTTCTTGTTCTTCATTCTACCCTGCAGGCTTCATGACGCCTGCGGAACACAAGCACTTAGAAAAATTAAACTTGCCACACAACACGTTCTGGGTGCCCTGGGTGTGGTTTGCCAACCTGTCCATGAAAGCTTGGATCGGAGGTCGAATCCGGGACCCTGTCTTGCTGCAGAGCCTGCTGACTGTGAGCCCACTGCGCAGATGGCCGGGCTGCAGAGCAGCGAGGGTTGTGCCCCAGGGGGAACAAGGATTTCAACAAAGAGGAGGCTTCAGTCCCTGAGGGTCTTCCTAGAGCCTGCCTTGGGATTGTAGAATCTTTTCCAACAGGATTCCACAGTCCCAAGTGGTCCCTCCCAAAGTCCCCTAAAGTGAGCTTCTGAGAGCCTCGTTCCTCTTTGATAGATGAGGAGGCTGAGGCACAGAGAGGCCAAGTGACTGCCCAGGACCACACAGCTTAAGGCTAAGCCATAAGCACCAGACCCTGGTACCTGGGAAAGAGCCTGGGAGAGCAGGTGGGTCGGAACCCAACCCTCCGTCCTGTCCCCCAGGAGATGAACACCTTGCGTACGCAGTGTGGACAACTGTATGCCTACGACTGGATCAGTGTCCCGCTGGTGTACACGCAGGTGAGGACAAGGTCGGTGAAGCTGCCCCCTTAGAACTGAGGCTAGGGGGACCCAGGAGGCAGCCTGTGACGGGAGGGACTCACTTAAGGGCTGAGAAAGAGGCTCACCCGGGAGCTGGGTCTGGACTTCGCAGCTCTCTCTAGTGTCATGTTGGAAGAGCCCAGGCTCCTGCCTTGTCTAACCCGGTGCAGGCAGTGTGATCATCCCCATTTTAAAGAGGAGATCACAGAGACCCAAACTCACACTAGTGTGAGGGTGAGAGCAAGGCCTCGTCCTCCTAGCCTCGGGAACGTCCTGGCCCCAGGCGGCCACTCAGCCCGTTTCCACCGCCCCCTTCTTTGCCCAGGTGGTGACCGTGGCGGTATACAGCTTTTTCCTGGCCTGCCTGATTGGACGGCAATTTCTGAACCCGGCCAAGGCCTACCCGGGCCATGAGCTGGACCTCGTTGTCCCCATCTTCACATTCCTGCAGTTCTTCTTCTATGCTGGCTGGCTGAAGGTGAGCCTCCGGGCCAGGCTGGGCTGTGGGTGTGGCCAGAGAGGTCACTGCCAGCCGCTAGAGGAGAGTCTCCGGTGTGGAGAGCAGGGCACCGGGTCCTGACCGTGACCCAGTCTCTCCACCTCTTTACACACAACGAGACTGAGACCCAGACGGAGCGGGACCTGTGTGAGGCCCGTGTCTGATGGCACTGCTGCACCCAGGCCTGGAACTTAGCAGGCATGGGAGGCATAGGGAGAGTTCAGCTGTCAAACCATCTAATGCCTCCTCAAGAGAACAATCTCCACGTTTGTCCAGAACGAGGGGAACACACGGAACAAGAGTGGTGGTGGCAGGCCATGCTGGCGCGGCAACTTCTCACTGTCCCCAAGGATTAGGTCCCAAATCTGTTTCTTCTGCTTAGTGAAACAAAAGCCCTGAGGCTAACTACCCCCAGCCCTCACCCTTTATAAGACAGATGCGCACCTCCTCTCTTTACTCAAGTTGTCTGTGGTGGGGTCATGCGGGTCCTGGGCCCCACTCCAGGTGGCTTATTAAAGTATTACTTCCCATCACAACCAGTGCTCTTTCTAACAGGAATTCTGAATGACAGTGTTCTGTCCACCTCTTTCTCTTGCCACCCATTTCCCACCCATTCTCCCATCCTTCCTTTGTTTTGTGGCAGCGGTAGTGGTGGTGTTTCTCTCTCCCTCCTCTCCATGTCTCTCTCTCTCTCTCTCTCTCTCTCTCTCACACACACACACACACACACACACACACACACACACACACGTATTCTCCCCCTTCCCCAGATCAAACCACATCACACCATTTTGAGGCTTGAAATTCGGGTGGTACCTGCTGGCTTGCAGGATGCCGCCAACCCCTTAGCACGCTGCAGCTCACCGCCAGCGCAGGGCTGTGTCAGGCGAGGTCAGAGGTCAGTGCCAGCATCTGCCTGCCCGCTCTGCCCTTTCATTCAGCACAGCCTCAGCACGTAGGTCTGTTGCATTAGCAAATAATGAATAAGAGAATGTTTGAAAGCATGAATGAGTAACTGAACAAATGTACAAAACTATGCCACTCCAGGTAAGATGCAGTGCCAGGTGATAAAGGTGGTGACTGGGCTGAGTGACACCCTCACAGCCAGCTCTGGGTCTGCAGCGGGAGGACGGGCTCAGGGGAGTCAGAAAGGCTCGCTGTCCCAGAGGGCAAGGCCACATGTGTGGGTGGCTAAAGCCCTTAGACAGTGGCTTTGGAGACAATGGTCACACAGGAGGGACATCCGGGAGGGGGCGGGAGGTGGAATGTCGGAAGCTGGGGTTCGTGGGTGGGAAGCAAGGCTGCAAGTCCCACCCGAGGATTCCCAGAGCCACACCTACCCCCAAGGTGGCAGAGCAGCTCATCAACCCGTTTGGAGAGGATGACGACGACTTTGAGACCAACTGGATTGTCGACAGGAGCTTGCAGGTACGGAGGAGGGGGGGAGCCGTGCCATGGAGCCTCCCTAATCAGACCTGGGGGGGATCCCCAAACTGGGCCTGGGGAGGGCACCCAGAAATTCTGTAGAGAGGCCTGGCAGTGAATTGCCTCCCCTCTTCCCCACCAACCGTTCACTCATGGGATTCGCACCCCTGCTTTTGAGGCTTCAGGTACGCATCAGTCTCTCCATTTTGCAAGTAGGTAAACTGAGGCCCAGAGACACAGAAGTGGTCCTCTCCAAGCCACCTGGCAAGTTCATGGTCCTGCTTGGGCTGATCTTTCTGTCCCCGGCGCCCAGGTGTCCCTGTTGGCAGTGGATGAGATGCACCAAGACCTGCCCCCAGTGGAGCAGGACATGTACTGGAACGACCCGGAACCACACCCGCCCTACACAGCCGCTTCCGCCCAGTCTCGCCGACCCTCCTTTTTCGGCTCCACCTTCAATATCAGGTAGGCAGTGCCGGGGAACCATTTCAGTGGACAAAACCCAAGTGCAACGGCCTGCCTAGGAACTTAGAATAGCCTAGTTAATGCGGACGGGGTGCTTGCTAAGTGCAGGCACTGTTCTAAGTTCTTTACATACACTATAGGAACTGTTTTTTGCTTTCCACTAACCTTGGTTGGCTATCTCCAGTTTCCAGATGATTCATTCCAGGTTCAGAGAGGTTAAGTAAGGTGCCCAGCCCGCTGTCCCATAGCCAGCAAGCAGCACCTGTGGGCCAGGGTCTGGCTCACCTCCACAACTTTTACTCTCACCTTGTACTGCTTCAGGGTTCTTGGGCGCCTCCAGTCTAACCCCGTGTCCACAGATGGAAACTGAGGCCCAGCGAGAGAAGGGACTTACTCAAAGGCAGTCAGTGGTCAGCGAGACAGTGGGGACGTCAGGGCCTGGGGCCTGACTCTGGCCCAGAGCTGTTTTCTGCTAGGCCAGGGGGTTTGGATGGGGAGCAGAGTGGCGGTGGTGGGAGGGGTGGCCCTGGAATGTGGGAGGGGTGGCAGACATGACCCAGCAGGATGTCCCTGCTGGGTAGTACAGTGTGACCCGGCCTCAGATCACCTACAGCAGCCAAACTTCCCTCCATTTGGGTCCCATCTCCCTGATTTGGTCAGAAATCCTTGCCTGACCGGGCGGTGGCGCAGTGGATAGAGTGTCGGACTGGGACGCAGAGGGCCCAGGTTCAAAACCCCAAGGTTGCTGGCTTGAGCATGGGCTCAGCAGTTTCAGCAAGGGGTCACTGGCTTGAGCCCAAAAGGTCGCTGGCTTGAGCAAGGGGTCACTGACTCTGCTGTAGCCCCCCCTCCCTGGTCAAGGCACATATGAGAAAGCAATCACTGAACAACTAAGGAGCTGCAATGAAGAATTGATGCTTCTCATCGCTCTCTCTTCCTGTCTGATTGTCCCTATCTGTCTCCCTCTCTGACTCTCTCTGTCTCTGTCAACAACAACAACAACAACAAAAATTCCTTTTGAGCTGCTCTGGGCCACCGTGGGCTGGAGGCCAGCCCAGAGAGAGAGGATGCTTGTTGCACGGCGGGGTCCATACCATCAAGGTTTCTTCTGCAGTATTAAGCTCTTATTCTCTTCTTGTTCTATAAGAACCCATTATCCTATTATCTGTAATTAGAATTTGCTGGAGCTCCCTAGTTTGCATGCACAAAGTTTGGAAAAGGGATCAAACGAAGGCTTGCTTAGGCCAGAAACATTTCCAGAGGTTGCCTTTGAGCTCTACGCAATCCGTACTCCAGCAGCTAAAGGCTGGGGACAGGGCGGGGGAGTAACAGAAAATAATAATGCTTAGGGCTTGCCTCCGAGGAGTACAGTCTAGTGAGCAAGCTCAGACTCTGGGCCCAGTGTAGGGGCTGCCCGCCCGGGGAAAGGTCAGACCGTGGGAGGAGCCTCTAGCTGGGCCGCACCTGGGCCCTGAAGTATGGGGAGAGAGAGTTGGACAAGGGCAAGGGCGGGCCCCCCTCTGGCGTAGCTGGGCTTTCTCTCGCCCAGTCCAGGCCTTGGGCTCCCAGGCAGCCGGACTTGGGGATGCTGCTGCCCCGCTGGAACCACAAACCCCTGACTTGCCGAGTCACTCCTGGGCTTCCTCTAGCCACCCCTCCCTGGGGCCAGTAATTCTGACTGGCACGAGGGGGTGTGAAAGGGAAGACGCAATGATGACGAAGAAGCCCTTGAATGCCAGGCTAGGAGTCTGAATGTAATGTGGGCAAGAGGGAGCCACAGGACAGCGTGGTGCACTGGGCCAGAAGGGACTAATCGGGAGGTATAGGATGGATCGGGAGGGAGGCGAGTCATGGCACCCTGAGGAACACTGTGTCCTTGACCTTGGGCCGGAGGGAGGGAAGAGCAGTAGGGGGAAATAGATCAGGTTTGGTCCTTTGTTCCCCTTACTCAACCCTCAGCCTCCTGCTTCTTTCCAGCCTGCATAAGGAAGAGATGGAGTTCCAGCCAAACCAGGAGGAGGAAGAGGAAGAGGCTGCTCGCAATGGCATCATCGGCCGCTTCCTGGGGCTGCCATCCCACGACCACCACCCCGCCAGGACAGCCTCAAAGACCAAACTGCTATTGCCCAAGAAAGAAGCCCTTCTCCATGAGGGTCAGCCCGAGAACCTCGGTGGGGCCAGAAAGAGCGCTCGAGATCAGGAAGATGGCCGGGCCTGGATGATGAAGGGGGAGGATGCCTTTCTGCCCGCGGCGCTGTGCGGGAGGCCAGGCTACCACAGCGCCCCGCAGACGCCCCTCAGCCCCGCCCCGATGCTGTTCTCGCCGGGACAGACTGCACCCTCCGGGCTGCGCAGAGTCTCAGGCGGAGATAGTGCTGTCAAAGAAAGCCTACAGCCTGGGACTCCTGGGACCAAGAGCTTTGAACTGCTCCCAGAGTGTGCTGGGGCCTCAGTGGAGCACCTGGAATTGTGTCACATCAAGAGGAAAACTGTCGAGTTTAACCTGACCAACATGTCAGAGGCCCCTGCAAGTCATCTCAGAGAACCACGTACACAATCAACGAGCAACATACACACTATCCTCAAAGATCATGACCCCTACTGGGCCTTGGAAAACAGGTCTGTCCTTTACCCGAACCAGGGTCACTGCACCCCCACTTCTCTCGCTTTGAGTCTGCCCTTCTTCCACGATTCCAGAGCATGCCAGACCTATGCCCAGCACTGGCTTGGGGCATTCCCACCCCAGCAGGAGCCCTAGGGAAGTGCTGGGCCTTTTGCGCTTTTCACCCAACAGCCTGGTGTCACCAGGCAGGAGTCCCGGGACCTAGGTGAAGGAAGGGGCTGCACTGACAGGCATGACGGCAGGGCTGCCACGCTTGGATGGGGAGATGTGATCACCGGATCCAGCTGACCTTTGTTTGAATAGTGTGACAGACACAACTCAGGGGGTAGAACTGGAGGCTTTAGGTTGTAGCCCAGGAATTTTACCTCCCTGCCCACACTCAGTGGGAGACTGTATCTGAGCACTCCCCCACAACCAGGCCTTGAAGCTCCTGCAAAGGCCCCCATACCTCTGGGAGCAGATGACTTAAGGTGAGGGTGTGCAGGTAGGTCTCTGCTTCGGGGACCTCAGCAAGACTTCTGAACTTAAACGTGCTCTTCCTGCCTCGCGCACGTGCATGTGCGGAGTCAATCCAAGCTGTTCCAAAACCCGAAGTATCTCCCTTCATTCCATCTCTACTAGACACTCACCCAATTACACATCTGCCTCATCCCAACCCCAATCATGATATGGGAAACTTAACTTCCTAAGCAGTTTCTCTCACGGTCAGAATACATCATTTTGACTGAAAACTTAAAAAGGCTACCATTTACCTTGCTTCTAGTGCTAGACAAACATCATTGTGGCTTGTTTGGGGGAGGGGTATTAATGGCTCTGCAATCTCTTGACAATAGCCATTGGGTTTTTTATGTGTTTTTTTTTGTATTTTTCTGAAGCTGGAAAGGGGAGAGACAGTCAGACTCCCGCATGCGCCCAACCGGGATCCACCCGGCACGCCCACCAGGGGGCGATGCTCTGCCGGGACCAGAGCCACTCTAGCACCTGGGGCAGAGGCCAAGGAACCATCCCCAGCGCCTGGGCCATCTTTGCTCCAATGGAGCCTCGGCTGCAGGAGGGGAAGAGACAGAGGAAGGAGGGGGAGGGGGTGGAGAAGCAAATGGGCGCTTCTCCTATGTGCCCTGGCCGGGAATCGAACCTGGGTCCCCCGCATGCCAGGCCGACGCTCTACCGCTGAGCCAACCGGCCAGGGCGCCATTGGTTTTTAATATTTAAGCTGCCTCAATCTTTGATCTCCTACTGCAGCTAATTTAGTATTGAAGTTCTCTTCTATACTCATGTTGTCAATTTTCTCCAATTTTCAATAGGGATGAAGCACACTCCTAGCCGGTTTCCCAAGGGGCAGCTTCACCAGCCTGGTCCCACCTGCGTGTACACCAGCGGGACACTGATCCAGTCCTAGTCATCTAGTTCTCCACACTGCAGTGTTCCAGGACAGCCTGAACTAAAGGGTTAGCTCCATGGATAGTAATTAGTTTTAGGACCACTTAAGCCTTTAAATGCTTAATGAACCACTGGAAACGTAATTTAGTCATGAGTCCTTAAGTTCTGATTTCAGACACCCAAGCCTTGGTATCATTCCCAAACTTAGGTGTTTCATATAACTAAGGTTTAATAAACTAAGGACTTTCACAAATACAAATCCTCTTAGGTGTTTCATTCTGATTAGTGTGAACTGTGGCACTTAAAAGATTTAGCAAAGACAGCCTAGATACATTCTTAGCCCATCCCAAGAATTCAAAGATAACAGCTGGGTACCAAATTACTTTATTTGAAGGAATGGTACAAATGAAAGGACATAAGTGGATGATTTGGTACAAGTTTTAGAAAAGGTAAAGGTAACTCCAACATGCACATACTGCTTTGGTGACCAGGGAAGTCACGCTGTGGACATGGGAAGCCAGCCTAAGGCTTAGCTATCTCCATCTCCCAGGGTGTGCTTGTCAAAGAGATACTCTGCCATGCCTGTTTCGGGGGCCCCCAACCTGCGCAAGTTGGTTATGTGGTCACCCAGTTCTTTGATAGATTTCACCTGCTCATCCAGGTAGTGAGTCTCAATGAAGTCACACAACTAGAAAACAGAATGGAGAAGAAAGTTATTGGTGAAACTCTCCCAACAACCAAGGGAAATGATTCCCTCCATTTACTCTCCGGTTGCCAATACTCACATGAGGGTCATTTTTGTCAGTGGCCAGTTTGTGCAATTCCAGTAGTGACTGATTCACACTTTTTTCCAAGTGCAATGCACACTGCATTGCATTCAGCCCATTTGCCCAGTCGTCGGAGTCCGGTTTCTGAAGGAGAGAAGCTAGGTCAATACGTCCAATCTCCACCAATCAAACCATGACAACTCAGCGGGCATCTAATATGTAACCTTTCAGCAAAAGGGACATCTAAGTTTCTCTTAATAACAATGTCCAATTCAACATCCTTGGCCATTACCATTTGCCTACTTTGGCTTAGATGGCGGGCCAAAATAGCACAAAAGCCCAATGTACCCTCCTTTTAAAAGAGCAACTGCTGGTCTGAGTGGTTTCTAACACTCGAGGACTGACTGCTAGATAAATGTAGCACAACATCCCCACCATTCTTTGTTCACCTTGATGTCCTGAAGGAAGATGCGGCCACCACGCTGGTTCTGCAGCTTCATCAGTTTTTCAGCATGTTCCCTCTCCTCATGAGATTGGTGAAGAAAATATTTGGCAAAGTTCTTCAGAGCCACATCATCGCGGTCAAAGTAGTAAGACTGAAAGAGAAACACGAACACGTTATGTTAGGGGCGGGCTGTGTTCCCGGACTGAACACAATAATTACTTTCTAGTCCAAAATACAGAAATGAAACCTGGTCCTTGAAATCGAAAGTTTACTACAAGGAACCTTGAGACTATCACAGGAATTACCCGCAGTATACGGAAGGTCTTCACGACCTGTATTACTGCAAAGTTCTTACAGCTGGTGTCAGATTTCACTGGTGAGGGTGCAGGAGGCTTTTCCCTGCACTTTTAGTGCCTTCTTCCTCTCCCTCCCTGATAAACCCACGTTGAAACACAAGTTTGCCAGCTTACAGGCACACTAAGAATTTCTAAAATTAACCAGCTAGGCAAGGGGACAACTGTGGGAAATGCTAATGTAGACAAAATGTTACCAGTAGAAGCAAAAATCTGATTCAGTTTTTGACATTTCCTGTAGTCAAGGAGTTCCTTAAATGGAATAGTCACAGAAATCCAGGCCTGTTTCAAATCCATCTGGAACATATCTATTCTTAGATAACTGCACAATCATAAGACAACTCTAAAACTCCCACCACACCACCTAAAATCAGGATTTGGGGGAAAACCGATCTCCGGATTACAGGGGTAAATTCCTTGTTAACTGTTGGTGGATTTTATCCAAGAACTGCGCGTTCGGTTAGAGGGACTACAGTACAGTTTTTAGATACAAAAAGGACAAAGAAGTACCCAGGCACTAGGATGGTAAGACAACTTCGTGTCCACAGTAGACAATTCTAGAGATATCCTTAAATTCAAGTGGGGTTTACAGATAAGCAGAGGGGTGCGGACAGCTGTTAGGGAGTGGTCGGCCCAGGCAGATAAGCCACTTAGCACCAGCCCCCAAGGTTGCCATCCGACACCATTACCCAGCAGGCTCCGCCATGCCCAGGGGGATGGGAGCTGGACCTCTATGCCCGTTAGTCAAGAAAACCGAGGGCCTCAGGGACACGTGATCAGACTCCGAGGAGGGGATGAAAATGCAAAAATCCACCTTCCTAACTGCAGAACTGTATGCGATGTAGGTGCAGCAATCCCAGGGTTTTGGGAAACTAGGCTCCCCTTAAACGCAGTGGTGTGCAGAGGCAGACCTTGCCTATGAGGACACCCTCCCAGAAGACAGTCGGAAAGGGCGAAGTGCCCGGAATTTCTGCGCACAGGTCCCAAGAGACCCAGAGGAACCTCCATTTTCTCCAAGGGCGCATGCGGGCGGGGGACCCCCACCGGTAGCCCCACCTCCGTCCGGCCCCGAGAAACCGCCCCCGGCCCGGCCCAGCCCAGCCCAGCCCAGCCCAGCCCAGCCCAGCCCAGCCCAGCGGCCAGGCCGCACCAGCCCTCACCATGGACAGGTAGGTATAGGAAGCGTAGAGCTCCAGGTTGATCTGGCGGTTGATGGCGGCTTCAGAGTCCTGGTGGTAGTTCTGGCGCACCTGCGAGACGGTGGGGGTCGTCATGGTGGGCGGCTGAGAAGAGGCGGCTGGACGGCGCTGGAGCTGTGGCGGTGGCCTTGGGACGGTCTGAGGACGATGTGAGGCGGTGGCGGAGGAATGAATCCGGGCGGCCGGCTGGGATGGAGGGGGAAGTCGAGCGCCGGGTTCCGTTCAAGCACTGTTGAAGCAGGAAACCCCAGCGACTCTGGCGAAGACTGTGGCGCAGGCTCCAGCCGCCCGCTTTTATAGCGGGAGCGGGCGTCCGGCCCGCCCTGGCCAATCACACCGCCCGCCCTTGGCGCCCCGCCCCGCCCCGCCCCTCGCCGTGGGCGCGCGCCGCCGCCCCGCTGGGCCGCTGGGGGCGGGAGGCACGGGGCCTGCGCGTGTGCGTGGGAGCCTGCGGCGGGGGAGGCTGGCTCTGCTTTGTGTGGAGCGCTTGGTGTGCGTTCAGGGATGACCTGGGGGAGGAGTGGGAGGCCCAGCTCGGCAGCTCGGTCCGGACCCCAGTGGGGTCTTGGGTCAAGGAACCACGGGAAACCGCCCCTGGCCCCTGATGTTGTGGGTCAGGGCTGTTAATCAGCGCTGCACAGTAGCAGTTACCACACTCCGAGGTCACCTAAAGCAAATTGGGAAACACAGGCCCTAGGAGGCCGAGGGAGTCAGGCTGGGCTGGCAAAGAGTGCACTTCTGTTCCTTAAAGTCTGGGGAGAAGCAAAACGGAGGCGGAGTGGGGCTCACGGCCATCTCGGATCAGCCTGTTGCCTTTTGCAGAAAGTAAATATGGCTCCTCGGCAGTTCATGCGACAAAGGGCAGGCGGGCAGGCGGGCGGGAACACAGAAACTGCCTTCCCCGAGGGAGCCACGGGGGTGAGGGAGCCACCTGGGTTTCTGAGGAAATGACTGATGGTGCTTAAAACTCAAGAGATCGAAGGTTAGAAAAAAAAAGGAGAAGCGACTTGGATCTGAAGACGATGCTGGGTGGCCATTTTGAAATGGCCTCTTTTGTTAGTTGCGACAGGCGCCCCGGACCCCCTGAGGGGCAAGTCCACGGCATGTGGCTTGCAGCTGTGGCCCAGGCTGGGTGTGAATTCATGGGTGCAGGGCTGGAGCTAAGCTGAGCTCTTGTCCCCGAGTCTCCTGGCTTCAAGGTTCTCTATTCTTAGCCAGGTCTTTCTACACGTAGGTGGGAGACCCATCCAAGACCCCTCTCAGGTTGCTTACAGACATGAAACTGGTAGCCAGACTTTCAACCCTTAAAAAAAGGGAGTGGTGGAATCCTATTAACATATTTAAAAAAGTTGTTGATGGAGTTATGGCACTTTATCTTTCTTGGGTCTTTATTCATTTCAAAATAAGCATATATTACTTTCAGGACATATTTAGTGGGGCTAGAAGTACAATAAAGTAAGCAGAAAGATGCTGGGAGAGGAGACAGGAATGCTTTGCCCCGTCTGGGATAGGAAGTCAAGGAAGGCTTCCTTAAAAAAGTGACAATTGGGCTAAGTTTGAAGGAAAAGTTAAGAAAAAGGTGAAATGCAGGAGGGAGGTGGGGGAGGGAAGTCTAGGCAGAGAGAACAGCACATGCAAAGGTGTAACCGTGTGGGAATGTGTGTTTGTCCAAGGTACCTTAAGAAAGTCTATTGGCTTGGAAAGAAGAGTTATGTTGGAGAATGCTGGAAGAGTAGTCTGGGGCCAGCTCAGAAGGGGTAGGGGCCAGGTAGTCTTGTGTGCCATAAAAAGAGGTTACATTTTATCCTGGAAGACATGGAGACACTAAGGGATTTCTAGCCAGGGTGATACCATGTTGGTTTGTTTTCGGAAACTTTACACTGAATCAACAGAATAACCATTAGGCTAAGAGTACAGCAAAGTCATCAGTTGCAAAACTTTTGTATAACAATAACCTTGAGTTAGAAAGTGTAATGAAAGAAAAATCTTTCATTTACATTGGCGAGAGAAGCTTAAAGTACCTAGGAATAAAGTTAACAAGAAACGTGTGAAGAAAACTATTATAAATGTTTACCTCTGGATAGGTATGAAAACTTGCTTCAGTGAGGAGACACCATGCTTCTAGATAGCCAACCTTGGTTTTGTAAAAATGTCAGTTTTCCTAAATAAACTTATAGATTCAGTGCACTTTCTATAAAACTCAGTGGTTTTTGGGGAACTTGACAAAATGATTCCAAAGTTCATTGGGAAAAGTGTGTAGAATAAGTGATCAACATTTGGGGGTGAAAAGGTTAGGAGGGTTGATTTGTCCTCCCTGATATATATATATAGCATATATATATAGCATATATATATATATGCTATAAAGGATTGTGAACAGTTGGTACTGGCGCAGGAAGAGGCGACTACATCAGTGCAACAAAACAGCCCTTCTTACTCTCATTGTACAGGAACCCAGTAAATGCTAAAGTGGCATTTCAAATTAAGGGAGAAAGAAGGGTTTCAACAAATTATGTTGAAACAATTGCTAGTCATGTGGAAGATAATGACTCATTGTATTTCAAAACATATTTCAGACTGATTACATGTTCAAGCCTTAAAAAAAAAAAGCCTATGAAGTTGCTAGAAGATTATGTAAAAGATTATCTTAGAATTTTGTGGTAGGGAGTATTTTTCTGAAGCTATTAAAAACCATAAAAGGACAGTTGACAGGTTTGACTACTTAAAAATAAAAAGCTCTAAGACAAAAGTTGCCATAAAGTTAAAATTCAGATGACAAATTGAGCTGATGACACCTGTAGCTCCTGTAAACAGTGAAGATGAATAATCAGCAATGTATATTTATTTGCATAAGTCACACCTTGTAATGCCTTTTTGATGATCTTCCCTGCTACTGCATACGGTGAGCTGCCGGAGCGCAGGCATTATTTCATCCTGGGCTCCCAGCAATGTGCAAGGTGTTTGTTCCTTGGTGCTCAGTCCTCGTCTATTGAACAAATGGAAGCGTGATTGACTGTGGAGGGTGGATTAAGGTCAGGCCAGTGGGCTCGGCAATAGCCCTAGTTCTCATTGAGCAGAGGAGGCAGGAAGCAGAGCTGAGAATCTGGAGAAGACAGAACAGACAGGATGA
Source organism: Saccopteryx bilineata (assembly GCF_036850765.1). Classification (NCBI taxonomy): domain Eukaryota; kingdom Metazoa; phylum Chordata; class Mammalia; order Chiroptera; family Emballonuridae; genus Saccopteryx; species Saccopteryx bilineata. The sequence continues at coordinate 395,677,630 of NC_089490.1, forward strand.
GGTGGCTGATTAGATGTCATGAGGGGTGGAGGTGAGGGGTGGGGGTTGAGGGGTGGGAGGTGGGCAAGAGAGCCCAGCTTTCTTGCTCGGCTACAGCCACTATTGACTGAGACAGGGTGCCAGGAGGAATGCAGTCGGGGGAATAGGCCCGCTGGGTTTCAGAGCCTCCAGGACATCCACGTGGACAGAGCCAGCATGAGGTCGAGCCCACAGGAGTAAGGTTGGTCTGTTGCAGAAAGGAGGTGTTATGAACCAGTACTGGCACCGCGCTTGGTTAAACACAGCGGCTGCACAGACCTTCACTGCACAGACCTTCACTGAGGGACAGCTTGGCTCGGAGGTCACCCGGGGAGGCTGGGGAGGCTCACTGGGAAGAGTGAAAGGAAAACCTTGTGCGTGTGTGTGTGTGTGTGTGTGTGTGTGTGTGTTTGTGCGCGCGAACTTGCTATTCCCCACCTTCTGAGGTGTCAGAACGGCCAACTCTAAGCTTCTAGAGCCTTCCAAAACAAGGGCCTGGTCTTTGGTTCTTTGTTGACCAGGATGCAGGCTCCCTCCCCGCCAGCCTGAGCATCTTGTGACTCTGAGGAGGAGGGGAGTGTGGCTGACTTCCCGGAACAGCCGCCTCGGTGGGGAGGAGGAGCCACACGCAAGAGCCGGGGGAGGATTGTTTCTGGAGGGCGCAGGCTCCATGCGGGTTGCGGTGGAAGCTGCTGTCCCACCGTGACTCAGCACTCTGCTGTTCTGGAGGGGTTGGGCAAGGGCTCCAAAAGTGCTTTGTCAAGGAGAGGGAAGGGAGGGCTTGGAGGGCTGTTGTTTCCTAGGGTGGGGGAGGGAGCCCATTTCCTCCTGTGGCTGGCTGCCCAGGCTGGACCAGGAACAAAGGGGCTACATCACCGAGCCAGGCCCTACACTGGGTTTTTGCTGGAAAGGGGCCTTTTCCTACCGACCTTCCTCAGGGCCTTCCTGCCTTGTGGGGAGTTCTCAACAGACGTTGGTTTTCTCCCTTTTGGGGATGGTTGCTCTGGGCTTACAACTTAGGATGCCACTGCTGGAAAAAAATCATACGTTCAGAATTTCAAGCTTAGAAAGGACTGGAGAGTTTCCACATTACCGTGTTTTACAGATAGAGAGAGGAACACCATAGAACAGGGGTTTCAAGCCCGCAGGCCGCATGCGGCCCGCCGAACAATTTTGTGCGGCCCACAGACTAATCCATGAAGTTCAAAATGTTTTGGATAAAATTAAGTAAGCCTAGGGGCCTACTTGTATTTTTCATTTCTCTAGCATCCTAGCTAGATATTAGCTTAGTTAACAGCAGTTGTGATGCGAACTACACTTTCTGGTCGTTTTGTGACACTGAGTAAACTGCATGTACGATTGTGCTTGTTGTACTGATTTTTTTTTGTTTTCAACTGCAGTGAGAAAAGTGTTGCGTAACAGTTGCCTTTTGTAGACCTAGTGCGGCCCACCGAACGGCTGTGATCTTGCTCTGCGGCCCACATGCTGAGTTGAGTTTGAGACCCCTGCCATAGAAGGCCAGAGCTTGTCCAAGGCTGTAGTCACAGGCAGAAACAAGGTGTAGGACTGGGCGCATAAGGGAATATGGCGTGTTAAAAATAATACATTTGTTGGTGGAATGTGTATGTGAAATGAAAGCTGGAAACATGAGGGTTGGGAGAGAATGGGCTGAGTCAGGTTTTCACCAAATAGCTGATGTTTTCAGTGTCTGGGATTCTCCCTGAAGTTAAGTAAAGGGATGTGTTTAAGAGACTAGAGTTCAGGAATTCTGAAATTGAGACACAACAATCCTGGGTGAGATTCAGGTACATTTCTGGATGATGCAACCATGATTCAGAGAGCTGGTTTGGAAGCCTTTTCTTGAAAACTCACGGAGCAACGTAGACTGGAAGTCTGGGTAGGATCCCCCTTATCCAGTAGGTTAAGGTCAAGAGCCTTGACCTGGGCTGTTAGACAGTGACAGAGAATAAGGCCCACTTCCTTCAGGCAGCTGGGGCCTTGCTGCCTCTGTGGGAGTTTGGGGTGGGGGCAGCATACTGCACCCCTGCCAGACCGACACCCTGGGCTCTGGCTGTTGGCTTGTCTGCCTTCTCACTAGACTTTGAGCTCCATGTTATGCTGTGTCTCAGACCCTAGAACAGCCCAGGGGCCCTTCCCATCTGTTGGGCAAATAAGTTTGTAAAAAAATGGCCGCTGCTCACGTGATGATGCTGCCACGTGGCCTTCCTGCTTGGGAAGGAGCTTGGTTATGCTAATGTGTGCTGGAGTGGGGTTGGTGGTCACACAAGAAGGTTTGTGAAGAAGGAAGAGCTAGGAGGCCATTTTGGAAGGGAAGCCACGTTGTGGCAGAGGAGGCAGGCAGCCAAGATGGAGGTGTGCAGATGGGGAAAGGGAGGTGACTGAGCTAGTCGGGCCTTTGATTCTAGGAAAACTCGGATGTTTCAGTAGCTTTGTGAGCACTGAATGAGTGGGTTTTTGGAGCCCAGTGTGTTTGTGTTTAGTCACCTGCCAGGTGCAAGCTAGAATAAAAGAAATGGCCCACCATTTCTTGGCTCCATTGTTTCATTACCGTCTATCTGAATCTATTGTGAACTTGCACGAGCCAGGCGGCTGTGACGGCCGCGACTGCTGGACTTACACAGTCCTAAACCTGCAGCTGTGCAGCCATCCTCTGGGATCATCGCGCCTGGTGGAATGTATGATGTCTGCCTTCGAACCATAGGCCTTGGAGGTCAAGGACCTTGATTTTTTTTTTTTTAAGACTTCATTTATTTATTTTAGAGAAGAAAGAGAGAGAAAGAGACAGAGAAGGGGGGAGGAGCAGGAAGCATCAACTCCCATATGTGCCTTGACCAGGCATGCCCAGGGTTTCAAACCTGTGACCTTAGCGTTCCAGGGTCAATGCTTTATCCACTGCGCCACCACAGGTCAGGCAAGGATCTTGCCTTTGGTTCTCTGCTGTATCCTTCCAAATTACCTCCTGGGTATCCGCCTGCATTCTAGACACTTCAAAGTCACCTGGCCTTTCTGAACTTTGATTCCTATATTTATTTACAATATCTGGAGCCAGTCTTCTCCCATGTTACCACAGGTGTCCCCCAACTTTGGGTGCCCTTGTCACCACAGCTCATGTTGCATGCCATGCTCTAGCATCCCAGAAGCCAACCCCTCACACATCAGGACTTGGCCCAGCTGGTCTCTCTCCCCAGCTGCCTTCCCCTGACTTTTCTGCCTGAAAAATGACCCAGCTCTCAACACCCAGCTCACATGTCCTAAGCCAGGCTTCCCTCACTCCCGCTGCAGAGGCGAGAATTTCCATTCCTGTGCCCTCCAGCGGGGCTGCTACCCTACACCGCCTGCAGAGGCTAGGTACCTGCCTCCGCACTGTAGGGGGCCCCTGCCCCCTTCACCTTGGCAAGGCCTCTCCCTTCCCCAGCTCAGTCCGCAGCAAAGCCGGGCTCACTGGCTGCGGAGAACCGCTTGTCGTTTTCGCTTCAGGCCGGGTTCTTACTCACCCTTCCTGTAACTGACGGCTGGGCCCCCAGCCCTTGCCTCCCGGGTTTGCCTTTCCCTGTTGACTCAGGTTACACTCTGCTCGCTCTGCCTCCCACCTGGAAGATGCGGAGAGGAAGCGGATCTTTCCGGGGACGAGGGTTATTTCCCAGCAGAGACCTGAGAACACTGTGACCAGCTGGGCCATGGGGATGGGGATGCCACGGTCACGGGCTCCCTGTTCTTCGCCGGCTTCAGTGGCAGAGGGAATTCGTGGGAGGCCACAAGGAGCCAGGGAGGAAGTGTAGAAGGGTTGATTCTGACAGAAAACATACCCCGTGCTTCCTGGAGACGAGACCAGAACGTCCTTGGAGCCACTGCCTTCCCGTAAACACAACATGCCGGAGAGTTCACACAAAGCGAGTTGACACCTTGTGGTGGCTGAAACGACAATACCTCTGAGGAGGAGGTAGGGAGGTAGCCTCGTTGTAAGCGGTCTCCACTTTTCAGGGGAAACGAAAGGTCAGAGAGGTTCAGTGACTGCCTCGCCCAGGGTTGCACAGCTAGCAAGAGACAGGGCTGTGACTGGAACCCGGAGTCTCATTGGGGGACAGTTTAATTTTCTGGATCTGGGGCCCTGATGTACGCATGCAGTTCTGAAAATCAGCTGGTGGTACATGACTGTCAGCCGCGGGCATGGAGGACAGGCAGTCCTTGAGATGCTGGTTGCCTGGAGACCGGAATACCCTTGCAGATGGAGAGGAGCTCCTGCAGTCCCAAATCCAGGCGAGGGCCAGCCTGACATAACCAGAAAATACGGTTACCTTGGGGGCAGGACAGCGGAGCTGGGACGCCCAGGTCCGTCCCTTCCGAGTGCAGTACTGCGTGTAGGTCTGTTTGGAGACCTCTGTGGGGCCCAGCACTCAGGTTTTGGAGTCCTGTAGGCCGTTTGTGTATTTTATTTAGAGAAATATCTATTCAAGTCCTTTGCCCATTTTTAAGTTGGGTTATTTGGCTTTTTGTGCTTTATATGTTCTGGATATTCACCTGTTATTTGATATAGTTTATAAGTATCTTCTTCTATTTCATAGTTTGCAGTTCATTCAGTTGATTATTTCCTTTGCTAAGAGAGCTTTTAAGTTTGGTTTAGTCCTGCTTGTTTATGTTTGCTTTTGTTAACCGTGCTTTTGGTGTGATACCTGAGAAATGCTCACTGCTCATTACAATGTCATGAGCTTTTTCCCTTATGTTTTCTTCTGGAAGTTCTATATATAGTCTCAAGTTTTATGTTTAGCTATGTAATCCACTTTGAGTTAATTTTTGTATATGTGTGCTTTATGCCAGCACCATACTGCTTTGATTATGGTAGCTTTGTTATGTATTTTGAAATCAGGACATGTGATACCTTCCACTGGGTTCTTCTTTCTAAAGGTTGTTTTGGGTAATGGGGAGTCCTTTGAGACACCAAATGAACTTCTGGATTTTTTTGTCCATTCTGCAAAAATGGATAAAATGCTGTTGGGATTTTGATAGGGATTGCATTGACTCTTTAGATAATCTTGGATAGTGTGAACATTTTAACAATATTAAGTCTTCCGATCTGTAATCACAATTGTCCTTCCCTTTGTGTCTTCTTTAATTTTATTCAGCAATGTTTTGTAGTTTACAGCATGCAAATCTTTTGCCTCCTTGGTTAAAGAATCACTAAAAGTTCTAAACCCCTTTTATTATTGAGAATTTACAATGCTCACCAAAATATAGAGACTGTTCTAGTGAATTTCTATGTATCCATTGCCTCGTTTCAACAATGCTGACATCGATTTGTTGTTTCACTTATTCATGCATTCATTGGTTGATTCCTGTATGTGCCCTGACTGGGGATGGAACCCACAACCCTTGGCATGTCAGGATGACACTCCAACCAACTGAACTAACTGGCCAGGGCTACTATGCCTTTTTAGACTCTTTTAATAGATTTCCCCTCCCTTCCCCCCCAGCCCCTTAGCAGTCTGGATCTTGCTGACTATATCCTTTTGTTGTTATTTAATATATTCCTCTGTCCCCTAAATTTCCTAGGAGTTAAACCTTGAGGTTTGGTCATATTTTATTTTATTTTTATTTATTTATTTATTTTTTAATTTATTCATTTTAGAGGGGAAAGAGAGAGAGGAGAGAGAGACACAGAGAGAGAGAAGAGGGGGAGGAGCTGGAAGCATCAACTCCCATTATGTGCCTTGACCAGGCAAGCCCAGGGTTTTGAACTGGCAACCTCAACATTTCCAGGTCGACGCTTTATCCACTATGCCACCACAGGTCAGGCCTTGGTCATATTTTAGAGAGCATATATTTTGGGAGAATTACTGGTGGTATTATGTTCTTTCATTAGGAGGCACGTAATATCCATAGTATAAGGTCTACTAGAAAGTTCTGTTCGTTTTTGGAATAAAACAAAATACAAATTTTTCTTACTGTCAATAAACTTTATTAAATAATATAATTGCCATTATTATTAATGATTTCTTGCCAGTGTGAGGGCAATTTGTATATTCCAGTTTTGAAAAATGTTTTATCTTTTGATGCAAAAAATTGAACCAGTGCTTGTTTGATATCTTCTTCATTTTTGAATTTTTTGCCCTTCAAAAAATTTTGTAAGGACAAAAACAAGTGATAGTCGGAGCGTGCTAAGTCCGGGGAATATGGTGGATGTGACAGACACGCTTCTGTAGCATTTCTTCCTTGTTGAAATTCGTAAAAATTACAGTGGCGTAAATGAACTTTATCAGTAGCCATGGGTACACTATCGCTTCATACAAAAGACTAACGTGAATCAACTTTGTTTTAGTTAATTTGCTACGTCAGTATGTATACATTAAGTGATTAAAATAGAGAGGCACACATGCACCAAATAAACGTGCTTATGTGTCGAAACTTGTTGTGATAGAAACGAACAGAACTTTCCAATAGACCTTATATTTGTCTTTCTGCTTGTTAGCAGCTATTGATCTATTTATTCATTAGGATTTGCAAAGCGGTGACAATCAAATCTATCATTCCTTCTTTGGTTATTATGTGGACCCTTTCTACAGAGAGAAGCTGTCCCTTGTCAACTGTTTGCTCACCCTGAGGTATAGTTCTTAAGGAAAAGACAGAATAAATACTGGATGCCTTCCCTCATTTACTAGTTTTCCCAATAAGTTAGTTCTCGGGTATCCACCAAAGGTGACCAATGAATTTTTTAAACCACGATGAATTCATAGATTTAAATGTATATGTCGTGTTTCCATGAACTGCAATTCTTATTATTACCGGTATTGCCTTTCAAGGTTGTCTCCGTTTGGATTCAGTGGCAGCCTGGACTCCATTACCCTTGAGTCTTGCACACACAGCCTTGTATTAGAGGCCTTTGACAAATTCTTTGCTTTCTGGGATGACAAGCTGTTCCACGCTCAAGCCCACTTTGTCCCTTTGCTCCCCCCGGTTTTTAGCCAGCTGTTTCTCCAAGAACCCCTGGTTCCTTTTATTTGAAAATGGTATTGAGAGGCCACCAACCGGGTCCTAGAAGTACTCATGGCCTCTGTGTATTCAGTAACGCTGGGTCTTTTCAGAGAACAGAGACTCGATGTTTTTTTAAAGACGAAATATAAGTTCATACTCTTACTTTCCATTCAAATTCAGAATTCTAGGGGTTTTGTTTAATCTTAATAGCTTTTATATCTGAATCGCCATTCTCCCGTGCTTCAAAACTCAGTTCTCAAGGGTACCACATAATTATTTAGTTATATTTTTTCTCCACTGCATACACAACAGGCTTAGAGTAACAATTCTAATACTACTACCAAGTAATGATTATTGAAATCAGGTTAATATTTTGCTTTTGTAGTTTTCTTCTTAAAGTAAACCCCAACTAGGAAGACAGAGTCCAATTAATGTGTTTAAAATTTTTTTTATCTATTAGAGGGGGTGGGAGAGAAATGGACCCATTGTTCCGCTCATCCATGCACACTCATTGGCTAATTTTGGGATGTAAGTTCATGTGTTTTACAGCTACTTGGAACAGTGCCTTTCTGTGTGTTTTTGCTACCAATTCATCACTCAAGAGCATTGACTTTGTTTTGCTCTCAGTTTGTAGGGCTTGCTTTCTAAAATTTAATTTAGTTTTCTCTTTTTCTGCCAGAACAAAGCCATGGGCATCTCTTAGGACAGCTGGCACAAGCACCGCAAGGCCAGGGGCAAGAGAAGGCCTCACAAGCAGCGAAAGTATGAGCTGGGAACCGTGTACCCACTGTCTGCATGTGAGGGGGCCGTCGCAGCAAGACGTGCCAAGCCTGGAGGCTGGACGTGGGCAGTTCTCCTGGGGCTCTCGGGGTGTTGTCTGCCCGGAACGACGATGTTGTCTGCACTGCACCCAGCCACAAACTGGTCCCCCCCAAGACCCCCGTGAAGAACTGCATTGTGCTCGTTGACAGCGCACCGTGCCCACAGTGGGTAGAGTCCTTCTAGGCACGGCCCCTGGGCTCCTGAGAAGGAGGAGATTTTCAATAAAAATCAAAGAAAATTCAGAAGAAATGTGATGAAAGGAAAAAGATGGCACCGTCAGCAGTCCCCTAGAGGAGCAGTCCCAGCCAGGCCAGCTTCCTGCGCGTGACGCCAGGACCCCGCCAGGGCGGCCGCAGACACCCGCGTGCCGGAGGGAGAGCCAGGAGCTGGAGCCTGTCCGAGGAAAGCCAGCGCCCGGAAAGGCAAGTGCAGCCCCCTCCCTCCGCTCATAAGGCTGTGTATTCTACAAAAAGGTTAATTTAGTTTTATAGTTATGTGAAGTCCATACATGGTCAAAGTCAAACCTATATGGTAGAATATGTTTAAAGGGACCTAGCATCTGTTCTTTTCCTCTGTCGCCTTCCTTCTTTCTGTTCAAACCACCAGTTTATAGTTTCATTATAAATAGTCTATTTATATTTTATCTTTCTTTCTTAGGTAAGTAGTACATTATACACACTTTTCTCCACCTTGTGTTTTTCTTTTAACGTGGCATCCTGAGGATCCCACTGTAGGAAAAAGTATGTCCTTTTTTTTTGGTAAACATAACTTGCCGTCTTAACCATGTTTAAGCGTCCAGTTCAGGGCCGTGAAGTGCATTCCCACTGCCGTGCAGCCATCCCCAGCACCCGCCTCCTGACCTCTCCATCCCGTGAAATGGGAGCTCTGTGCCCAGGAAGCCCTGACTTCCCGCCACGCTCCGCCAGCCCTGGCAGCCACCATTCTGCCTCTGTCTCTGTGAGTGTGCTCATGCTGGGAGCCTCAGATAAGATGAATTATACAGTATTTGCCCTTTTGCGATGGGCTGATTTCATTTAGCACGTTGTCCTCAAGGTTTATCCATATTGTGGCATGCGGTAGATTCTCTTAACTTTTTAAGGCTGGAAAGTATTCCATGGTATGTGTAGGACACATTGTGCTGACCCGTCCCTCTGTCAGTGGACACTAGGGTAGCTCCCTTGTTCCGCTGTTGTGAATTGTGCTGCTATGAACGTGCCATGTGGCCCTATCTCCTCAAGACCCCGTTTTCAGTCTTAGTGTACAGCCAGGCGTGGCGTTGCTGGATCATTTGGTAATTCTATTTTTAGTTTTTTTGAGGACCTTTCCTCATTCTTTCCGTGGCTGCAAAGTACTCCATTGGGTAGATATACTATTGTTTTTTCTACTGAGCCTTATTGATGGACATCTGACTTTTTTCCAGGCTTCGGATATTCCAAATAGAGCTGCAGAGAATGTCTTGTCCCTGTGTCCATGCGGTGGCTCTTTAGGGTGCATTCCTAGGAGTGGAGGAAGAAGCAAGTACATACGGAGTTTTGTCAGGTGTTGGCGCGCTCCCGTCCATGGAGACGGTGCCATCTCCCATTCCCGCCAGCAAAGGGCGAGTGTCTGTTTTCTCACAGCCTAGACAAGAGAGTATTCTGTTAAACTTTTAGATTTTGGCCAATCTGATCAGCAAGAAATAGTTCCTGGAGGAAGTTGGCATTTTTTAAACTGTAAGTCAGGCTGAGCACCTTTTCATTATAGATTCAAAACACTTGCCTTTCTTTTTCTGTAAACTGTTCATATTTTTAGCGCATTTTTCTTGTAGGTTGTTGGCTTTTTAATTTTACTAGAAGCTCTTTACATTCTTTTTTTAAATTGATTTTGAGAGAGAGAGAGAGAGAGAGAGAGAGAAAGAGAAAGATTGGTTTGTTGTTCTACTTATCTATGCATTCATTGGTTGATTCTTGAATGCGCCCCGACTGGGTATCAAACCCACGACCTTGGCCTATTGGGACGAGGCTCTAACCAACTGAGCTATCAGTCAGGGCCCGCTCTTTATAGTCTAAGAATATTAACCCTTTGTCTGTGATGTAGGTTGTGAACTTATTTCATTTTTTACCAGTCTGTCATTTGTTTTTTTAAAATTTTACTTGTTTATTTAAATTTATTTATTTTTTTTATTTTGCCACATAAAACTTCAATTCCTTAAAACTTATTAGTCTTTCCCCTTATTGCTCGTGGATGTTGAGCCAGAATTAGGAACGCTTTCCCCACTCCCTAAGTAGAGAAAAGTGTACCTATGTTCCCTTTAGTTCTTGGGCAGTTTCATTTCTGCACTGACTCCCCAGTCCCTCTGTAGTGACGTATCCGGGTATATAGAACGGACCCCTGATTCTCCTGACTTCACGAGGCCCTCCAGGCATCCTGACACTGACTGTTAAATCGCCCGATGTCTGAGGCCGCCTTTATCATACATGAGCTTCCCTGGGTCGGCAGGGGGCTACTTCTGGATTTTGTACACTGTTCTCCAGAGGACTCACTTCATTTCTGTCACCCCTGCTCAGGACCCCCGTCCCCAGGCCAGGCTTCTGCCTTCCACCGAAGCCTTCCGCGCCAGGCTCGGAGGTCAAGCTTTGGTGGGAGATGCTCCTGAGAGGGAGAGGTGGGGGGACCACATTCCCAAGAACACGCACTCTGTGGCTCAGGAACTGTTTCCCGAGAGTCACCCTCAGAGAGGAGGGTCCCTGGAGTAGGAGAAGTATGTGCCATGCAGATGGGATGGACGGGACCAGTACTCTGTGCTCACCACCAGCCCTGGGGCCCGGGGAGAAGCATGTGGTGGCTGATGGTGACCCCTTGAAGGGTCATAGGATAGACAGAACAAGGTTTCCTCTGATCCGCGGCAAAGACCGTGCTTTGTGCTGTGGGGAAGGGAGTTCGCAGCCATTCAGGCCTCTTTTGGAGTGATGAGAGCAGAAGCTCTGAGAGCTGCAGGTGTCATAAAAGAGGGGTTGCTTTGTTTTCTGAGCAGTGGTCTCCGCAGCTGCTTCAGTAAATCAATGTCCTTGTCAAAACTTGATTGGCTAGAAATACGACTTCTAGCAGGAAGCGAGGCCCAGGGGCCTGGCACGGCTGGGGCAAACCTTAATGACAAGTTAAGCTCTCGTTCTCTGAACAGACGAAGCGAAGCAACAAAAAATACTTTCTGAAAGTTTAGAAGGGGAGAGGTTATGTCCAGCTTGGGGGCTCTAAAGGAAATTTTTGTTGAATTGATTTTTGGTGGGCTGGTTTTCAGCGAATTGATTTGTCTATAGCGTGGGCTCTGGGAACGCAGGCTCGCAGCACCTGACAGGCAGGCCTGAAGGTCTGGAGCTGAGCAGGACTGTGAGAAGTGGGAGCCCATCTTTTTCCCATCTCTGGACACCTGCATGATGTCCCAGCTGCTCTACTCACCTCATAAGGCTCACTGTGAGAACAGACGCATGTATATGTAATTAGACTTATAAATGCCCCACGATATTATTGTTCATATGGCCTAGATTCTGCAACCAATGTCCCTGCCACCAAACAGCCATTCACAGCTTAACCGCTCTGTCCCCTGTCCTCCTTAGAAGTCCCAGGCGACCTGGCAGCCCCAGTTTCCCGGAATCAAGGGCATAGACGTGTTTGAGTTAGAGTGACCCTAGAAATCGTGGTGAGCAGTGAGTGTCAGTGTGGGAGGTACTTTGGTTTAGGTAAAGAACTGCGGCAGGTGTGGGTACTGCTGCCTGCACAGATGGACTTTCCTGGGAAGTCAAGTGTCCTGAGAGAGGGTGTCCCCCGTGAATATGGTGCAGGTGCCCAGGTTGTCTGGTTCTAATCCAGCCTGCTCCAAGTGCAGGCTTCCTCCAGGTCTGGGACTAGCCTGGTGACGCTCCCCTGCTCTCCTGAACTGTCCTCTCGGGCCGGGAGAGCCAGAGGCTCAGCATGAGCAGGGCGGGGGGGCCGGCCACCGGAGGTAGCCCCTTCTTCTGCTGGGCTGCAGCCGAATTGGGCTGTTCTTTCTTAGAACGAAGTGATCTCTGCCTATTTCTCCAACTCTGGGGAGTTACACTCATGTCATCTAAGCATCCTCTGCCATATTGCCTTCCACTCTCTAATTGTAAAAAAACTTACTGATTGACCTTAGACAGAGAGGAAGGGAGAAAGAGAGACAGAGACAGAAACATCATCGTGCTCCTGTGTGCGCCCTGACTGGGGATGGACCCCGCAACCTCTGTGCTTCAGGAAAACGCTCTAACCAGCCGAGCCATCCAGCCGGGCGCCCTCCCACTCTGTGGACTGGCACCTGCTTCCCTTGCCTCTGCCCCACCTGGCATGCTTTCCAGCAGTCCTTGTCCTGGTCCCCTCAGCAGCCTCCCTCTCCTCCTGCTGGCGTGAAGCCCGGTGCTGAGAAGAGAGGGACAGGAATGACCCTGACGGGGTGCATGGCCTGTCCTCGTGCTGCCCACGGTGACTGGGAGGGAACGGCTTTTGAAGGACTGTAAAGAGAAACAATAAAAAGCCCCCATGAAGTGAGGAAACCAAGCACCCAGCACCCTGAGACGGGAGGGGTTTGAATGACCCTCTCTCTCTCCACAGACTTACTAGGATGTTTTCATACAGAAAACCTAGCCCCAGGGGCCAAATCTCACGTCCCGGTGGCAGCTGGAGGACAGAGCGGTGGATACTGGGACTCAAAGTCCCTCAGCTCATCTGTCCTACCACCAAGACCCTGGCGTTTACCGATAACGTCAGATAGACTGCGTGAGCCGAGCGGGGACCGGGCAGCTTGGAGACCAGGGCGGAGGGAGGCGCTTTGGGCCAAGCTGCGCCGTTAGGTCCTGGTGTGAGGACGGACGGCCTTGGCCAGGAGCTGCCGGCCGGTTAATCAGTACCTCGTCTGGCTCCACGTCTCCTGGGAGGAGAGTTCACGGCCCTTGACCCTCAGCTCTGAGAGGTGTTTTGGGCCTACCCTGCTAAAAGGACTGTTTGGGTTCGTAAGCTTTCAACACATTCGTGTCCAGAAAGAAGCAAGTTGAAGCTCCTGCAGCTGGACAGGGAGTCCCGTCGTCTCCGTACCGGGCACGCCGAGTCAGCGTTCTGTGCAGAGCGGCCAGGCCTCTGGCTGCACGAGGCACTAGGAAGGGAACACAAGGCCGTGTCTGCTCTTCTGAAAGCTTTGGGTTCCCTGGCAAAGAGCGCTGCTTTGTCACAGGGACACTCCAGCTAAATGTGTCCACCCTTCGTGCAGCCGCACGGGATTTTCTGCTTCCATGGTCATCTCTGCGAGGAACCCGATGAAAGGAAAAGGGATCCCAAGAGATTCCTCAGAGATCTCCCTGGATCTCCTGGTTCTGGCCATTCAGTGTAACTCAGGACTTCCGTATTTGCTGTTCCCTCTGCCCAGAGGCCCTTCCCCAGGTCTTCACTGGACTGGCCCCTTCCTGGCATTGGCTCAGCTGGCACATCAGCTCCTGGTTGACTTTCCTGACCCCTCCCCAAAGTAGCTCATCCCCCTGAGACTCAGTGTGTCTTAAGCCGTTACTGTTTCTTCTCTCGTAGTCAAGACGGTTTCTGTTTGATACGCTCACTTCCTTTTCGCAGTCTCCACGGCTCCATTGTGAACTCAGAGCCGGGCCTGCCTGTGGCGATCATTGCCACATCCAAGTACCTCGGCCGATACCTGGCACCTCGTGGATATTCAGTCGGTATCTGTCACCTCGGTGGGTGGTCCTTGAATTTGATGGGGAAGGAAAAAAGACGGCTTTGAGGGAGAAGTGGACACAGAAGGGAGGAGACGGCTTTCTGTCAGTTTCCTCGTCGTGTGCGTTCAGAGGTTCTGATCACGTGAAGAAAGAGGCATCCCACCAGTCTCTGTCCCTTTAAGCACCTTTCCCGGCCCCCCTGAGGCTGGGGTCAGGCAGATGGACCGCTCCCCCCAACAGAGGTGTATATGGATCAACAGGATTCACACTGGCCACTGTTCTTGGCCAGATAAATCCAAACACGTCCAGCCCCCTGAGCAAACCCACTAGAAATACGTTGAACATTCTTCTTGGTCTGCGTGCAGCTGGAACCCTGGGGCCCCGTGTTGGAAAAAGTGGAGTGGGTCCCTGTGATTTGCTGGACTGAAGTAGGTGACACAGGTGGGAACAGGCCGGAGGAGCCGGTGTCCTTCTGTTCGGTGTGCTTTCAAGCTCCGACCTCTTCTGCCATCCCCGGTCGCCTCCGCTCTGCCCTGTGCCGGCCCGAGCTGGATGAGCTCCTCAGAGGCAGATCTGAGATTGGGGAGCATATCGAGGAAGCGCTGTCAGGATGAAACTGGTAACGAGGGAGGGAACGCTGGGTGGGGCAGAGGTGAAGAAGACGAGCAAAGCTGTCTCTGCTCCGGCCGGACCCCAGACCCACCCCACGGCTGCCTAGAGTGCGAATGGCACCCAGAGCTGTTCCACATTGGCACCGGCATGGGCCTCCGTAACCCTGTGTCACACCGTCGTTGGCCTCAGGTCACCCCCGGCTGGTGTGAGGACGAAGAGGCTCCTGTCAGTCAAAGGAGAAGGGTACAATATGGGCCGGCAGCGCCCAACATCACAGCTGGGGAGTGGGTGCACCTGCCGGTGATGGGGACCTGGGAGGGACATTTGTTGTGCCTCCTGAGCCTCCAACCTGGCCGCCTTCTGCTCCAGAATGAACCACAACCGCCCCCCGGTGCTTGTGCCTCTGCCGTCTCCTCTGCCTTCAAGGTCCCCTTCCCACTCCTCTGAAGTCCTGCCTGAACAGCTGCGTCACAGCCCTGGGTCCTTACGGTGCTGCTGGCACCAGTCGTGCCTCCCTGCCTCCTTATTCCGTTCTGGAGTGTGGGCCTGGTCTCCACATGCCCTCGCCAGGCAAGGACCACCCCTGTCTTGCCCTCTGTGTCTCTAACGGGACTTCGGAAGGAGCTGTCCATCTGTGAAGTGACTCAGAGTAGACACCACAGAATTCCAAGGACCCTAAGCCCAGGAGGCCACAGCCCAGGGCCTGCCCCTGGTCTCTGGGCTGCAGGAAGAGCCAGGATTAGAACTCATGATGCCACTTGAATCTCGCTGCTGCCACGGCCAGACGAGTGTGCATGTTTTCTTTTCTTTCTCTTTATACTTTTATGTATTGATTTTAGAGGTAGAGGAAGGGAAAAAGAGAGAGAGAGAGGCAGGAATACAGATCTGCTCCTGTATGTGCCCTGACTGGGGATTGGCAATGTAGAGCCAGAAGCCAAGGCCAGGGCCACCATCACAGCCATCCGGCCTCCTGGCCCATGCAGGTTCGCATTGGATTCGGACAGTCAGTAAAGAAACAATGGAGCCAAAAACTGATAGGTGATTTTCTTTAATTCTAGCTTGCACCCGGCGGGCAAGTAAAAATACACACTGGGCTCCAAAACCCACTCACATTCAGTGCTCACAAAGCTACTGACTTATCCGAATTTCCTAGAATCAAAGGTTTCTAGCTCACCAGCCTTATTCTCCTCAGTTCCCCGTCTCCTTCCTTATCCCAGATACAAACTCTACACAAACTGGCATCTCACTCAGCACTCCGCCATCTTGGCTGCTTCTCCTGGCCACATGGCCTCTTTCTGCTCTCTCCTCTAACGATAATCTCAGGAACCAAGAGCGCAAGCTCCCGTTCTGCCCCCATGTTATAGTGTAGAAATCCAAACCTTTAATCCAATATACAAAGCAGGGAAGTCTAATACAAAGACACTTGTCTGAGGCATTATTGGATTATACCACCCCACATCAAAAAGGGTAGGAAAGGCTTAATCTAATCCCACAACCAAGCCCCAGGCTACAAGGATTCTGCCTGCCTTTAGCCCACCCTAACACACATTAATATCACCTGGGCGACGGCCTCCTTGTGGACAGCGCCATCTTTTAAAAAGTGAGCATAATATATTTTATTTGCCCAACAGGCCACCCCTGCGCTTCGGAATGGTGCTGGAACCAGCCGAGCCACCCAGCCGGGCAAGAGCACGTGTTTGCCAACTCCCTCGCCTGTGTTTCCGGTGTCAGCTTTGTCGGGATCGTGACCCTTGCTCTCCCGAGTTGGGAACTCTTTGTGTATAAGCTTACTGCAGTTGGCCCACTGCTCAGAAAACTCGTGAGCCGAACCCCAGATTGGGCCACACACGTTGCAGCAGGCTCAGAGGCCGAGTGGGGTTTCCAGAGGAAGTGAAAGCTGCAGCACCGGCCAGCGCCCCCAGAACAGCTGGCCACAGCCCAGCCCCACAGTGCGCTGTGCTCTACAGCCCAGACAAGCTGCTTTCCCTGAGCCAGAGCTCACGAGCCCCCAGCGGACAGCTGGGCCTCTCCCAGCGCCCCCCCCCCCCCCCCGTGTGTCCCCTGAGGGCCCGGGAGGTGCCAGAAAGGCTGAGGCCCCGCCATGGACTTTGCACTTAGAAAGCAAAGAGCCTCTCTCTCTCTCTCTCTCTCTGTCAAATGAGTTGTCCTAGGATCCAGCCCCAAGACAGCCAGGAATGGACAGGACAGACAGAAGGCCAAAAAGGCATTCCTGGACGACTCAGAGGCAGTGTCTTATCTGTTCTCTAACAGAGCCAGAGAGGACGTGCCCATCTGAACGGGAGTCGAGGCAGCAGCTGGGCTGTGCCTCCAAACAGTCTGGAGGAGGAAAGCAGTGCGAAGAACGGGTATTCAGGGCCACGGACAGCCTCTCCCTCCCGCTCAGTCACCCCTCACTCCCTGAAACACTTTCCACCCACGGGCCCCAGTCGTGTCTGTCCCGTGATGGGTGTGGGGGGAAATCGGAGAACTGGTTGCCCAATTCTGCCAGGCCAGCTGGCTGCAAACTGTCGGTCATGGAGCACAAGGGGCTCCGGGTCGGAGTGATGTTCCCCCGACACCGCATGTCAGTCCTGAGGTGTCTTGTGTTTGCTGCCACCCAGGGACCTAAGATTTTCCTCTTTCTAACCGGGCAGCTGGACTCAGCCTTTTCTTTCAGAAGGTTTGATGAGAAGCGCCCCCGACACAGTATGGTGGCCACGGGCTTCCCCAGAGAAAGTGACTTCCAGGCCAAGACCTTGCAGAGTCTTATCTGCATTTTTCCGACTTGGACAGCCGGTTGGGAAGAAAAACTAGAAAGTGGTTTTCGGTGTGTGTCTGCGCCCCGGCACTAAAAGGAAGGAACTAGCAACACACAGCTTGCTGAATTGCAAAGTCATCATGCTGAGCGAAGGAAGCCAGTCTCAAAGGTTATAGCTATGCTTCCATTTATATGACATTTTTGAGGACAAAAAGATGGGGGGGCAGATGCGCAGTTGTCGGGGGTAATATGAGTGGGGGAAGGGAGAGGGACAGAGGAGGGAGTTTTCAGGAAGATAATGAACTGCTGTGTATTCTGATTATGGTGACAGTTACATGAATCTATACATGTGCTAATTCAAAGAAGTGTTTGCCAAAAAGGGTTGATTTTACTGTAGTGATAATTTTTTAGATATAAACCTTGAAAGTCAATGACAATAATAATGGCTGACATTTGCTTCCAACATGCCCAACTCTGTGCCAATTGCAATATAGCCATGACTTCATTTATTCCTCTCAAAAAGCCCACCTGGCATTCCGGAGACGCAGCTTGCTCATGGGCCATGTAGTAAGTGGCAGAGCGGAGACTTGAACCCATGTCTCTCCTACTCAAGGGCCTGTGATCTGACCACTGACCACTGGTGCCTCCTTTGGGGACAGGAGTGGGAAATGGTATCACAGTATTTAAGGCCCTGGCTT
Source organism: Saccopteryx bilineata (assembly GCF_036850765.1). Lineage (NCBI taxonomy): Eukaryota > Metazoa > Chordata > Mammalia > Chiroptera > Emballonuridae > Saccopteryx > Saccopteryx bilineata. Next base: position 395,695,233 of record NC_089490.1, read on the forward strand.
GGAGAGGAACCAGTGAGAATCAGGCTTTCTTCTGATGAAGAGAAACTGTCAGGGTGGGGGTGGGGGAAGGCTACCTATGGTTCTAGACAGGCCCAGAGTTGAATTTATATCCGTCTGCTTGAGATGAGTCTTGGTGACCCAATCCCGTTTCTCTGGTTCTCCCCCAGGGTCGGGGGTAGGTGGCTGAGTGGAACGCTTGTCCACTGGAAGCTACACACTGAAGGAAAATCGTGGCTGGACCGGTGTTACAGTCAGCAAGAGTCCTCCCGCCCGCTGGCAGAGCCACACAGTAGACACTGAGAATTGCAGTGAAGAGACATGGGCTATGTTACTATGAGCGGTGCCGTCCAGAAGAGTGGGAAATTTCCTCAGGTCTAAAGGACAGTTCTGAGGTCTGTTCCCATGTCCCTTTGTCTGGTTTCATGGGAAAGTAGCCAGGGGGGGCTCATTCTACCTTAAGGCTCAGGTACTGAAACAACAGGTCAGGATGCTATCTTTAGCCTGCCAGAAGTCCAGACCTTGTGATCAGTCTTTTGCTGCCTTGAAGGTTGCTGATTATCAGGGGAAAGGGTAGGTCTCTGAGAAAGAGAGAGAGAGAGAGAGAGAGAGAGAGAGAGAGAGAGAGAGAGATGATTTCTAGAGCAAGGATAAAAATTGGGATTTTTTTCATTAAAAGGGTATTTTTCCTTCTTTTCTTATTTAATGAATTGTTTTATTTATTTATTTATTTATTTATTTATTTATTTTACAGAGACAGAGAGTGAGTCAGAGAGAGGGATAGACAGGGACAGACAGACAGGAACGGAGAGAGATGAGAAGCATCAATCATCAGTTTCTCGTTGCGCGTTGCGACTTCTTAGTTGTTCATTGATTGCTCTCTCACATGTGCCTTGACCATGGGCCTTCAGCAGACCGAGTAACCCCCTGCTGGAGCCAGCGACCTTGGGTCCAAGCTGGTGAGCTCTTTGCTCAAGCCAGATGAGCCCGCGCTCAAGCTGGCGACCTCGGGGTCTCGAACCTGGGTCCTTCCGCATCCCAGTCCGACGCTCTATCCACTGCGCCACCACCTGGTCAGGCTTCTTTTCTTATTTATATGTCCCATAAATTGACTTCTTTTCCTATCTTGTTAGAGAGGGTTTCCTGTGCTGGACCAGCAGGTGGTGAAGGACCGCTGGCAGGTACCTGCGAATTACTGAGGTGTTCCCCAGAAGTCAGAGGGGCGCTCCACGTTCACTGGGAATGCCTGCCCCCAGGAGCCCCGGCCTCTGGGCTTCTTCTCAGAATCAGGAGGAATCCTGGGTGGTGAGGGGCGCACAGCCAGCCCTCAGCAAGTGCATTCTGGGAACTTCCAACCTAACAGGTCCTTGGAAATGGAATCCTCAGGCCCTGCAGGGCTGAGGCTGCTCAAGGTCACAGGGCCTCCTGAGCAGGCAGGTGCAGTGGGGGATGGCAGGCAGGCTGGAGAGAGACAAAGGTGAGTCAGAGATCAGAGGAAGATCCCGCCTTGAGCAATGCAGGGAAGGAAAGGGCCCAAGTTCCCAGGCCCTGCTGACCGGCAGCCAGCTCCCTCCCCCTGCTTCCCGCTGGGGCAGTGGGGTGGGCCTGCACACACAGTGCTGGAGGCGCCGGCCCTGGAATGCTGGGAGTCTGGGCCCTGGAACAGCTTTGTCTGGTTTCCTCCGACTCCCTGGGAGGCTGAGCTGCTGGGAGGTTCCCACCCCTTACCATGCCTCCTGGCTTTCCTGGATCCTTCTGTAGAGGCAGCCAAGGAGAGCTCTGCCCACGGGCCCTGGAGCTACAAACCCTCTCTCCCGGGGGGAAGACTTCAATGACAATAATAGCCGAAGGGAGCAGGACTGTGGTTGAGTGACTGCTGTTCCTGTCCCGGGCAGTTTTTCCCTCCTTATCTCATTTTGTTCTCCCAACAAGACTAAGAAGTGTCCTGTTGGTTTTATAGATGAAACAGGTGCAGAGAGTCTGAGTAACCTCCCAGGGGTCACTCCAGCCGAGAAGGGACAGGTCCGCATTCCCTTCCAGGCTTATTGGCCTCTCCTCTACGTCAGGCGAGTGTGCAGGTGCCCGGATGATGAAGCCCGTGCTCTACCCCTACACAGGGCCCGTGGGGTCTGGTCCCCGCTAACGGTGCACCCCCTAGACCACCCTTCGCATGTGCTGTTCCCTCTGACTGGAAGGTCCTTGCCCCCTCCACCCCTCTCCCACACAAATTCTTCTTGGCTAATTCCTGCCAGGGCCTCAAGGCTCGGTTCCTGCCCGTGGACTTGCGTCTTAGGGGTAGAGGGGAATCTCCTGTGGGAGGCCGTTATACTGATCTGTACTTTCCTGGAAGCGTGAAAGACTTCATAATTAAAACTAGATGACCATGTGTGTCCTTCTGTGGGGCATCGTGATAAGGTAAATAATGCCCCCCCCCCAAAAAAAAGTTCAGGTCCTTCCATATCCCAGGACCTGTGAATATGTTACCTTCCATGACAGACTGGACCGTGCAGATGTCATTAAGTTAAGGATTTGGAGGGAGAGGGATTATCTGGGTGGGAGGGGCAGGAGTCTGGGAGCCAGGAGACAGGAAGATGGAAGGAGAAGTTGGAGTGATGTGATCCTGGGCCAAGGAATGTGGGCCATCCTCGGAGACAGGAAGTCGAGGGACTGACCCTCCCCTGGGGTCCCCAGGAGGAACGTGGCCCCGTTGGCACCCTGCTGCCTCTGTAGGACTCATTTCAGATTTCTGACATCCGGAACTGTGAGATAATAAACTTGTGTGGTTTTAAGTCACCAAGTTTGTGGCAATTTGTTGCAGCAGCCACAGGAAGTAAATAGAGACGTGGTTGCAGTCCTCATTGTAGCAACTGTGCCATTGGTGGTGATACAACTTCTCAAAGTCAGAACCAGAGACCCAGGAGGGCACAGCCAGTGTCCCCGAGCCCTGAGTCCCCAGCCCCGTGCTTCCCTGCAGCTGGGCAGCTCTCTAACTTCAGCAGGAAAGCAAGGACCCCAAATGCTCTTGGAACCAAGAGCCCTGGCCTGTGTGGTCCACATCACACCCTGTTACGGCCTCAGATACCCGGTTCCCGGTGCCAAGATACAAGATACTTCTCGTCCAGGGTTACTGCCTGGCCTTCTCTCCTGGGTCTTGCAGATGGACACCAAGTTGTTGTTGTTGTTGTTGTTCTTCTTCTTCTTCTTTTTCTTCTTCGTCAACAGAGAGAGAGAGAGAGACAGAGAGAGGGATAGATAGGGACAGACAGACAGGAACGGAGAGAGATGCGAAGCATCAATCATTAGTTTTTCCTTGCGACACCTTAGTTGTTCATTGATTGCTTTCTCATATGTGCCTTGACTGTGGACCTTCAGCAGACCGAGTAACCCCTTGCTCGAGCCAGCGACCTTGGGTCCAATCTGGTGAGCTCTACGCTCAAGCCAGATGAGCTCGCGCACAAGCTGGTGACCTCTGGGTCTCAAACCTGGGTCCTTCAGCATCCCAGTCCGACGCTCTATCCACTGTGCCACCGCCTGGTCAGGCGACCAAGGACTTCTCATTCCTCACACTGTTGCCTTAGGGCTCTGGTTCTGTTGCCCTGGAGGTGGCTGGTCAGAGAACCGTGGCTTCTGACCTCTGAGCCAATGCACCAACTCTGTGGACACCAGGTCTGTGCCGGTTCTGGTTTCTGGGTTCTGGGGAAGTTGCTGAACCCCATTCAGCTTCAGCGCTCACAGTCTGGCCGGGGCCATGTAGCAGGATAGCCACAGAATAAGGCAGCAGGTGACTAGCAGGAGGGAGGGTCTGAGATCCCACACTTAGTGAGTCAGTTACTGGTTAAGGCTCCAGAATCATCTCCCATCTGCCCAGTTAGGCTCTGAATGCTGAAAATGTGGTCCTTTGTCCTGAAGGAGCAAAGAACCTGACTAGAGAGAAAACACAGGCAAATAAAACATTTACTAGCGGTACCCAGCAGTGTTGGTAAGGATGTGCGTGCTCTGCTTTGTGGAGACAGCACGGGACCCAGAGAAAGGGACGGCTCTACGGGGGTGGTGGGGGAGGTTGGACTCAAGCTGGATCCTGGGAGACCCTCAGAACTTTGAGGGGAAAGACTTGGCGGTGGGGGGGGGCTGCAGTCAGAGATTTGAAGGGGGAAGGGTTTGAAGGTGTTGATGAAAAGGTGTTCACAGTTATGAGTGGGTCAGGAGTGACTGGCATTAGCTGTTGAGGAAGGTCAGGCTTTTGTGTTGGGAAATAATCTATGTCCATTAAATTAAACCCATGACAAACCTACGTGTCCCTTAATGTCCTATCAGTGTCCTTGCAGTACCTGTTCAGCCTTCCCTGGGGAGTCTTCCCGGGCATCAGGGAGCAGGGACTCAGAAGGTCTGGCCAGGACAGATGGCCTGAAAGAACAGGCTAAGGAGGAAACAGGGGACAGGCCAGGACAGGACGGTCTCCTAATTAAATGTGCTCATAAATATGTGTGTGTGTAGGGGGTGGGGAGGCTGGCAGGACAGGTCGAGGGGTGAGGCTTAACTGGAAGAGCTGAGGGAAGGAGATTTCTCCCAGGAAATGAAAGATACCAGCGAGGATTCAGGCACAGTCACCTTCCCTGGAAACATGATCGGAACTTCAGCGAGAAGCAGGATTGTTTTGTTGACATTCAAATCTGTCTGAAGGACAATGTAGAGCCACTGTCACATAGCCAGAGGGCTCCTCGGGGGAGTGTCCCTGTGCATGCGGGAGTCTGTCTCTCTGCCTCCCAGCTTCTCACTTAAAGAAAAAAATATATAAGAGAAAAGCAAGTAAGGGGGACAGACAAAAGCTGGAGGCAAGAGAGGAGGTGAAGAAAATGAACAGTAACCAAGACGGGGTAAAAACAAGATGATCACGCGGAAAGCACAGGTTCTGGGAACAATGGGTCGTGGGAGAGAAAAACAAAGGCCCCAGAGCCAGCACAGGCTCCTGGAGGCAGTTCCAGGCTTTGGTTATACAATGGGGACTAAGAACATCTGCCAGACACAGTAGCACATGCCCTGCTGTCTCGCTGGGCGGGGAAGTGGTTCTACAGTGAACCGCAGGTTTTCTGAACATGGTTCCCACGCACTGCAAGCCCTAACGACTGAGGTGGGCTCCGTCTGCCGAGCAAGACGCCCAGGGTGTCTCACGCCGGCAGGGGTGGCAGGGAACCAGGCCACTGAGGTGACTGCAGGTCTTCGTGGAGGCGATGCTGGAGGCTGGAAAAGTCAAACGGCGGCAGCGTCTGATACAACAACACGAAAGAAAAACCCAGTCAAGTTGCCTGTTTGTACCGTCACTGATAGTTGTGTTTCATCTGGACGGGAGTGTAATGTACCTTACAGGGGACAGCATGCTGTGGTGGCTGGCATGCAGGCTCCGTGCTCTACTGGCCTGGGTTCATATATCTGCTCCGCTCTGCTGCTAGCAGGGAGAACCCTGCCTCAGTTTTATGAGCTGCAAAATGGGTACAATGGTAATTTGCACCTCATAAAGTTGCTGTGAGTATTAAGTCTGCATTCATGTTAAGAGCTTAGAACAGCACCTGGCACACAGAAAGTGTCCACTCCCTGGTGGTAATTATGATTTATTAGAGTTCATAAGCACGGGAAGTAGAAGGGGCCCTCAGGTAAGGGAGGAGAAGTTACTTTTGAGTCAGCTGTGTGTGTGTGTGTGTGGGGGGGCTGACACAGCGGCAGGGTCAGAGAGACAGGAAGGGGCTGTCTGCTGAAGCTGGGGGTTTGAGTGTGGCCCTTCCTGGGGTTCGAGAGTGTTTCAGAGTGAACTAAGCCCAAGAAACCAAGAGCCTCATCTGTTCACTAAGTAACAAACGCTCTGGGTGAATTATGTGCTGGGTCCCTGGCTGAATTCCTCCCCAGCCCTGGAGACCTGTAACACAGCCCAGCAGTTCGACATGTGGAGAAACAAAATCAGGTTTGGGTTCTGCCGCTTGCTGGCATTGTGACCGTCTTTGCCCTCAGTTTCCTCCTGTGGCCCAGAGAGCCGGTGGGAAGGTCCAGCTAGTAAAGCGAGCAATTGCACTCCTTGGTATTTACCCAAAGGACCTGAAAACTTATGTCCACACACAAGCCTGCACACGGATGCTTAAAGCAGCTTATTCATAATTGCCCAGACTTGGAAGCAAGCAAAATGTCCTTTAGTAGGTGCATAGATCCATAAACTGTGGTCCATCCAGACAATGAACTATTACACTCAGTGCCAAGAAGAAATGAGCTACCAAGCCATTAAAGGCCTTGGAGGAACCTTGCTTGAATATGATCAATGAAAGAAGCCAATCTGAAAAGGCTATCTATGGTATGATTCTAACTATATAGATGACGTTCTGGGGAAGGGAAAACTGTGGAGACAATGAAAAGATCAGTGGGCGGGGGAGGAAGAGATGAATAGGCTGACTACAGAGGATTTCAGGGCCCTGAAATGACTCTAGAACACTGTACCAGTGGATACGTGGCATCACACATCTGTCCCAGCCCATACAGGGCGGGCAAAAGTAGATTTACAGTTGTGAGTACGCGAAACACAGTTTATTCTTGTATTATCGTTTATTAATTATTGTGCTATTTTCTATAGGAGTAACTGTAAACTTCCTCTTGCCCCAGAGTGTACAACACCAGGAGCGAACCCTGAGGGAGATTACGAACTTCGGGTGGCTATGACGTGTCCGTGTAGGTTCATCCTTGGTCAAACTGCACCGTTCTGATGAGCTACGGTGGCCCTGGCGGAGTCTGCGCACGGGTAGGGCCAGGGTGTGTTTGGGACGTCTCTGTACCGCTCTCCCAATTACGTTGTAAAGCTAGACCGGCTCTAAACAGTCTTAACAAATAAAAAAGAGGCCAGGTCCGTACCTGTCTCGCCTTGGCCATTTTTTCAGGAGCTTAGAACAAGAGTGTCTGGTGAGAAATGTGTCTCGAATGACTGAACAAAAGCTAGTTAGTGCCCGGGTCACCCAGCTGAACACCCAGATCTACGCAAGTGGGAGACATGTTCTGGTGGTCCCCTCCTCCAAGGTCTGCGTGAGGGTTCACGACCTCTTCTTCCCGGCAAAGATCCCAAAGCCCAGCTGTCCGTACAACACCCCTCTTTCCCCGCTGCCCGGGAGTGGAGGACTGGGGATGAGAATTCCGTGCCCTTGCTGTTAAATCTGGACGTTTCCACCCCATTCCCTGAACTCTAGCGGGGGAGGCGACCGCTGGGTTTGTTGATCCAGGAAGCAGAGCGTTCCGTTAGCTTGGGGAAGTGAGTCAGCTCCTCGCCACACACGGATTTCAAAATAGAAGGGACAGCAGACGTGACCGTGATTGAGAGGAGAAACCCCGCTGACAGCGTGTTACATCAGGTGAGCTGAAGTCAGCGGGAGCCCTGTGCAGTCAGCAGACACCCACAGGAGGCGGCAGGGTTATTCTGACCACACCCCTCTCAACAGTTACAGGCAAGCCAAAGGGAAAAGCCCAGACACCATGACTTGCAGAAAAGTGACCATTTGGGGAAAGTACAGTATGTTTTTTACAAAACTGTGTTTTCAGCACATACGGCGCGGCCTTCTCGACACTGTGTGTGCAAAGACCGAACCAGCCAATGGCTCTGCTCGCTGGAAACAGCTGAACACTGCCGCTTGGCATGAGTGTCCCCTGAAAGGCCACCACTCTGTTGTGTCCGTGGCTCCTCTGACCTTCTCTGGTGGAGGCCACAGTTCTTGTTTGAACTTCAGAGCAGCGGTGTTCAACCTTGGTTGCGCCCTACAGTTACCCGGAGAGCTGTTAAAACCCCCAACCCGGTCGCCCCCAGACCAGTGGAACCGGAACCGCTGGGAGCTGCTGCAGCATCAGCATCATCCCTGAGGTGGTGCCGACGTGCAGCCCGGGTTGAACAGCACCGCTTCGGGTCCCGCCTAGAGGACGCGGTCAGTACAGATTTATTAAATAAAACGTGAAAAGGGGTTCCTTCAGCGGAGGCCAGGGGAAGCACCTGTCAGGGGCGTTTCCCTGGGATGGGTTGTAAGTGAGAATCACCTGCCCAAGGCTGGCTGGCTGGCCCTCACCTCCTGTGGGTCCCACAGGAAAATGGCTTAGCTGAGGGCACAAAGGGGACCCCGGGGCCTTCAAACTCAACAGTCCCCGAGCCTCAGCGTTGCTGCTCTGGGATCTGTTTCGTCTGGCGCCAATCTGAGGGGACTCCATGAGAACCCACTTCTGCAGCGCCCATTGGGTGGGTGGCGAGGGCCGGGAGCTGCAGCCCGAGCCCCAGCAGACCCGGAGGCCCTCTGTGGAGCCTCTTACTCCTCTCCCTCCAGCTGTCCCTTCCGGGCTGTCCCGTAGTTCTCCTGGCGGGCAACACGGATAGGGTTGGACATGAAGGCGGAAAGGAAACTCACGGTAACCGAGACGGTGCGAGGGGAGCAAAATTTGAGCTCTATCCGCCAGTTAACGGGGCCCACAGGAATTCTCACATCCTTTTGGGCTCTTCTCTCTAGAGAAACCCTCCTGATAGCTGAGACTGGAGATAACAACAGTGTTTATTTTATTTTATTGTATTTTATTTTATTGTATTATATTGTATTGTATTGTATTTTCCAAAGTTGGAAACAGGGAGGCAATCAGACAGACTACCGCATGCGCCCGACCAGGATCCACCCGGCGCGCCCACCAGGAGGTGATGCTCTGCCCATCCGGGGCAGCGCTCTGTTGCAACCAGAGCTACTCTAGTGCCTGAGGCAGAGGCCAAGGAGCCATCCTCAGCCTGGGCCAACTTTGCTCCAATGGAGCCTTGGCTGCGGGAGGGGAAGAGAGAGGCAGAGAGGAAGGAGAGGGGGAGGAGTGGAGAAGCAGATGGGCGCTTCTCCTGTGTGCCCTGGCCGGGAATTGAACCCAGGACTCCAGCATGCCAGGCCAACACTCTACCGCTGAACCAACTGGCCAGGGCCAACAACAGTGTTTATTTTATTTTAAGTTATGGTAAAATACACAAAACATAAAATTTACAATTTTTTTTTGCCATTTTTCAGTGTACAGGTAAAGGGCATTAAGTACATTCACATCGTTGTACTACCATCACCACCATCCCCTCCAGAACATTTTCCTTCTTCTAGAATGGAAACTCTGTCCCCACTGAACAGTGAGCCCCCATTCCCCTCCCCCAGCTGCTGCCAGCCGCCAGCCTACTTTCTGTCTCTAAGGACCTGACAGCTCTAGGATCTTCAAGGAAATGGAATCATGCAGTGTTTGTCCTTTTACGACTGGCTTCGTTCACTTAGTGTGTCTCTGAGGTGCATCCGTGTTGAAGCCTGTATCCGAATGTCCTTTGTAAAGGCTGAGTTATAGTCCATTGAATGAATAGACTACGTGTTATTTGTTCGTTCATCTATGATAGACACATGAGTCATTCCCACCATTTGGCTATCAAGTGACGAGTCCCTCTGAGCACTCCCTACCAGCAGCTAACCTCTCCTAAGTCATTTCATCTTTCCAGCAGCCTGTGAGTCAGGTTCTCTCATCACCACCATTTTTTGGATGAGGAAACTGAGGCATAGAGAGGTCAAGGAGCTCGCCTGGGTACTCAGCTAGCGGGTGACGGAGTCAGGACTCCAACCCGACATCTAGTGTCCCGGGCCACGAGCCTGGGACCATTACAGCAGGAGGGGACTCAGCTACCGTGTGTCCAAATTCGTTTACAGATGGGAAACTGAGGACAGGACTTAGGTGTTAAATGACTTGTCCCGTAGCTATGGAGACCATATTACCTGAACCTCCACTCAAGTTGTGTAGCTTCATATTTTTACTGTTTCTTGGTAAAAAAAAAAAAAAAAAAAAAAAAAAAAGAAATGTCAAGCTGAGAGGTGTAATTTAAAAGGACTCCAAAAGGCCAGTGACACTGGATCATCTTGAGGGCTTAAAATGGACTCTCAGAGCACTCTGCTTTTTTGGTAGAACTTGGGCCTATCCCTCCAACTGGTATACAAGTCTTCATCTGAAAGTAAGGACTCCTGGCAACGTGAGTCTGCCCATCATGAAGACGGGCAGATTTCTGCTCCTTCAGGACGTGGGACACAGCTTCCATCTGCCCGGGCACAACCTCGCTCTGGGCCTGACTAGCCTTATATCATCTTCCGCCTTTGCACACGAGGGGACAGGGGAGAAGAGGGGATGTGAAATTAGCTCAACCCGCTACCCTCCATGGGAAGGACAGCACAGCACTGAACCCCTGCCAGAGAGGACAAGGCCGCTCATTCAAAGGAGTCCCTAGTCAAATTTTTTCACCTGTGGGTTTTATCCTGTCCTGCAGTTTGCAGAGAGCTTCCGTTTCCATCACAACAGCCCCCTGGTAACTCCTCCTTTGGTTCCTGACGGCTAATTCATTTTCACCTTGCTACCAGATATCTTATAAAGTGTTTGATCATGCCACTCTCCTCCTCAAGCATCCACAATGGCTCCCCGTTGCCTGCAGAGTGTGAACACGAGGACCCTGGCATTACCCGTCCCCCATTACGGAGCCCCACGGCTCCTTGACAGCCTCACCAGCCGTCGGCACCCTACGCTCGAAGTCAGACTCCCCGCACGGCCTGGCCCCAACTCCAGGCCCTTCCTCTTGGCTCTCCAGCTAAGCCCGCTCCTGAAATGCTTCCTCCTTTGCACATCTGCCCTTCCCTGCCCCTTCCGGTCATAATTAGTCACTCCTTCCTCAATGCCATCACCGCAAATGGCAGCTGAGCTGGCCCAGCCCTCCTGCTGCCCTGCCTCGGGTCCCTGTGAGGTGTCTGCATTCCTCCCCCTACAGTACAGACAATAGGTTCTCCAAGGGCACTGACCATGAGTTCACCTTTGTGTCGGGCAGAAACCCAAACTCTTCTATTTGCAGGCAATACGATATCCTCTCTGGGTATAGCATCCTGTCCTAGCCACCGTCTCTCTGTCCTTTTCTTTTATAGCAATGTTTCTTAAAATGAGATGGTGGGAAGGTGACATCGGCTGAAAGTCACCCCGTGACGAACACAGCACGAGGTACTAATCTAGTGTTGGATAGAGCAGGAAAAACAGTCAAGAACCACTCCTTGGCAGCCGCACAGTTCGAAAGAACAGCCCAGTTTTGTCTCCTGTTGGCTCAACCCATTGCAGATAGGATGTGGAATGTGGACCCTACAGAGCCACCGAATCCCTTTCTCTAAGGTGAGCCCCCAGGAGCAAAGCCCAGGACATGGTTTGGCACTCAACACTGTCAGGAGCATGGCCCTCTCCTTCTTCCGCCGGGCTGGTCCCTGTCTAAACCCCTCGTACTTGATTATCTGTTTGAACCCAACTCACGTTAGTGATGCTCTTGCCCCATCTGGGGACACTGTCCCCAGAAAACGTACTTGTGGGGCATCGGTTGCTACCTAGATGCAGAAGAGCCAAGCCCTGGTCTATATTTGAGAACTGACGGAGCTGCGGATTAGAATTTCTGACTCCTAGCTGGATGCCACTGTGAGGGCGGGAAAAAGCTTTCTCCTACCCTCAAGGTTCTCTCAGCTGGCCTAATAATAAACATGAAACAGATTACATAGAGAAAGTAACCAAACAATGCATACGTATGTCTGGGAGCCGCGGGCTACGTGAGAGACAGACCCCACGTGCGCGAGAGTGGCTCAGAGACAGAAAGGGAACACGGGTATAGAAGCCATCCTGAGGGAGGGGTTAAGTAAAGTAGCTCAGGGGCTTCAAGGGGTCATTGCGGGGTGCTAAGAGCAGCTCCCCGGCCACATGCTTCTGTGGGAACAGAATGGCTGGTCGCAGGGTTTTCATAGTTTAGAAAGGATTGCTCTGGCTGCGGAGAGTGGGTGTTCAGGGAAGGATAGGAGGTAGGGAGACCAGAGGTGGGGAGCGTTACTGCAGGGGTCTCTCGAGCGAGCATGTTGGGAGCAGGGCCGGGCTCCTCCCACAGCGGCAGCTGCTGGGCCCCCTTGGGTGCCCATCGCTCCGGCCACCTGAACCCGAACGAGTCTCCGAGCCTTCCTCCCTGATCCCCTTGCACATCACATCCCATACGCCGCTTCTGCAGTCCTCTCCCCGGACCCAGGGACCATGGTTCAGACCTCCTGCCCACTAGGATCCTTCTTCGGCTGACGGCACCCTCCAGACTCCCCCAACAGACAACTAGGTGACCCCGCTTCGTACGATTTAATAGTCAGTGTGACACTTGCCCTAAGTCGGTTTCCTCAATGCATTTTATTTATTTATTTATTTATTTATTTATTTATTTATTTATTTATTTTGTGTGTGTGTGTGTGTGTGTGTGTGTGTGTGTGTGTGTGTGTATTTTTCTGAAGCTGGAAACGGGGAGAGACAGACAGACTCCCGCATGCGCCCAACCAGGATCCACCCAGCACGCCCACCAGGGGTGACGCTCTGCCCACCAGGGGGCGATACTCTGCCCCTCTGGGGCATCGCTCTGTTGCGACCAGAGCCATTCTAGCGCCTGGGGCAGAGGCCAAGGAGCCATCCCCAGCTCCCGGGCCATCTTTGCTCCGATGGAGCCTCGGCTGCGGGGGGGGGGGGGGGGGGGGGGGGGGGGGGAGGCAGAGAGGAAGGAGAGGGGGAGGGGTGGAGAAGCAAATGGGCGCTTCTCCTGTGTGCCCTGGCCGGGAATCGAACCCGGGACTTCTGCACGCCAGGCTGACGCTCTACCGCTGAGCCAACCGGCCAGGGCTTCCTCAATGTATTTTAGACAGCTCCTCTCTTAGGGGTTTCATCTTTGTAGTGGGTTCTGCCTCCCACAGGCCACTGAGTGGGCACTGAAGGAAGGTTTGAGGGACTGAATGCATTCTTGGGGAGATCAGCGGGCAGATACACTCCTCACTGTGGTGATTAGGAAACTGAGGGCCACGCGGATGAGCCCAGCAGGCGGGATCACTGGGAAACAGCCGGTGAAGTGGCCGAGCCAGAACTGGAAACTACAAGGAATATTATATTGTAAAGCCAGGAGGCACGGCCAGGGCCACCATCAGAGCAGCCCAGCCCTTGCAGGTTCGCATTGGATTCGGACAGTCGGTAAAGAAACAGCGGAGCCAAAAACTGATGGGCCATAGCCTTTAATCCTAGCTTGCACCCGGCGGGCAAGTAAAAATGCACACTAGGCTCCAAAAGCCACTCACATTCAGTGCTCACAATGCCACTGACTTATCCGAGTTTCCTAGAATCAAAGGTTTCTAGCTCACCAGCCTTATTCTCCTCAGTTCCCCATCTCCTTCCTTATCCCGCATACAAACTCTACACAAACTGGCATCTCACTCAGCACTCCGCCATCTTAGCTGCTTCTCCTGGCCTCCTCCACGTGCTCTGTTCTCTCCTCTGATAATCTCAGGAACCAAGAGAGCAAGCTCTCGTTTTGCCCCCATTTTATAGTGTAGAAATCCAAACCCTTAATCCAATATACATAATAGAGAGGTCTCAAATACAAAGACACTTCTGAGGCATGATTGGATTGTACCGCCCCACATCAAAAAGGGTAGGAAAGGCTTAATCCCAAAACCAAGCCCCAGGCTACAAGGATTCTGCCTGCCTTTAGCCCACCCCAACACACATTAATATCACCTGGGCGACGGCCTCCTCGTGTTATCTTTAACAAAGTGAGCATAATACATTTTATCTGCCCAACATATATATATTTATATAATATATATATGAGGACTCCTTGAAAGAAAAAGCGTAGGCAGGCGGAGTTGAGGTGAAGTGGCTCCCGGAGCGATTGGCACCCGTGTGGGCAGAGGGAGAGGAGCTAGAGGCTCCTGGGGCTGGAGCCTCCCAGGAATGGAAGCCTGGAACATACCTTACTGTTGCTTAACAGAGAATAAGTCCCTCTTATCTCTACTCTGGCCACGTGAGCGTGAGCGGTTGTTGCAGCCACCTCTGCCCCGAGATAGGGCCCGAGGCACTGCTCCTATCAGCGTGAGTTCTTGGCTCTGTTCCTCCCCATTCTCCAGATAAGTTGCAACACGCAGAGATAAGTTAACTCATAAAAATAAGGTCAAACCATTCAGTTAGTTGGCTATGGAGATTCTGGAGAAAGAAAAAGGGAGATTAGAAAGAGAAGAGGAAGGAGGAAGTGGAGCCGAGTCGAGTGAGGAGGGGAGACAGTGAATTATAAAGTAGTTATTAATTCTATTATTTAGCCCTACTAGAGAATGCGTTTTATTAAAACACAGCAAATTGTCCCCAGATGGGCGAGGCCGGCGTTACCCAACCTGGATGCCAGGGACAGGGACTGACTCACGGACTGTGTGTTACCAGTCCACGAGGAAACACATACACAGAAGTTCAGAGAAAATTTCTGGAAAGTTTCACAGCAATTGAACAGAATAATTTTCCCGGCCGTCGAGTCTAATAACGAAAACAGGACTTGCATTGTGTAAGTCTTTAAAATGTTTTATTTTTCTAGTGTAAGGCAGTCCAATTTTACCTCTACCCTCCTAAGGGTTTTTGGCTGGGACTGAGAACTATATACTGACTTAAGACAGATTAACAGGAGAAAAGCATACATATTTATACATTTATTTAATATATGTGTTAGGTAACACAGGAGCCCTTATAAGGAAATGAAGACCTCAAGACCTGACCAAGCCTAAATGTTTTTATACTAGGCTGAACGAAGAGAGGGGATTATATCAATAGAAAAGTAGCTAGATTATATGGGAGACCAAAGGGTACTTTACCAAAGAGTTACTTTACCAAAGACTGTTTGTTTAGAATTCTCTCAGCTTCCACTTCCTGTCCTGGTGGTAGGAACTACTCTCCTCCTGGTGAGGCGGGAGAGGAAGAAGCAAGGGAAATCCCTTGGCCAGTGGGATGGGGAAACTGAGACAGACAGACGGCTCAGCAAACTGGCTGAGTAATTTACAGCCAGAAACGGAAGGTCACCAGGATGGAAAGCCCCGGGTGCCTAGCAACGGGCAAAACTGGTGCTGGACCTCGCCCCCAGCGTGACCTTTCCTCCCCTGGCGTATGGCTGCCTTGTGCAGTTTAGACTCCTGACCGCATGTCGCTAGCCATGTGGTTTAGACCCCCCCCCCCCCGACCTTTCCTCCCTGGAGGTGACACCTAGGCCTCAGTTGTATTTCAGCTCCAGGCCCAGGAAAGCCGCAAGACCAGGCGGGCAACACCAGGACCAGCTGCAGTGACTACTGACTCCGTGCCCTGGTGCTGACTGGTCAGTGGGGACCACGACCCTGAAAGGGTCCAACTGGAAAACCCGATGGACGTGCTACTGAGACCCTTCCCTAAGGCCTCCCCTAAGATCCCAGCCTTTAAAACCCTCGGGACCCAGCACAGACTGCCCCTCCAGAAATGGGAGGGTTGGGGGAAACAACGTCTTTTCCTGCCGCCTCTTCCCCCCCCCCCCCCCCCCCACCCCCCCCCCCCCCCCCCCGCCTTGGATGAATGGCCACTCCTGGACAGAGGCGCAGCCACAAGCATGGATGAGGGGCTGTTGCGAAGAACAAAGACCGGCCACTCGCCACAGGGGGACACAGAGAAACATGACACTCCCGTTGCCAACACCAAAAGAAGAAGCTCAGGAGAGAGAGGAAGTAGGGGACCTCCCCCTCCCCTCGTGCCTCCCCGGGCCTGGCCCCTGACAAGCCCAAGCCACTGCTCTCTGGGCAGGGTTGGGAAGAGACGGGACCAAATGACATTGAAGTTCTTTTTTGTTTTTGTATTTTTCTGAAGCTGGAAACGGGGAGAGACAGACAGACTCCAGCATGCGCCCGACCGGGATCCACCCGGCACGCCCACCAGGGGTGACACTCTGCCCACCAGGGGGCGATGCTCTGCCCCTCTGGGGCGTCGCTCTGCTGCGACCAGAGCCACTCTAGCGCCTGGGGCAGAGGCCAAGGAGCCATCCCCAGCGCCCGGGCCATCTTTGCTCCAATGGAGCCTTGGCTGCGGGAGGGGAAGAGAGAGACAGAGAGGAAGGAGGGGGGGAGGGGTGGAGAAGCAGATGGGCGCTTCTCCTGTGTGCCCTGGCCGGGAATCGAACCCTGGTCTCCCGCACGCCAGGCCGACGCTCTACCGCTGAGCCAACCGGCCAGGGCTGGCATCGAAGTTCTTAAGTGTTATAAGTCGTAGTGACCGAAGTGCGACTCCCAGAAGGGGTTTGCTCCGGGACACGTTTCCCCACGGCCTCGGCATGCCCTCTGAGGTGCTCTTGGGGATCTCCATGCTGTCATAGCTGTCGAAGTCAGTCCAGAGCGTCCTGGATCAGTGCTGAGGAATTGCTGCTGCCGTAGGTTTCCATCTCTACATTTTGAGGCTGCCCAGACCCCAAACTCCGACGAAGCTCCTGTGAATGAACCCAACTTGGTGAGCCCCGCACGCCGGCCTCAGTAGGGGAGGAGAAGGAGCAAGTCCTCCAGGAGCCAAGATAGTGCAGCACTGAAAATGCCCGACGACAATGAGACAATGGATAACAACCTAGCACGCACAACAGGTTTCTTAAAGCAGCACATCCTCTGCGTTCAAATTAATGAGAGAAATGACTGCGTAAAGAGAGGCTTCTTTGAAGACAGACTTGGGTTAGAAGGCGGTAAGAGTTCAATTGAGTTGCTTGTTTTGTGTTTTGGCGAGAAGGCAGAGGAAAGAACATGACAGCGGAAGGCTGGCCAGGATGACAAATGGCTTCTTGGGTAACGAATGCACGGTGAGCGAGCCTGGTCTATATCTCAGGGTGATTTACACCCCAAAGGGTAATAAAACCGGACTCAAAGAGCAGCCTCCGTGTTGGCCATAATTGCACGACTTGCGATAAGGAAGTCACTTTGGAATCATGAGGATCAGCCAACCAGGGTGATAACATCTCTGGTTACAACTAGTGGAGGAGAAGCAGGAACCTCCGCACATCCAAGGAGAATGGTTAGTGTCATCCTGACATAAAATGAGAGGGGCAGTTCCCTGTGCAGGATGCCAGGATGTGAGGAGGTGCCTGCTCCCTGTCCCAGTCCCCTGTCCGGCTATAGGTGGGCGTGGCCTGCCTGCCTCCTGCACTGCCCGTGGGCGTGGCCTGCCTCGCCTCCAGCGCTGCAAGCTCCTGTGTCTTTCCAGCAGACAAAAAAAGTGGGGAGCTGGATCCTGTGCCCACAGCAGAAATGCCGGAGCAGAACCTGGGCAGTTGCCCGCAAGCTAGAACTGAGCCTTGCTATGTCACCCGATTTCTTTCTAGAACATTCTCTCTGTTCATATATGCTAAAACTCTCTTTTTCTGGGAAAAAGGGTAGGTGGCTATTTTTTGTTTTCAGAAACCCTCAAGGAGCAAACCCCAACTTGTAAGGCCTGGAGGGGGAACTAGCCTGACGCCCTGCCAGCTCCCTCTGGCTCAGCCCTCAGGCTGGGCCGGTCCTGCAGGAGGCTCCTGGAGCCCCTGGAGGACACACGGCCCTGTGTCCTTTGCTTGTTCATTTTCATTGAGCGGATATGAGTGTGGTCTCAGCACAACCCCGCACTCCGGAGAGTCTCTGCTCATCGTCTTCCTCCAGACTGGCCTGGCTTCCTACGTTCCCCACCCTGCCCAGGCCAGAGGCCCGGGGTCATTCTGGATCCCTCTCTCTCATTTGCTCTCCTCCTCCCATCACCATCCCTGCTCCCCCACCATCTGATCAACCACCACGTCCTCTCCCCTCACCGTCCACAACCTCCAGTGTGAAATGTCGGTAACTGAGGACCAGGGCTGCTGGGTGTCTGGAGGATCATCACACTGTCCTCTCTCCCGTGTGTGTGTGCGTGTGTGTGTGTGTGTGTGTGTGTGACAGTTTCTAGACCAGAAAGTGAAATTGAACAAAAGAGAAATAAAATTCCTCAAATCGGCCCCTCTGTTCCGCTCCTTCCGAATCCAGACTCTCATCATCTCTTGCCAGAATGACCTCTTTGCAATCTCTTTGCCTCCTGGTCTCGCCCAGCGCAGCTCCAAGCCCTCGGGGCTCCCCCCAGCCGCCCTGAGATTGACAGACGATCTTCCCTCGGTGCTGAACGTGGATGCCAGCTGCAGGTGTCCTCCCACTAAACGATAGTTTCAATTGCTTTTAATTTAAGGATTGACAAGATGTGAGACGTAGATCAGCACTCTGCCAGGCCCGCTTTACCCCGGGGCTGAGGGAGCGCGCCTGGGCTCCAGTACCTGCTCCGCTGCCAGCCAGGCGGCCCGGTCCGCAGGGATGAAACACACACAAGCAGCGCTAGCCCTCGGTCTGTGATTTCATCTTCAAAGAGATTTGAAGAAAGTTATGGTCCTGTTTGAATCTCAAAACAGACCTATGGGGATGGTCGGGCATGTTTTAAGGTTATTTCAGCCAGTCCTTGGCAAGGTAGGTAAGAAACACCTTCCCTCGATCCCCCCCCAGCCTTCCCCCAAAAGAGGGCTGACACATGTCTGGTTCAAGCAAATTACCTGCTTCATCTCAGCTGACTCACTTGTCTGAGACACATTCAAGTGCCAAAGCCAACGGAGAAGAAGAGAGGCTTTGCAGGAAGAAAAACAGACACATATTTCAACTTATTAAGATGTAGTTCTACAGGCATGTATTTTTAAAAAATATTTTTTATTTATTCATTTTAGAGAGAGAGAGAGACAGACAGAAAGGAGGAGCAGGAAGCATCAACTCCCATATGTGCCTTGACCAGGCAAGCCCAGGGTTTCGAACTGGCGACCTCAGTGTTTCCAGGTCAACACTTTATCCACTGCACCACCACAGGTCAGGCAAGGCCTGTATTTTAAAATATGCAACAGGCAAGGACCTTTTCTCTGGAAAGACCAACCTGAATGAAGTTTGCAGAGGAAGTAATTCTCAGTAATAATAGTAAGAGTAAACAATAATAACAGTGTCAGCAGAAATCACTTATTCTATATCAGGAGCAGCAAAATGAGCTTTTCTCACTGAATCCTTACAGTGACCCCGTGTGATATGAATAGCATGTCCTTTATATAGATGAGGAAACAGATCCAAAGAATCGAATCACAAGTCCTGGAAACAGGAATGGATCGCTGCTCCAATGCATGCCATGCCCTGTGACCACTGCACCATATGTCCTCTGGCTGTGCCAGGTCATTTCCCAGTTACTGTCGGAGCTGGGACAACAGTCAAGTGTCCGCACAGGGTCCTCCCCCCCCCATCCATTATATCTGCCATCCTCTCAAATGGTAGCCAGGGCTTTCCTAGTCCAGGGAGAGTGTGACCTGCAAAATCCAGACTGTAGGAAACACTTCAGGCCTGCCAGAGAAACAGTGGAGGAGGGATGGAGCCAGGGGAAGTCCAGGAACTAGGGAGGCCTACCAGACACATCCGATTAAACAAATGAGCAAGACTAAATCAACTGTAGTGTCTAGTGTGTGCACACTTGGGGGACACAGCTATAAAAAGCTTGCGTCTATGATTCCCGTGACCCCTGTAGAAGTCAGGGGGCCACTGTTGTTGGGGGAGGGAGGGCGTGGCCTGGGAGCAGGGATACGGGAGGGACTTTGGGGAAGAGTTCTGCTCTTAGACCTGGGTAGTGGTTGCAGAGTTGTGCCCCTTCTAATAACTCATTAAAGCCATACGTTTGTTTTGCGTGATTTTCTCTGCCTGGGTCATATTTTATTTTTGCATTTATTTTATTCTTGTGTGTGTGTTTGTGTTGTGACAACAAAATGACTTGAAAAAATTTACCCCGGGGCTAGTCCAGTGCTGCTGCACAAGGGCCACACCTTCCAGCGGTTGCTCACCCATCTATCTGCCTTTTTTTTTTTTTTATTTTTTATTTATTTATTTATTTATTTATTTATTTTTTAAATTTATTCATTTTAGAGAGGAGAGAGAGAGGGAGAGAGAGAGACAGGCAGACAGAGAGAGAGAGAAGAGAAAGAGACAGGGGGGAGGAGCTGGAAGCATCAACTCCCATATGTGCCTTGACCAGGCAAGCCCAGGGTTTCGAACCGGCGACCTCAGTCTATCTGCCTTTGACCTCAGCGTGATCCACTCAAAACCTTCTGAAGATATGCCAAGGCCCAGAAAAGACTCACTCCAAGCTGAAGTGCATGCATGTGTGTGTGTCCCCAATCATATGTAGCCCCCACCCCTCACTTTTCAGATGATAACTCCTGAGGCAGGTGGGAGCCTCTCCCCTTCCAAGTTCAAGCGCCTGTGGCATGGCTCTTCCTTACCTGACGTGGGGAGAACGTCTCTCTCAATTGCTTGTATCAACTCTGTTACCTGATGATCAGTAAGCGTCACATTTTTACCACGGGACTGCCACCTTCCCGTCTCACTCTGCTCTTTCCCTTTCTTTATCTTCCCTTCTTGCTTCACATGAATTTTTGCTCCTTTCTGCATTTGGAAAGAAACTGGTGTGTGTGTGTGTGTGTGTGTGTGTGTGAAATTCATAAAAGGCAGTAGAGGCCCTGGCCGGTTGGCTCAGCGGTGGAGCATCGGCCTGGCGTGCGGGGGACCCTGGTTCGATTCCCGGCCAGGGCACATAGAGGAAGCGCCCATTTGCTTCTCCACCCCCACCCCCTCCTTCCTCTCTGTCTCTCTCTTCCCCTCCCGCAGCCGAGGCTCCATTGGAGCAGGGATGGCCCGGGCGCTGGGGATGGCTCCTTGGCCTCTGCCCCAGGCGCTGGAGTGGCTCTGGTCGCGACAGGGCGACGCCCCCCCCAGGGGCAGAGCATCGCCCCCTGGTGGGCAGAGCGTCGCCCCTGGTGGGCGTGCGGGGTGGATCCCGGTTGGGCGCATGCGGGAGTCTGTCTGGCTGTCTCTCCCCGTCTCTAGCTTCAGAAAAATACAAAAAAAAAAAAAAAAGGCAGTAGAGAAAAATGGCCATAGAGAGACCTCCCATTGTCCCGAATGCTGTCTGCTCAGACATGTGTGCCCTCCACTGACCCAGTGTCCAAAGGCAATTGTCCCTGCCCTCCTCCCTCTAACAGGCAGGGGAGGAGCGGGGGTGGGATGAGGGTGGGGGTGGTATAATGCTGTCTTCTGCCGGGCGCGGTCCTGTGCGCCTCGGGGAGTGTTTATAGAGTCTCTTCCCTCCAACAGGTCAGGAGAACCCTGTTGCCAGGGAGCACCAAGTTCCCCAGAAAAGCCTGGGCAGGAAAGATAAAGTGGAAAAGCCCAAAGTCCAAAAAAGGGAAAGAAAAACAGAGGTGCGGCCTTAGAAAAAGACAAACAAGTGTCTGCTATTCTGTAACTGGTCCCTACCTGCATACTATACTTAGGGACCCTCTCTTCCTCTGGTGCCCAAAAGGACAGAGCTGCGTCATCTTTGTCCAGACTGGTTTGTACTGACGGACCCACCAGGAGGTTCTCGCCCTTCCCCTGAGCCTGCTGCTTCTCCTGCTTCCTCGTGGGCTATTTTTTCCCCTTGACTTTTCCACTGTCCCCCCCCCCCTCGGGGGAAGCCCCAGTGAACGGCACGGTGTGCACTGACAGGTGGAGCGAGCCCAGAGCGGAGCCGTTCACTGCCGCCGCCTTGGCACGCCCCGCCTGGCAGGCGGTCATTTTGACAGTCCTCGAGGTGCCAGGGAGGGAACAGCTGTCAAGCTCAGGGGGCCCTGAGGTAACAGGAACTCAAGGCTGGATTGGAGGGACTGCAGATTAGTGTGGACAAGGCCAAAATTATGCCTGAGCCCGGATCAACTCAAGGCTTTCACAGGCAGCAAAGTCCCCCGGGCCCCTCCAATGCCCGTGTCATTGCTTCATAATCTCTTATCTGGGCAGTGAGCGTTATCAACATTCCCCCCTGTTCAGGCAGCGTGTGTGGGAGGAACAAAGTCCCCTCTGCCCCCAAGGCTCTGGTGGCTGGTCTAATAACCAAACAGACCCCAGACGGGGTTAGCAAGGAAAAAATGGCCAAATTGAATACATGCGCATGCACGGAAGCCCCACATACACAGGACAGCCAGAGACGAGCGCACGTGCAGGACAGGTTCAGAGGGAGGTGTAGCAGACGTCCTGAGCTGGGGAGGAGTTAACGCACCTGGGGGGCATCAAAGGGTCATTGCAGGAGGGTAAGAAAAGCAGGCGTGAAGTTTGTCTTACCCTCTAAATGGGCCAAAAGAAGTTATTTCTGACAATCCTTTATTACGGGCTTCCGTCCCTAATTCAATTTCTTCAAAGTAGTTAAAGGGAGGAGTAGGAGTTTCTCTTGAGCCTGAAGCTAAAATTGCCTTTAGCTCAAAGGACTCTGCATCCCACAGAGCGCATCTTGGGGTGGTTTATCCTAAACCCTCACAACTGCTTACTCGCTGAGTGCCTGACCCTAACACTCTGCAAAGTGCTGTGGGTGACACCAAGCTGTAGAGCAGTGCCATCCTTCCCATGGCCCTCAGGCGGTGGACTAGGACAAACCTGTGGGAGAGAAGCACATCCTGGTGCATGCGGTTCGTTCAGCATCAAATGGAGCACACAGTTAACGGGTGCCAATGGAAGTCCAAAGGATTTGGGGAGTGGATTAGTGTCCTAAGCCTGCCCTAACAAAGGACCACAGACTGGGTGGCTTCCATCAGCAGGGAAGTATTGTCTCCCAGTTCGGGAGGCCGTAAGTCTGAGGTCAAGGTGTTGACAGGCCCCGGCTCTTTCCTCAGGCTCTGCGTGTGTGTGCGTGTGTGTGTGTGCGTGCGTGCGTGCGTGCGTGCGCGCGCGTGTGTGGGCTCCTTCCTTGCTTCCTGCAGAGTCTGGTGGCTGCAGGCAGTCCTTGGAATGTGGCAGCGCACTCCAGTTTCTGCCCCTGTCTTCATGTGGCCGTCTCCTCTGTGTCTTAAAAGGACACTTGTCATCGGGTTTAGGGCCCACCTGGGTGATTCAGCGTGATCTCATCTTGAGAACCTTAATTTAATTATATCGGTAAAGATCGTTTTTCCAAAAGAGGTCACAATTCCAGGAAGTCTGAAGTCTGAACAACCAGGGAGAACCTAAAAAATGGAGAGTAGAAATCATTGGACAAATAACTCAAGAAAATTATCATCTGTACTACATGTGTATATGTGCGTATATGTTAATACGTATGATTCCTTTTTACTGCTGAAAAACTCCTTGTATAACTATGCCCATCTACTGAGCTATTCTCCTTATAATAAAGTAACGGTAATTAAGTAGTTCCTCGTCTTCTTATTAGCACATTGGAATTCTTTTTTTTTTTTTTTTTTTCATTTTTCTGAAGCTGGAAACAGGGAGAGACAGTCAGAGAGACTCCCACATGCACCCGACTGGGATCCACCTGGCACGCCCACCAGGGGCGACGCTCTGCCCACCAGGGGGCGATGCTCTGCCCATCCTGGGCGTCGCCATGTTGCGACCAGAGCCACTCTAGAGCCTGAGGCAGAGGCCACAGAGCCATGCCCAGCGCCCGGGCCATCTTTGCTCCAATGGAGCCTTGGCTGCGGGAGGGGAGGAGAGAGACAGAGAGGAAAGCGCGGCGGAGGGGTGGAGAAGCAAATGGGCGCTTCTCCTGTGTGCCCTGGCCGGGAATCGAACCCGGGTCCTCCGCACGCTAGGCCGACACTCTACCGCTGAGCCAACCGGCCAGGGCACATTGGAATTCTTTTAATATTCTAAACACTCATCTTTTGTTTGGTTATGTGGTATGCAAAATTCTTCCTTCGGTCTGTGGTTTATCTTTTTGCTTCATTTATGATGTCTTTGAAATACAGGATTTTACATTTCAAAGCCAAATATATCTACCTTTTATTTTATGCATTTTGAATTGAATGAAATCCTTCTTTATTCAAAGGCAATAAGTATTCTACACTTTCAAAAGGATTTTAAAGATTGCTTTTAACATGTAGATGCCTGATTCGCCTTGGTTTCATTCACCTGTTTGGTATGAGGTGGGTGTCTCTGTCCGTATGTGTGAGTTTCTCTCCGGCAGGGTGCACATGCACAGGAGAGTAGCCTCGGGAGCTTGGGGGAAATAAACAATTTTGGAGCCTTGTCCCAGAATTGATGGAACCTTAATCTCTGAGGGTGGAGTGCAGACATCCGGTTTAAAAAGAACAACTCCTCCAGATGGCTCTAACATGCAACCAGGGTTGAGAAACTCTCCGCTAAGGTCAGAGCAAGAGTGGAATGGCTGGGTGTTATGTTATATCCCTGGCTAGGCTGGATAGTGCTTGCGCTCTGTAAAGTCACTGGAACGAACAAATTACGGTCCTTCCTGTAAGAAAGTTCCGGTTGCTTCACATCTTTGATTATCCCGATTAAGTGATAAAGAAACCCCTGCTTAGAGCTTTACTCACTAGCGTCACTGGACAAGGACACTGGCAACGTGTATGGGTCTGCATACCCCATCTGGCTTCTGTTTGGACTCTAAACTCAACCTTGGTTTAAAGAGAGAGAGAGATTCACCATTCAGCTGATTTCTTCTGAAACTCTGGGGTCAGCCACTTCCATAAGCCCAGGCTTTCAAAACACACAGAAACATCGAGGGAAGGGGGTTTGAATATGGACCAAGGAGTTAGTCCTCAAATGCCAGTTGGCAACTTGGAGTTTGTCAGCTTTATAAAAATGTATGTATTCCTGCCTGTGTGCCAGAGAGCAGGTGAGATGTTCTAAGTCTCGGCAGTATAGGTAGGGCTCCTGCTTTTTGGAGACACTGAGACTCTAACGTAAGTGAGAAAAGGCTTACGCAACTCAGTTTTAAATTATCATTAGAGAATGTTAGGTGGTATAATTTCAAAGAAGTGACTCATTTGAACGAGTCATTCAACTAGGGGGAACATTTCAACAGTAGTAGGAAAAGTCCTAAGATTATACTTTGGTATCTTTGAATGTGTGACTCTTATTTTAAGGGGCCTTCACTGAATAACCTTGTATGTAACTGCTTTCTCATTGTCAACGATTACAGAGGGAAACAGACAAAAACTAACCAGTTCAGTTCACAAGTAGATGAGTCGGATATGGAATAGAAGTGCTGAATCAAGTTAAAACTATGCTGGGAACGAATAGGGGAGAGAGTTCTAGTTTTTTCTTTTAAAATAACATGCTATCTGTTTATAATTATATTTCAAATAGCACATTTGATAAGTACCATGAAGTATTTTACCCTCTCACTTGTATTCTCTGTGGAATGCTCCTCCTTTGAACATTCACTGCTAATCTCTAAAGCAGGGGTCAGGAACTTTTTTGGCTGAGAGAGCCATGAACACCACATATTTTAAAATGTAATTCCGTGAGAGCCATACAACAACCCGTGTATGTTACCCATTATCCAATAAAAATTTGGTGTTGTCCCGGACAGCTGTGATTGACTCCAGCCAGCTGCAACCATGAACGTGAGCTGTAGGAAATGAACGGATTGTAATACATGAGAATGTTTTATATTTTTAACGTTATTATTTTTTTATTAAAGATTTGTCTGCGAGCCAGATGCAGCCATCAAAAGAGCCACATCTGGCTCATGAGCTGTAGGTTCCTGACCCCTGCTCTAAAGGGTCATCGACAGGAAGCATCATTCCAATTGGTTCTGCCTTAAAGACT
This sequence comes from Saccopteryx bilineata, assembly GCF_036850765.1. Taxonomy (NCBI): domain Eukaryota; kingdom Metazoa; phylum Chordata; class Mammalia; order Chiroptera; family Emballonuridae; genus Saccopteryx; species Saccopteryx bilineata. The sequence goes on from NC_089490.1 coordinate 395,720,726, forward strand.
TAACCAGGCCTGACCTGTGGTGGCAGTGGATCAAGTGTTGACCTGGAAATGCTGAGGTTGTCTGTTGGAAACCCTGTGCTTGCCTGGTCAAGGCCCATATGGGAGTTAATGCTTCCTGCTCCTCCCCCCTTCTCTCTCTCTCTCTCTCTCTTTAAAATGAATAAATAAAATCTAAAAAGAAAATTAATAATAATAAAAAAGATTTAACCAGGATGTCAGCAAAACAGAAGGTACAAACAATAGGATATGGAGGAGTATTCAGCTTCGCTGGGAACCAAAGATATGTGTATTAAACACGAGCAATTATTTGTAGATTCTGTTCAATTAATAAAGATTTGGAAGCAAAACAAAGGCTAATATAGGCAAATGCACACTTTCACAGGGTCCCAGTGAGTAACAGCAGCAGAAACAAAAAACCTTACCGTCCTCAGACTCAACAGGGGAGTACGGAACTCAGTGTGCCTCCCAAGAGAAGGAAGTTCGCAGTCGGCGGAAGTGAGACTCACAGTGGTGATATGGTGAGATGCACTCGCACAGTAAGTGACCAGGGAATGCAAGCTGCTCCGGGCTCCATGATGACAGCTGTTTCTACACGCACGCGCGCGCGCGCGCGCACACACACACACACACACACACGGGGGAATACGCAGGAAGAATACGGGCTGTGAGGAAACAGAGCAGGATCAGGTGCTGAGATCACGACAGTCCTTTTCTACTTCTGTCTTTCCCCAAAGTTTCTATAATGAGGATATATTACTGTAGTATTTTTTTTTTACCTTCTGTTTTATGTTCTTAAAAAAAAGTTTGAATTATGTAAAAACCCATTGGTCAAGCATCCCAGGTCTGAAGGTAGAGAGCCTCAGTTGTGGGGGCAGTTGACCAGTCCATAATGTTCTCCTGAAGGGTTCTAGAACATCCCTGGGGGCCTCACAGCCTACCCTAGGGAACAAGGCTACATGTATCTTTGGGGAAAGCGTACTACCTGCCAGCGCTTTGATCTAACAGCAGAAGCTTTATAATCCTAAACACTGTTTCTACTTATTTCAACGCCTTCCCCTTTTGCAGCCCACCTGGAATGCTTGCTGTAAAGCCAGTAGCCAAGGCCACCATCACAGCCACCCGGCCCATGCAGGTTCTCATTAGATTTGGACAGTTCGTAAAGAAACAATGGAGCCAAAAACTGATGGGCCATCATCTTTAATCTTAGCTTGCACCTGGAGGGCAAGTAAAAACACACACTGGGCTCCAAAACCCACTCATTCAGTGCTCACAAAGCTACTGATTTATCCGAGTTTCCTAGAATCAAAGGTTTCTAGCTCACCAGACTTTATTCACCTCTGTTCCCCATCTCCTTCCTTCTCCCTGCACAAACTCTGCACAAACTGGCTTCTCACTCAACACTCCGCTATCTTGGCTGCTTCTCCTGGCCTCCTCCACGTGGTCTTTCTCTGCTCTCTGCTCTCTAATGCTAATCTCAGGAACCAAGAGAGCAAGCTCCCATTCTGCCCTCATTTTTATACTGTAGATTCATAACCTTTAATCCAATATACAAAATAGGGGAAGTCTCTAATATAAAGTCACTTATCTGAGGCATAATTGGATTGTACCACTCCACAGCAAAAAGGGTGGGAAAGGCTTAGTCCTAAAACCAAGCCCCAGGCTATAAGGATCCTGCCTGCCCACAGCCCGCCCCCAACACACATTAATATCACCTGGGCCACGGCTTCCACGTGGGCAGCGCCATCTTTAACAAAGTGAGCATAATATATATATATTTTATCTGCCCAACACTTGCTCTCAGCTTTCCTGAGTGTAAAGCCAGAAGCCACGGCCAGGGCCACTATCACAGCAGCCCAGCCCATGCAGGTTCGCATTGGATTCGGACAGTCGGTAAAGAAACCATGGAGCCAAAAACTGGTGGGCCATAGTCTTTAATCTAGCTTGCACCCGGCGGGCAAGTAAAAATACACACTGGGCTCCAAAACCCAGTCCCATTCAGTGCTCACAAAGCTACTGATTTATCCGAGTTTCCTAGAATCAAAGGTTTCTAGCTCCTCAGTTCCCCATCTCCTTCCTTCTCCCTGCACAAACTCTGCACAAACTGGCCTCTCACTCAGCACTCCGCCATCTTGGGGGCTTTCCTGGCCTCCTCCACGTGGCCTCCTTCCGCTGCTGGCTCTACTCTCTCTGCTCTCTCATGCTAACCTCAGGAACCAAGAGCCCAAGCTCCCATTCTACCCCTATTTTATAGTGTAGATTCAAAACCCTTAATCCAATATACAAAATAGGGAAGTCTCTAATACAAAGTCACTTTCTGAGGCATGATTGGATTGTACCACCCTACATCAAAAAAGGGTGGGAAAGGCTTAATCCCAAAACCAAGCCCCAGGCTACAATTCTCAACACACATTAATATCACCTGGGCAACGGCCTCTTTAACAAAGTGAGCATAATACATTTTATCTGCCCAACACTGAGGCAATGAAATCTTTGGGTGTAATTTCAAGCTCAGGAGAGAGGTTGTGATAAGAGCCTCTCTCCATTTCGAGCAGTTGTGGTTTCCTGTTCTCCTGTAGGTAGGTGGAGATCCCCCGGAGCTCCTGCTTGTCTCAGGAGCTGACAGTGCCCTGCCCGCAGTGCCCGCAGTGCCCACAGTGCCCACAGTGCCAGGGGAGAGCCCTGAATGCCCCTACAACCCAGGAAGCGTCCTGGATTGATGTTTACTTATTAGAAGAGAGGCGGAATGTTTAAGAGACAGCAACATACAGCATTATCAACCAAACAGAACATGGGTATGGTCTTATGATCAAAAAGAAAAAAAAACCCCACAGGAATTTTACCCTGACTTGTGCATACCCAGTAAATCCGACAAAGGGTGAAGGTGGTTTTTTATTTTTATTTTTGGTATTTTTCTGAAGCCGGAAACGGGGAGAGACAGTCAGACTCCTGCATGCGCCCGACCGGGATCCACCCAGCACACCCACCAGGGGGCGACGCTCTGCCCCTCCGGGGCATCGCTCTGCCGCGACCAGAGCCACTCTAGCGCCTGGGGCAGAGGCCAAGGAGCCATCCCCAGCGCCCGGGCCATCCTTGTTCCAACGGAGCCTCAGCTGCGGGAGGGGAAGAGAGAGACAGAGAGGAAGGAGAGGGGGAGGGGTGGAGAAGCAGATGGGCGCATCTCCTGTGTGCCCTGGCCGGGAATCAAACCCCGGACTTCCGCACGCCAGGCCGACGCTCTACCACTGAGCCAACCGGCCAGGGCGGAAGGTGGTTTTATTTAAGTATGTCTTTTCTCAGACAATATAATGTAAGACACAGATAAATTTGAAGCGCATGGATTGATGGGAGGAACGTGGTTTGCCAAAACCAGGATGCTTTTTACAAAGAAACGCCAGCATTATCTGCGTGGATGCCGCTAATGTATGGTGTCCCGGAACTCAGTAGACTAGGAGGAGGCACTCTGCCAAGAGCCACTGCGTAGGTAAAAGCGGGAATTCTGGGGTCTCAGTTTCCCTTTGGGATCGTTACCCTCTCCCTTTGCCGCCTGCTCTGCAGTTGCTGAGTGTGAGTGTTGGGCAGGGCCCACACAGCGACAGTCCACATAGCGACAGTCTCCACTGTCACCAGCCAGCCAGGCAAGGGCTTAATCTACCTCTTACTGGTCCAGTAGGTCTGCGTTCGCAGAAGGAAATGTTCTCTCTCCCAACCCCCATTCTACTTTAAGTGTAATTTAAGCTTCAGGAGTGTTTTATCATACAGGAATAGAAGTTACAGATCTTCTTCCAGGAAGTTTTTTGGCAGTTCGGCTTTAAAAGTCATCCTTTGGGCAGAGCATCGCCCCCTGGTGGGCGTGCCGGGTGGATCCCGGTCGGGCGCATGCGGGAGTCTGTCTGACTGCCTCCCGGTTTCCAGCTTCAGAAAAATACAAAAAAAAAAAAAAGTCATCCTTGCCCTCCCTCGCTGCTGTCTTACCCTGCGTGGAGATCCTCAGCCTCCCTCATCTCTTGAAGGGCGTCATTGACAGGCAGAGATGGAGCCTTTGTTCCTTTGGCCAGTTCCTTAACACAGTGGCTCGCGGGCAGGTCTGTGGGCTGGATTCCGTGGGCGACAAGGATTTCACTGATTTGCACAAAGTGAGACAATGAAGAACAATGTAAGAGTTTTTCATAATGGAATTTATTTAGCTCACTGTGATGTATTCTGAGACTGTGTATTCTCTACTTTTTGAGTTAAATGCCTTTTTTTTTTTTTTTTTTTTGGTATTTTTCTGAAGCTGGAAATGGGGAGAGACAGTCAGACAGACTCCCGCATGCGCCCGACAGGGATCCACCCGGCACGCCCACCAGGGGTGACGCTCTGCCCACCAGGGGGCGATGCTCTGCCCCTCCAGGGCGTGGCTCTGCCGCGACCAGAGCCACTCTAGCGCCTGGGGCAGAGGCCAAAGAGCCATCCCCAGTGCCTGGGCCATCCTTGTTCCAATGGAGCCTTGGCTGCGGGAGGGGAAGAGAGAGACAGAGAGGAAGGTGGGGGGTGGAAAAGCAAATGGGCGCCTCTCCTATGTGCCCTGGCCGGGAATCGAACTCTGGTCCCCCGCACGCCAGGCCAACGCTCTACCGCTGAGCCAACCAGCCAGGGCCGCCTTTTCTTTTATAATAGTAGGATCATAAAAAAATGATAGGTTTAAAATAAAAACATGTAATAAAACAACAACAAACAAAAACCAAACACCCAATCAATAAAATTATCCAATGCAGAAACCCAAATGTTTTTGTTAATTTTACTGCTTTGGGCAATCCTAAAGTCCAGAGAACCACCATTTTAATGAAATTAATCGGATATTTAACTTGAGATCATGGATTTAATGATGTAGAGGTTCAGAACGAGTCACCCCGAGATATGCCACTTTGGCCTGTGAAATACTGAGCTGAAGGCAACCAAAACCTTGCAGGCTTGTGATGAACTGTCACTTCTCCTTTAAAGAATTTAAATTAGGGGCCTTGCCCATAATAACAATGATCACCAGAAATAACTTTTGGTGACTAGTCTATAGAGCAGAGCAAAATTCTAATCACTCAACATCTCATCACCCTTAAGTGACCCTCCTCCCCTCTGAAGTCCAAGGGTACCATTCCATCCTTAGCTCAGGATGTCATATATACCTCCTTCCCTCCCCCTTTTTTTTTTAATTTTTAAAATTTATTCATTTTAGAGAGGAGAGGAGAGAGAGAGAGACGGGGGGGGGGGGGCGGAAAGGAGCTGGAAGCATCAACTCCCATATGTGCCTTGACTAGGCAAGCCCAGGGTTTTGAACCGGCGACCTCAGCATTTCCAGGTCGACGCTTTATCCACTGCGCCACCAACAGGTCAGGCCCTCCTTTCCCCTTTTTGTCTTTGAACCTCTCATGTGTTTGGGGTCTCCAACTCTCACGTATGTGGAGTTCCCATTTATATGTATGTAATTGAATTTGGTCATTTTCTCTGGTTAACCTGTCTCCTGTCTATTTGGTTATTAGAACAACCGAAAGAACCTTGAGGGTAGGGGAAAGAAAGTTTATTTCTCACCAACAATGAGATTTAATTGAATCTCATTCTGATGGGGGAGGTTTTGAATAATCCATCTCTGCACGTTCGAAAAGTCAACCTACTTGGAAGAAACGAAGGTGTGCTTTAGTAGGTGAATGGATAAATAAACTGTGGTCTATCCTGACCAGGGAATATTATTCCACACTAAAAAGAAATGAGTGATCAAGCCATGAAAAGACACGAAGGGAACTTAAATGCATTTACTAAGTGAAAGAAGCCAATCTGAAAAGACTATATACTGTATGAATCCAACTACTCTATGACATTCTGGAAAAGGTAAAACTTTGGAGACAGTGGAAAGATCGGTGGTTGCCAGGTGCTGAGAGGGGGGAGGGATGAACAGGCAGAGCACAGAGGGTTCTTAAGGCAGCGAGGCTATAATGGTAGATACATATCATTATACATTTGTCTAAATCCATAGAATGTACAATGCCAAGAGTGAGCCCTCATGTAAGCTCTAGAGCAGGGGTCCCCAAACTTTTTACACAGGGGGCCAGTTCACTGTCCCTCAGACCGTTGGAGGGCCGGACTATAAAAAAACTATGAACAAATCCCTGTGCACACTACACATATCTTATTTTAAAGTAAAAAAAACAAAACGGGAACAAATACAATATTTAAAATAAAGAACAAGTAAATTTAAATCAACAAACTGACCAGTATTTCAATGGGAACTATGCCCCTCTCACTGACCACCAATGAAAGAGGTGCTCCTTCCGGAAGTGCGGTGGGGGCCGGATAAATGGCCTCAGGGGGCCGCATGCAGCCCGTGGGCTGTAGTTTGGGGACCCCTGCTCTAGAGTCTGGGTGATAATGAGGTTTCAATGTAGGTTAATCAATTGTAACAAATATACTACTCTGGTGGGGGATGTTAATAGCCAGGAAGGTTACACATCTGTGGGACTAGGGAATATATGGGAAATCTCTGTACATTCCATTGAGTTTTGCTGTACCTAAAATGCTCTAAAAAATAAAGTCTAGTTTTTAAAACAGTCAACCTACCAAGCAAAATTTAATGCTTAGTTTGAACCACTACAGGGGAGCAGAGCTCACTGGCCAGGTATAGCTGCTGAGACCTGAACATCAGACTGTTAGACTTCAAGGACCTTCCGAGCTCACCTCTCCTGAAGAGCTGAGAGACTGGCCTTGATGGTGTCTGGTCCTGGTGCTGCAGCTCCTCATCACGTGACCGTGAGCTAGCCACTGGCCACTCTGGTCTGTTTCCTCAACGGCAAAGAGCCCTTCCAGATCTGAAGTTCTGTAGTCTCCAAGTTCAACATAGTAAGAAAAACTGATGGTTTCTCACGGGCGAGGGGTCAAGTCTGGGGAAAGTCAGACTGATGCGGAAAGCAACAAAACATTCATTTTTTTTCCTTATTGCCTGAAATGGACATGACTTATAAGTTACCAGTCTAGAGTAGCTTGGTTTATTTTTTTTTTAATTTTTTTAATTTATTCATTTTAGAGAGGAGAGGGAGAGACAGAGAGAGAGAGAGGAGAGACAGAGAGTGGGGGGAGAAGCTGGAAGCATCAACTCCCATATGTGCCTTGACCAGGCAAGCCCAGGGCTTCGAACCGGCGACCTCAGCATTTCCAGGTCAACGCTTTATCCACTGCGCCACCACAGGTCAGTAGAGTAGCTTGGTATTTGAGGGAAAACTGAGAAGAAATTCCTTATCTCACCCCCTTACCCCCCCACCCCCTTTAAACATTTTTTTTATGTTAACTGAAGTCTAGTGAAGTGAGGCATCTGTTCAAAGGGCAGGGATTTAAACACAGACAGCTACTGCCTCCTAGTGGACACAGCGTGGGGCTCACCTCTAAACCCAGAGGTTCTAACAGGATTTCCCAGGGGCTGCAAGCACTTATCTTTAGAGCTGGAGGGGCCTTAAGAAACCACCTGTTTCACTTCCTTCACTTTACAGAAGGGGATGTTGACGCTCAGAGTCATACGCTGAGGCCCAGGGCCGCTGACCCCAAGCGTAGGCCCTCTACATTGCACTGCAGCTTCGTTAGGCTGCAAGGACGCCGCCTGTACCTGCAGACGTCCTGAGTGCTGGGAACTGCTACTACCTGCAGCAGGGAGAGGAGGGTCCCGCCCGTGTGGAGAACTTTGGCTGCAGCAGGCCACCTCAGACATAGCCATGTGGCCCGGTAAGGGAGGTGCACAGGAGAATGCCATGAAACCTGAAGGGAGAGCTCGCGTCTGCAGTGTCGCCAGCAGACCAGCCAGGAGAGCAGCGGCTTGACACAGGGCTCCGTCACAGGTCCCAGAAGGCACTGACCCCCCGACACTGTGGCTGCGGACTTCTGTCTTCCCGAACCGTGAGACAATACTGCCATCGAAGCCACTATGTTTTTGGTAGTTTGCTACAGCAGCCCTAGTTAACGAATAGACTTTGTAGACTTTCTCTGTCAAACACCTTCCAGTTGTCAATCACACTTTGATTTTGCAGAAATGAAGCTGTCTTTTCTTCAAAGCTGCCAACCACTGTGAGCTTCCTTTCCTTCCTTCCCTTCCTTCCCTTCCTTCCCTTCCTTCCCTTCTTTCCTTCCCTCCCTCCCTCCCTCCCTCCCTCCCTCCCTCCCTCCCTCCCTCCCTTCCTTCCTTCCTTTTCAGTGAGAGGAGAGGAGATAGTGAAACAGACCCCTGCATGCACCCCGGATGGGATCCACACAGCAACCCGTCTGGGGCCAAATACTCGAGTACCGAGCTATTTTTAGCACCTGAGGCTGATGTGCTCGGACCAACTGAGCTATCCTCAGTGCCTAGGGCTGACGCTCAAACCAATTGAACCACTGGCTGCAGGAGGGTGTTGGGGACTGAAAAATAAACAGGGTATTTTGCGGTATGGATATCTTGGGGACAGAGGTGTTGAGCCCAACCCCCCACCTCACCTGCCTAGTTAAGTTAAGAAAGAGCTGTGCTCACTGGTCTTTCTGCCCACCCATGTTTCCCGGAACAGACTGGAAGCTAGTTTCTTATTGGTATAAAGTTAGATTGACTGGTATGGTGGGGGTTGTCTTTGAGTTGTCTTGGAAACTTAATTGAATTGCTCATTGCTCACAGTTGGCCATGAATAAAGTCGGATGTCTTTCTTGGGGAGCCATGTTGCGGCTCAGGAACAGTAGTGACTGTTGGCAAGCCATGGCGTCTTCCCGAACCCATCCAGCATGTATATATCTTTAAGTCTCTGTCTATTTTTAATTCAATTTCGTATCTTTTCCTGCTTGGGACCCTGGAATAATACTCGTTGTGGCTGGTCCACGATAGGAGGAGAAGAGGGAGAGAGAGGGGTGGAGAAACAGATGGTGGTTTCTCTTGTGTGCCCTGACTGGGGATCGAACCTGGGATGTCCATATGACAGGCTGACACTCTACCCACTGAGCCAATGGCCAGAGCCACTGTGAACTTTCAAAATGCAAAGAGGACCAGGTAAACAGAATCTCAGAGTTAAGAAATAGAAAGAACACAGTCTGACCCTGGCTGGTTGGCTCAGAGGTAGAGCGTCGGCCTGGCGTGCAGGAGGCCCGGGTTCGATTCCCGGCCAGGGCACACAGGAGAAGCGCCCATTTGCTTCTCCACCCCTCCCCCTCTCCTTCCTCTCTGTCTCTCTCTTCCCCTCCCGCAGCCGAGGCTCCATTGAAGCAAAGATGGCCCGGGCGCTGGGGATGGCTCTGTGGCCTCTGCCTCAGGCGCTAGAATGGCTCTGAATGCAGCAGAGCGACGCCCCAGAGGGGCAGAACATCGCCCCCTGGTGGGCATGCCGGGTGGATCCTGGTCGGGCACATGCGGGAGTCTGTCTGACTGCCTCTCCGTTTCCAGCTTCGGAAAAATGAAAAAAAAAAAAAAAAAGAAAGAACACAGTCTAAGCACTCATTCTGCGTGGGAATTCCTTACTCAGAGTCTCCTTCAGCCAGGGGCAGAAGAGACTGCTGAACCACAGGGCACAAAGAAGGTGATTCAGGAGGGACTGTATTCTTAAAATATTCAGTTTATTAAAGATAGGTCTTAAAATCCTGATTCTTCCTGAAGTTTAAAAAAGTTCATTTTAGGCCCTGGCTGGTTGGCTCAGTGGTAGAGCGTCAGCCTGGCGTGCAGAAATCCCGGGTTTGATTCCCGGCCAGGGCACACAGGAGAAGCACCCATCTGCTTCTCTACCCCTCCCCCTCTCCTTCCTCTCTGTCTCTCTCTTCATCTCCCGCAGCCGGAGCAAAAATGGCCCGGGCGCTGGGGATGGCTCCTTGGCCTCTGCTGCAGGCGCTAGAGTGGCTCTGGTCGCCGCAGAGCTACGCCCCAGAGGGGCAGAGCATCGCCCCCTGGTGGGCAGAACGTCGCCCCCTGGTGGGCATGCCAGGTGGATCCCGGTCGGGCGCACCCCGTTTCTAGCTTCGGAAAAATACAAAAAAAACAAAAACAAAAACAAAAACCAAACAAACAAAAAGTTCATTTTACATGGGAAAAGCTGGCATTTTAATAATTACTTCTAAGGTATCATTTTACAAACTTAGTTAAACTTCTTTAAATGTTTTAGTTTATATTTAAATTTTTACCCATTTAATTTTTTTAAGGACTTCAGAAGTCTGGTTTAACAAACCATCCCAGATATTAGGTTGAAGCATATCAAACTGCATTTTTGTAGGTAAAACAACTCCAAAAACCAGTTAACCCAAGCCGGGGTCAAGGTGGACGCAATTCTAATGTTGCCATGGTGCTTGGGCTTACACCACCGAGGACACCTGCAGTCTTTGCCAAGGCTGACCCCAACCAATATGGCTGCCGGAGTCCAAGCCACTGTGCATGCCCAGAGCGGAAGCTGAGCCGCCATTGCACCTCCCCTGGGGCCGGCGTTGCCACAGCCCCCATCCCAGCACTAATGGACACCAGGCCCTGGCACTAAGTGGTATCCTCTCTGCTGTGACTTCTCCTTATGAAAAAAAGGAGAGTGGGAGATCCTAACAGTCATTGCCACCAGGTACCTAAGCAGCCCTCAGCACCTGTGGACACCCTCAGCCTTTGATACTGAGGCTCTTTATAGCCTTTGTTGACCCTGACCTCCACTGCGGAGCTTTCTGGAGTCCATGCCACCACACTCCATTAGAGTTGTTGTTGCTCCTGTGTTCCCCTTAGAGCTGTAGTCATCATACCCCATCTAGTTGGCATCCTCACACCCAACTCCAGTTAAAGGTCTTTCGTCACCAAAGCCAATGACAAAAGTTTGGAAGAGGTGACTTCTACTTTAAATGTGCTGAGGTGCAGGGCTATAAGGAAATATGACATCAGCAAAAGAACAATACATTCCTAGCAACCAATCCCCAAAAGATGGAGTTCAGTTCTATGAACTGCCTGATAAAGAATTCAAAAATAACTGCTTAAGAGAAGCTCAGTGAGTTCCTAGAGGACACAGAAAACTTCATGAAATCAGGGGAACAACACATGAACAAAATGAGAAATGAAGGGATAGAAATCATGAAAGTGAACCAAACATCCCTGGCTGGTGGCTCAGTGGATAGAGTGTCAGCTGGCATATGGCCGTTCTGGGTTTGATTCCTGATCAGGGAACACAGGAGAAAGGACTATCTGTTTCCCCCTGTCCCTTCCCTCTCCCCCTTCTCTCTCTCTCTTACCCTCCCACAGCCAGTGGCATGATTGGTTTGAGCATGGCCCTGGGCACTGAGGATAGCTGGGTTGGTCCAAGTGCCAGCCTCAGGTGCTAAAGATAGCTCAGTACTCTAGCATTGACCTAAGACAGGGTTGCCAGGTAGATCCTGGTTGCGGCACTCTATGTGGTCTATCTCTCTATCTCCTCTCCTCTCACCACCCCCCCAAAAGAACCAAACAGAAATTCCAGAGCTGAAGAATATAATGAATGAAATGAAACAAGCAATAAACAGCTTCAGCAGCAGGCTCAAACAAGTCAAAGAATCTGCTACCTTTAAGGCAAGTTATTTGAAATCATCCAGTCAGAGGAGAAAAAAAAGAAGAATGAAAAAGAGGGACGAAAACTTGTTATTTATGGGGCATGAATATCGACATGGGAATCTCAAAAGAAGTGAGAGAAAGGGGCAGGGAGCTTAAAGAAATAATGGCTAAATCTTCCCAAATCTTGGTATGAAAATGGACTCCCAGATTCACGAAGAAGACTAGACTAAGATACATTATAATCTCATTGTCAAAAGTCAAGGACAAAATAAGAAAATTTGAAAGCAGCAAGAGACAAGTGACTTGTTACATATGAGAGAACACCCAGAAAGCTATCAGTGAATTTCTCAGCAGAAATCTTACAGGCCAGTGGAGAGTGGTATGGTATATTCAAAGTACTGAACGACAAGAAAATAAAGGCCACATGTGAAAATCCCACAGCTAACATCAGAATCAGTAGGAAAAAACCGAAAGCTTTCTCTTCAAGATTCAGCAAGAATGCCCAATCTGGCCACTTCTTTTCAACATAGTACCAGAAGTCCATACAAAGCAGCAGTTAGACAAGACAAAGCAATAAAAGGCATTCAAATCAGAGAGGAAGAAGTAATTTTATCTCTGTACATCAGTGGTCCCCAACCCCCGGGCCGCAGACTGGTACCGGTCCATGGGCCATTTGGTACCGGTCCGCAGAGAAAGAATAAATAACTTACATTATTTCTGTTTTATTTATATTTAAGTCTGAACGATATTTTATTTTTTAAAAATGACCAGATTAAAAAAAATGACCAGATTCCCTCTGTTACATTCGTCTAAGACTCACTCTTGACGCTTGTCTTGGTCACGTGATACATTTATCCGGCCCACCCTAAAAGGCCCATCCATGAAAATATTTTATGAATTAAACCGGTCTGTGGCCCAGAAAAGGTTGGGGACCACTGCTGTACATGACATGGTAATATATGTAGAAAATCCTAGGGACTCAACAACAACAACAACAACAACAAAACCCGTTAGAACTAATAACTTAATTCAGTAAAATTTCAGGACACAAAATCAACATACAAAAATCAGTCCCATCTCTACACATAAACAATGAGTAATCTGAAAAGGAAATTAAGAAAACAATAGCATTCATAACAGCAACAAAAAGAATAGAATTCTTAGGAATAAACTTAATCAAAGAGATGGAAGGCTTATATAGTGAAAATGATAAAACATTGGTCATGAGAATGAAAGAAGACTCAAATAAATGGAAAGCCATCCTGTGCTCATGAATTGGAAAACAATATCATTAAAACATCTTTACTATCCAAAGCCATTTAGAGATTCAATGCAATCCCTACCTAAATCCTAATGGCATTCTCTACGGAAGTAGAAAAAAGATCCTAAGATCCATCTGGAACCTCAAAAGACCCCAAATAGCCAAAGCTACTTCTTGACCAAGAAGAACAAAGTTGGAGACATCATATTTTCTGATTTCAAAATGTACTACAAGACTATATAGTAATCCACATGTATGGTACTGTCATAGAAACAGAAATGCAAGCTGATGGAGGAATAGAGAGCCCAGAATTAAACCCATGCACGTACACTGTTACAGCCAACTAATCTTTCCACCAAGAATACAACTGGGAAAGGACAGATTTTTCCATCGGTAGTGTGGAGAAAACTGTATATTCACATGCAGAAGGATGAAACTGGATCTCTCTCTTACACCACTCACAAAAATGAACTCAAAATGGATTAAAAACTTACATAGAAAACCTGAAGTGAAACTCCTAAAAGAAAATGGGAGAAACTCCTTGATACATGTCTTGTCAATGATTTCTTGGATATGACACTAAATGCACAGTCACAAAATAAAAATAAACAAACAGGACTACATCCAACTTTAAAACTTCTGCACACGCAGTGGATAAAGCATCAACCCGAAATGTTTAGGTCACTTGTTCGAAACCCCCAAGGTCTCTGGCTCTGAGCATGGGTGGGTCAGTGTGTGGCTGCTGGCTTCAGCAGGGGATCATCCATTTTATCCCAAAGCTCGCCAGCTTGAGCCCAAAGGACACTGGCATGAAAACACCCACGTCGCTGGCTTGAGCTAGGGGATACTGGCTCAACCTCAGTCAAGACATGTAGGAGAAGCAATCATTGCACAACTAAAGTGAAAGCAACTTATAAGTTGGTGTTTCTCGTTCTCTCTGCTCCCTTGGAAGCAATCAATGTGCATCTAAAGTGAAAGCAACTATGAGTTGATGCTTCTCATCTCTCGCTCCCTTCCTGTCTCTTCTCTTACACGCTCTCTCTCTCAGAAGAAAAACTTCTGCAGAACAAGAATGAACAGTGAAAAAGGCAACCTATAGAATGGGAGAAACTAGCTGCAACCATATATCTACTAAGGGGTTAATATCCAAAATATATACAGGGTTGGGCAAAAGTAGGTTTACACTTGTGAGTATTTGAAATGGAATTTATTCTGTATTATTTATTAATTATTGTTTTATTTTCCATATGAACAACTATAAACCTACTTTTACCCCATCCTGTATAAAGACCTCTTACAATTGAATGACAACAACAAAACCCAAATAGCTTGATTAAAGTAAGTGCCAAGGACTTTTTCTTTTTTTTCCCTTTCATCTACTGATGGACATTTAGGTCAGTGGTCCCCAACCTTTTTTGGGCCTCGAACCAGTTTAATGTCAGAAAATATTTTCATGGACCGGACTTTTAGGGTGGGACGGATAAATGTATCACATGACCGAGACAAGCATCAAGAGTGAGTCTTAGACGGATGTAATAGACGGACGGAATCTGGTCATTTTTTAAAAATAAAACATCGTTCAGACTTAAATATAAATAAAACAAAAATAATGTAAGTTATTTATTCTTTCTCTGTGGACTGGTACCAAATGGCCCACGGACCGGTACTGGTTTAGGTTACTTTCACCCCTTTTTTCCCCCTACGCCAATACGTACCTATCAAATCTACCTTTTGGCCATTCCAAATAATGCTGCAATGAGCATGGCTGTGCAAATAACAGTTCCAGACTTAAAGAGTTTTTACTTATTTATTTACAGAGACAGAGGGAGAGTCAGAGAGAGGGATAGCTAGGGACAGACAGACAGGAACGGAGAGAGATGAGAAGCATCAATCATCAGTTTTTCGTTGGGACACCTTAGTTGTTCATGATTGCTTTCTATATGTGCCTTGACCGCAGGCCTTCAGCAGACCGAGTGCAAGTGACCTCTTGCTTAAGGCAGGGGCCTTGGGTCCAAGTTGGTGAACTTTGCTCAAACTAGATGAACCTGCGCTCAAGCTGGCAACCTCGGGGTCCCAAACCGGGGTCCTTCACATCTCAGTCCAATGCTCTATCCACTGCGCCACCACCTGGTCACGCAGAACAGTTCCAGATTTAACTGCTTTAATATGTGATGGCAATCCAACTCACATAGTAAAGTGACAGTTTGAAGCAGCTTCTCAACACCAGTGATACTGGCATTTTGAGCCAGTTACTTCTCTGCTGTGGGGGCTGTCTGTGCACTGAAGGGTGATTAGCAGCGTGGCCTGCCCCTACCCACTGAATAAATGCCAGTAGCAACTCCCTTCCCCTAAAACAAGATGTATTCATACAGTGCGGGGGTGGGCGCGGGCACAAAGTCGCCCAGGTTGAGAACCACTACTTCAAAGAAACACTAGGGGCTCAGTATTGGTGGGATCCAGGCTGCTGCTGCCCAAGAAGTGACCGAGGGCTCTCCATAAATATAGTCTTCGGCATGACTTGGAATTTTTTTTGTGTGTGTGCTTTTCAAAAATGACAGAGATCGGAAGGATGTCTTCCAACACGGAAAACAAAACTGGATGAAAAAGGCAAAGTGGAAGACTCCTTGAACAAGCATGACCTCCGGGGTCCAGGAGTCCCGCCCACGGAGCCACTAGGGGCGCATCCCACGCCCCGAGAGGCCTTCGCAGTGCACACTGGGGCTGGTAGTTCCGCCGTATGAGGTCCGACGCGGGCATCCGCATCGCGGGGCGACTTCCTCTTCAGGCCGCTGGACGCGGCTCACGGAAGTTGAGCAAGTTAAAGTTTCAACGCTTCCTTTCCCCGCCTCTTAGTCCCGCAGACTGCCAACCCAAGTAACCAATAGGTGGCCTGATTGGCGCTATCCTTTACCTGACTGGCTTAGAGTTTTGCAACTGTCCAAACAAATTTGCCTGGGATTGGTCGAGCTTTCAGTTTTGAAAATCGTAGGTTTCCCCCGCGCTGTACCGCCCCATTGCTTGCCTGGAGCTGTGGTCCTCCGAGTACGGGAGCTGCGGGTCTGGGCGGGCGGGGAGGGTCTTCTCGGGAGGCCGCCGGACTTGGATCGGAGCAGCACTCAGAAGACGCGGTGCAACCGAGTGAGTGTGCGCGGGCAGCCAGCGGGGGGTGTTGAGAGGCTGAGCGATTTGTTACCCTCCCGCTAACTCCGAACCGGGTGCGTGACCCCTTGCCCTCCTTCGGCCTGGGAATGGACAGGTCATTTCTTTCACGTGGCGAGGTGACCCACCTTAGTCCTAGGGCCTGAGATGAACTGGTCCGCCCCCACTTCGGCCCCGTCCCCTCCCGGAGCCTCGCACGCTTGTGCGCCTAGGAGGCCGTTTGTTGACTTGGACGCGGAGGAAGCGCACACCGACCGGGCTGTGTGGTGGAATTATACCAGATGGCATTTCTCTGTACAGTTAAGCTTCGCTCAACACCTCCCGCCTCCAGCTGAGCGACATTTAATTTATTTATTTTTAAAGCTTAGTTTTTAAAAATTTAATTAATTAATTTTATATTTTATTTATCCATTTTAGAGAGAGAGAACAGAGAGAGAGAGAGAGAGAGAGAGAAGGGGGGAGGAGCAGAAAGCATCAACTCCTATATGTGCCTTAACCAGGGGAGCCCGGGGTTTCAAACCGGCAACCGCAGCATTCCAGGTCAACACTTTCCCACTGTGCCACCGCAGGTCAGGCTGAGCGACATTTTAAACTAACCCTTTCCGGATGCCTATGCCTCCCCTTGTCAGCCCCCAGGTGTGTTCGCTGTCTGCGATTCGGTTCCATCCCGCCACCGTGGCCTTCTTCGGAGATGCCCAGAGCCAAAACTTGACGCCTGCCTTTCAGAGGCTGAAATCGGGGAGGCGGCATAGCTGGTGGTTAAGAACACAATTTAAATCCGGGCCCCGGGGTATCTGTTAACTTCTCTTGGCCTCAGTTTCCTCATCCGCACACGGGTGTCCTTGAGGTTGAGGTGAGATTTAAATGAGATGATGCCTGATCTGAGCGTGGAGTAGGATTCAGCGAATGGAAGCGGCTGTTAGGGCCGCTCTTCACTGAAGAATGGTAGACGGTGAGGTCCCCAACTTCCTGCACCCTCAAAAGAGCAGGCATTGCAAAGGAGGACGGAGGGGCCTCTAGTCTGGTGTATGGTGTGAGGGAAGTATTGGCAGGGAAAGAAGCTATCACCCACTTGGCTGTTTTGAACATATACTTTAAAATAAAAGTGATAGCAAGCTGCTTTTCTGTGAACCTTTGTCTTGGTTTTGGCTTCCTTGAACAATTTCCCCTTACCTGGCTTGGAACTGGTTGGGGTCTTGCACTTTGCCAGGACTGAACTCTGGTGCAGAGGGGCAGAGGGAGCCAGAGTGATGTCGGTGGGGAGACCAAGCCCTCGACTGACTGGCTGCAGAGCGGTCTCAGTGCGGCTCTGCGGTCCTGCCCAATGGGCCCTGCCCCGATTAGGGCTACTCTTGGCATCTCGGAGCGGGAGCTTTGAATGAGAATGACGTGCCCTAACCCGTGTAGAATGAGCTTATTTGGTGTCTGTGTGTGAGGGTGGGGTGGGAAGAGAATGCCTAGGAGGTTTATTTCAAGGTTTAGAGTTGATAGGTGGAGTAACTCATTCAAACAGTATTTCTTTCATGCCAGGCACTGTGCTGGGCTCTGG
Organism: Saccopteryx bilineata; assembly: GCF_036850765.1. NCBI lineage: Eukaryota > Metazoa > Chordata > Mammalia > Chiroptera > Emballonuridae > Saccopteryx > Saccopteryx bilineata. Next base: position 395,738,201 of record NC_089490.1, read on the forward strand.
GCTTTCAGCTATAAGGAAGGCAGTCAAAAGCTTGCCCCCAGGAGCAAGGTTTAGTGGGCAGAGACAGGCAGTAAGCAAACAGATCCAGAGTCACCTAAGTGCTGTGCAGAGAGTTGAAATGAATGGAGATGGGATCATGGCTGATGGTCAGCTCCTCCCTGAGTTGCTGAGATCCCAAGTAATGTGGAGAACTGTACAGTAGGAGACACTAGGTTCCAGAGGGCAGACCTTATTCGGGGAACAAGGCTGTGTGCTCTGGAAATCAGATCCCAGAAAATCTCGTGAGGCTGCGGCAGGACCTGGTGTTAAGCTCTTAGCCTAGCCCCTCCTTCTAGGTGCTTCTGTCTTAGGTGGGAGGTTGAGCTTTGCATGGTTCTTGGTTTTGAAGGTGTAGATCAGGGTGGTGGGTCTTCGCCGTGTCATGAGACGTGCAGTCTGTCATTATGACTTACGACCTTCACCCATTCCCTTTTCTTTTGTTCATTCATTCCAGTAGGGATATTTACTGAGCCCTTGCTATGACTAATGGAACACTTCTTCCTTGACTGGGACTTTGGTGATATTTATAAGCAAGGCTTGAGGATGCCTGAGCTGCTAGATTTTAAGAAACTGAGTGAAAACTGGTTTTGTATTTCCCCCAGTGCCGCAAACCAGCGAGGCTAGTAATTCCAGGTCCTGAGTGGGAACAACACACAATGTAGAAAATAGAGAGAAAAAGGATGGGCTCAAGAGGACTCTTTACAACCCAAAAAGATAGCTTGCAAAAGGCAAGCCTCCACCCACCTGTCCGCTTTATTTATAGGGCCAAGTGAGGTAATTCAAACCTAAGAGATCACTAAAACAAAATCACATTTCCCAGGCAACCCAACAATTCTCCCAAGAGCAGAAAACCCCCACCATACAGAACATCTTAACTTCACAAAACAAAAGGTAAAAAGAAATCGCCTCAAGTCTCCGGAGGGACAAGGAGGATAGGATGAGTATAAACAATCCAGCATCACAGCTGACAGGGAGGTGTGGAAAAAAACAGCCTTTAGCAACTTCACTAAGCAAGTGAGGTGGGGGGGGGGGTTGGGGGGACTGTCAGTTTACTGCCTGTTCCCCACACCTCTGTCCCCCCAAAATCTAAACTGCAAAGACCCTGTTGGCTTGTGGTACCCAACACCCCACCAGTATTTCTACACAAGTTACCTTTTTTATATTTTTTAGTTTTCTTTTATTAGAGACAGAGGGACAAATAAGAACAGACAGGAAGGGAGAGAGATGAGAAGCATCCATAATTCGTTGCCTCACCTCAGTTGTTCATTGATTGCTTTCTCATATGTGCCTTGATGGGGGGAGGCACAGTGGAGCCAGTGACCCTTTTCTCAAGCCAGCGACCTTGGGCTTCAAGCCAGTGACCTTTGGGCTCAAGCCAGAGACAATGGGGTCATGTCTATGGTCCCATGCTCAAGCCAATGACCCTGCACTCAAGCCAGATGAGCCTGCACTTAAGCCGGCAACCTCCAGGTTTTGAACCTGGGTCCTCTGCGTCCCGGTCTGACACTCTCCACTGTGCCACCGACTGGTCAGGCTGTACACAAGTTTTCTTAAAAAAAAATAAGACATAGCTTATTTGCTCCCCTCATGCTTCCTCATCCATTTCTAGGGCATTTCAGCTCAAGGGAGAGAGGGTTGTGGGGGCCTCTTGGCGGGGAGCAGTCTCTGCCCCCTTCTTTCTTACCGACTCCTTTGGAACGCAGAACCCCTTCCGTTCAGTTCACTGGCCTCTTGAAGAGGCAGTTGGATTCGAGGTTCTTTGTCGTGAGGCCTGGGGTCAGCTCATGTCTAGCTCACGGTGGCTGGGTCTAAGCCTTGCTCATCCACAGGGAGGAAGAGGAGGGCCCATGAGAGAGTAAGAGCAGGATTGTGTTTGGGCAGGTAGACCGGGGCCCTGTGATGGCTGCGGTTTCCCCTCGATCCAGGAAAGCAGTTGGCCATGCCTTGTCATTGTAAGCCCCAGAAAAGGCCATTTGTAAGGAGGACTCTAGATACCAGAATTGGCTTGGTAGTGTGGACTTATGCGACAGGGACTTGGGGTTGGAGAGAGGGAAGGCATTTGCAGAGTGTGAGTAGGACAGGCCCTTCTTTAAGCAAAAATGGGGCTAATGGGTTGGCATTTGGAGTTCTGCATCTCTGGGCAATGGCGGTGGGCAGGGAGGGGCCCAGCTTCGGGCATGTGGTGTCTTGTGATTGGGGGATGGGTGCTGTGGCCTGGCAGGCTGCTTCTCTGGAGATGGTTCCAGTCCCGTGCCTCCTTTCTTTGTTTTTTTTCTTTGTTTTTTTTTTTTTTGTGAGACAGAGCCACCATGGGGACGACAGCCCCCGGGCCCATTCACCTGCTGGAGCTGTGTGACCAGAAGCTCCTGGAGTTTGTCTGCAACGTGGACAATAAGGACTTGGTGTGGCTCCAGGAGATCGAGGAGGAGGCCATACGCATGTTCACCAGGTGAGGATGGGGCGTGCTGGTGGGAGGGCCGGGGACACAGCAGCCCACTTCTCGCTGGACAGGCAAGGCAGACAGGCTGCCAGGGGTCTCTCTCTCGAGAGCCCAGTGTGCTAGGGGCCCACCTGGTATAATGGGAAGAGGAGGGAGAGGTGTTGGGCTGAGCCTCAGAGGACCGGGCTGCACATGATTGCTGGCAGCCTTGCTCACCTGCCGCATCCCTGGGAGGAAGCCCGAGCACTTGGCAGGGGACCTGCCATGACCTTGGAGAGCTCACCTGGGCTTGGTCACCCAGCTTGACCTTTTCACTGGCAGGAAATGGGCAGGGGCCGGGCGGGTATGGGAGGGGCCGGTGGTTCCCAGGTAGCCACAATGATCGCCTTCCCTGTACCAAACAGAGAATTCAGCAAAGAACCTGAGCTGATGCCCAAAACACCTTCTCAGAAGAACCGACGGAAAAAGAAACGGGTTTCTTACATTCAGGATGAAAACAGAGACCCCATCCGGAAGAGGTAGGGAGGGCCCAGCTGCCCCTGGTCAGGCGGGGCTCAGCTGCGCTGGGATCTGGAGGCGTTGTGCCTCCCGGGAGAGCGTGATTCCCAGAAGTTCACTGGGAGCGGAGGCTTGCAGGCCTGGAAGTGGGTGGCACACGGGCCATGCTGAGGGGCCGATGTCACGGGGAAACAAAGCATGACCCATGACTGGAGTCCAGAGAGAGAGAGAGAGAGAGAGAGAGAGAGTGTGTGTGTGTGTGTGTGTGTGTGTTGGGGTAAGGGTGTGATCTGGGCCTTAGAGGAGGGGAAGGGTTTCCAGAGGTGGGAGAAGAAAGAATCCCACCTTCTGCTTGGGTGAGAGCCAGCAGAGATGTGGACCAGGGCCTCCGAGCACCTGTACAGGGTGCTTGGCACAGGGTGAGCTCAGTCAGCGAGAGGTTTCTGTGAATTCCATCTTTCTAGTGGTTCGGGGAGGACTGGCGTTATCCCCAGTTTACAGGCTGGGAGACAGAGGCTCAGAGAGGCGTGGCCGCTGGCCTCGTGGCAGGGGTGGCAGAGCCCGGACTAGAACCCTGCTCTTCTGCCTCCCAGCCCTCCACTTTGTCCTCCACCCAAGCTGGTGGCTCCTGGGGAGAAGGTGCCCTGCTCGAATGCTGGGGTGCCTTCTTGCCCTGCCGGCTCCTCTCAGCTTCTGCTCTGCGCCTTCGGCAGGTTGTCCCGCAGAAAGAATCGGAGCAGCCGGCTGAGCTCCCAGCAGCTGCTCGGCAAGGACAAAGGGGAGCAGCTGGCCAAGGTGGCAGGGGAGAATGGCTCTGTCCTGCGGCGAGTGACCCGTGCTGCAGCGGCGGCGGCGGCCGCGGCGGCCACCGTGCCTCCTGCTTCGCCGACCCCGGAGTCGCCCACAGTGCTGACCGGGAAGCCCAAGAAGAGTGTCACCCAGTGCCAGCTGGTGCCCGTGGTGGAGATAGGCCTCAGAGAGCGCTGCAGCGCTGAGCGGTATCTCGGCCAGCACGGCCCTGCCCGGGCTCCGTCCCCAGCTCTGTGCACGGCCCTGGCTCCAGGGCCAGCTCCGGCCAACCAGATCACCTTGATATCAGATGAGGAGTCAACCCCCAAGAAGTCAGAGGCCGGCAGACTGGAGTCTGTCGCCGTGAGTTCCCTGACGACTACACCCCAGGACCCCAAGGGCCGAGGGGTCAAAGCTGGGCGCTCTGCCTCCAAGCTTAGGATTGCACGGACCTCCCCAGAGCCGAAGGACTCTCCCGGCTCCCCAGCCTCCCCGCGGCGGGCGCAGGTGCTGGCTCCCATCCTGCCGGATAACTTCTCCGTGCCCACGGGCTCCCGTGGGGACCGGCGGTCAGTGCGGCGCAGCCTGACTGCCCCACCCTCCCCTGCTTCCCCGAGATCTCTGGCCCAGAAGTCCTCCTCCCAGAAGGCCACCAAAGAGCCAGCTGCCTCTGCCCGCATCATCTGTGAGTCCGTGGGTACGGCGGGGGTAGGTACAGTGGGGGGTCCTTGGTGCCCAGCTTGCCAGAGGGGCTCTGGGGGTCCATCTGATACTCCGGCAAGGAGCTACCGTAGAATTTTCCGTGATGATGTAAATGTTCCATATCTGGTAGCCACAAAATGTAGCCGGTATGACCGAGGACTGGATCTCTACTTTTATTACATTTTAGTTAATTTTGGTTTGAACAGTGCCACCTGGCTGGCGTTAACCGCATTGGGCAGTGCAGATGCTGGCCGGCCCTCTTGTTCCACACGAGGAAACTGAGGTCCAGGGAGGTTGCCACCGTGTCCCTGTGGTTAACGCCGTTCTGGGACTCGAACCTGGGCCTTTTCCCCAGGCCAGTGGGTTTGTCCTGCAGGGGCTCAGGTTCACCTCGTTTGTGGGCCGCTCCATGAGTGAAGCTGTTTAGTCTCGAGCTACTGGGCTGAAGAGAGGTGATGGTCCTCATAGCCAGCTCGCTGCGATGGACAGATGCTGGGATTGAGTGCCAGCTCAGCCAGTACCTTCCCTGCGACCTCGGGCAGGTGACAGGAGCCTCTTCACAGGCCTCGTCCCTCGTCTGTCACTGGGGTGATAGCAGCATCGCCGTCACGGGTTGCTGTTTCTTCAGCTAACCCATGCAGTGTGCTTAGAACGGTGTTTGCAGCCTGACCTGTGGTGGCGCAGTGGATAAAGCGTCGACCTGGACTGCTGAGGTCGCCGGTTCTGCTGCGCCGTGTACAGAGATGATCTGTGACTTGAGCAGTGTTTATCGTTGGATCCTAGCTCAGACAACCATTGCCCCAGGGGGAGCCACAGAGAAGGACAGGCAGCTGATGCGTCAGGGCTGGCTGTGTGCCGGAGGCGGGGTCCTGCTAAGTAGAAATATGGAAAGGTGTCCCGGAAGAGGGAACAGCTAGTATGACGACCCTGAGGCTGGGAATGCGAGCGAGGGGGTGTCATGTGCCACACAGGGGCTTGGGCTCGATTCCGCCAGTGTGGGGTCACATTATGTGTGGGGTCACAGAGTGTGGCTGTGGCCCTTGATGGCTGTTGGGAGGTCACTGGCACTGTATAAAAAGTGACCAAGAGGGAGAGACACCAGGCAGGAGGCTGCTACGAGGGTCCAGCCAGAGGATGGATGGGAGTGGGGTCGATGGAGAAGATGGGGCAGTGTTTACATTAATGTGTATTAAAGTTGTTGTTGGCATCTGCCTGGCACTGTAAGATTTATTAAACTCGAGATGATCTTTGGTCCCTGCAGCGGTTCTGTTAGCCTGTTAGAATTTCCCTACTTCACAGAGGAGGAAACCGAGGCTTAAGGAGGTCGCTGAGTCTATAACCCGGGACCTAGAGCCTGAGCCCCACAGTTTGGTCCTTTCTAGGCTGGCAGCCACTTGTTGAGGACATAGAATGTCCCAGCTGGGGCACAGTCAGGAAGGTGCGGGCACCTCACCTTGCCAGGTTTCTTCCCTACCTGCTCTGGACCATGGGGCTCAGCGATGCTAAATCTGGGGTACACGCAGGTGTGTGGTCTGACCCACTATCTGATTTTGGGTCTTCAGAGGGGCTCAGATGGTTCTGACCTGCCTCAGAGATTTCCTCTGGCCTGAATCTGGTCCCGGGAAGAGGCCCCAAGGGGCAGGTGAGCCTGCAGCTTCAGGGAGAGGGTGGGAGAGACGGTAGAGCCCGTGCCTGCCCTGGGATCCAAATCCAGATCCCCATTAAGCCATTCGATTGCTTCTCCCACTCAACCGTCGCATTTGATTTGCATTTGACACCAGCTGTTCTGACTCCTCTCCACCTTGAGAGGAGGGGAGACAGGAGAGAGGGAGGCAGGCAGTTCTGGTCTTTAGGTATTAGAACCATCTTTAGGTATTGGGAAGCTTTGAAGCTCATGGTGGTGGATACGTACTTTCCAAAACTCTGTTTATGTTTATTTTCTCTCTCTTTTTGGCTCAATTCTTTATTATTGTCAACAAATACTGTTAGTTGTTTTAAGTGACTAAGTTACTTTATTCATTTTTTTTTTTTTTTTTTTTTTTTTTACAGAGACAGAGAGAGAGTCAGAGAGAGGGATAGACAGGGACAGACAGACAGGAACGGAGAGATGAGAAGCATCACTCATTAGGTTTTCATTGTGACACCTTAGTTGTTCATTGATTGCTTTCTCATATGTGCCTTGACCGTGGGGCTACAGCAGACCAAGTAACCTCTTGCTCGAGCCAGCGACCTTGGGTCCAAGCTCGTGAGCTTTGCTCAAACCAGATGAACCTGCGCTCAAGCTGGCAACCTCGCGGTCTCGAACCTGGGTCCTCGGCATCCCAGTCCGATGCTCTATCCACTGCGCCACCACCTGGTCAGGCACTTTATTCATTTTTAAGAAAATATCTGCCAGGTACCCAGGCTCGAACAACCACAGTCTGTCACTTGTTCCTTCAGTTAAAAACGGTCTTCCATGAGAAGAGTGGCTAGTTTGCCTGGAAACTCATACATGCGTGCTCTTCCCAGAGACTTGGCATTCTGCGTCTTCTGCTTTTTTTTTTTTTCTGTTTAGCCATTTCATATAGGAGGAGGACACAGACAAATCCTCCCTCTTCAGATCATGGCAACTTTATTTATTTGTTTGTTTGTTTTTTAAATTTTTATTAATTTTAATGGGGTGACATCAATAAATCAGGGTACATATATTCAAAGAAAACATGTCTAGGTTATCTTGTCATTCAATTATGTTGCATACCCATCACCCAAAGTCAGATTGTCCTCAGTCACCTTCTATCTAGTTTTCTTTGTGCCCCTCCCCCACCCCTCTCCCTCTCCTTCCTCCCCCCCCCATAACCACCACACTCTTGTCCATGTCTCTTAGTCTCGTTATTATGTCCCACCTATGTGTGGAATCCTGCAGTTCTTGTTTTTTTCTGATTTACTTATTTCACTCCGTGTAACGTTATCAAGATCCCACCATTGTGTTGTAAGTAGATCATGGCAACTCTAATCTATCCCATAAGGTGCATCTTCTGCTTTATCACACAGAATCTTAGGAAGTCATGTTCTTCAGTTTAGGTGTAATGAAGAGAGTAGTTTCTACTCCTTCATCAAAGAGATTCTCAAACGAAGCTAGGCTTTTCTGTCCTGTGAGTCTGGAGAGCACCTGTCTAGCGAAGGGAGGGGTCTCTGAGCTGGAGAGGGTGTGGCCACGCTCACACCAGCCCGTCCCTGGATCTCTTGGAGTGGCACCTGACCCGTTTTTAAAGGTCATCTTTTGTTCCTTTGTTTTTCCCTCAGGTCACAGTTACCTGGAGAGGCTCCTGAATGTTGAGGTGCCCCAGAAGGTCAGGTGAGTTCAGGTCCAGAGCTTGGGGATCCTCCCCGGGGGGGGGGGGGGCTGGGCACGCTGGGGCCAGGATGGAAGTGCTTCCCATGCCTGACCCTTCCCTCCTCCTGGGGACTGCCTGTCGGTGTAGCCCCGCCCCGCCCCGCCCCCGACTAACCAGGCAGTGAGTGACAGTGTCAAGTCGGCATCCCTTGTCAGTAGCCTTTGTCGGCCCTGGTCTGGCCTTGACCCCTCCGAGCCTTATCCTGGGACGTGGGCTCCATAGATTGTCGGGTCCCAAGGCCTATGGATGAGCTAGTGCAGCCGTGAGGGACCATGGTCAAGTTTGGGTGGGCAGGACGGAGCTGGGCTGCTCCCTGGCCCTGGATGACACCCCAGCACTGCTCCGGGCCAGCACGCCCTGTCTTGCAGGCCACGTCCTGCTATCACTAAACTGTTGGAACAGAAGCTCGGTGCTGGGGATGGGGAGACAGGGTGACTGGGCAGAGCCGCTGGCCTTGCCGGCCCTGTGGTGAGTGGAGGGCTGGCTTCCAAAGAGACGCGGCTCATCCAGGCCCAAGGGACTGAGGAGGAGCAGGGCGAAGGCTCCTGTCCTGACTCGACCCTGCTGGAGGTGACGTGAAGCCAGACTGGAAGCTGGCATCCTTGCCCACCCGGGCCCGGATGCTCTAGGGAGCCATTGGCTCTGGCTGTGGTCGGCCCGTCCTGCCTGGGGCTGTGGGTTTGTTTGTGGCCCAGGCCAGAGCAGCTGACATGGACCCCTCGAGGATTCTACCCAAGGGACTGGGGCCAAATGGGTTGGTGGGTCCCACAGTGTCCCCTGCTCTGCTTTCAGCCCCCAGGAGGACCCCAGCAAGGAGGTGGAGCCTATGAAGGAGGCGGTGGCAGAGGTAAGTGGCCGGCCAGGGAGGGGAGGGCTCGAGGGCCTTGGGCTTGTGCTCTGGGCTGCGAGTCCCAGATGCTGACCCCTACAGTCTTGGCTCTTTCCCCAGACCCCCAAGAATGAAGAGAGTACCTTGGGGCCCTGCCGTGCCACCAAGACGGCCATTAGCATGCCTGGCTCGCGGCCTGCAGCGGGTGGCCAGGAAACACCCTCTGTGGGGCAGCGAGGTGAGTCTTCCTGACTCGGTGTGTGCAGAGGCCTGGCGGTCCTGGCCTGACGTTCTCTCTGGAGAGAGGAAGCCGCGTGCTCTGGGCTGTGGGCTGAATGGGACCCAGGGGAGCGCAGACCTGAGTCTGCAGCTGTCCTCGCCCACCTTTTGGCTGGAGCTGCTGCCAGGTGCCGTGTGAGCGGCCACAGCTGGTTGGTGCAGGAGATGGGAGAGTGGGGGGAAGGGCCTGAACCGGGCAAGGCCTTGAGCTTCACTCCGAGGGCCAGCAGGGGAACTGGATGCTGGGGTCTTGTTCTGTCCTTTCTGCGGGCTCCCTTCTCACCATGTGGGTCCCCTGTCTGCAGAGACCGGGAGCGGGAGCGCTGTAGACTCTGGGCTTCTGCACCCCCCGTCTGCCAGAGGTGCCCCAGGGTCCAATTCCCGTCTCCCTGGTGAGAAGGGCACTGTTGTTGTGAGGACTTGAACATGCTTCCCCAGTGACCCTGGGTCAGGGACAGTGGCCAAGCCAGCCCCCTACCCCCGTGGGGGCTGTAAGGACCCTTTGGGATGAAGGTGTCAGAGGGCAGGGGAAAGATGAGTGCTTTCTCCTGGCAGTGACGCAGGTGCACTGACCCGCACCCCCATGTGGACCCTGCGTGGGAGCCCTTCCCTCCTCCAGTCACACCGGCCCCGCTGGGAGGGCGGGGAGGAGTGGTTTCCACATCAGTCAAGGGCCTGTGAGAGCTTGTACTTTCCATAGGCTCTAATCCTGGAAGGCACCCTGGCTCTATCAGCGGTGGCCAGGTCATGGTTGGGGCCGCCTCGGATTGTCCTGCAGTCCTCATTCCAGAGGCCGGGCTTGGGGGTGAGGTCTGTGGGCTGGGTACAGCATGCTGGCCCCTGGGGAAGGCGGTGCTTCTGCCTCCACCGCCCAGAGGTCTGCAGGGAGCCAGTCCCGCCCCCCACCCCGGGGTCTGCTAGTCTGCCAGGAGCCGGCCTCACCCCCCTCCCCGGGGTCTGCTAGTCTGCCAGGAGCCGGCCTCACCCCCCACCCCGGGGTCTGCTAGTCTGCCAGGAGCCGGCCTCACCCCCCTCCCCGGGGTCTGCTAGTCTGCCAGGAGCCGGCCTCACCCCCCACCCCGGGGTCTGCTAGTCTGCCAGGAGCCGGCCTCACCCCCCTCCCCGGGGTCTGCTAGTTTGCCAGGAGCCAGCTTCACCGCCCCCCCTTCCCCCGGGGTCTGCTGGAAGAGGGCCTCACCCTCCCTGGCTGCCCCGCCCAGCCTTCCGGGGGCCCCTCCGTGCTGTCCCAGCAGTCTCTCTGATGTTGCTCTCTTCACAGAAGCCAAGATCAATCAAGCAGATGGCCCCAAGGAGCCACCCCAGAGCGTCAGGTTTGTGTCTGGGAAGGGGTGTGTAGGCCAGTGTTCTAAAGGGCCTGAAGGGGCATGGACCTCGAGTCCTCTTGGGAGGGTGGGTGGGCGTGTGGTCAGGGGCTTAGTCTCCTCTCAGCTCTGACTTAAGGGATGAAGCAGCTTGGTGCTGTGGGAGGAGCCTGGCCTGGGAGGGAGTGGCCAGCCCCTGGACCCATCCTCCTGTGTCCTCCTGGTCATGTGACCATGGGCTGATCACTTCCCTTTCTCTGACTGGGCTGCAGGGGGTGGAGGTCAGTCAGGGCGACCCCACCTCTGCAGCGGTGAGTCCTACGGGCCGGTCTCAGTTTTCTTCACAGGGATAACCTTTTATGGGGTGTGGCTAGGGCTCTGGAGGGGGTCCTCGGGTCAGACCTTGGACGCTGCTGCCCCCCGCCCCCCGCAGGAGGAAGCGCAGCTACAAGCAGGCCGTGAGTGAGCTGGACGAGGAGCAGCAGCTGGAGGATGAGGAGCTGCAGCCCCCCAGGAGCAAGACCCCCTCCCCGCCCTGCCCCACCAGCAAGGTGCGTGGGCGTCAGCCCCCTCTCCCCCCTCCCTGCCTCCGCCCCGCCCCGGGGTCCTGACCTGGTGCCCCTCTGCAGGTGGTACGGCCTCTCCGGACCTTCCTGCACACGGTGCAGAGGAACCAGATGCTCATGACCCCAACCTCAGCCTCCCGCGGCAGTGTCATGAAATCCTTCATTAAGCGCAACACCCCCCTGCGTGTAGACCCGAAGGTGAGGCAGCCTGTGTCCCCGGCTGAGCTTTGCTACAGTTGGGCTGCATGGCTAGAGGCTCCTAGGCGTCCCCTCGGCTGCTGGGAGCAGCATGGCTCTGGGCCAAGGCAGCTGTGACCTGACACTGGTCAAGGGCCAGCTCAGGCCTCTCCGACCACGGGCTGCCTCAACATTTGGGGATTGTCCTGACCTCTTGGGTTCTGTACTAGAGGCTTGGCCTGGGCCTTGGGCCCCTGGGCTGGGAAGTTGCAGAATTGGCCTAGCAGGCCCCTACCCTGACCACCCACCCCACATCCCCAGTGCCTGAGGGTTTAGGTGGGGGACACACGTGCGATGGTTTCCTGCGTTGGGATGCGGGTGGGTGAGAGGGGACTGCAGGCCCGGAGCAGACTCGTTGGCATGGCCAGGAGCCTGACCAGCTTCTCGGATGCCCCTTGGCCTTGCACTGACTCTTGGCTTTTTCCTTGTCTCCTCTTCTCCACAGTGCAGCTTTGTTGTAAGTAAAGCCTTTTCCTGTCCTTGTAACCTCGCCCCCCCCTCACACTTAGCTGCTGTAGCCGTCCTTGCAAAACTGACCGCACCTATAGAGGCACTAACATGCTAAGCGGAAGCCATAGGGGAGGTGGGCGGTGACCCAGAGGTGCTAGGTGGCAGCTGGAGGCGCCAGTGGGTCGGGCTGGACCAGGCCTCCTCCCTGCCGCTCTGCCTTTGACTCTGCTACCAGGAGGCGGGGTCTTAGCCTCCCAGATGCAGAGGAAGCAAAGGATGTATGACCTGCAGCCGGCACCAGGGCCACAGCTTCAAGTTCCCCGCAGCCGCTTCCCTCGCTGCTCTCCAACCCTGGGCTTCTAGTTATGGTCGAAGCTGTGATTTACTGGGTCACACGCCTGCGCTACCGCCTTGCAGGAGCCGCAGAGTAATGAGTGGTGGAAGGACAGGCAGGTGACTGAGGGTGGAACTGTCAGTAGTTCCACAGAACTGCTGTTCTCTTGGACACCTCAGAGCTGAGCTGGGCCACCAGCCATGAGCAGGGAGACACGGAGCGCTGGGATGTGCTGGGCCCGCAGTCCTGGCGCTTGGGGACTCCCGAGTGGCCCGGCTGCAGCCCCTTCATTCCTTAAGTTCTCCCTGGTGTTTTGAGGGCTTCTGCGCCCATCGAGGGCCTCAGCTGCAGTGCCTTGGGCTTGGCAGGTCATGGGGCTGTCCCAGCAGGTGGATAGGTGGACCCTAAACTTGCTTGTCCTGCCGGAAGGCTGGTTTCCTTTGGGTGGCCCTGGAGATGGGCTTACCTTCCAATATCCAGTAAGCGGACTGGGAGACCTTACATTCCCGTTTTTCTGCTAGGCGCCTGCTAGGCACCTGAGTCCAGAGCAGTGGGCCAGACTCAGACTTCCTTGTTCACCCTGCAGGGAACTTCTAGGCTCCTCCAGACTAATGGGGCCTTGCTGGGTTCCTGGTGATGACTGAGAGGTCCAGGATGCCTTTTCCTGCTTTAGGGACCCAGGTCCCTGCCTAGGGCATCTGGTAGTGGTAGGACACTCCTGAGTTTGGAGATCAGGGGCCTAGGTAGGTCACAGGGACCTTGTACTGGTACCCTTTGGGCCGAGTGTCCTGCCTGAGTGGGACAGAGACCTGTTGCTGACCCCTGTGGGACACAGGAGTCTGTTGGGCTCGTGTGGCAGGAAGGGATGATGGTGGGCACCCTCTGGGCACCCAGCTTTCTCTTCCAAGATGCTTTCCTCACAAAAGAGCAGGTGGGTGTGGTGGATGGAGGTCTGGCCTCCTGCTGGTCTCCTCTGGGGCAGGCCACTGGTGAGCGAGAGCCAGCCAAAGGCCACCTGCCCCCTGCCCCCGTGGGGCCTCTGAAGGCCCGTGTCCTTCTCCAGGGCCTTCCCGCACCAGCTTAGCCTCCATGGCTCACGGTCATTTCTCTTTCCTTCTATTTCTGTCTCTGTTATAACAACAAAACCAAAACCTTATTTTAATAAGTTATACAGTAAAGCTTATATTAAGAATTATACAGTAAAACCTATACTGCATAAATGTTCACTTGAACATCTTCTAGTATTCCATTTTTTTTTCTTCATTTTTCTGAAGCTGGAAACAGGGAGAGACAGTCAGACAGACTCCTGCATGCGCTCGACCGGGATCCACCCGGCACGCCCACCAGGGGCGATGCTCTGCCCACCAGGGGGCGATGCTCTGCCCATCCTGGGCGTCGCCATGTTGCGACCAGAGCCACTCTAGCGCCTGGGGCAGAGGCCACAGAGCCATCCCCAGCGCCCGGGCCATCTTTGCTCCAATGGAGCCTTGGCTGCAGGAGGGGAAGAGAGAGACAGAGAGGGAAAGCGCGGCGGAGGGGTGGAGAAGCAAATGGGCGCTTCTCCTGTGTGCCCTGGCCAGGAATCGAACCCGGGTCCTCCACACGCTAGGCCGACGCTCTACCGCTGAGCCAACCGGCCAGGGCTTAGTATTCCATTTTAATTTGTCTATTTTGGTTTTGACTGTTTTGTTCTGTAGTTTTTTACTGGTTGCTCTAGGCATTACGATTTAACTTTCAGGATCACTCTAGAATCGCTGTCGGTTCAATTGTGATGTAGAAATCTTACTGCCCTCCCCCCTGTGTGCTATTCTTGTCTTACTTGTTATGTCTTCATACATTGACAACCCCCGGCAGATGCTGTTAGAATTTTTGCTTTCAACTGTCAAACATTGTGTGAGAACTCAAGAGAAAAAGAATAGTCGGTTGATATTTACCCAACAGTTATCATTTTTATTGTTCTTTTATTCTTTTTTTTTTTTTCTTTCATTTTTCTGAAGCTGGAAACAGGGAGAGACAGTCAGACAGACTCCCGCATGCGCCCGACCGGGATCCACCCGGCACGCCCACCAGGGGGCGACGCTCTGCCCACCAGGGGGCGATGCTCTGCCCATCCTGGGCGTCGCCATGTTGCGACCCTCCTGGGTGTCGCCATATTGCGACCAGAGCCACTCTAGCGCCTGGGGCAGAGGCCACAGAGCCATCCCCAGCGCCCGGGCCATCTCTGCTCCAATGGAGTCTTGGCTGCGGGAGGGGACGAGAGAGACAGAGAGGAAGGCGCGGCGGAGGGGTGGAGAAGCAAATGGACGCTTCTCCTATGTGCCCTGGCCGGGAATCGAACCCGGGTCCTCCGCACGCTAGGCCGACGCTCTACCGCTGAGCGAACCGGCCAGGGCCTGTTCTTTTATTCTTGATATTTCATGTGTCCTGGTATCATTTCTTCTTTTTTGTTTGGAGAATTTCCTTTAGCGAGTCTTTGGGAAGGAGCCTTCTGCCAACAAATTCTGTAGTTTTTCTTCAATTGAAAGAGGCTCTTTCCTCTTTCACTTCGTTTCCGAAGGCTGTTTTCACTGAATATGGAGAGTTCTGGCTAACTGGTCTTTCCTTTAAGCCAGTGGTCCCCAACCCCCGGGTCGCAGACTGGTACCGGTCCGTGGGCCATTTGGTACTGGTCTGCAGAGAAAGAATAAATAACTCACATTATTTCCATTTTATTTATATTTAAGTCTGAACGATGTTTTATTTTAAAAAAATGACCAGATTCCCTGTTATATCCATCTAAGACTTACTCTTGATGCTTGTCTCGGTCACGTGATACATTTATCCGTCCCACCCTAAAGGCTGGTCTGTGAAAATATTTTCTGATATTAAACTGGTCCGTGGCCCAATAAAGGTTGGGGACCACAGCTTTAAGCACTTTACAAATGTGGAGCCAGTTCTTTCTGGCATCCATAATTTCTGAGAGAAGTCTGCAGCCATTCAGATCATTGTCTCCTCTGGACACCCAACCCCTGAGGCAATGATTCACTTTTTTTGGCTGCTTTAGAAAATTTTCCCCTTTGTATTGAGTTTTCCGCAGTGTGATTACGATGTGGGCCAGACGTGGGTTTTCTCGGCTTTATTCTACTTGGATTCCAATAGCCTTTTTGAATCTGTAAGTTTATATCTTTTACCAAATTTGCAGCATTTCCAAGCCAATATTTTTCTCCATTGTGTCCCCCCCACCGCATTGCACTCTTCCCATTGTGGGATGACGCTGGCACAAATGATAGACCTTTGGGTGTCACCTCACATTTGCCTCAGGCTCTGTTAATTTTTCTTCAATATCTTTTCTCTGTGTTTACTTGGATACATGTTATTAATTTCTCTGCATGCTCTGATGGTGTCTGTCTTCTTCATCTGTTTTTGGACCCGTCCCTTGAATTTGTTATTATTAGTTTTAAAATTTCTGTTTTGTTTCTCTTTGGGTCTTCTGCTTGCTGAGATTTCCTGTTTTTCAGGTTGCCTTAAGAATGTTTGTGATTACTTGTTAAAGTGCATGCACGTGCATACACACACAGTAAAATAGTTATAAAGCATAATAATAAATTACCTATCTCATTCTTCATTCTCCTTCAAATGCACTTGTACATAGTTATCAGAGTGCACGTCCAATTTTGAACCTAATTTTTGTGCAGCCCACGATTTGGCAGGGCTGAGTCAAGGACACTGGTGACGCAGGCCCTTGGGAGGCCTTAGGGTCCCCCAAGGAGAAAGGTAGAAGCCCCAGGCCTCACTGAGGGTGGCAGTGAGAGTGTTTGGGGCAACTCTGCCCTCAGGAGCAGTCTGGTGCTGCTGCCCGTCTGGCTGGAGGCTGGAGGCTGGAGGCTGAGGGGCGGTCTTGGCAGCCCTGTTCTTGCCCAGCACTGGGCCATCCTCGCTCACACCCCCACCCCCCTCCCACCTAGGAGAAGGAGCGGCAGCGCCTGGAGAACCTGCGGCGGAAGGAGGAGGCAGAGCAGCTCCGCAGGCAGAAGGTGGAGGAGGACAAGCGGAGGCGGCTGGAGGAGGTGAAGCTGTAAGTGGCCCGGCCCCCGGCCCCCCACCCCACAGGCCGCGGCGGGCTCCCCTGATTGCCCTGTGCTCACAGGAAGCGCGAGGAGCGCCTGCGCAAGGTGCTACAGGCCCGGGAGCGGGTGGAGCAGATGAAGGAGGAGAAGAAGAAGCAGATTGAGCAGAAGTTTGCTCAGCTGGATGAGAAGACCGAGAAGGTGTGTGCCGTGGGCTGGTGGGCAGCCGCGTTTCTGTGGGCTGTTCCCTGCTGGGGCCCAAGCAGGTCCAACTTGGTGGTCCGAGGGTTAGCACTGGACCCCTTCGACACCCTTGGACCCTCTCCTGTCCATCTGGCGGCCCTGGAGTGGCTCTGAGCCCAGCTGAGGGTGGCAGGTCTCTGCCCTGGACCAAGGAGCAGCCCTCTGCAAGTGGGTGGGCTGGCGCTCCGGGGCAGGGTGGCCTTCCAGGGCCCCTCCCCTGGGCTGCGAGGAGTCTTGGGTGCCTGTCAGTTTGGGACCCGCTGTGTGCGGTTGAGGGGGTAGGGCTGCTCTAATGGGCATGTGGGTGGGCTCTGCAGGCCAAGGAGGAGCGACTGGCTGAGGAGAAGGCCAAGAAAAAGGCAGCGGCCAAGAAGATGGAGGAGGTGGAGGTGCGCAGGAAGCAGGAGGAGGAGGCGCGGAGGCTCCGGTGGCTGCAGCAGGTGGACAGGGGCTCGGGCGTGGAGGACTGCTGGGTGTACCCCACTTTGTTGGCTTAATCTTGGTGGATCTTGTGGCATCAAGCCCTGAGGACATTCAACAAATGTCTTGGAGATGGGGATGGTGACGGTAACCTGCCACCCGTTTTTCTGTAGAGGTGGCACTTTGAGGGTTAAGCACATGGACTCTGGAGTCAGACTTCCAGTGCTTTTTATTAGCTGTGTGACCCTGCACAGATGACTTGACCTCTATGTGCTTTGGTTCCTTCAGGTAGCAGTGGTATCCACTTGCTAGGGCTGTTGTGAAGATGAGATGTTCTGCTAAGAGTGAGAGTCTATGCCAGGGGTCCTCAAACTTTTTACACAGGGGGCCAGTTCACTGTCCCTCAGACCGTTGGAGGGCCGGACTATTAAAAAAAACTATGAACAAATTCCTATGCACACTGCACGTATCTTATTTTAAAGTAAAAAAACAAAACAGGAACAAATACAATATTTAAAATAAAGAACAAGTAAATTTAAATCAACAAACTGACCAGTATTTCAGTGGGAACTATGCTCCTCTCACTGACCACCAATGAAAGAGGTGCCCCTTCCGGAAGTGTGGCGGGGGCCAGATAAATGGCCTTAGGGGGCTGCATGCGGCCCACGGGCTGTAGTTTGGGGACCCCTGGTCTATGCCTTCCTCGGAGCTGTTGTTCTTAGAACTCTAGGGACACAAATCTGCTGCTGGGGTTATAATACCAATGGCTAAACTGTATTGAGTATTTACTACGTGCCAGGCACTGTTTTAGGTATATTATGTATAAACTCAGCAATTTCATGAAGTGTAGGTATTACTGTTGTTCCCATTTTATTGTTGAGGAAACTGAGGCCAGAAGGCTTAAGTGACAGCCCAGTGTCACACAGCTAGCATCTCTGTACTATTAGCTACTAAATCTGCTGCAGCAGCAAGCGAAGTTGTCACAAGATGCCTTTTCAGGCTGGTGGTGGTGATTCTGGGGCACCTGGCGTGGGGGCATGGGGTGGCCTAGCTCAGCGCCTGACGGTGCCACTGGACCCTGGGCTGCGGGGAAGGAGCTGCCCCCTGCCAACCCCCCTTTGCTGTCCAGCCCACGTCTGGCCTGAGGCCCTGAGCCGGCGCTGTGTTCACAGGAGGAGGACGAGCGGCGGCACCAAGAGCTGCTGCAGAGGAAGAAGGAGGAGGAGGAACAGGAGCGGTCGCGGAAGGCGGCCGAGGCCCGGCGGCTGGCGGAGCAGCGCGAGCAGGAGCGGCAGCTGGCAGAGCAGCGCGAGCAGGAGCGGCGGTGGGAGCAGGAGCGGCTCCAGGCCGAGAGGTGAGGGCGCCCGAGGGTCAGGCTGGTGGGCCGCCCCCGGGGGTCCAGGCGGCACCCTGCCCTGCGTGTGTGGATGAGAGGTGGAGCTGTCTTCTGGAAGCGGCTCCCACCTTCGCTCGGGGTTTGCAAAGGAGCGACCGAGCCCAGGGACACGCAGCAACGGACCGCCCCACGGTGGTGAGCTGGCTTTGGGAGGTCGCAGACATAATGGGTGGGGCCACTTGGAACTCAGTTCTGCCTCCAGCCAATGTTTGGTTCATTTTGTCCTCAGTTGACATGGGAGGCGCTGTAGGGTGAGCCAGTATTTCTCAGCAGGACCCCATGGGCACTGGGCAGGAGTTCTTTGTGGTGCATTGTAGGACCTCTGGCATCCTTGGCCCCTGCCCACTAACTATACCTCCTCTGTGGTGATGAGAACTCAGATCCCCTGCCCGCACTGCCTCCTTCCTCCCCAACATATTTCCCCACTGCCTCCCTGGGGAGCTGGGCCGAAGAGCCCACAGGTCTCGCAGCTCCCTGGGCAGCAGGCAGGGTTCCCACCCGGAGTTCTCCAGGCCCGTGTCTGGGGCTGGCCCTGTGCTTGGTGTGCGGGATCCTGAGGAGGCCGCGGAGGCTGCGCCACAGTCACTGCTGGCCGGGACAGGTGGGGCCCAGCCTGCGCTGAGCCTGCTTGTTTGCAGACACGGAGAACTGGGCTTGTGTGCGTGAACAGACAGGTGGCAATACCCAGACACGGGGCCAGCAGCTGCCTGTCTCCCGCCGCCGCCTCCTGGGAACCACCTGGCAACTTTGCTTGTCTGTCTTGGGGTGGCTTCGGGCCCAGTAGAAAGTGTGGTTGGAAACCAGAGTGCTGAACTGCATCGGGGCCCATCTCCCTGGGCTTCTTGATCGACAAAAAGGTGTCCCTGGTCCTGTGGTAGAGCCAGAGACAGGAGTCTGGGAGGGGACAAAGGTGGATGGGTGACAGTCGATGTAGTTTTAGAATTGCATGTGTGCTGGACGATGCCAGGGACTTCGAGGGGGTGCTGATGCTCGTAATGGTTGCAGCTTTGGTGGGTACTGAGCTGTATGCTTTACGCATGGACCCTTGTTGAATCCTCAATGGAAGGCCGCTGTGGCATAGGAACCAGCAGCTCTGCTTTCCAGAGGGGAGCAGGTGCAGAGAGGTTAAATGACTTGTTCAAGTCACGAGCTAAGTAAGTGGAGGTGGTTTCAAAGCCCAAGAACAGCCCAGCCCTGCCTCACAGCAGGCGTGGAGCCCAGTGTCCACCCTGTGGGCCAGGACGATCGGAGCTAACTCCGATTATCTCATCTAATCCTGTGGTGACTCGGGAGGTAAGGTGTACGATCCCCATCGTACAGCAGACAAGTCATAAGCCGAGACCTCAGTTGTGTGGACGCGCGAGCGCCAGATCAGGTGGACTTGTGCAGAGCTGAGCGCTCCCTGCACCCTGGCTGTGCACTCCCCAGCCCTCGGTGCGGGTGCTGCTGCCACGGCGCGCCCGTGGCTGCTGTGCCCTTTCTGCCCTTCCGTCTCCCACGGCCAGTGCCGCTGGCCCTGGCTTTCCTGGCGGGGATGGACACAGCCAGGGCTCAGCTTCCTGCCCTGACCGGCTCTTGTTTGGCCCTCAGGGAGCTGCAGGAGAGGGAGAAGGCCCTACGCCTCCAGAAGGAGAAGCTGCAGAGGGAACTGGAGGAGAAGAAGAGAAAGGTACAGGGGAGCCGCTGTGGGGCGCGCACGCGGCCTGTGCGGAGCTTGGGCTGGGGAGCCCTCTAGTGGTTCCTGGGGCAGGAGCTCCCTTGCTTGCCCAGCTGCGCGGGGCTGGCCTGGGGGCAGGGGAGAGCAGTTCACATGGTCTCTAACACCCGGCTGCCCTCTGGTCCCAGGAAGAGCAGCTGCGCCTACAGGAGGAGCAAGAGAAGAAAGCCAAGGAGGCCGGGGCGGCCAGCAAATGCCTGAACGTGACCATCGACGCGCAGGTGAGGCGGGGCCGGAGCAGAGAGGGGGCGGGGCCTCCGGCTCTGATGATTCCCTTCCCGGTAGTGGGCGGGGCAGACCATATCTTAGGGCCATGAGTAAGAGGAAGGATACCGGTGGCCCAATAGTGTTTACTGTTTTTGATATGTGTATTCTTTCTTATTCTTAAAATAGAATTTGTTCAAAAAAAAAACAAAACTAAATTTTATAAAAGTATGAAGTAAAAGGAAGGCACCCTCGAATGAGAGCTGGTGCGTCTCCCTCTGAATTTTACACGCACAGACAAGTCCTACGTGGACACAGACTGTACGTACTGCCCTACACTGTTCAGGTTGCTTGAACAAAGTACCACAGACGAGGTGGCTGAAAAAGAACATTCATTTGAGACCAGGGACTCCGAGCTCAAGGTGCTTCAGATTCATGTCTAGTGGAAGCCTTCTTCCCGGTTCACGGACAGCTGTTTCCTCGCTGTGACCTCACATGGGGGACGGGAGACTGAGCTCTCTGGAGTCTTTTTTTTAAGGGGGCTAATCCCATTCGTGAGGGTTCTGCTCTCATGACCTACACATCTTCCAAAGGCCCCGCCTCCTAATAGCATGATATTGATGGATAGGATTTAACATAGGAATTCTTGGGGGGGACAAACATTTACTTCATAATACGGACCATTTGACAGCTTGATTCTTTCTTCCCGTTTTTTTCCTTTTTAGTATATTGTAGATACCTGTCTACTTCAGCACTTGTAAATGTCTTGTTTTTGACTGTGTAACAGCTAGTTGTATCAGAATATCATTAACCTGTGAGCTTATTGCAAGCTTTTTGGTGACTTTCAGTTTACTGCTTTACAAGGTGTGGCCGGATAGCTTGGTGGTTAGAGCATTGTCCGGAATTGCAGAGCTTGCTGGTTCGATACCTGGTCAGGGCACATACAGGAATAGATTAATATTTCTGTCTCTCTTTCTCTCTGTCTCTCCTTCTCCCTTCCTCTCTTGCTAAAATAAATAAATAAAAATTTTACAAACAAAATGTACTATGAGGAGGGATTTTCAGTGCAGCCTAGGTAAATATTTTGGAAAGTTGGAAGTTAGCAGTTAGCTGAGCATTCATCTTATAGATGTTTAATTTTTTTTTTTTTTTTTTTTTTTTTTACAGAGACAGAGAGTCAGAGAAAGGGACAGATAGGGACAGACAGACAGGAATGGAGAGAGATGAGAAGCATCAATCATCAGTTTTTTGTTGAGACACCTTAGTTGTTCATTGCTTGCTTTCTCATATGTGCCTTGACCATGGGGCTACAGCAGATCGAGTGACCCCTTGCTAGAGCCAGCGACCTTGGGCTCAAGCTGGTGAGCCTTGCTCAAACCAGATGAGCCTACGCTTAAGCTGGCGACCTCAGGGTCTCGAACCTGGGTCCTCTGCATCCCAGGCCGATGCTCTATCCACTGCGCCACTGCCTGGTCAGGCTCATCCTAGGGATGTTTAAGTTTCAAATCATGGGGTTTCTAGTGGAATCCCCGGGAGCTGTTCACAGCAGACATGCTGACCTGGAAGTACATTTCTTTAACAGGAAAGAGGAAGATACATAGTTGTGTGTGTCGTGTGACGTTGTGACCCTGAGACTTGGTTTTTCCCGTGCGGGGAGGCAGCCCGAGCCCCATGGTGGTGGGAGACGCAGGAGAGGGGCGGGGGCACTGACAACCTTCTTGACCTTTTCCAGTCTCCAGCTTGTACCTCATATCAAATGACTCCACAAGGGCACAGGGGTCCCCCCAAGATCAACCCGGATAACTATGGGATGGATCTGAATAGCGATGACTCCACGGATGATGAGGCCCACCCCCGGAAGCCCATCCCCGCCTGGGCCAGAGGTAAGCAGGGCCCGAGCTCCCTGGGGACCTGGTCTCACTTGCGGCTTCTGGGACCCTGGAGGGAGCGCCTTGGCGCTGTGAGTGCGGGAAGCTGTTGTGCTCATGGGCTAGCCGCTAGACACTGGATGTGTTGGCTCAACCATCCTGCATTGGGCCTGGGGACGCCCGCAGGGAAGGCTGGTCGTTCCGTGGCCAGTAGGCTCATCTTTGGATCAGGTGTCCGATTACTTTGTTCCAACCAGTGTATATAAATTGTGGCTGGCTCTTGGCACCATGGTGCTGGGTGTTCCAGCTCGGGCTCTGACCCCTCCTTGGAGACCTGCCCAGCAGGCCAGATGAGACTTGGACCCCAATAAGTGGCCTGGGGTGGGACTAGAGCCCTGGTTGGCAAACTGCGGCTCATGAGCCACATGCGGCTCTTTGGCCCCTTGAGTGTGGCTCTTCTACAAAATACCACGTGTGGGTGCTACTTTGATAAGGAATGTACCTACCTATATAGTTTTAAGTTTAAAAAATTTGGCCCTCAAAAGAAATTTTAGTCGTTGTACTGTTGATATTTGGCTCTGTTGACTAGTGAGTTTGCCGACCCCTGGACTAGAGTAAGAGTGGTAATGGGTCTAGCGGTGCCTGGAGAGCTCAGACTGGGAGTTCCAGCCAGCTGAGGTGAGGGAGGCCCTGTGGTGGGGGCAGGGCATGTGAGCAGGATGTGACCCTGGAGTTTATAGGCCTCAACTCCAGGCCCCAGCGTTTCCCAGGAGTGCGGTGAGCGTGGCTGCGGCCTAAGGTGTGGGTGTGGAGGAGCCTGCTGGCAGTGGAGCGGAGGCCAGCACACACAGTGGGTGCTTTACAGAGTTCGGCCTAAGGTGTGGGTGTGGAGGAGCCTGCTGGCAGTGGAGCGGGGGCCAGTGCACACAGTGGGTGCTTTACAGAGTTTGGCCTAAGGTGTGGGTGTGGAGGAGCCTGCTGGCAGTGGAGCGGGGGCCAGTGCACACAGTGGGTGCTTTACAGAGTTTGGCCTAAGGTGTGGGTGTGGAGGAGCCTGCTGGCAGTGGAGCGGGGGCCAGTGCACACAGTGGGTGCTTTACAGAGTTCGGTCTAAGGTGTGGGTGTGGAGGAGCCTGCTGGCAGTGGAGCGGGGGCCAGTGCACACAGTGGGTGCTTTACAGAGTTCGGCCTAAGGTGTGGGTGTGGAGAAGCCTGCTGGCAGTGGAGCGGGGGCCAGTGCACACAGTGGGTGCTTTACAGAGTTCGCAGGGTGGAGGGCAGGCGGGCTGCAGTCTCATTGCTCGGGGGATAATGCTCTGTATAAGGCAACTTGCTCTTGTGAGTGTCACCTCATTGGAATCTCACAGTAACCAGAATCTGATTTAGTCTCCCTAATTACCAGCATCAAGCCACTTGGCAGGTGTCAACAAGCAGGTGTCAGTGTGGCCAGGGAGCCAGATGACTGGCAAAGCCATCTAGTTGTAGTTGACCCTTCCTTCCTTCCTCTCCTTCCTCTCCTTCCTCTCCTTCCTCTCCTTCCTCTCCTTCCCCTCCTTCCCCTCCTTCCCTTCCTTCCCCTCCTCCCTCCCCTCCCTCCCCTCCCTTCCCTCCCTCCCCTCCCTCCCCTCCCTTCCCTCCCTCCCCTCCCTTCCCTCCCTTCCCTCCCTCCCGAACTACTGCCCTCCCTCCCTTCCTTCCTACCGAACTATCCTGAGCTCCTGGGGCCAATGCTTGAACCAGTTGAGCCACTGGCTGCGGGAGTGGAAGAGAGAGAAGGGGGAATGTGAAGGGGAGAGAAGCAGATGGTTGCTTCTCCTGTGTGCCCTGACTGGGAATTGAACCCAGGATGTTCATACACTGGGCTGATGCTCTATCCATTGAGCCACCAGCCAGGGCCAGCCAGCTTTTTAAACTTCTCATCTGTGAAATGGGCATGTTAACAGGACCCAGTTGAGAAGAGTTATTGAGGGTGAAGTGAGTTTAGTACATGGAAGGCCCAATGTGGAGCAAGCTGGGTGCATGTTGCACCTGACCCTCCCTGTTGGCCGGGGTGTGTCACCCACAGCCTTCGCCCAGAGGCCCCCTGAGCCTGCACCCTCCACCTCGGGGCCTGGGCGGCTGTCTGATGAGATCCATAGCCAACCATGAAAGTCGAGGATGGCATCATAGGCTGAAATTCTGGAGCCAGACTTGGCTCCAGACCCCGGCTCTGCCAGTTATTAGCTGTGTGCCTTTGGCAAATCTCGCCATTAAAAATGGGGAGCATAAAGGACCCGGCTTCCAGGAGGGTGTAGGGGTAGCGTGGTCACGCAGCGAGGGTTCAGTCAGGTGCCAGGCCCCGGTGAGCTCCCGAGGACCTGTGCTCAGACTGGGCTGCCAGGCGACGGCAGTTGGGGTGTGCAGGGGAGCATTATCAGGGTTCGGTGGGGGGCCGGAGGAGTGGGGTGCAGAGGAGCTGGCATGGCAGGAGGTGAGGGCATGCTGGCGTGGCCAGGGCTCCAGGCTTGGGGAGCCCCAAGGCGGTGACCCGGCTGGTGTTCCCCTGCAGGCACCCAGCTCAGCCAGGCCATCATCCACCAGTACTACCACCCCCCGAACCTGCTCGAGCTCTTCGGAACCATTCTTCAGCTGGACTTGGAGGACATCTTCAAGAAGAGCAAGCCTCGCTACCACAAGCGCACCAGCTCTGCTGTCTGGAACTCGCCACCCCTGCAGGGCCGCAGGGTCCCCAGCAGCCTGACCTACAGCCTGAAGAAGTACTGAGGATCTCGGCCCGTCTGTCTGTCTGTCTGTCCCTCTCTCTGTTGGTCTGGGGCCCTCCTGCCTGGTGTTCTGTCTCTGAGTCTGGTCACGTGTGTATAAGCAGAAACGTTCTGTGTGCTGCTGGCGGAAGTGGCCCCAGCCCTGTGCTCGGTGGGCATGTGGGGAACGCCAGGCCAGCCCCACCGGGCTCGTAGGAAGTAGTACCCTGTAAATAGATTGTTATAATTTTAGCCTCTAGTGTTTGAAAGCTAGATTAATAAAGTCTGTTCTGTCAAGCCTGTTGTGGGTTTGTGAAGACCAGGGGCCTCACAGACTCTGGACCCTGGTCCTGCAGCCACGTGTCGCCAGCCACAGATGGCCTGGAGGAGCGAGGCGCTGCTCCTTGTCCTGGGGTGGGCCTCGAGGTCAGCTGGGCCCCACCTGCAGAGAGGATGACGTTGTGGGTGATTCTGATGCCATCCCTGGCAACCTGGGGACACTGCTGCTCTCCTGAGGGGGCGGGTGAAGAGACTTTCTGTTCTTCCGGGTAGCTCCCTGTCTGTAAAGGGCTTATTCACAGGAGAGACCTGGGCTCGAGGTCAGGAGAACTGGGCTCTCGACACAGTTCTGCCCCTTCAGGAGGTCGTCTAGCCCCTTGCTGCAAGGATCGGCGGGTTGAGCTGCTTAAGCAGGATTAGAAAAGGGACAAAACGGGGCAGCTGCTAGTAGAATACTCAGTGCTAATCGATGCTGGCCCTGGGCCTGCCCCATGGCTATCAGCTGAGTTCTAAACACCATGATGGCTGCTCCTTGTCCTCTGCTGCGCCAGCCCCTGGATCGGGGCAGTGGCCAAATCAAGCCACGGCCACTTTCTGTAAGTTTGATCGGAACCTAGCCAGCAGAAACAAATGCCCATCGTCTCTGGCTGCTCTGCTGAGGGCAGAGCTAAGTAGTTGCAACAGAGCTCTCATGGCCTGTAAAGCTGAAAATATTTACTATGACCCTTTACAAAAAAAGTTTGCTGACTCCTGCTTTAGAACTAAATGCAGGCTGAATTCCAGAGCGCTTTAGAAAACAATGAGGAAATAGTGAACATACACAGCAGGCTGAAAGCTAGAGGATTCTGCCCGCCAACAGAAACCTTGTCCACTCCATTCAGATATGGTGCACAGTTCTGTGTTCACTGACTAGCCCTTTGTGTAGGGTCGACTGGCAAGTGTCTGCTGAAAGGCAATGTCAAAACATGACTTCTTGTAAGGATGTTTATATAGGGTTGGAGAAAAACTTGTCATGCAGCAAAAAGGTAGTTCCAGGTGCTCTGCGTCTTCATCAACACTTGGTATTGTTAGTATTTCTTATTTTGGCCATTTAGATAGCTATATCAAGAAATCTCATTTTTTCTTTTTGTTTTTTTGCCTTTTTTAAAAAAGTTTTATTCTTTTCCTAGTTTTTTTGGTTCATTTCTAAAGTGGGTAGTTTTCTTACTGTCAAGTTTAGTATCTTTATGTATAACATTACAAATCTGTTACCAGTTACATGCTTTGCAATGTTTTCTCCTACTAACTTGCAGCTAGCTCGTCTCTTCATTCACTTAACTGTTTTTCATTGAGCAGCAATTTTTATTTGGCTGAAGCCTATTTTATCCAATATTTTCTTGTATGGATTGTGCCATGTTGAAGACTTTTGTTTTCCAGTGAGAGGAGGGGAGGTGGAGACAGACTCCTACATGTGCACTGACCCAGATCCACCTGGAAAGACCACTAGGGGGCAATGCTCTGCCCATCTGGGGCGTTGCTCTGTTGCCTAGCAACTTATCTATACTTAGTGCCTGAAAAGGAGGCCATGGAGCCATCCTCAGTGCCCAGAGCCAACTCACTCCAATTGAGCCATGGCTGCAGCAGAGAGTTAGGGAGAGAAAGAGAGAGAAGCGAGGGGGAGGGGTGGGGAAACAAATGGGTGCTCCTGTGTGTCCTGACTGGGAATCGAACCTGGGACATCCACATGCCCGGCTGATACTCTACCACTGTGCCAACTGGCCAGGGCCTTGAAGAAGTCTGTCTAGCCTCATTTCTGGAAGATTTTCTTCTAAGTGTCTTATAGTTTAACATATTCCATTTAGATTTATGATCTATTCTGAGTTAACTTTTATAAGTGTGAGGTTTGTTTTCTGTTTGTATTTCGGGCATGTGGATGATTGGTTTTGCTAGGACCATTTGTTGCAAAGACTATCCTTTTTCTACTGAATTTCTTTTGTATCTGTCAAAAATCAATTTGCCATTTCTGGACTTTGTATTTCTTATATTGATCTATGAGTTATCCTTTTATCAATACTACATGATCAAGATTCCTTGTAGCTTTTAGTATAAATCTTACAAGTCTGGTAGTGTGATTCCTACAAATATAGGCAAAATTTTGCCTTTCTGTATAAATTTTCAAATCAACTTATCTGTTCAAAAGCTCTGCTGGGATTTTCTCTGGTTTTGCATAAAATCTACAGATAATTTTGGGGAGAATTCACATATTTAAACCAGTGTTTTTCAACCGCTAGTTTGCAGACTGGCACCAGTCCACAAGAGTTAACCACCGTGATGTATGAAGATTCTAGAGCAGGGGTAGTCAACCTTTTTTTTTCACAGGGACAGAGAGAGTCAGAGGGATAGACAGGGACAGACAGACAGGAACGGAGAGAGATGAGAAGCATCAATCATCAGTTTTTCCTTGTGACACTTTTTAGTTGTTCATTGATTGCTTTCTCATATGTGCCTTGACCGCGGGCCTTCAGCAGACCGAGTAACCCCTTGCTTGAGCCAGTGACCTTGGGTCCAAGCTGGTGAGCTTTTTGCTCAAGCCAGATGAGCCCGCACTCAAGCTGGCGACCTCGGGGTCTCGAATCTGGGTCCTTGGCATCCCAGTCCAATGCTCTATCCACTGTGCCACTGCCTGGTCAGGCCATAATCAACCTTTTTATATCTACCGCCCACTTTTGTATCTCTGTTAGTAGTAAAATTTTCTAACCGCCCACTGGTTCCACAGTAATGGTGATTTATAAAGTAGGGAATTAACTTTATAAAATTTATAAAGCAGAGTTACGGCAAGTTAAAGCCGTAACTAATATAATAATTACTTACCAAGTACTTTATGTTGGATTTTTGCTAAGTTTGGCAGAATAAATCTTTATAAAACA
The DNA here is from genome assembly GCF_036850765.1 of Saccopteryx bilineata. NCBI lineage: Eukaryota > Metazoa > Chordata > Mammalia > Chiroptera > Emballonuridae > Saccopteryx > Saccopteryx bilineata. The sequence goes on from NC_089490.1 coordinate 395,765,880, forward strand.
ACTTAATATAGTTAAATCTATTTTTTATTTATACTTTGGTTGCTCCGCTACCACTCACCATGAAAGCTGGAATGCCCACTAGTGGGTGGTAGGAATCAGGTTGACTACCACTGTTCTAGATTCTATAATCATTGGGTGTATAATCTTCATACAACATCGGGGTGATTAACTCTCACTGACCAGCATGAAATTTCTAGTGGACCACAGTGGTCCACAAACTAGCAGCTAAAAACCACCGTTTTAAGCCATGAGCATGACATGTGTCTCCATCTATTTCCATTTTTGGTTTCTTTCATTAATACTATATAACTTCAGCATATAGATCCTGAACCAGTTTTGTTGGATTTAGAGCTAAGTATTTATTTTCTTGGGGCCATTGTAAATGGTGGTGTTTTTCTAATTTTGCTTTCTACTTGTTCGTTGCTGCTATATGGAAATAGACTTGATTTTTGTGTGTTGAACCTGTATCTTGTGATGCAATGAAAGAAGTACTTAGAGGGAAATTTATAACACTAGATGTTAACGTTAGAAAAAAAAATCTCAAATGAGTGACCCCAGCTATTATTTAAGGAAAGGAAGAGCAAACAAAAGTATAAGCAGAAGGAGGGAGTGTTGGTCTCGTACAAGCTGTGCCTTCGTAGGGAGAAGGAGACGTTTGCACGGCTTTACCGGCTACATGATGTCTTTCATAATTTTGGAATTTTTCTCATGAATTATTTCTTTAGATATTTATTCCATTAGTTTCACTTATTTTCTTTGTGCTTTCTAATTATTCATACGACCTTTGAAACTGATCATGGGGAAGGTGTGGCACAATCAGGTCCACCGTGGGACTGGCACACAGGAGGAAACATCCAGGGAGATTTTCTCAGACTGAACACGCTGTAAGGTCTGCACCGCCAGGTGGCACCATTTCCGGTAGAATCTGGGATCGCTCTGAATGCTTGCAGTCTACCCTTTGTCGCCAGGGGGCACCTTAAGCTTTGTTTTAGATGCAGTGGCCAAAGTGACCCAAAACCACAGGTTCAAGTTGGCCCTAGGCACTGAGGATGGCTTTTCATGGCCTTGCCTCAGGCGCTGGAATGGCTCCAGATCAGCAGGCCCAGATGAGCAGAGCATGAACTCCAGACTGGGATTGCCCAGCAACAGAGCAACAGCCCCAGATGAGCAGAGCTTCAGTTCCAGATGAGGGTTGCCGTGTGGATCTTGGTCCCGGCGCATGCAGGAGCCTGTTTCTGCCTCCCTGCTTCTCACTTGATAGGGAGGGGGGGGGGTTCACTCGAATTTGTACTATTCAGAACAACTGATTAGCTCTGCTCTTGTTGACAAAAGGGGGCTCTTCCCAGTCATGCCAGGTGCGTTTAATGGCTGTCTCTTCCAACTTCACACCCACGGAACAGCAGAGGAGATTTAAGGAACATAGGCAGATGAAGCGAAACAGAAAGGACTTAGAGCCCACGGTAAAGCATGCCCACAGAGGGCACAGGTAACAGAGGGGTGGATAGAGGGAGCATTGGTGCTGGGGAAGGACAAGCGAGGAAAATATGGAGCATGGAGCTGAAGAGTAGTGAGGACGAACGGTCCCCAAATTCTACATTGTGTCACAAAGGGTCCCTGGACTGGATTCCTAGTGTTATGAAGGCACAGCGCACAGTGAGAAATGTTCTGGGATATTCAGGAGCAAAGGGAGCATTTTCTGCATTTTTCTGCCTTCTCCCTCCCACGCTATGTCACAGAAAGGAGAATTGCCACCACAGTGCCATCGCTTCATGGCTAGAGCTGGTGAAGGACAGGAAGGAGACACTCTCCGCTGCCCCATGGCCTTTCCCCGCCGTGGGCTTCCCTTTGCAGCTCACAGCCCGCAGGAGGAGGTCAGAGCCCCGTTAGGGGTCCGGGGGCTGCGGGCAGGATTCTGTGGGAGCAGGAAGGAGCGGTGCAGCCTCTCACACGTTTCCTTCATCAACTTCAGGGCATGAACCTCGCAGGTTCAACCACGCACCAGGTAAAGGTAGAAATAAGAAAATGATGTTGAGAAATTCATAACACATTGCTGTCATGGTACCGGTAGGGATGCTTATGACTTTGAATAAAGACCTGACACGTTTTAATTAATTAATTTCCTAAGAAGTGAGAAGGCAGTCAGATGAACTCCCGCATGCGTCTGACCAGGATCCACTCGGCATGCCCACCAGAGGTTGATGCTCTGCCAATCTGGGGTGTTGCTCTGCTGCAACCAGAGCCATTCTACTTTCTGAGGTGGAGGCCATGGAGTCATCCTTAGTGCCCAGACCAACTTTGCTCCAATGGAGCCTTGGCTGCGGGAGGGGAGAGAGACAGAGAGAAAGGGAAGAGTGGAGAAGCAGATGGGCACTTCTGTATGCCCTGGCTAGGAACTGAGCCAGTGATTTCCACATGCTGGGGTGACACTCTACCTCTGGGCCAACCTGACACATTTTTGATACATCTTTGCCATGAACCAGCGCAGCTAGTAATTCCAGGTTCTGAGTGGGAATGGTGTGGAATTAAGAAAATAGGCTTAAAGAAATAAAGGATGGGGTGAGGAGGGCTCTGAAATTGCTGCTGGCAAGAAGAGATCATGCTCCACGCCCGTTTCTTGCTTTATTTATAGGGCAAAGTGAGGCCATTAGCAAATCAGAGATCTCTGATCACATTTCCAAGGCAACCCAAGAATTTTACCAAGTGCAGAAAACCCCCACCATACATAACATCTTAACTTTACACAAAACAAAGGATAGGAGAAACTTGCCTCCAGTCTTTCCTGGGGACATGGTGGATAGGATGAGTATAGCACCGCAGCTTAACAGCCCTTTGCAACCTAATCAGACAAGTGAGGTGGGGGGACGGGCAGGCTGTCGGCTTACAGCCATTGCCTCTCACCTCTGTCCCCCAAGAATCTAAACTGCAAAAACCCCGTTGGCTTTTCGGTCCCCGACATATCTTAAATACATGACGTAAAATGTTATTGATAAAGCATCTCTTAGTGAACAGAAAGAGGCCCTGCTTTAATTTTATATACTTGTACATAATATCATTTCTGGACAAAATGTGGTAATTTTCTTTATGTTTTTCATCTTCATAAATTCTGAAAAGATTTGTTGCAGGTATGTGCAGATGCAAAAATGATGAGTTTGTGGTAGTGAGTCTTTGAATTGTTTGGGCTATTGACTAAATACTGTGTCACTTAAAATTATTTTCAATTATTCATCAGCCATAGCTAAATGGGGGTCTCCTTTGATTTATAAAAGCAAGGGATTAAAAATCACTTTCTATAGAAAACATTTCGTCCACAAAATGCTTCAATACCTTATTTTGAAGCCCAATAATTCACATGTGAGAGTCAGTGCTGAGTATAAGGTTTGGATAGGGGACGATCAGTCCATGTCCTGGGAATGTTGGCGTGGGACTGACTGGGAAAATGGAGGCAGAGACGGCGGTGGGCACGGCCACATGTGTGTAAATGGTAAAGTAGACTAGATGCTACAATCTAGAAGTGATACCTTAAAAGTTTTCATCCCCCTTGTGTGTGTTTACCTGTTTGAAGACCAAAGAGGTAGGATTCCTAAGATTTTACCCGGAGTCACGAGGGGCGCTGCGGGCCCAGCACATCTCCCTGAGGGAGGAGTCCAGAGACCCCGTGTGTCTGCGGTAGGTAATGCCTATTCCCCACCGCCACCCGCCTCTACCCTTAGTTTCAATATCTGGTATTCAGGATTTTAAAATTGCAGTAACAGTGACTTAGATGTGATTATAAAACAGTAAACTGAGTGATCACAAAGTATTTTTACTGATGGAAATCCCAATGGAACCAGAGCCAAATTCAGAAGCACACGGAGTTCGCACCCAGGATAGCAAACATTCCTTGTTGGCAGAGTCAGTCAGCTTAATCCGATATTGATTTTGGGGATTAGATAATTTATTCTGTTTGATATAGTATTTCCATTTGTTTCTCTCTCTTTTAATTTTTATTAATAAGTGAGAGGCAGGGAGCAGAGAGACAGACTCTCTCCTGTACCCAGACTGGGGTCCACCCGGGAAGCCCACTAGGGGATGATGCTCTGTCCATTTGGGCCCCTGCTCTGTTGCTCGGATCTGAGCTATTTCAGTGCCTGAGGTGAGGCCATAGAGCCATCCTTAGCATCCAGGACCAACTTGCTCCATTCAAGCCTTGGCTTCAGGAGTGGGGGGGGGGAGAGAGAGAGAGAGAGAGAGAGAGAGAGAGAGAAGGTGGAGGTGGAGGTGGAGAGGTGGAGAGTAGATGGTCACTTCTCCTGTGTGGCCTGACCAGGAATCGAACCCGGGGCTTCCATATGCCGGGCTGATGCTCTACCACTGAGCAAACTGGCCAAGGCCATTTTTCTCTCTTTTTATTTTTATTTTTATTTATTTACAGGGACAGAGAGAGAGAGTCAGAGAGAGGGATAGATAGGGACAGACAGACAGGAATGGAGAGAGATGAGAAGGATCAATCATCAGTTCATTTTTCTCTTTTTTTAAAATAACATTTACCACCAGACACTATGTTGAGCATTTTCCTAGATTAATCCATTTATCTTCACACAAATCCTTTGAGGTTGGCATTGTGATACACTCTTACTGTACAGATGAGGAAACCGAGAGTGAGAGGTCAGCACTGTGCTGAAGACCCCACAGGTAGAAGGTTTTAGAGCTGACCTGGGACCCATTAGTCTGAGTCCAAAATCAGGTTCCTCCACACTAATCAGGAAATAAAAGGGCAGACAGATGAGGATGTATGTGTTTTGGAGGAAAAGAATGATCAGAGACTCAGAGCTTAAACAACCAAACTGAGTATATTGCCCTTTGGTCCTATCTCTCAGCAGTGTGTTTTCCAAAAACACACAGAACAGCAACTGAATAACACATTTTCAGTAGTTATTTTGGAAAGGTATGTATGTGGAGGAAGGTACAGGATGATAAATGGTGATGGATGAAAACTTGACTTGGGGCAGTAAAAAAACACACAATATCGTGTACAGATGATGTGTTGTAGAATTGTGACCCTGAAACCTCTGTAATTTGTTAACCAACATTAAGGCAACAAATTCAATAAAAAGTAGTTATTTTTCATTGCACTTTTAAAACACGTAGGCATGTGCATTGTGCAGCAATTCTTCAAACTGGATTTACTCTCTCTTCCATTTCTTTTACTTCTTTGGTCTTTACTCCAATGTCTGTTCTTAGTGGGAGGAGTATCAGTGTTTGGGTCTTCCCACGTCTCTTAATGTCTGGCTCAGTAGAAGTCAGATGGAACACATATTTGCTTCCACCTTAACTCCTTTGCAACATCACATGCCATGCAGTCTTCAGAAAATTCCACTGCACACTTTGTGAGAGCATGAGAGTGACCTAAAGTAAACCTTCACATTATTATTAAAATAGTTTTTTCTAGACCCCCTGAATCTTAGGGTCCCATCAGTAGTCTCTGGAACAACTGTAGCAGGTTAATTGTGTGTGTGTAGTGAAATTTCTCCTCTGTGTACCTATTAGATAAAGACCATAAGGAGACTTGCCTTTAAAACTTACACATATACAGTGGATTCCAGAAGCAAGTGTTACCTCAAATACAGGACACTATAATCAACATTATTACTTCAACAAATGTATGTGTACAATCTAATGAACTTTCTTTGTAGAAATTCTAAGAAAAGAAAGTATAGAAGAAAATTAGTTAGAACCAAGAAAATCAATTTTCAAAGCCAACAGCAAACATCACTGTAAAATAGTGAGTGCTAAAGGTAATTATATTAAAACAAGAGGAAGGTGCCTGATATACCCATTATTAGTCAGAATGGATCTGTGAGTTGTGTCACACTAAAATAAGAAAATAAAAGAATCGTAACTATTTCCAAAGATAAGATGAAAAAACTTCCATTTGCAGACAGTATGATTCTTTTTTTTTTTTTTTTTTGCATTTTTTTTGGCATTTTTCTGAAGCTGGAAACAGGGAGAGACAGTCAGACAGACTCCCGCATGCGCCCGACCGACCGGGATCCACCCGGCACGCCCACCATGGGGCGAGGCTCTGCCCACCAGGGGGTGATGCTCTGCCGATCCTGGGCGTCGCCATGTTGCGACCAGAGCCACTCTAGCGCCTGAGGCAGAGGCCACAGAGCCATCCCCAGCGCCCGGGCCATCTTTGCTCCAATGGAGCCTTGGCTGCGGGAGGGGAAGAGAGAGACAGAGAGGAAGGCGCGGCGGAGGGGTGGAGAAGCAAATGGGCGCTTCTCCTGTGTGCCCTGGCCGGGAATCGAACCCGGGTCCTCCGCACGCTAGGCCGACGCTCTACCGCTGAGCCAACCGGCCAGGGCCGACAGTATGATTCTTTAATCAGGAGACATGAGACATGCTTCCAGAGCTCCACCGAGAGGATTACAATAATAAGATGAGATGCATGTAAGTGTCTGGATACATGCTAAATATATAAAAACACAACAGCTTGATTATACTACCTGCAATATTGAGAATTCAGAGTGGAAAAAGGTATCTCATTTAAAAATGTGTCAAATTATAGAATGTTAAAGAAAAAAATCTAACGAGTGAGGTAGTATATTATGGTGTCTTTGGAAGACTAATTACAAAAATGTCAATATTTCCAAAATTTATATACAAATTCAATGTATTATCAGCCTGAATCCCAGTGGAGTTTTATAAGAAACTGGATAAAATTATTTTAAAATTCATACGGAACAATCTATGTCTGAAAATGGCCAAGAACAGTAGGAAAAACACTAAGTTGTTGATGGCCATATCAGATACTGAAACTTACTAAAAAAAAAGTCATTCTCCTTGATCCAGATTAGACTTGGATAGTTAAATTAGAAACAGACAGCTACGCTGTAGATTATAATAGGGAACTCCAAAATGGATCCATATATATATATATAGGAGACTTAATATATAGCATCAATGACGTTACAACTCAGTCGTTAAAGGACTGTTTATGGTTTGGTCAGACATCGCTAATAACCATCAGGAAAATAAAAAAAGACTTCTGTCTCTTACAATATACAAAATTTAAATTGGCCTCAAGATTACTATGGAAGAAATCAGGACTTTCAGTGTAATAGTTGGGGTGGAAGCCAGATTGCATGGGGACGAGAGGTGAAAGGAAGGGGACTCGTGGGACCAGTGACTGGGATGCTGTGAAGTAAACACTCCAGGGGCTTGGGAAGCGGCCTGGCTGAGACCCTGCGGACCCATGTGGCACAGCCTGGTTTCATCCACAGAGGCCTGGATTTCTTTCTCAGCCTCATGGAGGCCATTTTCCTGACCAATAAAAAGCTTAATAACAGGTAAAAGATAATAGCCTACAACATGACAAAGGTGACATAATTAGCATAATATATACCTTAAATAATTAGCGATTAATAAAGACCATTATCTACAGGAACAAAAGACTTTAACTGACCCCTTCACTACAAAAGCCTTTTCAAAAAGCAAGGTCTTTCAGGTGAGCAGGGAATCAAGTTAAGAACAGTAAATAATCTTGAGGATCCTGAAGTGAGAATTAGCTGGTCAGTTTCCTGGGCCATCTCACAAGCCCTGAGGCCTTTTGGCCTCTTTTTCCAGGTTGTTCCTCTAGAATACACAGGCTTCCTTCAGCCTGTCCTGGGAGCCACAGTGTTATACCTTTGTGCCCTAGGGTCAACGCATAGAAAATCTGCTTATTTTCATCATTGTAAATGCCAGCTGAGTATACACAGGACTCAGACTTCCCTGTGGGGGAGTTCATTAGTGGCATTGTGACTTGCTGTCCTCAGTTTCTTGCTCACAGGAGGGGCTGATGTACAAGGAGGAACATGTGCCTCAAGCAGGGACCAGCGCACCTACTGACTGTGGGTGGGTCAGGAGGAGCTGTGAGGACGGGGCCTCACTGCTAGAGGCAGTTCTTCCTTGGGATTCTTTATGGAACTTCCTCCCCCGTAGAACACATGCACTGTAACAGAGCCTCCCTGGGCCTGCTGACCTCGATCCCGCTGCAAAGGGCTTAGGTCCTGAGCTCAGTGTCTTCTACTACTGGGGAAGGAAGTCACTGGGCACCCCCTGGAAATGTCATGGACCCAGGCAGTGTTATGTCTGCAGAGCCCCAAGCTCCTCTGAATGCAGCCTGCAAGATCACTGTGACTTTGAGAGGGCCTTAAGCCACTTTTGGGTTTTTTGTTTTTTTTTTTTGTAATTTACTCAATCCCTAATATACCACTGGACTTGGGTCTGAACTTTCTGGAGCTCTGGGATGGGGTGGGATCATGGCTGTAATTTGATGAGTAAGACTTCGCATATCTGCTGGATGATTTGTCTCACAAGCTGAGGTTCTTGGTTTAGACTTTTTTTTTAAATGAAATACCCCAAAGGCACTGTGCACTGGAGCAAAGGAGTAACACGTCAATAATTGATGGTCTGGATAAATTCATGGTAGTGATGTCAATCCATTAAACATATTTCTTTGGACAATGAACCAAAACTGTCATTGTGATCTATCACTCCAAACCATTTTACACTTGATCTTAGGCCTAGGACCGAGAAGTGATCAAAATAATTTCTAAGGACTAATCAGCCATGGCTGTGTTCGGTCCTTTCTTATGATATTCAAAGCAAGGACACAGAAACAGGTCTCCACAGAAACAATGTGTGGGCCACCAAATACTGCGTACAGTGTTTTTCTTTTTCTTTCTTTCTTTTTTTTTAGAGCTTAGAGTTGTATGTGCTGAGTCAATGTTATTAGAATCTAACAGATGACCTGTAGCTATCTCTCTTTATCAAATGGAACAAGGATGATTATGACAGAGGAGGTAGAACATAAAAACCATGGTCGGCCCTGGCCGGTTGGCTCAGTGTTAGAGCATCCGCCTGGTGTGTGGAAGACCTGGGTTTGATTCCTGGCCAGGGCACACAGGAGAAGCGACCATCTGCTTCTCCACCCTTCCCCCTTTTCCTTTCTCTTTGTCTCTCTCTTCCCCTGCCGCAGCCAAGGCTTCATTGGAGAAAAGTTGGCCCGGGCGCTGAGGATGGCTCCATGGCTTCTGCCTCAGGCACTAGAATGGCTCCGGTTGCAGTGGAGCGATGCCCCAGATGGGCCGAGCATTGGCCCCTGGTGGGCATGCCAGGTGGATCCTGGCCAGACGCATGCAGGAGTCTGTCTATCTGCCCCCCCTTCTCACTTCAGACAAAAAACCAACCAAACAAAAAAAACCATGGTCACTAGATGATATATATACTGCAAAACTATACTAGTTCATCACGATCCAGAAATGAGGACTGAAATGTGGCCATCCCCCTGCTGGCCAGTTAGAGACTGAGCTAGAGGAGCCCTGGGATTTCAACAACAGCCAAAGGACACGGGTCAGCAGCGCATCCTGCTGAGGACAGGAGTTCAGAGACCCTGTGTCTTGGGATGGAGAACACCTGTCCCCACCCAACACCCTCCCGTACCCTTAGCTCCAATATCCAGTAGTTAGGTTAATAAAGTCCTGAAAACAGTCACATCAATGCAATCATAAAACAGTAAATTAAGTGATTGGAAATCAATGATCTTATTTTCCCTAGAGAAGCCCCGATGGAACCAGAGCCAATTCAGAAGCAGGCGGTGTTAGCTCCCAGGTAAACAGTTCCCTCCCTGGCAGAGTCGGTGAGATTCAGTCTCATATTTGCACTTAAGGATAAGGTGACTTATTCTGTTTGACTTATTACTTATAGATTTCCTATTGTTGCATAATTGTAATAGCTGACATTTACTGCCAGATACTGTGATGAGCATTTCCCCGAATTAATATATTTATCCTAACAGACTCCATGATATCACCCTTGTTTACAGATGATAAAATTCAGGTAGAGAAGGTCAGCACCTTGCTGATGGCAATACAGGTAGAAAGTTTCAGAGCTCAGTTTGAATCCATGTAGACTAGTCCTAAAATTAGAGTCTCCTTTACAAGTCAGCAAGTGAAAACGTTCTAAATTTGAAAGAATCAAACAGCACTTAAGAATTCAAAACAAAGTGTAATACTGCCTGGTTAGGATTCTGATGTGGGGCCAGAGGCAGATTAAGGTTCGTTGAGACCCTGGATGCAGAAGGAAATATTCAGCCCTTAAAAAGAAAAAGAGAGACAAAAATAAAATACATTATATACTATTATATAAAAATATTATATACTAGTAATGTGGCAATAAAAATAAAATAAAAAATATTATAAAGTATTAATGTTAAAATTGCACATATAAAACCAAACTTTGGTGTCATTAGAAAAAAGAGTAAAGTAGTTGGGGTTTTGTGGGGCCCCTCAGAACTTGGGGCCCCGGGTGCGTGACTGGTGCACCCATCGTTAAACCCCCCCTCTTTGTGTGGGGGGATTGAAACTGTAGAATATCTGAGAATACAAAACTTCTCTTTACGTTTTCACTATTTCTTCAGGAACGAGCTGTGAGCCTTGGTGATTTTAGATCCCTTGTTCTATCTGTGAGTAAATTTTATGATTTTGTCCTTCAAGGTGCACACATTTCAAGTAAGTGTGTGATCTTCAGTATATTTCTGTTCCTGCTAGAGTTCTGGTTGCCACGGTGTCATGGTTTCTGTTTGATCACACCTTATGACCACCATTTCTATTTTCCACGGCCTGTGAACTCCTGGATTTAGACTCATACAATGTGCAGGCGGGAAGGGCTGTAGCAGAGTTCTCAGTTCAGGAAGAGCCGGTGTTGTCTGAATCTCTGAGTGATCAATCTTCCCGTGGGCTCTGAGAACTGCAGCCCTCAGCCAGTCAACATATGCTGCTCCTTCTCTAGGCGTCTGGCCAGGACTTGAGACCCAGTGACATCGTTTGGGTGACAGCTGCTACTTTCCTGGGTTTGTTCTAGGCATCTGTCGAAGAATACTTTGATGTGACTTCACACCCTTGATATAGACCCAAGTCCTTTTGAGTCGTTCTCTTTCATCTGCCTTTTTGAACCTCCTTCTTTTCCCTCATGTGGCCTCCAATCTGACCCTCTCACCATCTCCGCATACCTGCTGTCTGATGGAGGGGCAGCTGCTGGGGGCTCTGCCAGCTCTCACAGAGCCGAGGCCACCCCTGTACCTCACCCCACGTTTCCAGGCCAGGGGGCCGCGACCCTCCCTGTGTCCTCTGCAGCCCCGTGTGGAGCTGAAACACTTCAATCATGTCCTCATGGAGAGATCACACAGATGTAAAGGTGTCTCTCAGCACATCCGCCCTGGAATTAAGTCAGGTTTCACACAAATGTCCTCACTAGCTGGATTCTCAGTGTGGGGAATGTCCACTTCTGGAGGCGGGGCATCTGCAGGCAGAACAGCCCACATCCCCACCCACCCCATCCTGCTGGTCCCTCAGCCCTGCGTCCCTGTTTAGTGACAAGTGGAGTCCTCATCCTGGGACTCAGAGAAAGGACACCGGGCTGCTCTGCCCAACTCCTGAGCCTCCTCCTGGCTCCACTAGAGACCTGAGCCCTTCTCTGGGGACACGCAGGGTTTATCTGCGGGGTGTGGACATGGTTCTCTCCTGACTCGCATGGTCTGTGCAGACTGGACCAGGACTATTGAATTCCCCACACGCACGGCTACCTGCCTGGTGCCTCCATTTCCCTTTGCTGGTTGCAGTTTCTTCCACATCTGGGTTGTGGACAACAGTCTGTGTTATTATGTCATCTGCAGGGGCTCATGACTGATGTTTCTTTTCTTTTTCTGTTTCAGCGAAAAATAATGATGGAATGTAACAGATATATATTAACAATCTTCCATGCTAGTTCCCTGTTGTCCAGTGATGACCTGATCTTTCCTGGACAATGTGAAGGTTTCAACGTCTTGCTTCAATAAATTTCTTTCCTGCACTTCGCTGCCTGTCTTGTTTTATCCAACAGTCTCTGGCCTGAGTTGGGTGGTTTCATCATGAAGTGGCCTGTGGGTGGTGTCAGGAGTAAAGTACGGAGACCAGCGTCCAGGGACCATGGTGGTCTGAGTGCAGGGGTCCCGGCGGCAACACCGGCTCAGAGCCATCCTGCATGACCCCACATACTGCCCGGTCATGTGGCCCCGAGGGCGGGACCGTTGAGGGTAAAAGCACTAGAATGCGCTTCTCTGGGGCGGGGACTACGGACACAGCAGCCTGATTGCGGTCACGTGGTTCCCACCCAGCAGCATCGCTGCTACTGTGCCCTCATTGTCAGCACAAACCCTGCTCGATCCTCACCTCATCCTTGGGGTCAATGCCCGGATGACCCCATGTGACAATGTCTCTGTCCACTTCTCCTCTTGTAGTGAATCTGCAGGGTTCAACCTTCGCTTCCTCCCTGCACTCTGCACATGCGCATTGCTCACCTCCCTCCCTGCTACCAATTCCTCCCTCAGGGTCTCTCTATAGACCCAGTCATGGGCATCCATCCCCATGTGGACAGCTCCATGTACACCATCCACAGTCACTGCAGGAGGAACACGTCAGATGAACACAGTGTCTCCCCTCCTACTCCTCTTCCATGAGCCCATCCAGGCTAATGGGCCCCCGTCCAATGAGGCAGCTGACTCAGATGATGGATACATCACAAATTGGGATTGGTGGCCAGGGGCTGCTGTGACACACAGCCACACACTTGGTGGCTTCAGTTAAGTTCTTTTCTCCAGGTGTGGATGACAAAAGTCTAAAATCTGTAACCTCTGCCGAAATCACAGTGTCAGGAGGCCATGCTGGCTCTGGAACGTCGAGGGGAACATCTATTCCTGGTGCCTCCAGCTGAGGGCTGGTGACTGTCCTTGTCTGGTACCAACATCCCTCCTTTCTCTACCCCATGAGGGGACATTGCTGTATTTTTTCTCTGTGTATGAAAATCTCCTGGTCTCTTTCATGGACAATGTGTGGGATGGCATTTAGAGGTCACCAGAAAATTCAGAATCATCTCCCTAATTCAAAATCTGTAACTTTATCACATCTACAAAGTCCTTTTTCCCATGGCAGAGACTTGACAAGTCTGGGGTTTGTGTGTGGATCTGTTTGGGGGCTCTTATGGGCCTACGTTAGCGTCTCTGCCTGCTGACCCTAAGAGTCCACTAGGTCCTGTCCCTCCACAGCCAAGCCTCCCTCAAACACACTTTTGCAACTTTGAAAGAGTGGAGGTCATGTGTTTCTAAATATTTTAAGTGAGAGGACTTATTATTAGACCTACACCCCTTCTCTAATAATACATTATATATTTATACAAAATATGGTTGAGAAAATGGAAGATAAGTGTTATCTACTGTTATTAGTTGTGCCTGGCCTGACCGCGTCCTGGGCTCCCCTCTGTCCCCATGTACCTGCTCACCCAGACACTGTGCTCAGCCATCCTGTCTACATGTCATTCACTCGTCATGATGGTGAATCACAGCACTGAACGTGGGCTTGTATTGGTCCCTTTTCCTCTATGTTGTTCCTGCACAGGACAGCTGACAGCCTTGTGTGTAAGGTCTGTGTCCCGTCCCCGGATCAGTGAAGCCATCTCTCCCTCTCAGATCCTGAAATATTCCTTCATACATAGTCACACTGTGTGCACGAAACAACACACACTCACATACATGTTTTAACACACAGCCAGAACCATGCACACCCATACATGCACAGACACACCCAGAGACACACGCATGCACACATACACACACTCACACACACATACAGATGGGCACACTCATCCCTCTGTGGTCACTTTATTCTTCTGTGATATAAGAGTCCCATCAAGAGCTCTTTTGGAAATATTTGGAATAAATTATCAATATCAAAACAATAACTATCAATCATTGTTAATATTTCTAGAATGTTTAAGAGTTTACAAGCATGGAGACCCCTATAGGCAGCCATTGACCTGGAAGGTTACAGGTTCTCTCTCACTTTGTCCTGACGGGTCTTCAGGAAGGGAATAGACTGTTACTGTTATTGGACGTGTGACAAACGATGTCCCACCACTGGCCTCCAGCCTGGCTCTGTGTCTTCTCAGCATCAACGGGGAAGATTTCAAAAGGAAGTGATGCCCAGGCCCCAGTCCAGGACCAACGTGAGTACCTCTGCGGGTGGAACCACGCCATCCCCATCCCCACCTTCCCTGCTGCGGGTGCAGCACCACGTGACTGCAGAGGCCATGACAGCCCCTAACTGGGGAGGACAGCCAGACTGTGCATGAGCCAGAGACTCCCAGCATCCCCAGGGGTCACCTGGAGACCTTTCCTTGGCCACTTCTCTAGCTCTGCAAGGTGGGCACGGCACTTTATCGGTGTCACTGTAATAACAGTGACAGATAGGGTCTTGGGCAGGAATGTGTCCTTCCTGAGGGGTGACGGTGCAGGAGATGAGCTGATGCACAACCGTAAAGGCTGGGCCGGGACGGACAGGGCTGGGGAGCGAGGTTAATGGCTAGGGCCTCTGATCGGGATGATTGTGGACATGGATGGTGGAAAAATGGAGACCATGATGTACCCAATGCCAGTGAATTCTGCCCTTAATAAAATCAAAGTGGTAAATTTTATTTTTGTATATTTTACGAAAACATAGAAAAATTATCTCAGAATGGAGCTCTCTGAGAGGCAGCTGAAAGAGACCTGCCCATGGGAATAAGTTCTGTATTTCAACCCTCAGGACACTCTCCCTGCGTTGCTGACACCTCCTGTCAGATCACGTCTGGTGTCAACTCTCTGTTTGATTTGCCTCCTGAGATTTTTTTTTCCGGAAGACACCACGTATGGTGACAAACTCTGCTTCAAACTCACAAACTGAGTTTAGCAGCTACAAAGGATTGATCTGCAGAGTCTCTTGACTTTATCTTTGAGGTCTTGAATTCTCTTTGGAACAAATGTCATCACTTTCTTGCTAGAGTCTGTTCCTCAAATGTCTTCTCTCTGTACCATCCTACTCTCTGTGACAAGTTCAATATTCCAAGCCCAAAGCAGTGGTTTTTTGTATGTTTACTTAGAGCAACCTTTCAATGGCTCTTCACTCCTATAATATGACAGTCAGTCTCCATTCAGAAATGAGTGCATTCTTGCCTGTAGGATAACAAAATCTTTACCTTACATAAAAATTAATACTGTTCATTCTTCCCTTTCTTTTCATTCTACTATGTGTCTCCCAGATGCTAATTATCATTTCAGGCAGACTGAGGGCATTAAAATGGAGAGAGATAGTGAGCAAGTAAGTTCTTAAAAGACACTTAGTTTTATGAGACAGATCGAAGTTCTCTGGGCCAGACAGAACTCTCTCTCGTGGGACATGTCACGGGTCTTTAGAAAGTTCAGATTACTACAATCTGTTCTTTGTTATGAGTATTAAGCATTCAAAGTAAAACAGAGAACTTTGGAAATATGATGAATATGACAACTAGATTGAATCATAAAGAATTTAGAAGACATAATGTGACAAAGTGTGTGTGTGTGTGTACATGCGTATGAAGATAAAGAACAGAAATAAGAGAGGAAAGATAAGCATGTTCAGACAAGGATGTAAGAGGTCTACTTATAAAAATTTTTTTTAAGTGAGACAGATGGTGCTCAAAGAAAATCACCAAGAAATATATCAAGAAAATGCCCCCACAGTGAAGACTATGAACTAGAACAGCTCACTCATTCCCCACCTCAGAACACATTTTGTGACGTTTGAAAACATCAACTTAAATGAAGGAGGTTCTTTCAAAAAGAAACACTAGGTCACCTGCCAGGATGGGGAATAAAAGTAGAATCAGCCCCGACCGGAGGGCACAGAGGAACACTGAAAGTTCAGAGGTCTGGCCTGTACCTGTGCACAGACAGAATTCTGAGGCAGTCAGCTAGCATTTCAGCATGAACATAAACACATCTCAGAAGAGCAGCACATCTGCTGAAGTTTTATCTCCCATGAGGTTTTTCTCAGAAGGTAGGGGAGAATTTGCTCTACAGAAAGGACTGGATGAAGAAAGACAAGGCAGGCAGCCCAGTGCACACAGGATATTACACAGGTGTTTGTAGATGAGCCGCAGAGAAGGTGCAAACAGAGAGTTGCCCACGTCCCCAGCAGGAGACACGGTGAACGCAGCTGTGGGGAGGAGGCGACAGCGTGGTGTGGATGAGGTCGCAGAGGCTTCTCGGGCTTCTCACTGGAAGTGGTTTTCAGTCTTTCTTTTTTTGAGCAATGTTTTGACATCTCTATTTTAATATGAAAAATTTGAAAATTACAGGAAATTGTCAGAGAGGAATGACAAGAAAGGACAGCACTGAAATTCACCAAACTGTGGTCGTAATTAGTTAATAAGTGGCAAATCATCTAAGGACCGGGAGGAATCTCAGCTGCACCAAACATAGGAGACACTTGATGTATTTTGTTGAAGGAAGAAATGAATTTTCTTAGGAATTGATATTAAATGAAAAGAGATAAGGCCGGGAAGTGAAGAACAGTATGTTATATCATAGAATGAGATTCTACCTTAGAAATTAAATCCTCTTCAACAGTGAAGAAAGCCCTTGTGAGCTTGCATTCTCCTAGATGAAGACAGTGATCAGGTGAGAACTGAGTGGATCCTGAAGGACAAAGTCAATGAGGGTGACAGAGAGGAGAGTGTGGGGGCCTCCAGGAGGGGGGACAAGCCTGGCAAAGGCCCGAACTTGGAGATGAGCACCATGCACTACAGGTCACACGTGACCTCTCTAAAGCCACCATTGGTCTGCAATGAGGCTCCTCACTGTCCTCTGGGTGTGAGGCCACCGGGCTGTCCTCATCCTTTGCCACAAGGACGAATGCTATCAGGATGTCTCTATGACTGGGTGTCTCGGCCGTGGCTTTAGTGTCCTTGGAGGTTGAGGAGTTCATTTTTGAGTGGGTGCCTAGAACAGTGCAGGTTGTTTAGCGGCAAACTTGGAGCACACATTTGATGCCAATGGGCACCACCCACCCCAGGGAACGCCAAAATACTTCTGGACATGACAAAGTCTACAACAGTGACAGGAAGGAGGAAGAAAAATAGCCCCAGCAGAGAATCGCGGTTCAGCACTGGGAATACGTATTAAATCTGCCTTATTTCCTTTTGTCACACTCGTAAGACCACAGATTCACACTCTGGAGGGCAATGGTTAGCAAGAAAACAGGCACATTAGCTGCAGGGAAACTATAACTGAATAGAGAAGATTTGCTGTATTAATCTGAGGAAGCACATGGACTGTCACTTGTGTGTGGTATGAAATATTTAAGCACACATTTTGTAGACATATCAAGTTGTGTAAGTTGAAGGTTTTGGTGAATGAGCCAAAAAGAATTAAGTGGAGGTGCCACCTGATCCCAACTCAGCTTTCAAATCTGTCTCTCAGTCCCCAGTCAGTAGACGGATCAGGGTTAGATGAAATCAAAGTAATGTTTACTTCTAGGGAACAGAAGGACTGCGGTGTCCCTGTCCCTGGCTGTCAAGACTCAACTTCTTTCTCTCCCCGCCTAGCCTGCCAAGTGTGGTTCCACAGCTCTCTCCAGGGACAGAGAAAACATGGTGTTAGCACCACGATGTCTGGCTGATGCCAGGGTTTAGTGTTGAGGTGAGCCTTGTCTTTTTACAGTGTTTATTTATTTTTTATTTTATTTATTTATTTATTAATTTTACAGTTTTTATTTTAAATGAGTCTCACTTTCAAAAGAAACCCACCAATGAAACATGTTTTATAATCAGAGAATTCTTTGTACAATCGCAAACTGTCCCCCAAAAGAGTTATAAAGCAAGTAGACACCCAGTGTGTCACGACTGTCACATGCAGATCAGATAACGCAGGTCATGCTCTCTAGGAGCTGAACAGGGAGGAACGAGTTATGAGATCAAGTCCTCGTCACCAGGAGAAAGGTGCACTCAAGAGTCACAGGGTTATGAGTAGGTGACCCCAGAGATTCAAGGCCACAATCCGACAGTGACACTGGGCTGTCTTTGGTGTGACATAGGGAATAAATAGTTTCAACCTAAAGGCACCCAGGCAGGGACAGTGGAGAAGAAGACTTCATGTGGAGCAAAGGCCTCGAGCAGAACACTGTGGGGCCAGCACAGAAATCTTCCTGGAGGCCACAGATAGGGCAGCTGTGCAGGTCAAGGTCACAGGAATCCATTTGACTCATAGCATGGAGATCCATAGGGTCAAACTAAATTGATGAGCAGTGTTGAGAGCTCTCTGATCCTAGACACCTACCTCCTTACCTGGCTCTGCCTCCCACTGGCTGTGTGCCGTGGTCAACTTACTGAGGTCTCTTCTTCCATTAAGCTGGACAGATGTCCCATACCTCCCTCGTGGGACGAACATCACACATCAGGCTGCTCAGGGGAATCCTGGTTTGTGCTGCTGTCCTTGCGTTCTGTCCATTTAGTGACCTCTTCTACCTTCTCAAGTGCCCCACGTAGGACAGTAAGTTTCATCATCATTCTACTCATGATTGTTGTGAAGATTAAGAGAGGTGGTCACAGTGTCTGTATGGAGTCAGTGCTATGGACCTGTTTGGCATTCATGTTTTACTGAATCTGGAAGTAAGGAACACTGGTGGGGGCTAGACATGGAGAGCTGCATGGGCCAGTGGTAGGTAGAATGTGTTCAGAAGCCAAGTTTTCTCTGTACAACTATTTAAGAATGAGTCAGAAAGATATCAGGTAACAACAGATGGAAATATAGTTCTTTATGTTAAACTGTGGGCCTCTCTTTTCCTCTCTAAGTATGATCGTCTCTGGATGTCTTAGAGCAGTGGTTCTCAACCTTTCTAATCCCGTGACCCCGCAATACAGTTCCTCATGTTGCAGTGACCCCAAACCAAAAAATAATTTTAGTGGCTACTTCATAACTGCAATATTGCTACAGTTATGATTCGGAATGTAAATACCTGATATGCATTATGTATTTTCCGATGGCTATAGGCGACCCCGCCGGGGTTGCGATCCACAGGTTGAGAACCACTGTCTTAGAGGATGTAGATTACTAGCATATTTTGAGGGTCTGTCATGGTCCCAGTCATCCTCCGAGGTTTTTAGAACAGCTCTCTCACTGTTATAAATCAATGGCTGCCCGCTGACATGCAGATAGCTCCTACTCTGTGCCCAGCCCTGTCTGAGGACTTACACGCTGTAGCTCATTCAGCCTCATGACAAGCTGAGGACTGTTTCCATTACACACAGAGACCCGGATGTGAAAGCTCCCAGCAGTCCTGGTCCAAGGCATGGGAGGCGCCTGGTCTAGGAATGGCCTGGAAACCGTGATCAATAAACATCTCTCTGCCACCAAGATGATGCCAAGATCAGGGCCTTTCCCGAAGTTTCTGGTCTAGAAAAGGAGCACTGTTCTCATCTGTTTGATGTTGGTGTGATCTTGAAGAAGAAGAAGTTTACCTCCAAAGAACATGCCTGAGGCGATCACAAAGCCCGGGAATGAGGGGCAGACTTGATTTACAGACCCAGTGAATGAAGTGCAGGGTTTCTGGTGCCCAGATACTGTGGGGCCGATTTCTATGACTAACTTACAATTAACAAAGGCGTAATAACCATCTAAATGTCAGCACTCACCTTTAAAGGCTTTCTTTTAATACATGAATCACTAAGAATAAAAATAGCTCTCACTGAATGTTATTACTCTGTTCAGTATGGCAGTCCTCAAATAACCAACATATCAGCGTGAGTGTATCTCAGGACTTGTGAGAGCCCGAGGACAGGCCAGCTAGAACTCTCTCTCACCCTCGTGTCTCCCTCAGTGAGGACACAGGAGGTCAGGGAGGGACCTGAGTCATTCTCCTCCACAGCAGGTTGGCCTCAGAAAGGGAACACGCACACTGAGACCAAAGGCCACTTCCCTCTGCTGTTACTGAGCTGAGAATGTGAATATGAGTCAAAGTCCCTTTGGGAGGAGAAAACATCAGGCCGGTAACACAGGCATTCAAACCTCTTGGTTTCTTCAATTTCAGCTTGGGAATGCCTGCTTTTAAGTGAGTCCTTTGTGAGCTAAGGAGTAATTCTCTGATTCCTGAGAATGGTCACTGAGGGCTCTGGAGAAACACGGGGGTTAAGAAGCACACACTTTTTGCATGCAACGTGGGAGCATTTTGCTGAGGAAGAACCTGTGAAGGGTCCCGTGTCTCAGCAGACAGCAGGGCAGGCAGGGCCATACTCTGGGCTCCAGGCAGGTCCTCACTGAGTCCGTTCAATGAGACAGTCTTCCCTTCTGTTACGGTGGTCTCACACTCGCCTTAGGATTGAAGACTGCCAACAGTGGTCACCTGGGAGAGGGCACACACATGAGATCACAGCCCTTTCTGCATTTCTCTCTTCCCAAATCAACATTGTTCTTGAAAACTTACAATTTAGCACCCAGCCCAGGTGGCTGGTGAAACAGGGGAACAGAAACAGATTTTGAGCACTTTTTACCTTGATGAAAAAGCAGAAGAGAAAAAAGGGAGAAACAGGGGTTGGGAGGAGGGAGGAGGGCAGGGCGGGGGATGGAGGAGGAGGAGGCATGACAAACATGACAGTAATAACACAGCAGGACGACACACAGGTCACAGTGTTGTCACATCTTTATTGTTTATAAAGCACTTCTACATCAATTTCATCTACTGACATAGCCATTGCTACAGTTTTAACTTTTTCACAGTTCTTATATCTCTGCCTCCTTTGTTTCTACAGACAGAGCACAGACTGGTGGGTTCTGGTGGATTTCCACGGTCCTTTCCTGGGCCAGTGCCAGGTGTGTCCGGTGACTTGTTCCTTCATCCATGGGAGGGGTCAAGGTGGCCTCCTGGAGAATAAAAGGAGGAGTTCTGGACACTCACCTCCAAAGTGAGATCCTTCTTTCCTGCCACACCACAGTGACGAGCCAGAGCCGCTGCCGGGACCATGAAGCTGCTCCCAGTCCTCGTGCTCGCTGCCCTCCCCTTTTACTGCTACGCAGGTGAGTCCGCACGGGGCGGGGCTCGGGGAGCTTGTCAGGGCCGCTGTGGGAGATCTCTGCTCCCCACACCCCAGGACAGGGCACCTCCCTTCTCTAGTTTGTAGGGGTGTGTGTGTGTGTGTGTGTGTGTGTGTAACAAGGAAGCAGTGTGTGAGGGCTTAAAGAATACCCAGATCCTGAGTTACTGTCCGAGGACTCAGACCATTCCCCGCCATCTTTCTGAATGGACGTGCAGCTGGGATGTGGGAGAAGGTCAAGTATCACGGCTGCCCAACACGGAGTTCATGCCTCTGTGACCGAGCAGCTTTTGCACGCTTTCATCCTAGGTGTTGGCTGTGAAGTTCTGGAAAACACTCTCAGTGATTTAACTCAGTGGTCCCCAACCTTTTTTGGGCCACGGACCGGCTTAATGTCAGAAAATATTTTCACTGATGGGCCTTTTAGGGTGGGCTGGATAAATGTATCACGTGACTGAGACAAGCGTCCAGAGTGAGTCTTAGACGGATGTAACAGAGGGAATCTGGTCATCTTTAAAAAATAAAATATCATTCAGACTTAAATATAAATAAAACGAAGATAATGTAAGTTATTTATTCTTTCTCTGCGGACCGGTACCAAATGGCCCACTGACCGGTACCGGTCCACAGCTTGGGGGTTGGAGACCATTGATTTAACTGATATTCAAGTGAGCACAGATGATTTCCTAGAAAAATATCAACAATAACTACCGAATGAAGAAAGTGTAGAAGTCATGAATGATTGCTTTGGGGCCCAGGATGAGGAAACTCTGGACAATGTTATATTGATGTTGGTAAGTTTGGTTTCTTCTTATCTGCTTTTAAAGCACTGGACTGCGACAAGCAGGAAGTTACTGTATTTATCGCTCCATAAGACGCATCTGACCATAAGACACACCTCAGGTTTTTAAAAATTTTATTTATTTATTTATTTATTTATTTATTTATTTATTTATTGATTGATTGTATTTTTCTGAAGCTGGAAATGGGGAGGCAGTCAGACAGACTCCCGCATGCGCCTGACCGGGATCCACCCGGCATGCCCACCAGGGGGCGATGCTCTGCCCATCCGGGGCGTCGCTCTGCCAAGACCAGAGCCATTGTAGTGCCTGAGGCAGAGGCCAAGGAGCCATCCCCAGCGCCTGGGCCATCTTTTGCTCCAATGGAGCCTCGGCTGTGGGAGAGGAAGAGAGAGAAAGAGAGGAAGGAGAGGGGGAGGGGTGGAGAAGCAGATGGGCGCTTCTCCTGTGTGCCCTGGCCGGGAATCGAACCTGGGACTTCCACACGCCAGGCCGACGCTCTACCACTGAGCCAACCGGCCAGGGCCGACACACCTCAGGTTTTAAGGAGGAAAATAAGAAAAAAAATATTCTGAACCAAATATTGTGTTAAAACATTTAATGAAATACCGTACTTTTTGTTCCATAAGACGCAAGGGCATTTCCCGTCCACTTTTATGGGAGTAAAGGGAGCAAAAAATATGGTAGTTATTATTTTTTTCCAGGGAGTTTTCCTTATGCTTTATTTTATTTCAGTGAATTTTATTGTTGGTGAGTGTGAGTACTCTGACACCAGGGAAGCCATCCAAGCTGGTGTTGGGGAGCCTGTGCACTTTGTGGAATCTCTAGTGAGTGATTACTGGAAAGGCGAGAGGGAAAAGCGTGTTTGGGAAAAGGCTTACCTTTCCCTCAGCTGAAGAGACCCCGAGTCTAAAAGGACCCTCACTCGTAAGAGTGATCGGCAAAAATATCCTTTTGTTCATCAAAACAAATAGTAGAACATTTTAAAGAATTTTCAAAAGAGTCGAAAAATTTATATTTGAGGATGATTCCTTATACTGTATATATTAGTTAACACTATCTTCAATATAGGTGTAAGTGATTGAATTTCTTGACTATTAATTATAGTCCATGAGTGAGAAGTGGAGACCTTGGCACTGATATGACTGCGGGTGATGTCATTGATGAAAACCAAATCAGTGGTTAAACAATGAGCTAGTCCTGCTGTTTATAACAGAGACTGTTTAGTTATTTCCAGCAGTCATTCCCTACCCTAATGTTCCATTCACAACATCCCCGGGTAACTATTTGGCAATATTGCCACAGCACAATGATAACTAACTGTCAATCACTAAAGGATTTCTGACAACGTGGATGAACTTGGGGAATTTTGATGAAAAAAATAAATCAGTCCCAAAGAGGGAGATATTGCATTTTTAGAAATTAATTATTTTTAATTTATAATTTTACTTTGTGTTTACATAGATTCAAGTGTCCCATCAAATATATCTCCATGTACCCCCTTATTCCCCTCGGTCCCCCAATGCCCCCTCCCCCCAATGCCTTTCCCCCTTCCCTCCAGGATTTGCTGTCCTGCTCTCTATAATACTGTGTATGTATATATAATTTCATTAATCTTTCCCTTCTTTGATCCCATCTTCTCTTCTACTTTCCTCTGACCACATTTCCTTTGATCCCACCTCTGACTGTCCCACTCCTCAGTTCCCATTGTTCATTGGATTCCTCACATGAGTGAGGATATATGGTATTTTTCTTTCTCTGCCTGGCTTATTTCACTTAGCATAATAGTTTTCAGGTCCATCCAAGTTTTCATGAAAGGTAAGATTTCCTTCTTCCTCATGGCCGCGTAGTATTTTGTTTATTTGTACCACTGCTTTTTAAACCACTCGTCCACTGACGAACACTTGGGCTGTTTCCAGATCTTGGCTATTGTAAACAATGCTGCAATAAACATGGGGGTGCATTTCTCCTTTTGAATCAGTGATTTGGTATTCATAGGATATATTCCTAAAAATGGGATAGCTGGGTCAAAGGGCAGTTCCATTTTTAATTTTTTAAGGAATCTCCATATTGTTTTCCACAGTGGCTACACCAGTTTGCATTCCCACCAGCAGTGCAGGAGGGTTCCCTTTTCTCCACATCCTCGCCAGCACTTATTATGTGCTGTTTTGTTAATAAGCGCCCTTCTAACAGGTGTGAGGTGATATCTCATTGTGGTTTTAATTTGCATTTCTCTAATAATTAGTGATGTTGAACATTTTTTCATCTGTCCATTGGCCATCTGTATGTCCTCTTTGGAGAAGTGTCTATTCATTTCTTTTGCCCATTTTTTGATTGGATTGTTTATCTTCCTGGTGTTGAGTTTTATAAGTTTTTTTTTTTTCATTTTTCCGAAGCTGGAAACGGAGAGGCAGTCAGACAGACTCCCGCATGCGCCCGACCGGGATCCACCCGGTATGTCCACCAGGGGGCGATGCTCTGCCCATCTGGGGCCTCGCTCTGTTGCGTCCAGAGCCATTCTAGCACCTGAGGCAGAGGCCACAGAGCCATCCCCAGCGCCCGGGCCAACTTTGCTCCAATGGAGCCGCGCTGCGGGAGGGGAAGAGAGAGACAGAGAGGAAGGAGAGGGGGAGGGGTGGAGAAGCAAATGGGTGCCTCTCCTGTGTGCTCTGGCCGGGAATCGAACCCAGGACTCCTGCACGCCAGGCCGACGCTCTACCGCTGAGCCAACTGGTGAGTCTCTCTATGGAGAGAAATCAGCAAAAATATTGCCACAAGAGATATTGGTGAGTTTACTGACTATGTTTTCTTCCAAGATGTTTATGGTTTTGTGACTTACATTTAAGTCTTTTATCCATTTTGAGTTTACTTTTGTGAATGGTGTAAGTTGGTGATCCAGTTTCATTTTTTTGCAAGTACCTGTCCAATTTTCCCAACATTATTTGTTAAATAGACTGTCTTTATTCCATTGTATGCTCTTACCTCCTTTGCCAAATATCAATTGTCCATATAGGTGTGGGTTTATTTCTGGGTTCTCTGTTCTGTTCCATTGTTCTGTAAGCCTATTCTTATGCCTGTACCAGGCTGTTTTGATTAAGATGAACTTGTAGTATAACTTGATATCAAGAAGTGTGATATCCACCACTTTATTCTTCTTTTTCAGGATTGCTGAGGCTGTGTTCTTTTTTGGTTCCGTATAAATTTTTGGAATATTTGTTCTATATCTTTGAAGTATGCCATTGGTATTTTAATTGATGGTAATTCAATGCCATAGGAATTGCATTGAATTTATAGATTGTTTTTGGTAATATAGACATTTTAATGATGTTTATTATTCCTATACATGAGCATGGTATATGCTTCCACTTGTTTGTATCTTCTTGATTTCCTTTAACAATGCTTTATAATTTTCTGAGTACAAGTCTTTAACCTCTTTGGTTAAATTTACTCCTAGGTACTTTATTTTTTTTGTTGCAATAGTGAAGGGGATTGTTTTCTTAATTTTTCTTTCAGACAGTTCATTGTTGGTATATAAAAATGCCACTGATTTCTGAATATTGATTTTATATCCTGCCACCTTGCTGAATTCATTTATCAGGTCCCATAATTTTTTGACTGAGACTTTAGGGTTTTCTATGTACAGTATCATATCATTGGCAAATAATGATAGTTTTACTTCTTCTTTTTCAATTTGGATGCCTTTCATCCTTTCTCTTGTCTGATAGCTGTGGCTAGGACTTCCAGAACTATGTTGAATAAGAGTGGTGAAAGGGGGCACCTCTGCCTTGTTCCTGAACTTAAGGAGATTGCTTTTAACTTTTGCCCATTGAGTATGATGTTGGCTGTGGATTTGTCATAGATGGCCTTTATCATGTTGAGGTATATTCCCTGTATCCCCACTTTGCTGAGTGTTTTGATCATAAATGGGTGCTGGATTTTATCAAATGCTTTTTCTGCATCAATTAATATTATCATGTGATTTTTATCCTTTCTTTTGTTTATGTGTTGAATCACTTTGATTGATTTATAAATATTGTACCAACCTTGTCTCCTTAAAATAAATCCCACCTGATCATGATGTATGATTTTTTTTCATGTATTGCTGGATCCGGTTTGCTAATATTTTGTTGAGAATTTTAACATCTAAGTTCATCAGGGATATTGGTCTATAGTTTCCTTTCTTTGTGTTGTCTTTGCCTGGTTTTGGAATCAGTATTATGCTCGCCTCATAAAAGGAGTTTGGAAGTCTTCCCTCCTCTTGAAATTTTTAAAATAGCTCGAGAAGGATAGTTCTTTGAATATTTTGTAAAATTCCCCTGTGAAGCCATCTTGCCCAGGACTTTTGTTTGTTGGGAGTTTTTTGATAACTGTTTCAGTCTCATTCGATGAAATCAGTCTGTTTAGGTTTTCTGATTCTTCTATATGTATTTTTGAAAGATTACATGTTTCGAGGAATTTGTCCATTTCATCTAGGTTGTCTAATTTTTTTGGCATACAATTCTTCATAGTATTTTCTTACAATTCTTTGTATTTCTGCTGTGTCAGTTGTTACTTTTCTCTCATTTCTAATTTTATTTATGAGTCCTCTCTCTCCCTCTCCCTCTCCCTCTCCCTCTCTCTCTCTCTCTCTTTTTTTTTTTTTGGTGAGTCTGGTTAAATGTTCATCAATTTTGTTTACCTTTTCAAAGAACCAGCTCTTGGTTTCATTGATCCTCTGTATTTATTTTTATCCTCTATGTCATTTATATCCACTCTGATCTTTATTATTTCTTTCCTTCTACTTCCTCTGGGTTTTACTTGCTGTTCTTTTTCTATTTCTTTTAGATGCAGGGTTAAATTGTTTATTTGAGCTCTTTCTAGTTTCTTAAGGTATGCCTGTAGTGCTATAAACTTCCCTCTCAGGACTGCTTTTGCAATGTTAATAAATTTTGAGTTGTTGTATGTTTATTTTCATTTGTTTTAAGGAAAATTTTGATTTCTTTCTTGATCTCATTGTTAACCCATTCATTATTTAATAACATGTTACTTAGTTTCCAAGTGTTTGAGAGTTTTTCAGTTTTTCTATTTTAGTTGATTTCTAGTTTTACACCGTTGTTATCTGAGAAGATGCTTGATATGATTTCAATCTTCTCAAATGTGTTGAGACTCATTTTGTGTCCTAACATGTGGTCTATCCTAGAGAATATACCATGAACACTTGAAAAGAATGCATATTCTGCTGCTTTAGGGTGAAAGGTTCTGAAGATATCTATTAAATCCAGTGATTCCATGTGTCCTTTCAGTCTGCTGTTTCTTTGTTCATTTTCTTTCTTGAGGATCTATCCTGTGGTGTTCATACGGTATTAAAGTCCCCTACTATTACAGTATTGCTGTTGATCTTGTCCTTTATGCCAATCAAAATCTGCTTTATATATTTAGGTGCTTCTATACTAGGTGCATAGATATTTATAATGTTTATATCTTCCATTTGGATTGCTCCCTTTATCATTAGGTAGTGACCTTCTTTATCCCTTACTATAGTCTTTGTCTTAAAGTCTATTTTGTCTGATATAAGTATTGCTACCCCAGCTTGTTTTTCATTTCCATTTGCATGAAATATTTTTTTTCCATCGCTTCGTTTTCAGTCTCTGTGTATCTTTTGTTTTAAGGTGTGTCTCTTGTAGACAGCATATGTACAGGTCCTGTTTTCTTATCCATGCAGCTACCATATGTCTTTTGATTGGAGAATTTAATTCATTTACATTTAAGGTTATTATTGATATGTAGTTGTTTATTGCCACTTTATTCTTTAAACCTACATTCCTCTTTTACTATATTTTTTCACCCTCTGTTCTGTTTATACCAGGCCCCTTAACATTTCTTGTAGTATTGGTTTGGTTGTAATGAATTCCTTGAGTTGTTGTTGTTGTTTTTTTTTTTTTTTTTGTCTGGGAAGTGTTTTATTTTTCCTTCAAGTTTAAATGATAGCCTTGCTGGATAGAAAAGTCTTGGTTGTAGGCTCTTGTTTTGCATTACTTTGAATATTTCTTGCCATTCCCTTCTGGCCTCTAATGTTTCTGTTGAGAAGTCACATGTCATCCTTATGGAAGCTCCTCTGTAGGTAATAGACTGCTTTTCTCTTACAGCTTTCAGTATTCTTTTTTTATTTCTTAATTTTTGTATTTTAATTATGATGTCCCTTGGTGTTGTTCTTTTTGGGTTCATCCTTAATGGAACTCTCTGTGCTTCTTGAACTTGTGTGACTTTTTCCTTCATCAATTTTGGGAAGTTTTCAGCTATGATTTCTTCAATTAGATTCTCTATTCCTTCTTCATTCTCTTCTTCAAGAGCCCCTATAATGCTGATGTTATTTCTCTTCATGTTATCACAGAGCTCTTTTAGAGTTTCCTCAGACTTTTTGAGCCAATTTTTTTTGCTACTCTGCTTCTGTGCTTTTGTTTATCTTGTCCTCTAACTCACTGATACAATCCTCAGCTTTATTCATCCTGCTTTTAATTCTTTCCAGTGTGGTCTTCATTTCTGATATTGTATTTGTCATTTCTGACTGATTCTTTCTTATTATTTCAATGTCCTTTTTAATACTTGCTATCTCTTTATTTAGGTGCTCCTTATGTCCATCCATTGTTGCTCTAAGATCTTTCAGCATCCTAATAATCATTATTTTAAGCTCTGCATCCCATTATTTCTATCTCATTCAAATCTTTTTCTGGGGATTTCTCTTGATATATTTGGGTTGCATTTCTCTGCCTGCCCATTTTGTCTGTGTATGAGAAGGGTGTGGTCACAGGAGTCCAATGGGTGTGGCCTCTGTGTTCCCTAGGTATGGTTTGTCCACAGGCACACCACCCCCTCTGCCATAGCCTCTGGTATTCAGGCACAAGCATTGCTGGTGTAGGCCCACTGCGGCAGTTGCTGCAGTTTTCACCTCACCTCCATGGGTGGGACTGTGTTTGCGTGCCTGGGCTGCAAGCCATAGCTGGCCTCCTGCCTCTGATCTGCTCCCACCAGTGAAACTGTGTTCCTGCATCCAGGCCACAAGCCTTGGCCATCCCCTGACCTTTGCCCCGCCCCCACAGGCAGGACTGTGCTTGCGCTCCGGGGCCACAAGTCTCGTCTCCATGGGTGGGACTCCGTTCCTATGCCCAGCTGCAAATTTTCACTGGTTCCCCACCTTTTGCCTTTCCCATGTAGGCAGGACTGCAAGTGGGACAGCTCTCAGTTGCCCCACCTGCAGCTGTGGGTTGAATCGCTTCTGTGTGCCTCTTTTGCCGCTGCAGTCCCCTTCAGTCTCCGCCCCACCAGGCAGGACTTTGCTTGCACCAGGCCTCAGTTGTAGCCAACATTAGCTTCTGCCCCTGTTGGCTGGACTGCCCTCACACTTGGGCCACAGACACAGCCAGCACCCGGCTTCCACCCCCGACAATGAGACCGCACTTCTGTGTCCGACCGTCACCCGCCCTTTGGCAAACACTCAGCAGTGTTGGGGTGGCGATGCAGCTCAGACCTTAGCACTCAATACTGTATCCCTGATGGCTCCCTGCTTCTAAGTGATTCTTTGCTCTGACTGCAGAAGAAGAGCTTCTGTTTCACTGGTGACCTGCTTCCCTTGCTGGTGTTGTTGGTTCCAGGAAAAATATTCACTTTAGATTTGGGGAGTGCCTCAGCCAGCAGTTAGGGTGATTGTCCCTCAAAGTGTTTCTCCCTCTGCCTCCTAGATTACACTCTTTTTTTGCTACTCTGGTCCTCTCAGCTCTCCCCATCCCCCAGAATCCAGGTGAGTGGTTGTGAAAGAGGTTTACAGTGTGGACCCTTTAAGACAAATCCTGGGTTTGAGAAATCTGTCTCTTTCTTGCAAACAGTATCCTGGCTTGTTTCACAGCTACATACTGTCTGTACGCTTCTTCTAGGATCTGCGGCTGCAGGCTGGGACTTTGTTCCTGGGGCCCAGGACCATCCCTTCTCTGCTAAACTCACATCCCGCCATGCGAGTCTCTCCAGGCTGCTGGTCGCTACCAGGAGCTGGGCAGCCCTCTCCATGTTTCCACTTTTCCTACCAGTCTCAGTGTGGCTTCTTCAGTGATCCTTTATAAAGCATCCTCTCAGTTTAGTCTAAAGTTGATTTTTTCAGATGATTGTTCTCAAATGAAGTTGTAATCCACTTTGGTTCTTGAAGGTGGAAGTTGGTATGCTTGCCTACTCCATTGCCATCTTGCCCAGAGTTGAGAGATACCGCATTTTGAAGAGTAAAAAACCCCTAAGAAACACAGTAAATAAAGTGATTTGTAGTGGAGGGCGATAGGAAATGGGAGATGTTAAAGGTTGAGAGTTTCACGTATGTGAATGAAAAAGTCCAGGAGATAGGTTGCTCTGCAGAGTGAATGTTCTTAACATGACTAACTGCACATTCAAATGCAGACAGGAATAATATTTCTTATGTATACTTACCATGATCATATTTTTAAAAAATTAATAACTTTCACTGAGGTTGCCGGTTCAAAACCCTGGGCTTGCCTGGTCAAGGCACATATGGGAGTTGATGCTTCCTGCTCCTCCCCCCTTCTCTCTCTCTCCTCTCTATAATGAATAAATTAAAAAAAATTAATAACTTCTCAATTAAAGATGAAGGGAACTTTAAATAAAAACCCTAGATCAGACAAATAATGGTGGAGTCCCAAATCCAAAGTTTTGTAATCTCAAAAGGATATGGTGCGGACATCTGTCTGTTTGCACGTGTTTTAACATGCAGGCCATGCAGGAACTCAAATTACATGCTATCCCATATTTGGGCTGAGGTATTGAAAACTGACAACACAGTGTATTTTTGGGATAAGTTTTCAATGAAGAGGAAACATGCAGAGAAAATTAGCAAGGGATCCCCTCTGGAGAAAGTGCTGGAAGCACTAGCCCCTCTGGCATCAGCAGAGGTCTCCTGAGTGGTAGGACACAGCACAGAATTCCAACGTTACTTCCAGCACCAGCTCTCTGCCGCTGATATGGACCAATCCAGGGAAACAATAGAGGAAATCTTTGTTTTCCAGGATTGTCCTTTGTAAGAAGAATAAAATGTATGTGATGAGCCTGTTCCTGTTTTCCAGGATTCATTATAGAACAGTGAATGGTGTAGTTCATATTAACTTTCCACCAGACCTTTGGCTCAGACTACAGGGAATGATCAGAAACCTACTGACAATGGGTAAAACCATGACTTAACACCCTTTCCTGTCTTTTGATCTACAGACTGCAAGACAATTGTTGAAACCTCACATTTTCCCTTCAATAAAGCATCTACAAACATAACGTTCTTCCTTGGTGACTAACAAGGGGGTTTAGAGAGACACAGTGACACACGTGTGGCTCTTGCACACACACACGCTGCAGGGACCTCGCTCTGCCCCTTGACACGGGCTCTCAGGAGCCAGCTCTGCCCCCCCACCCCCCATCTCCAGCATCCCTGCCCGCACCCTGGTGCGCCTGGCCCGCTGGCAGTCACTGATGTTCTCGGCACAATCCACATCGTTCATACCAGCTCTTCTTAGGAACACAGACAAATGTCCTCTGACTGACACCTCTAACCGTGTCATCAGATGAGAGGTGCACCCAGGACACACAGGAGCATGTAAAAGGTGCCCTCCCTTCCCCGAGGCAGCTCAGGGCAGTGCTGATGCTGCAGTGGCCAAAGTGGGCAGTGAAGAGTCCGAGGAGGTGGGAGCATCCCAGGCCACCCTATCAGGCTTCACCTGTGACCCTGTTTCCTGCTCCCGTCTCTCCTCGGAGCTGCCATTGCTCAGAATCCTGAGGCCTTTCCTCCCTTGCGACTTGGTGGCAAGTCTTAACCGGGTAATCGGGATCCAGCGACTACAGCCCTATCTCTCCTTGTGACTCCCCAACAGGACCTTCTCCTGCTCTGTGGACACGCCCACTGCAGCCTGAAGAGGACAGGCTCCTCCCAGATGGCTCAGGACTCATCTGAGCAAATGCAAACTTCTACACTTGTGTCAGAGAACCAGAACTGAGCATGGCCCATGAGTTTTTTTGTTTTTTTTTTTTGTATTTTTCTGAAGCTGGAAACGGGGAGAGACAATCAGACAGACTCCCACATGCGCCGACCGGGATCCACCCGGCACGCCCACCAGGGGCGAGGCTCTGCCCACCAGGGGGCGATGCTCTGCCCCTCCGGAGCGTCGCTCTGTTGCGACCAGAGCCGCTCTAGCGCCTGGGGCAGAGGCCAAGGAGCCATCCCCACCACCCGGGCCATCTTTGCTCCAATGGAGCCTCGGCTGCGGGAGGGGAAGAGAGAGACAGAAAGGAAGGAGAGGGGGAGGGGTGGAGAAGCAAATGGGCGCTTCTCCTGTGTGCCCTGGCCGGGAATCGAACCCGGGACTTCTGCACGCCAGGCCGACGCTCTACCGCTGAGCCAACCGGCCAGGGCCTGGCCCATGAGTTCTTGTTTTGTTTTTTTGTTTTGTTTTTATTTTATTTTTTTATAGAGACACAGAGAGAGTCAGAGTGAGGGATAGACAGGGACAGACAGACAGGAACGGAGAGATGAGAAGCATCAATCATTAGTTTTTCGTTGTGCATTGCGACACCTTAGTTGCTCATTGATTGCTTTCTCATATGTGCCTTGACCGTGGGCCTTCAGCAGACCGAGTAACCCCTTGCTCAAGCCAGCGACCTTGGATCCAAGCTGGTGAGCTTTTTGCTTAAGCCAGATGAGCCTACGCTCAAACTGGCAACCTCAGGGTCTCGAACCTGGGTCTTCCGCATCCCAGTCTGACGCTCTATCCACTGCGCCACCGCCTGGTCAGGCCTGGCCCATGAGTTCTTAATAAGTGTGTGTGTGTGTGTGCGCGCGTGCACGTGTGTGTAATAAGTGAAATGTTATGAGTGGAATTCGGGAAAGGGTCCTTTTCTCTGGATCTAATGGCCAGAGGTGATTTGAAGAAATGGGAGGGGTTCCTCATATGACTTATTGAGTCTTAGGTACTTGTGGCCATTTCTCCATAAAAACATGATGTAAAGATGCATAAACCCCACAGAGGTTCATTGATGCATATTTATTACTACTATAGTCATTTCTACTTAATATTTTTAAAGATATTGTAACACTTTTGTGGAACCAACAGGTACTGTCTGCCTCGTTCCCTGTTTGGGTTATGGCTGCTGGAAGTCAACCCTGGCGGGAGCTGAGTTGTCCTGAGAAGGGATTAGGACTTAGGCTGGGTGAGAGGGACCCGTGCTGGTGTGAGCAGAGGGCGCTCGTCACCCACCCTGGTGTCAGGATAGTGGGGACGGGTCACAGCGAGGAGAGCTGAGTCCGAGTTAAAATCACTCGCTTTGCTTCTTTCCCAGGAATTCCAACCTCACTGCTGATTGGTCACTGTGGGAATGAAAGGGTGGACCACACTGCCCCCTGCAGGGCCATGACCAGGGACAGTCACAGAGTTGAAGGAAAGATAAAAAATATACATAATTAAAGTAAATAAATTTGTAATACAATATTTTTAGAGTTCAAAACTGAGGCCACACACCAATCTTTGAATCAAGACAGGATTCAGCCCTGCTTTGCTGGAGTCACCTCTGTCCCTGGCTCTGTCCCCTCAGTGCTCCTCTGGTCAGGGACAGAGAGCGCTCAGTGAGAAGCCTGGCCGTGGTGAGCAGTGAGCGGTGTGGATACGGGAACAACAGTGGATCCGGGAAGCTGAGCAGCTACTTCCCCCGATCTGAAAGCCCACAGTGCAGGTGTTGTAGCCAGTGCTTTATGTGAAAAAGAAAAATGCACTCAAAAAGAAGAATTAAAACTATATTCAGAGATGGTTGTAGAAAATCTGGTAGGTGCCCGAAGGGTCTTCAAACTCTAGGTTGCATCCCCAATGGCCTCTGGACTGGATTCCCAGTGTCATGAAGGCACCGCGCACAGGGAGAAACGTTATGGGATATTCAGGAGCAAAGGAAGCATCTCTGACATTTTTCTGCCTTCTCCCTCCCAGGCTGTGTCACAGAAAGGAGAATTAGCCACCACAGTGCCATCACTTCATGACAAGAGGAAGGAGACACTCTCTGCTGCTCCATGGCCTTTCTCCGCTGTGGGCTTCCCTTTGCAGCTCACAGCCCGCAGGCGGATGTCAGAGCCCAGTTAGGGGTCCGGGGGCTGCGGGCAGGTGTCCGTGGGAGCAGGAAGGAACGGTGCAGCCTCTCACACATTTCCTTCATCAGCCTCAGGGCACGAATCTCTCAGGCTCAACCACGCACCAGGCAAGGGAAGAAGGGAGAAAACATTGAGAAGTTCATAACGCAGAGTACATTGCTGACATGGTACTGGTCGGGATGCTTACGGCTTAGATAAAGACCTGAGAGAAACATTTTTGATATATTGTTAAGTACATGGTGTGAGATGCTATTGAAATGCATCTCTTAATGAGCAGAAGGAGGCCATGCTTAATTTTATATACTTCTGCATAATATCATTTTTAGACAACATGTGGTAATTTTCTTTATGTTTTTCATCTTCATAGATGTGATTCTAAAAAGATTTGTTGCAGGTATGTGCAGATGCAAAAATAAAGAGTTTGTGCTAATGATGACACCTTAGTCTTTGAATTGTTTTGACTATTAACTAAACATTGTGTCACTATAATTTGTCACTGAAAAAAATTATTTTCAGTTATTTATTAGTCATGGCTAAACGTGCTTCTCCTTTTTATTAAAGCACTTCCTATAGGAAACACTTTATGTCCACAAAATGCTTCAAAACATTTTTTTGAAGCCTAATGGTTCTTAGGGGAGAGTCAGAGCTGAGTACGTGGTTCATATGGGGGACGGTCCGTCCATGTTGGGAATGTTGGAGCAGGACTGATTGGGACACGGGAGGCAGAGACGGAGTGGGCACGGCCACACGCGTGTACATGGTAAAGTAGACTGGATGCTACATCTAGAAGTGATCCCTTAAAAGTTTCCATCCCTTGGTGTGTGTTTACAGTCTGAAGACCAAAGCCCTAGGAAATTCCTGGGATTTCCCCCTGAGTCACGAGGAATGCTGCGTGCCCAGTGCATCTCCCAGAGGAAGGAGTCCAGAGACCCCATGTGTCTGTGGTAGGTAATGGCTATCCCCACCCGCCACCCACCTCTGTCCTTAGTTTCAATATCTGGTATTCAGGATTGTAAAATCGCAGTAACAGTGATTCAGGTGTGATTATAAAATCGTGAATTGAGAGATCGCAAGGTAATAATATTAGTTTTCACTGATAGAAATCGCTATGGAACTAGGGCCAAATTCGGAAGCACACTGTGTTAGCACCCAGGGTAGTAACATTCCTTGTTGGCAGAGTCTGTTTGTTTAATCTGATGTTTGACTTCGTGAATCAGGTGATTTCTTCTGTTTGACTTAGTATTTATATTTGTTTCTTTTCATTTATTTTTTTAATGGTATTCACCACCAGACACTATGTTGAGCATTCTTCCTATATTGATCCGTTTATCCTCTCACAAATCCTTTGAGGTCCGCACTATGATACACCCTTACTGTACAGATGAGACAACTGAGACTGAGAGGTCAGCACTGTGCTGAAGACCCCACAGGTGGAAGGTTTTAGAGCTGACCTGTGACCCACTAGTCTGGGCCCAAAGTCAGGCTCCTCCACACTAATCAAGAAATAAAACTGGGCTAATTCTGAGGCATCTAGAGTTTATTTTTAAATGCAAAACAGAGTACAAGCTATGCTGTCAGAAGTCTTGTCGGGAGTACACGGAACTTGGAGAATTATGTGAAGATAGTCGACATCTTTAAATTTATAGGAATTTCCTTAAAGAACAACGTGTGTACCTCTGTTTATTTAGACTGCCCTTCCCATCTGTGAGTAAAGTTTCATGATTTTTCCTGAAAACAGTGCACATATATGAAGGTATTGTTCAGAATGCTCCTTCTCATACTGTGCCCATTGCCAAATGACCTCATAGTCCCCACGATGTCATGTGATGGCCGCAGCTGGTTTATATGAAAGGAATCGATGTTTGTACGCTGAGCATGTGTTGGGCTAACACTGTGAATTCTATCAGTTTCAGTAGTGTTTTAGTATATTATATTATAGTTTTATTTTATACATCTTTTCCTTGTTTGAAGAGAATATTTTTTACAATATCCTTCTTTCATTAATAGACTTATTATTTTCTTTAGAGTAGTTTAGGTTCACAGAGAAATTGAACAGAAAATGCAGACTTTACACGTGTGTCCTACTCACAAACCATCTACTAAGGTCACCAATCGTCCTACTTTAGGGAGGACAGTCCTTCTTTTTTGTAAGTTTCATCCTCCCTTGAAAACTGTCCTCCTAAATGTCCTCCTTTTTGATATTGGAAGACTAATCTGTAAATGTTCGTATTTGATGGATGCCGAGTCGATCCATTGCATGTTATGTGACGTATTTGTATCTGACATGACGATTCGTCAAGGATTAGTACAGTGTGGTGAGACGCGATTATGAGACGCATGCGCTCCGCATGGGAGAACTTGAGAGAGCACACGATGTACCGAGCATGCAAGTGGCTTTGTGTACGTCTTCCTGAAACACAACATGGCACATACGACATTGTAGACTCATGATTATTTCTTTCTCAGTGAATGTTCAATCACAATTCATGTTTTATTAATTCATTATCTATTGAATAAATTCCTAATACATATAATTTTATTTACAAGTATTTCCCCAAAATTTGAGTTTTAAAGTGGAAATCTAACCTCAACCATATCTATTAGTAATGCATTTTGATTAATTAGTTGCATAAAACAGACTTTTTAAATTAGAAAATGATAAATGCACCCTAATATCACTCCAAACTAGTGGTTTTGTTTGATTTTAGTTTTACTAAATGAGTAGTTTTTTCTTACAATTATTATTAAATATTAATAGGCATGTAAGCATAATTACAATATAAAATATTATAAATGCTTTTATTATGTATTTATAATATTACAATGTATTATTGTTGAAATGAATAAGATGGGTTTTTTATTCATGATATTATTATCTTCAATTTATTTTTGTTCTCCTTTTATTGTAAAGAAGTTGGTCACCTTACATCTACAGCCCCCACCACCTGGGACATATGTTACAGTGGATGAACCTATACTGACACATCATCGTCACCCAACGCCCGTAATTTACATAAGGCTTCACACTTGTGTTATAGAATTGTGTTGTGAAATCTGCATAATTTGTTAATCAGTGGCAGTCTAGTAAATTCAATAAAAGGTGGTTGTTTTTAATTCCATTTTTAAAACACGTAAGCATGTGTAGTGCGCAGCAATTCTTCAAACTGGATTTACTCTCTCTTCCATTTCTCTTACTTCTTTGGTTTCACTTGAAAGTCTATATAGTGGGTAGAGTATCAGTGTTCGGGTCTTCCCACGTCTCTTAACGTCTGGCTCAGTAGAAGTCAGATGGAACACATATTTGCTTCCATCTTAACTCCTTTGCAACATCACATGCCATGCAGTCTTCAGAAAATTCCACTGTCTTGTGAGAGCATGAGAGTGACCTGGGAAAATAAACCTCCACATTATGATTAATGTAGTTTTGTCCTAGACTCCCTGAATCATAGCGTCCCATCAGCAGTCCTCGGAACGGCTGTGGAATGTCAGCTGTGTGTGTGTAGTGAAATTTCTCCTCTGTGTATCAATTAGATGAAGGCCATGAGGAGACTTGCCTTTATAACTTAAATAGTGGATTTCAGAAGCAAGAGTCTACTTCAACTACAAAAACTATCTCAACTTTATTATCTTAACAAATGTATGTAGTACAATCTGATAAAATTTCTTACTAAAAATTCTAAGTAAGAGTCTGCGTTGGTTGGCTCAGTGGTAGAGCATCAGCTTGTCATGTGGAAATTCCAGGTTTGGTTCTTTGTCAGGGCACACAGGAGAAAATTCCATCTGCTTCTCTACCCCTCCACCTCTTCCTTCTCTCTCTCCCTCTTACACTCCTGAAGCCATGAAAAAATGCTTAGAGCAAGTTGACTCTGGTAGTTGAGGATGGCTCCATGGCCTGCCTCAGGCACTAAAATTGCTTGGTTGCAGAGCAGTGGAGCAGCAGCCCCAAATGGACAGAGCACTGCCTGGTAGGGGTTTTGCCAGGTGGATCCTGGTTTGGGTACATGCAGGAGCCTGTCTGTCCGCATCCCCACCTCCCACTTAATATAAAAAATTCTAAGTAAAGATAGAAGAAAACTGTTTAGAACCAAGAAAATCAATTTTGAAAGTCAACTGCAAACATCACTCTAAAAGAGTGAGTGCTAAAGCTGATTATATTAAAATATGGGGGAAATGCCTGATAAGTCCATTGTTTGTCAGTATGGATCTGTGAGTTTTAAGTGTCACACTAAAATAAGAAATTTAAAGAATCTTAACTATTTCTGAAGATAAGGTGAAAAACTTTTAATTGCAGACAATATGAATGTTTCTTCAGGAGACATGAGACGTGCTCACAGAGCACCACCAAGAGAAATAAAATACTAGGATGAGATGCATGTA
Source organism: Saccopteryx bilineata (assembly GCF_036850765.1). Lineage (NCBI taxonomy): Eukaryota > Metazoa > Chordata > Mammalia > Chiroptera > Emballonuridae > Saccopteryx > Saccopteryx bilineata. The sequence goes on from NC_089490.1 coordinate 395,804,142, forward strand.
AGTGGCTGGATATATGCTAAGTACATAAAAATACAGAAGCTTGTGCATGCTACAAACAATAGTGAGAATAAAAAATGGATTAAAGACGTCTCATTTATAAGTGTGACAAATTATAAAACACATAAAAACAAATGTAATGAGTGAGGTAGTATATACCATGTTTTTGGAAGACAACTTATAAAAACATAAATATTGCCAAAATTTATACACAAAATCATTGTGGTATTTTCATCCTGAATCCCATTGGAGCTTATCAGAAGCTGGATAAAATTATTTAAAATTTTTTAGGGAACAATCTATGTTTGAAAATGGCCAAGATATTTGAAAGAACACAGAATAGTTACTTGCTGTATCAGATACTAGAACTTACTAAAAAATTAATTGTCCCTGATCCAGATGAGTAGGAGTAGAAATGGACAACAGCCTGACCAGGCAGCTGTGCAGTGGACAGAGCATTGGACTAAGAAGATGAGGAACCAGGTCAGAACCCTGAGGGTGCCTGCTTGAACACAGGCTCCTGACATGACCCCATGGTTGCTGGCTTGAGCCCAAGGTCACTGGCTTGATCCAGAGAGTTGCTAGCTTGAAGCCAAAGTCACTGGTTTGAGCAAGAGGTTACTGAATCAGCTGGAGCCCCCTGGTCAAAGCACATATGAGAAAGCAATCAATGCACAACTAAGCTGCCACCACTATGAGCTGATGCTTCTCATCTCTCTCCCTTCCTGACTGTCTGTCTGTGTCTCTCTCTAAACAAGAAAAAAAAATAGACAACTGTACTGTAGACCATTAGAGAGCTCTAAAATGAATTTATATATATAGGGGTCTTAATGCATCAATGTTACAATTTAGTCATTAAAGATCTATTTATGTTTTGGTCAGACATGACTAATAACCATTGGGAAAATAAAAAGATTTCTACCTCTTACAATATACAAAATTTAAAGTGTCTTTAAGATTACTAGGGAAGAAATCGGGACTTTCAGTATAATAGTTGGGGTGGAAGCCAGATTGCATGGGGACAAGAGGTGAAAGGAAGGGGACTCGTGGGACCAGTGACTGGGATGCTGTGAAGTAAACACTCTAGGGGCTTGGGAAGCGGCCTGGCTGAGACCCTGCGGACCCATGTGGCACAGCCTGGTTTCATCCACAGAGGCCTGGATTTCTTTCTCAGCCTCGTGGAGGCCATTTTCCTGACCTATACAACAGTTAATAACAAGTAAAAGATAATAGCCTACAACATGACAAAGATGACTTAATTCTCATAATAAACACGTCTATCAGGAAACATATAAACTTCATTGGTCAGTGCCCGTGTAGTAGGCAATTCTGGGTAAGAAATATTTTGTAAGGCCCTGACCAGACAGGTCAGTTGACTAAAGCATCGTCCTGAAGCACAGAGGTTGCTGGTTCTATTCCCGGTCAGGGCACAGAACAGAAACAGGCTGATGTCCTGTCTCTCTCTCTCCCCCCTTTCCTTTCTGTGTAAAATCAATAAAATAAACATTTCTTTAAAAACAAGAGTTATAGTCCTGTAAAATCTTATGTCTTATGTTTAAACCCAAGAAACAGCAGTTTCAAAATGATAGAAATTTGGAGACAATGTTAAGGTTACCTGTGTGTATACACCTAGATGGTTAGTGATTACAGAGGACTGATATCAGCATGGAACAAAAGACTTTAACTGTCCCCTTCACTACAAAAGTCTGTTCAAGAAGAAAGGTCTTTCTGGTGAGCAAGGAATTAAGAACAGTAAATAATCTTGAGGATCCTGAAGTGAGAATTAGCTGGTGAGATTCCTGGGCCATCTCACAAGTCCTGAGGCCTTTTGGCCTCTTTTTCCAGGGTGTTCCTCCAGAATACACAGGCTTCCTTCAGCCTGTCCTGGGAGCCACAGTGTGATGCCTTTGGGCCCTAGGGTCAACACGTAGAAAATTCGCTTATTTTTTGTTAATGACAGCTGTGTGTGCACAGGACTCAGACTTCCCTGTTGGGGAGGTCATTAGTGGCATTGTGACTTGCTGTCCTCAGTTTCTTGCTCACAGGAGGGGCTGATGTACAAGGAGGAGCATGTGCCTCAAGCAGGGACCAGCGCACCTACGGAATGTGGGCAGGTCAGGAGGAGCTGTGAGGACGGGGCCTCACTGCTAGAGGCAGTTCTTCCTGGGGATTCTTTATGGAACTTCCTCCCCATAGAACACATGCACTGTAACAGAGCCTCCCTGGGCCTGCTGACCTCGATCCCGCTGCAAAGGGGCTTAGGCTGGAAGGAGAGACCCTGAGCTCAGTGTCTTCTGCTACTGGAGGAACGAAGTCACTGGGCACCGCCTGGAAATCTCATGGGCCCAGGACAGTGTCATGTCTGCAGAGACCCAAGCTCCTTTGAATGCAGCCTGCAAGATCACTGTGACTTTGAGAGGGCCTTAAGCCACTTTTGGGTTGTATTTTTGTAACTTACTCAGCCCTGAATTTGCCACAGGACTTGGGTCTGAACTTTCCGGAATTCTGGGATGGGGTGGGATCATGGCTGTAATTTGATGAGTAAGACTTCACATATCTGCTGGATGATTTGTCTCACAAGCTGAGGTTCTCAGGTTTTGGTTTTTTTTTTTTTTTTACTAGAATACCTCAAAGAGACCTCACACTGGAGCAAAAGGAGTAACACATCAACAGTTGGTGGTTGTGGTAATGTGCACAGGCATTTTTCTAATACAGATCATTGCAACATTTCTGTCACTTTCATGCTATTTTCAAGTTCAAGTTAAATGTTGCATTTCTGAAGGAAAATGTATTGTGATGAACAGGCTCCTGACCTTCCTGGGAAGAAAAGTCAGCCCTGCGTGGAGAGCATGTGATACAGTGGGTCACGGGGAGTGGCCTTTATGGGGGACAATGCAGGAGTCCATGTGCACTCCAAAGAAGTGTCCTCCACCTCCAGGTCGTGTCTGCAGAGGCTCCTGGACTGATATCAGCATGATGAAATGCACAAGTCAGGCAGTGCACACAATGAGAATCTAGGGAGAAATCTGGGCAAAAATGAAGCATTCTTAATACTGGGGAACAAAATTTTTGTTGCATCCAAAAAAAAAACACTTGTTCTTACCTAATTCGAGTATGTTGATCTCAAACCTGACATGAGTTTTTCTCTGTAAGCTACAGTTTTTTGCAATTTAAGGTTTTAGATTTTCATTTTATTGTAAAAATTTCAACATTTAGTTTAACATCATGAAGTACAATGTCTTCTTGGGCATCATCTTTGTGAAAATATAATAATTTATATAATGCAGCAAATACACTAATACACTAAAAGGTATGATTGCAGCAGAATTTGTTCACAATTTCGAAATAGAACCTATTAAAACACTTATTTTAATCATAAAATTTGCGCAAAACTTATTTAAATTCTATTCAGGCAAATATTTGCATTTGTAGCTCTTGCATTTGTGTACTTGTTGAGGACAATCTCATTTGATGCTCCAGCAGTAGTCTGCTCATCACTAACAGCTCCAAGATTTTCAGGAAACTTATCAAGGTGACTGTTCAGGAAGTGAATCTTAATGCTCATGTTACATCCAATGTTGCGGAAAGCCAACAGCATCCTTTGAACCAGAAGTACATAGTTTTCTGCTTTTTTGTTGCCAAGAAAGTTCTTTGTAACTGCCACAAAAAAATTGCCATGCTGTTTTCTCCTCCTTATTCATCTTCCTGGCAAATTCTTTGTCATGTGTGAGCATTCAAATTTGAGGTCCATCGAATATACCTGCTTTCATCTTGTTAAAAGACAAGGCAGGAAAAGCAGAAATAATATGTTGAAAGTATTCACTTTCTCTATTCAAAGCCTGAACAAACTGCTTCATTAAGCCAAGTTTGATGTGAAGTGGGGGAAAAATGATCCTGTCTCAATTAACTACAGGTTCATTTGTAATATTTTGCATCCCTACTTCCAGAGCTTTTCATTTTTGCCACTCCTTCTGTGTCCAGTGTTTCTCCCGAGCTCGGCTGTCCCACAAACACAGAAAGCGAGGCTACTTTGTGAAACCTCTCTGTTGTCCTAGCAGGAAATTTACCATTTTAAGATCCACACAAATGATCCAGTTATGCTCCTCATACTTCAGAAAGTCAAGGACATTTTTTATGTCATTATAATGATCTCGCAGATGAGTTGAATAACCAATTGGAACCACTGCATAAAAATTACCGTTGTGTAGGAGAACACATTTCAGACTCTGTTTAGAGCTGTCAAGAAATAGCCGCCATTCTGTTGGACTGTAAGTTGTAACACCTAGCTGGCTGAGAAGACTACTGATATCATGACAGTAAACAAAGTGTTTGTCTTTGGAAAAAAAGTCTACAAAAATTTGTTCATGCTTCCTGAAATGGGATACTTTAGAAGACTGGTGAAGTACATTCTTTTCTTGAAGCCTAGAGGCTAATAACTCATCTGTTTTCTTTGATAGGCCGAAATCTTTTACTAAGGCATTCAATTCAGGTTGGTTAAACTGCTGAGGGGTTAATGACTGCTTGGCATCAGAAGAAGACCCTTCAGATTCTACAACCATTTCCTCATGCATCTTATCAAAATACACTTGATCACCATGTTCACTTTCTTCATCCTTAGAAGAAATAAAACCATTGAAAACTGGAACAGGGAGTGTCTCAGAGTGTGGGATAGGTCATATTGCTGAAAGAATCTTTATTATATGTGGATTAAGTGTCTGTTTGTCGCTGATAGCTTATTGGTTGCTTGCGTAACTGTACTAGCCAATGGGGTGAAGTTGCCACGGCTGAATGCAAATTGAGCGGGTCAGGGGGAAGGTGAATATTTGTTTGCATTGGCAATCATCTGCTTTTGAAACAATTTAAGGCTGAACGCAAATTGAGCGTGTCAGGGGGAAGGTGAACATTTGTTTGCATTGGCAATCATCTGTTTTACATAAAAACTACGTCTTAACGTAATTTCTTTTAAGAATGCCTCCTAGAAAATACAGCACTGAAGAGGAGAGAAAAGGAGCTAAAGCTGCACAAAAACGACTTTCTCGACAAAAAGAAACCACTGAGCAGAGAAAGACAAGGCTTGCTTCAGTCGCAGAGCAAATGCGTCTTTCTCGGCAAAATGAGACTGATGAGCATAGAGAAACAAGACTTGCTTCAGATTCAAGACAAAAAAGCCTGTCTCAACAAAATGAGTCCCTTGAACAAAGGCAGGAGAGAAATGCAAAAAAACGACAAAGTAATGCTGACTGAAACACAAAAAGGATTAAAACAGTTTCAAAAGGAGAAACTAATTTTTGAGCATTCCTCTGGTGACATGAATATTAAATGTGAACACTGTCAGTCCTTAAACTTCAAGTTAGAAACTAATCGATTTGACCGTGGCAAGAAAGGATTTTCTCAATGTTGCAAGTACGGAAACATTGTAGTTCCACTAATTGAGAATTATCCACATAGACAATTTCTTGTAAAACTTGCCTTTGCTATGACCATCAATAAGTTTCAGGGCCAAACGCTTAAGCGTGTTGGCATTTTTTTACCTGAGCCTGCATTTGGGCATGGTCAACTTTATGTTGCCTGTTCAAGAGTTCATGAAAGAACGGACGTAAAATTAAAAATAATTGATGGTCCTCTGCAAGGCGAGCTTAAAAATGATGGAAAGATCTACACAAGAAATGTTGTGTACAAAGAGATCTTTGACATGTGAATTAACATTTTATTATTTAAATCACCTTTATTTATTGAGCTAGCGGTGGCTCTTAAGAAATGTACCACCAGTGGTTTCCTTCATTGCACTCTACTTTAAGCAATTAAGCAAGTAGAAGGGGGAAACCCCGTGGGGCACTAAGCAAAGGGCGTCCTCGCCGCCTGCCCTGGGTAATTCAGTTTGAATTAGCAGACACCTTTGCACAAAATCATTTTAATTACAATTTATAATATCTAGAACAGCGGTCATTTCGTATGACCGCCGGGCTTTCTAGTATTAGGATATGTGATCATATGCCATTTTTTCTTGCCAATGCCCTTTGTATAGATCAGACAGAAATAACAGTCACTGCTGTGGTCCTTAGGTTCACACCAAACCATGGGAATAGCAAAAGGCATTCCTTTGTTTTTTCCTTTGTCCAGTCATGAAGCATTTTCTCACAATCATGACACACAATATGAGGAGCCCAATTCTTATCTTGATCGCCATGGAGAACTTGAAAATAGGCAGTATATGCACATGTCACAAATGCTGAAATATTGTGCCTTTGACATTGAAGTGTGTAACAGCCACATATTAACAGAAGGTGTCAGGACTAGTCTTACATTTATGCCTACTTGAAGAAGCCATGATTCAATCTTAAAACAAAATAAGAGGGTATTTTTATCAGATAATAGTTTTTTACATTTTAAAACAACTACAATTATGTAAGAGTGATGTTTGTAAAACATTAATTGCCTTGTGGTTATGTTCAATCCAAGAGTCATTGCCCTTTAACTCCAATTTAAATACAATGCATGCCATTAACTATAACAAGAATAAATTAAAATTGCATGAAAACTAGAGCATGAACCAAAAAATGGATTTCAGATTTGGAATCAGCGATGCAGATATATATAGAAACAGTTCTAAAACCTCATGCAACAGAAAATGAAAAATAAATTTGTTCCCCAGTGTAATTTTTCCTCATTATTATTATTACCTTTTATCTATGTGCAACTCAGAGCACAATTAAGTCATGGCAAGAGTTAGTGAACAAGGAGAAGAAAATCATCGATGATCCATAGTCTTCTTCCTGCTGAGGCTTCCCTTTGCAGCTCACAGCCCACAGGAGGAGGTCAGAGCCCCGTCAGGGGTCCAGGGGCTGGGGGCAGGTGTCTGTGGGATCCAGAAGGAAAGGTGCAGCCACTCACAGGTGTCCCTGATGCCTCAGGGCCAGTGGTGGGATTCAAATAATTTAACATCTGGTTCTCTGTCCTAATGACTGTTTTAAGTACAAAAAAGGATATACTGAAAGTAGTTTATTATTTCATGCATTTAATGCTTATATGAGAATAAAAATGGATCACAAAACTAGATTATAAATGTTTTAAAATATTAATGAGAAAATATTAAATGACATCTGACAAAAAACAATAAAACTGTTATGTAAGACATTTTTGTATTGCTTCTTGATTGGCATCTGCACTTACAATTTTTTAACTTTTAAATGAGCATCATCAGCTGTGTGATTTATCCTTAACCATCTTCACACTATACGGGTAGAATCCCATTTCTTTACTTATGGATGGAATGAACATTACTACTGGCATTTAGAATACGCTGTTGTGCAGATGAATGTTAAAAAACTGTAAGGAATGTAAATTTGTGTTTTGCACATTGGGCAGCTGCCCAGGTGCCCACCTAAGAGAGAACCCTGATTACAAGTGTCATTTTAACAACTGGTTCGCCAAACTCAACGAAAGATTAGGTATTGGCTCTACTAAACCTGTGAGAGCCGGCTGAATCCCACAACTGTCAGGGCATAAATTTCATGACTCATCAGTGCACAATGGCGAGGGAAGAGGTACTAACATGGTTTATGGAGTTTGTAAGGTGGCGGACATGCTGACTTGGGCACCAGCTGCAATCTTGCTGCTTTGGATAAATATCAAACATAAATTTTGAAATCTCATGCTTCTAAAATGTATGTAGTAAGATGTTGTGATAAACATATCTCTTAATGAGCTGAATGAGGCCTGATGCTAATTTAATCTATCCAAGTATAGTATTATTTTTTGATTAAAATGTGACATTTTAGTCACAAGTTTTATATTTAGATGTCTTTATTCTGAAAACAGTTGTCACATGAATGTGCAGATGCAGAAAGGATAAGGTCATGGTAGTGACATCAAGTGATTAAAAGTATTCCTTTGGAGTATTGGCCAAAAATGTAATTGTATTCAATCATTCTAAATTGTTTCTACACTCGATCTTAGCCTAAGAGTGAGAAGTGATCAAAATAATTTATAGTGACTTATTAGACATGGTGAATTAGGTCCTTCCTATATTGTTCAAGCAAGGATACCAGGAACCAGTCTTCATAGGAAAAATGTGTGTGCACAAAATATTGCCTTGTTGTTGGTTTGGATTTTTTTGGAGGCTAGAGTAGTATGTGCAGAGTCAGTGTTAACTAGGAACGGACAGATGACGTGTACAGCATCTCTCCTGGTCAAATGGAACAAGGATGTTTATGACAGGGAGGTAGGACATGACAACAAGTGTCACTAGAATATACAGAAATTGCAAAACTATACAAGGTCATCGAGACCCAGAGGTGAGGCCTGAAATGTGTCCCTGTAGCAGGAAATGGCCGCAAGGGGAGGATAACAGACACCCAGACAACTGGATAGAGGAAGAAAAATTTATTAGTAGCTGGTGGAGCACGGGGGGTTAGTAGCACCAAAGCATGAACCCCCCCAAATTAGTTATTTATTTATTTTTTCATTTTTAGAGAGGACAGAGAGAGGGAGAGAGAGAGACAGAGAGGGAGAGAAGGGGGGAGGAGCTGGAGGCATCAACTCCCATATGTGCCTTGACCAGGCAAGCCCAGGGTTTCGAACCCGCGACCTCAGCATTTCCAGGGCGACGCTTTATCCACTGCACCACCACAGGTCAGGCCCAAAATTAGTTTTTTAGAGTCTAATATCCCTTTACAACTTTAGTTTTCATGTGACAAGTGCCTGATTTCTTTGACTTCTTTGTTTGCAGACCTACATGATTTTTGTGTCTCTGGGAGGGGAGAGGGTAAGCGAGAAGGTTAGCCAGTCTGTCCTTGACTATTCACATATCCCATTCCTCTTGCTGGTGCTCCAAATTCATTTCAGGGAACTGATAAAAAAAAGATTATAGCTATGAGTCAGACTTTCTCAGTCAACCCTTCCTCCCTCAGTCTGAAACACAGAGGTCACTGACTTGAGCATAAGATCACAGGTATTGCAGGACCCCTCTCCTGCATTCTTCTGGTTTCTCCCCTCTCAACCAACGCCACGTACCTGCTAACCAGTTAGAGACTGAGCTAGAGGAGCCCTGCAATTTCAACAGCAGCCAAAGGACATGTGTCACCAGCACATTCTGTTGAGAACAGGAGTTCAGAGACCCTGTGTTTTGGGATGGAGAACATCTATCCCCACCCACTAACTTCATGGACCCTGAGCTCCAATATCCAGTAGTTAGGATAATAAAGTCCTGAGAATAGTCACATCAATGTGATCATAAAACAGTAAATTAAGTGCTTGGAAGGCAATGATCTTATTTTCCCTAGAGAAGCCCCGATGGAACCAGAGCCAATTCAGAAGCAGGCAGTGTTAGCTCCCAGGTAAACAGTTCCCTCCCTGGCAGAGTCGGTGAGATTCAGTCTCATATTTGCCCTTAAGGATAAGGTGATTTATTCTGTTGGACTTATTACTTATAGTTTCATATTGTTGCATAATTATAATAGCTGACATTTACTGCCAGATACGGTGTTAAGCATTTCCCTGAATTAATATACTTAACCTAACACTGACTCCATGATGTCCCCCTTGTTTACAGATGATGAAATTGAGGCAGAGAGAGTCAGCACCTTGCTGATGGCAATACAGGTAGAAAGTTCCAGAGCTCAGCTGAATCCAGGTAGTCTGGTCCTAAAATTAGACTCTTCTTTACAACTCAATAAGGTAACACGTTCTAAATTTCAAAGAACCAAACAGCTGTTCACAATTCAAAGCCAGGTGTAAAACTGTCCCATTGGGATTCTGAAGGGGGAGGGATTGTACCTGCAGAGTGTCTGAGAACACAGGACTTCTTTACATTTTCTACCATTTCTTCAGGAACACTGTGTGAGCCCAGATGTTTTTAGATCCCTTTTTGTATCTGTAAACTTTATGATTTCATCCTTCAAGGTTTGCATGTTCAAGTGTGTGGCCTTCAGTGCATTTCTGTTGTTGCTAGAGTTCCGGTTGCCATGGTGACATGGTTTCTGTCCGCCAAGCAGTGGTGCAGGGTTACAGGCAAGGACAGATGTTCCCAGCTGATCCTGTGTTCAGGTATATTGTGAACTTTCATTCATTCTGACAGTTTTTTCTGAGGATTATCTAAGATTTCTCTGGTAGTTAATCACCTATCTATGTATCGTGACCAATTCATCAATTCATTCTTTATCTTATGTTTCCATTTATTTGAAAAAAATGTTTTCAACAAAATGTTTGCCCTCTTTTTTTTTTTACTAGTCTTTATTTTCAAGCAGGTTTTTTTTTTGCATTTTTCTGAAGCTGGAAACAGGGAGAGACAGTCAGACAGACTCCCGCATGCGCCCGACCGGGATCCACCCGGCACGCCCACCAGGGGCGAAGCTCTGCCCACCAGGGGGCGATGCTCTGCCCATCCTGGGCGTCGCCATGTTGCGACCAGAGCCACTCTAGCGCCTGAGGCAGAGGCCACAGAGCCATCCCCAGCGCCCGGGCCATCTTTGCTCCAATGGAGCCTTGGCTGCAGGAGGGGAAGAGAGAGACAGAGAGGAAGGCGCGGCGGAGGGGTGGAGAAGCAAATGGGCGCTTCTCCTGTGTGCCCTGGCCGGGAATCGAACCCGGGTCCTCCGCACGCTAGGCCGACGCTCTACCGCTGAGCCAACCGGCCAGGGCCTATTTTCAAGCAGTTTTAAGTTCACAAAATGTTGAGCAGAAAGTACCCAGACATCCCATGTACCCTTATGTCCAGACACGCACAGCCTTCCCCAGCTCAGCGTCACACACCTGGTGGGACCTTTGTTCTCAGAAAGTGCAGTTGCTGGACTGTGTGGTAAGAGGACGTTTAGTTCTCAGAGAAAAAGCACCCCCCAAAGTGGCTGCACCCTCTGCACTCCACCAGCAGTGAAGAAGAGTCTGTGCTCCCGGCCTGGGCAGCGCTCACTGCTGTCAGTCAGTGATCTAATTGAAAAGGAAAAGAAGATAAAAGAGTTGAACAGACAGATGAAGGAACTAGAATGAGCACCAACTAGAGAGTTCAACTGAGGCAGAACCTGAGATGCGAGCAGCTGAGCTGGGACTTCACTGTCACCACCTCGTCTGCATGTGACCCGTCCCCACTAGCAGACACCCCGACTGGGTAGCACTGGGTACTTTATCCTGCACATCAGTGCCTGAGCGCGACCTAGCGGCCTCCCAACTCTGCCAGTTTGAACAAGTCTCCTACTTTCTGAAAGTTACCTGACTCAACTGTTAACATGGGAAATGCAATAGCTTATTGATTTGTAGCAATGCTTAAATATGATAAATTATGTTTGCACATTGACTTTAGGTAGAAATAAAAATCATTACTATTCTTTTAATTACTGCAGTTATTATCAACAAAGCTCTGTGTCCCAAAGAACCTGTATGCAGGGTGACGATGGTTGTTTGCAGCTGTAATCAGTTCACAGTTACCTTGATGACTTTATTTTACTGAAAATTGTTCCCTCAGCACCAGGCCCCTTGGAACCACCCTTCTATGTTCTGTTTCTATGAATCTGACTGCTCTAGGAACCTCACGTGTAGGAATCACACATTATTGTCTTTTTGTGACTGCTTACGTCATGTAGTGTACTGTCCCCCACGTTCACCCCGATGCAGCATGTGACGGATTTCCTGCCTTACCGTGGGGATAAGGACAATATCCCATTATCTGTGTGCTCTGACTCTGTTTACCCACTCATCAGTCCATGGACACCTGGGCTGCTTCCAGCTCTTGGCCATTGTGAATTGTGCTGCGATAAATGGGTGTGCAGGTAAGTGTTTGAGATCCTGCACATGTACTCAGAGCTGAGCTTGACCCATCACACTGTAATTCTACTTTTAATTTTTTTTTTTAATAAATTTTTATTAATGGTAATGGGATGACATTAATAAATCAGGGTACATATATTCAAAGAAAACATGTCTAGGTTATTTTGTCATCAAATTATGTTGCAAACCCCTCACCCAAAGTCAGATTGTCCTCCGTCACCCTCTATCTAGTTCTCTGTGCCACTCCCCCTCCCCCTAACTCTCTCCCTCCCTCCCTCCCATGTCCTCCCTCCCCCCCCCCACCCATGGTAACCACTACACTCTTGTCCATGTCTCTTAGTCTCATTTTTATGTTCCACCAATGTATGGAATCATGTAGTTCTTGTTTTATTCTGATTTGCTTATTTCACTCCTTATAATGTTATCAAGATCCCACCATTTTGCTGTAAATGATCTGATGTCATCATTTCTTATGGCTGAGTAGTATTCCATAGTGTATATGTGCCACATCTTCTTTATCCAGTCTTCTATTGAAGGGCTTTTTGGTTGTTTCCATGTCTTGGCCACTGTGAACAGTGCTGCAATGAACATGGGGCTACATGTGTCTTCACGTATCAATGTTTCTGAGGTTTTGAGGTATATACCCAATAGAGGGATTGCTGGGTCATAAGGTAGTTCTATTTGCAGTTTTTTGAGGAACCACCATACTTTCCTCCATAATGGTTGTACTACTTTACAGTCCCACCAACAGTGAATGAGGGTTCCTTTTTCTCCACAGCCTCTCCAACATTTGCTATTACCCGTCTTGTTGATAATAGCTAATCTAACAGGGGTGAGGTGGTATCTCATTGTAGTTTTGATTTGCATTTCTCTAATAACTAATGAAGCTGAGCATCTTTTCATATATCTGTTGGCCATTTGTATCTCTTCCTGGGAGAAGTGTCTGTTCATGTCCTCTTCCCATTTTTTTATGGGATTGTTTGTTTGTTTGTTGTTGAGTTTTATGAGTTCTTTGTAAATTTTGGATATTAGGCCCTTATCTAAGCTGTCGTTTGAAAATATCAGTTCCCATATAGTTGGCTGTCTGTTTATTTTGATATCAGTTTCTCTTGCTGAGCAAAAACTTTTAATTCTGATGTAGTCCCATTCATTTATCTTTGCCTTCACTTCTCTTGCCATTGGAGTCAAGTTCATAAAATGTTCTTTAAAACCCAGGTCCATGATTTTAGTACCTATGTCTTCTTCTATGTACTTTATTGTTTCAGATCTTATATTTAGGTCTTTGATCCATTTTGAATTAATTTTAGTACACGGGGACAGGCTGTAGTCGAGTTTCATTCTTTTGCATGTGGCTTTCCAGTTTTCCCAACACCATTTGTTGAAGAGGCTTTCTTTTCTCCATTGTGTGTTGTTGGCCCCTTTATCAAAGATTATTTGACCATATATATGTGGTTTTATTTCTGGGCTTTCTATTCTGTTCCATTGGTCTGAGTGTCTATTTTTTTGCCAATACCATGCTGTTTTGATTATCGTGGCCCTATAATATAGTTTAAAGTCAGGTATTGTAATGCCCCCAGCTTCATTCTTTTTTCTTAGGATTGTTTTGGCTATTCGGGGTTTTTTATAGTTCCATATAAATCTGATGATTTTTTGTTCCATTTCTTTAAAAAATCTCATAGGGATTTTGATGGGAATTGCATTAAATTTATATATTGCTTTGGGTAATATGGCCATTTTGATTATATTTATTCTTCCTATCCAAGAACAAGGAATATTTTTCCATATCATTGTATCTTTTTCGATTTCCCTTAACAATGCTTTGTAATTTTCATTATATAGGTCCTTTACGTTCTTTGTTATGTTTATTCCTAGGTATTTTATTTTTTTTGTTGCAATCGTGAAGGGGATTATTTTTTTGAGTTCGTTTTCTAATATTTCATTGTTGGCATATAGAAGGGCTATGGACTTTTGTATGTTAATTTTGTATCCTGCGACCTTACTGTATTGGCTTATTGTTTCTAATAATCTTTTTGTGGAGTCCTTCGGGTTTTCGATGTATAGGATCATATCATCAGCAAAAAGTGATAGCTTTACTTCTTCTTTTCCGATATGGATGCCTTTTATTTCTTTGTCTTGTCTGATTGCTCTGGCCAGAACTTCTAGCACCACGTTGAATAAGAGTGGAGAGAGTGGACAACCCTGTCTTGTTCCTGATTTAAGGTAGAAAGTCCTCAGCTTTATGCCGTTTAATAGGATGTTGGCTGATGGTTTATCATATATGGCCTTTATCATGTTGAGATATTTTCCTTCTATACCCATTTTGTTGAGAGTCTTAAACATAAAATTGTGTTGTATTTTATCAAAAGCCTTTTCTGCATCTATTGATAAGATCATGTGGTTTTTGTTCTTTGTTTTGTTGATATGGTGTATTACGTTAACCGTTTTGCATATGTTGAACCATCCTTGAGATTCTGGGATGAATCCCACTAGATCATGATGTATTATTTTTTTAATATGTTGTTGTATTCGGTTTGCCAGTATTTTGTTTAGTATTTTAGCATCTGTATTCATTAGAGATATTGGTCTGTAGTTTTCTTTCTTTGTGCCATCCTTGCCAGGTTTTGGTATGAGGGTTATGTTGGCCTCATAAAATGTGTTTGGAAGTATTGCTTCTTCTTCAATTTTTTGGAACACTTTGAGTAGAATAGGAACCAAGTCTTCTTTGAATGTTTGATAGAATTCACTAATATAACCGTCTGGGCCCGGACTTTTATTTTTGGGGAGATTTTTAATAGTTTTTTCTATTTCCTCCCTGCTGATTGGTCTGTTTAGGCTTTCTGCTTCTTCATGACTCAGTCTAGGAAGGTTGTATTGATCTAGGAATTTATCCATTTCTTCTAGATTGTTGTATTTGGTGGCATATAATTTTTCATAGTATTCTACAATAATTCTTTGTATTTCTATGATGTCTGTGGTGATCTCTCCTCTTTCATTTTGGATTTTATTTATTTGAGTCCTGTGTCTTTTTTCCTTGGTGAGTCTTGCCAAGGTTTTGTCAATTTTGTTGATCTTTTCAAAGAACCAGCTCCTTGTTTTATTGATTTTTTCTATAGTTTTTCTGTTCTCTATTTCATTTATTTCTGCTCTGATTTTTATTATCTCCTTTCTTCGGCTGGTTTTGGGTTGTCTTTGTTCTTCTTTTTCTAGTTCCTTAAGGTGTGAAGTTAAGTGGTTTACTTCGGCTCTCTCTTGTTTGTTCATATAGGCCTGAAGTGATATGAACTTTCCTCTTATTTCTGCTTTTGCTGCATCCCAGAGATTCTGATATGTCATATTTTCATTTTCATTTGTCTGTATATATCTTTTGATTTCTGCGCTTATTTCTTCTTTGACCCATTCATTTTTTAGAAGTATGTTGTTTAGTTTCCACATTTTTGTGGGTTTTTCCCCCTCTTTTTTGCAGTTGAATTCTAGTTTCAAGGCTTTATGATCAGAAAATATGCTTGGTACAATTTCAATTTTTCTAAATTTGCTGATATTGTCTTTGTGGCCCAACATATGGTCAATTCTTGAGAATGTTCCATGTACACTAGAGAAAAATGTATACTCTGTCTCTTTGGGATGAAGTGTCCTGTAGATGTCTATCATATCCAGGTGTTCTAGTATTTCGTTTAAGGCCACTATATCTTTATTGATTCTCTGTTTGGATGACCGATCTAGAGCCGTCAGCAGTGTATTGAGGTCTCCAAGTATGATTGTATTTTTGTTAGTTTTTGTTTTAAGGTCAATAAGTAGCTGTCTTATATATTTTGGTGCTCCTTGGTTTGGTGCATATATATTAAGGATTGTTATGTCTTCTTGATTCAACTTCCCCTTAATCATTATGAAATGACCATTTTTGTCTCTGAGTACTTTTTCTGTCTTGTAGTCAGCATTATTAGATATGAGTATTGCTACGCCTGCTGTTTTTTGGGTGTTGTTTGCTTGGAGTATTGTTTTCCAGCCTTTCACTTTGAATTTGTTTTTATCCTTGTTGCTTAGATGTGTTTCTTGTAGGCAGCATATAGTTGGATTTTCTTTTATAATCCATTCTGCTACTCTGTGTCTTTTTATTGGTAAGTTTAATCCATTTACATTTAGTGTAATTATTGACACTTGTGGGTTCCCTACTGCCATTTTATAAATTGCTTTCTGTTAGTTTTGTATCTAGTTTGATTCTTCTCTTTTGTTTTTCTATCATTTGTTTTTGTTTGTTTGTGTTCCATACTTCTTTCCTCTGTTGCTACCTTTTTTAAGTCAAGTGTTTTTGTGGTGGTTTTTTTAAGGGTGGTTACCATTAAGTAATGAAAAGGTTACCTACCATATTCATTGTAGTACCCTATCTTATAAGTATTTCTGCACTTCATCATCCTTTGCTACTGTTAATCTCCATCCTCTCCCCCCTTTTTTTCCTTTGTTGTCACAGTTTAAGTTTGGTTTTATTGTGTTCTTGGTGGAGCTGTTACTTGTGGTGTTGTTTTCTTTTGTTCTTTGAATCTGGTTGGAAAACCCCCCTTAGTATTTCCTGGAGAGGGGGCTTTCTGTTGATAAATTCTCTCATCTTTTCTGTATTTGTGAATGTTTTTATATCTCCTTCATACTTGAAGGATAGCTTTGATGGGTATAGTATTCTTGGCTGAAAGTTCCTCTCTTTCAGGGCTTTAAATATTGGGGTCCACTCTCTTCTAGCTTGTAGAGTTTCTGCTGAGAAATCTGATGATAATCTAATAGGCCTTCCTTTATATGTTGTACTCTTCTTTTCCCTGGCTGCCTTGAGAATTTTTTCTTTGTCATTGGTTTGTGTCATCTTTATTATGATGTGCCTTGGAGTGGGTTTGTTGGGGTTAAGAAAACTTGGTGTTCTGTTTGCTTCTTGAATTTGAGGCTTTAGTTCCTTCCACAGGCTTGGGAAGTTCTCGTCTATTATTTGTTTGAGTATATTCTCCATTCCATTTTCTTTCTCTTCTCCCTCTGATATACCTATTATTCTTATGTTATTCTTTCTGATGGAGTCAGACAATTCCTGTAGGGCTTTCTCATTTTTTATTATTTTTGAGTCTCTTTCTTCTTCTCTCTGTTGTGCCTCAAGTTGTTTGTGTTCTATTTCACTAATCCTATCTTCAATCTGGGCTGTTCTGTTAGCTAAGCTTGTTACCTCGTTTTTCAGCTCGTGAATTGAGTTTTTCATTTCTGTTTGATTTGTTTTTATAGTTTCAATTTCCTTGGTAATATATTCTTTGTGTTCATTGAGTTGTTTTCTGATCTCCCTATATTGCCTTTCTGTGTTTTCTTGTATATCTCTGAGTATTTTTAAGATTTCTATTTTAAATTCTCTGTCATTTGCCTCCAAGGCTTCCAATATGTTAAGTCTTTTCTCCATAGATTTTTCCACATCTATTTGTGTTACCTCTCTTTCTTTTGTATCCATAATATTCGATTTCCTCTTTCTTATCGGCATCTGAGGGTGGTCTTATTGATAGCACGCAGGCGCACTCCCTCGCGGCTTGAATGAGCATCGCTGCTGCGGTAGCTTCCTCCACACCCTCGTCTCTCAGATTCAAGTGATAACAGTCCTTTTGCTTTCAGTTTGTGTGGAACTCCGGAATGCTCCGAGGATAAATTTTTTCTGTTTCTAGTTGATAAATTTGTTGTGATTTAGGGGAGAGCTGTCGGACGCGCTTCTCACGGTGCCATTTCCGTGACCTACTTTTAATTTTTTGAGGGAATTCTAGACCCTTTCTTTAATGGCTGCACCATACTGTATCCATGTCAATATTCATATTTTTTATTTGTTTATTCCTTTTATTATTTTTTTGGAAATAAATAATTTTCAAAATTGTAACTGACCTTGACCTGAGATCTGAAACAGAGCAGGAAAGCCCGGGGGGCACAGTGTCCATCTGGGTCTCTCCCACCCACCACTCGCCCCCAGGGCTCCCGGAGAAGAATGGGGACCCCCCTGACTCAGCCCATCCTGCTTCCCCAGTCACACAGCCTTCCCTCCTCCACCAGGCCCTCCTGTGTTTCAGGGTGACACGAGCTTCTGGCTGACGGTGTCTTGTCTTCCTCCAGGCTGTTCCCTTGGGACCTCTCCTCCTAACATTTCCTACTGTCACAATTGTCCCCTTCCTGAGTGGTTTCCCAGAATGCTATTCTGTAACCTGCTGCATCCTAATGTCTTCTTCAGAATTCGCCATGCCTCCCCTGTGTTCCTATGGAGCATCCAGTCATGGCTGGGGACAGGCAGAGGATGGGCGCTGTGGGCACTTGTCCTGCTGGGATTCTGATGATCCAGAAGGTGCGATCCTCCTAACTGACAAGTGAATCTGTCAATTAGAACAGTATAGCATGTGATTTGAGTTGGGATCTGTTTTGATATTTTTTGAAACAGTAGATTAGAGTGAGATGTTGTTCTGATTTGATTTGAAATGTCACTTGATAGTTTGGATATGTCAGATTAAGTAGAAGTTAGGATTTAGCAGGTAATCTTCCTCTTGTCACAGGTTTCTCTCGGGAACTCAACACCTCTGATTTCTTCACAATTGTCTCCAGCCCACTGACCTTTCTCCCTCCACCGCCAAAGGAGCCCTGGCACAGCAGGCATCATCTCACACTAAAGATGCTCCCTAACCCACCTGAGTAGTTTGTTAATTCATAGTCCTGCACACCCAGGGGTACTTGCTGACCCTCGTCCTGTGCCCGGCACCAGGCTGACAGAGATCAGCAAACTAGACACGGCCTAGAATTAAGGAGCCAAATCCCAGGGGCTTCCTGTCAATTACTGAGTATACATTTCTAACCCCACCCTCGGTGTTGCTGCAAAGGAGATGTCAGGGTGCTAGCAATGCCTAGCTTTCTAAGTCGTTTGATTCTGTGACACAGAAGCATGGCATCATTCCTCAGGGAGGAAGTTAGTGCTGGAAGCCAGGCTTGGTGACTTGCCACATCTTTTGTGGGCAGGACCAGTGAGACTCACTGGGTACAAATAACCTCAAGCTCTGTAGGCTGCTGAGTCCAGCTCTTAGTTGCTCATTCCTGTTAAAGCTGAACTCAAAGCAAAGTCCACCATGAGGCCAGTGTTGTGTGTCCTGCTGGTCACTCTGGCGCTTTCCTGTTATGAGGGTGAGTATCATGTCTAATGTGAGTACCATCTGCCTGGTTAAGTAACCTTCTTTATACGAAGTGAATTATTATGGGTGGGAGGTGAGCAGATCAGAATCCAAACCCTTTCTGCCTCCTCTTATGGACTAGCTCTCTACAGCCAGGGCTCATTGTTTCAATTCCTAGTGATCTGGAACTTTCACAGACATCACTGCAGGATCGTTTTAAGGGTTCTCCATTGGATGCCTGATCCCTCTCTGTGGTCTACCTGTCAGAGCAGCATGATGTAACGGAACTTGGTTGTGAGTCATGGCTTTGTCACTCAGCAGCGCTGTGACCTTGAACAAATGCATAATCTCTCCAAGTTCCCTCTTGTCCTTGCTTTTCACAACTGCCACCCAGAGTGGCTCTGACAGAGCAGTGAGATGCCGTGTGTCAGAGGGCAGCTCCAGGTCCCGTCAGACGTTCTGCTTCCCTGAATCTTTTAGATGCCGGTTGAGTCTATGGCCTGTGAACTCCTGGATTCAGACTCATACAATGTGCAGGCAGGAGGGGCGTTAGCAGAGTTCTCAGTTCAGGAAGAGCCAGTGTTGTCTGAATCTCTGAATGATCAGTCTTCCCGTGGGCTCTGAGAACTGCAGCCCTCAGCCAGTTGACATGTGCTGCTCATTCTCTAGGCATCTGGCCAGGATTTGGAGATCTTGTGCCATTGTTAGGGCGGCAACTGCTACTTTTCTGGGCTCATTCTAGCCATTCATCAAAAAAAAATACTTTGGGAATGATTTGGCGATCCTTCATTTCCTCAATACTGACTCAAGCCTTTGTTTTTTTTCTTTTCTTTCTGCATTTTTTTGAAGTGAAAAGAGGAGAGGCAGAAAGACAGACTCCCACATGCGCCAGACCAGGATTTACCTGGCATGTCCACCAGGGGGCAATGCTCAGCTCCTGTGGAGCGTTGCCCTCATTACAACTGGAGCCATTCTAGTGCCTGAGGCAGAGGCCATGGAGCCGTCCTCAGCGCCCGGGCAAACTTTGCTCCTCTGGAGCCTTAGCTATGGGAGAAGAAGTGAGAGATAGAGAGAAAGGAAAAAAGAGGGGTGGAGAAGCAGACGGGATCTTCTGAGTGCCTGGGCCTGGGATCAAACTTTGGACTTCTGCATGCCAGGCCAATGCTCTACCACTGAGTCAAATGACCTCAAGTCCTTTTGAGTCATTCTCTTTCATCCGACTTTCTGAACCTCTTCCTGTTTCCCCATGTGGCCTCTGATCTGACCCTCTCACCATCTCCTCATAGCTGCTATCAGATCCGGTCAGATCAGAGCCTGGTAGGGCACATTCTGGGCTGCACATGGTTGCAAAGACTTGGGGTGAGGGTTGGGGAATATAGACCAGAGAAAGTGGTCACTTGAGGTCTCAGCACAATCCCTGTGGGGTCGGTAGTAAGCCCCAGTTCCCATCTCCCACCTTCTCTAAGGACTTCTGTACATCAGTGCAGAACACAAGAGCCATCATGACATGTGCACAATTCCAGTTGTGTGAAACTCATAGAGTCATTTTTTTCAGAAGCATTTCAATCTTCTTCATCCAATGACATAATCCTATAGCCTAATTTAGTTTCAAAGGAGCATCTTCTAACATTAATAGATTTTCTCATTTCTCTCCAGATTTATTCTCCTTTCTCTGGCCTCTAGTAAGTTCTTACTGCCATTCAGTTGAAAGACTGACTGATAACTTCTCCTTTCTCTCCATATCAAGACTAAAGAAGGTGTCACTGTACGGACAGGCAAACCTTAAGTTTTATAATCTAGGGAGTGTGAATTTCAACAAAGCAGGAGATCTGGAAAGTCGCAGGTGTACTTCACAAAGGATAAACCTGAACTAGGGATTGGACAACCAGCTTTCCAGACTGAGCTCTGCGGAGTGCTCTGTGATCTTGACAAGGTCACAACATCCAGGATTTTGCACTGTCATTGCCAGTTAGGAGATGTGCCCATAAACCCTGTGAGGCTCTTGTACACTGTAAGGTACGGAGTCATAGGAAAATGTCAGTATATTACATCGATTGTTTTTGTTTTTCTGCTACTCTAGCAAAACTAGTCTGCCCAGCAGTTCTTTCTCAAGTGAGGAGCTTATTTTTAGATTCTGTCAGCGTTTACCGTAAGGAACTTCAGAGATACGGTGCACCTCGGGAAGCTGTCGAGGCCAAGGTGAAAGTGAAGAGGTGCTTGGATAAGATTTCTGATGAAAACACCATGGAAATTCTCAAATATGTGGTAATTTCTTTCTCTGTTGGCATAGAGGCTCAGCTCAGCTATGTAGTCAGGAGGGAGGTCAGGGTGCTGCTCTGGGGACACAGGGTGTGAAGGCAGCTGTCCCTCTGCTCACGTCTGATCGAGTGGCCCATGGTCACAAGGTCCATGATAACGTGACACCTGCTGAGCTGGACTAAGGCTGCACACAGCGCTGGGCATGTTCGTCCTTCTCAGGTCACCTCCCTGGGCACCAGGTTCCCCACAGTGTCCTGAGGAGAGGGACAGCCAGGGCCACAGGGTGTGATGGGGTAGGGCCAGAGACGGTTGCCCCCAGCAGGACGGGCCCCTCACCCAGTGGCACAGTCCCTGGGACTCTCACGGGAGGACTGGGAGGGAGAAGGGGACACAGCGAGAGGGAGAGAGCCAGCCCCGCCCTCTGTCAGGACAGAGGGGCAGCTGCTGGGGGCTCTGCCAGCTCTCACAGAGCAGAGGTCACCCCTGTACGTCACCCCAAGTTTCCTGGCCAGGGGGCCACAACCCTCCCTGTGTCCTCTGCAGCCCCGTGTGGAGCTGAAACACTTCAATCATGTCCTCATGGAGAGATCACACAGATGTAAAGGTGTCTCTCAGCACGTCCACCCTGGAATTAAGTCAGGTTTCAGACAACTGTCCTCACTAGCTGGATTCTCAGTGTGGGGAAGTCCGTGTGTTGTGTGGGGAATGTCCACTCCTGGAGGTGGGACATCTGCAGGCAGAATGACCCATGGCCCCGCCCATCCAGTCCCGGTCTTTCAGCCCTGTGTCCTCGTTTAGTGACAAGAGGAGTCCTCATCCTTGGACTCAGAGAAAGGACACCAGGCTGCTCTGCCCAACTCCTGAGCCTCCTCCTCGCTCCACTAGAGACCTGCGCCCTTCTCTGGGGACACGCAGGGTTTATCTGCGGGGTGTGGACATGGTTCTCTCCTGACTCGCACGGTCTGTGCAGACTGGACCAGGACTATTGAATTCCCCACACGCACGGCTACCTGCCTGGTGCCTCCATTTCCCTTTGCTGGTTGCAGTTTCTTCCACATCTGGGTTGTGAACAACAGTCTGTGTTAACATGGCTTCTGTGGGGGCTTCATGACTGATGTTTCTTTTCTTTCTTTTTCTATTTCAGATCCGCACGGAAGATGCATGTAACAGACAGGTTTAACAATCTTCCATGCAAGTTCTTTGTCGTTCAATGATGACCTGATCTTTCCCGGACAATGTGGAGGTTTCAACGTCTTGCTTCAATAAATTTCTTTCCTGCACTTCGCTGCCTGTCTTGTTTTATCCAACAGTCTCTGACCTTGAGTTGGGGTGGATTTCATCACGCAGGGGCCTGTGGGAAGTGTCAGGGGTAATGTAGGGAAACCCTGTGTCCAGGTGTCATGGTGGCCTGAGTGCCAGGGACAAATCTGTAACCTCTGCTGAAATCTCAGTGTCAGGAGGCCATGCTGGCTCTGGAACGTCGAGGGGAACATCTATCCCTGGTGCCTCCAGCTGAAGGCTGGTGACTGTCCTCGTCTGGTACCAACATCCCTCCTTTCTCTGCCCCATGAGGGGACATTGCTGTATTTTTCTCTGTGTATGAGAATCTCCTGGTCTCTTTCATGGACAATGTGTGGGATGACATTTAGAGGTCACCAGAAAATTCAGTATCATCTCCTTAATTCAAAATCTGTAACTTTATCACATCTACAGAGTCCTTTTTCCCACGACACAGACATGACAGTCCCAGTCTCAGGTGTGGATCTGTGTGGGGACGGAATGAGCCTACTTGAGCTTCTCTGCCTGCTGACCCTAAGAGTCCACTGAGGGTGCCCCCTCCACGGTCTAGCCTCTCTTCGAACATCCTTTCGTACTCTGAAACACTAGAGCTCATGTGTTTCTAAATGTTTGAAGGAAGAGGATTTGTTATTAGACATACCCACGTTCTTTAAGTATAATTGGTATATTGTACACACTATTGTTTCCTTTGCACCCCTGCCTGGCCCCGCTTCTATAAACATTCTTGAGAACATAGAAAATAAAAAATAGGTGGTACCTACAATTATCAACTGTG
This sequence comes from Saccopteryx bilineata, assembly GCF_036850765.1. Lineage (NCBI taxonomy): Eukaryota > Metazoa > Chordata > Mammalia > Chiroptera > Emballonuridae > Saccopteryx > Saccopteryx bilineata. The sequence continues at coordinate 395,827,377 of NC_089490.1, forward strand.
TCCAAAACCTTTAGAATAAATGTGATCACAGGGGAACATGTCCATGTAAATTAGTCTCTATTTTCTGGAACATCTTCTTGTTCATCCACATCTGTGCTCTGTGGACACAGGGTCAGGAGCTCTTGCCACAGCCTGAGAAACGCAGCCTGGAATCATGTGGGGAGACAAGGCCCCCATCAGCGGTCATACAGGCCTGGCCTGACCCCGTCCTGGGTCCCCTCTCTCCCCATGTCCCTGCTCACCCATATGCTGTGCTCAGCCATCCTGTCTATGTGCCATTCACTCGTCATGACGTTGGGTCACAGCAATGCCCGTGGGCTCGTCGTGGTCCCTTTCCCTCTATGTTGTCCCAGCACAGGAGAGTGAACAGCCTAGTCTGCAAAGCCTGTGTCCCGTCCCCTGCTCGGTGAAGCCTTCTCTGCCTCTCAGACCCTAAAGTAAACCGTCATACACAGTCACAGTGTGTGCATTAAACCACACGCACGCACTCATATACACATATTTACGCACATTGGAAACATGCCCAATAGGTGATGCACAGACACACCAGAGACACACACAAGGACACACACACACACAAACACACACACACACACAAGCAGGCAACTATCCCTCTGTTGTCATGTTATTCTTTTGTGATATAAGAGTCCTGTCACTGAGAAGTTTGGGTGTACATTTGGGAAAAGGAACAATATAAAGAACAAATACTATCAATCAATGGTAATGTTGCTAAAATGCTTAAGAGTTTACAAGCATGGAGATCCCGATGGGCAGTCATTGTCCCGAAAGGTTACAAGTTTATCCTGACAGGTCTTCAGGAATGGGATAGACTGTTACCATCGTTGGACGTGGAACAAAGGACGTCCCTCCACTGGCCTCCAGCCTGGCTCTGTGTCTTCTCAGCATCAACTGGGAAGATTTCAAAAGCAAGTGATGCGCAGGTCCCAGTCCAGGACCAACGTGAGTACCTCTGCGGGTGGAACCGTGCGGCCCCCATCCCCACCTCCCCTGCTGCGGGTGCGGCACCACGTGACTGCGGAGGCCACGACAGCCCCTGAACTGGGGAGGACAGCCAGACTGTGCATGAGCCAGAGACTCCCAGCATCCCCAGGGGGTCACCTGGAGACCTTTCCTTGGCCACTTCTCTAGCTCTGCAAGGTGGGCATGGCAGGGCATTTATCAGTATTACTGTGATAACAGTGACAGATAGGGTCTCGGGCAGGAACGTGTCTTCCCTGAGCTGCTGACAGGGAGACAGGTGAGATATGTCATGATCACAAAGGCTGGGCCGGAGCGGACGGGGGAGTGAGGTTAATGGCTAGACCCTCGTTCCGGATAATTCTGGACAAGAATGGTGGTAAAATGGAGACTGAATATAACATGCCAGTGAATTCTTCACATAATATGATTAAAATTATAATTTTATGTTTGAAACTTATTTTCATCTTTTCCAAGCAAGAGGAGGGGAGATAGAGAGACAGACTCCTGCATGTGCGCCGACCAGGATACACAGAGCACCCCAAAAGGGGCTGATGCTCTGTTCACTTTGGCCATGCTCAGAACTGAGCTACTTTTAGTGCCTGAGGTAGAAGCTGCATGGAACCATCCTCAGAACCCAGGGCCAGTGCACTCAGACCAATCAAGCCATGGCTGTGAGATAGGAAGAGAGAGAGAGAGAAAGAGGGGGAGGGGTGGTGAAGCAGATGGTTGCTTCTCCTGTGTGTCCTAAGAATCAAACCTGGGTCATCCAGCCTGACCAGGCGGTGGTGCAGTGGACAGAGCGTTGGACTGGGATGCGGAAGACCCAGGTTCGAGACCCCGAGGTAGCCAGCTTGAGCACGGGCTCATCTGGCTTGAGCAAAAAGCTCACCAGCTTGGACCCAAGGTCACTGGCTCAAGCAAGAGGTTACTCGGTCTGCTGAAGGCCCACGGTCAAGGCACGTATGAGAGAGCAATCAATGAACAACTAAGGTGTTGCAACGAAAAACTGATGATTGATGCTTCTCATCTCCCTCCATTCCTGTCTGTCTATCCCTCTCTCTGACTCTGTCCCTGTAAAAAAAAAAAAAAAACAAAAAAAAAACCTGGGTCATCCACACGCCACGTGCATGCTCTACCACTGAGCAAACCGGCAAGGGCCTATGTTTGTATATTTTACCAAAATACAGAAGAAGATTGCACAGAATCTCGCTCTCTGAGAGGCAGCGGAAAGAGACCTGCCCATGGGAACAGGTTCTGTATTTCAGCCCTCAGGACACTCTCCCTGCATTGCAGACACCTCCTGTCAGATCACGTCTGGTGTCAACTCTCTGTTTGTTGCCTCCCAGGACTTTTTTTCTTGGGGACCTCACCTATGTTTAGAAACTCTGCTTCAAACTCACAAACTGAGTTTAGCAGCTACAAAGGATTGATCTGCAGAGTCTCTTGACTTTATCATTGCACCTTGAATCCTTCCCGGGACACATGTTATCACTCTCTGCCTAGACTCTGCCCCTTAAATATCTTCTCTCTGCATCCCTCCTACTCTCTGTGACAAGTTCAATAAACCAAGCTCAAGGCACTGGTTTGTCATATGTTTACTTAGAGTAATCTTTCAGTGGCTCTCCACTCCTATAAATGGCGGTCAAAGTCTCCAATCAGTATAGAGTGTATTCTTGGATGTAGGACAACAAAAACTTCACCTTAATCAAAATTAACGCTCTTCATTCCTCCCTTCCTTTTAATTCTACTATGTGTCTCCCAGGCGCTAACCTGGGAGGGCATGAAAATGGAGAGAGACAGAGAGCTAACAAGTTCTTAAAAGACACATAATCTTATGAAGAGGTCAAAGTTCTCTGGGTCAGAAAGAACTCTCTCACGTGGGACATGTCATGGGTCTTCAGAAAGTGAAGATTACTACAATATGTTCTTCCTTGTGGGTAACAGACATTTAAACTAAAACAAGAACTTTGGGGAAATAATAAATATAGCAGCTAGACAACAACATAAAGGATCTAGAAGACAAACTCTGTGCTTGGGTGTGTGTGTGTGTGTGTGTGTGTGTGTAATAGAAAAGAAATAAGAGAGGAAAGATGAGCATGTCCAAACATTAATCCAAGAGTTCCAACTAATAAAAAATGTTAAATGAGAGAGACCGTGCTGGGAGGAAACCACCAAGAAATACATGAAGAAAATGCCCCCACAGCGAAGACTATGAACTGGACCAGCTCACTATTTCCCCACATCAGAACACATTTTGTGATGTTTGGAAACATCACCTTAAAGGAAGGAGATTCTTTCAAAAAGAAACACTAGGTCACCTGCCAGGATGAGGAATAAAAGTAGAATGAGCACCGACTGGAGGGCCCAGAGGAACACTGAAAGTTCAGAGGTCTGGCCTGTACCTGTGCACAGACAGAATTCTGAGGCAGTCAGCTAGCATTTCAGCATGAACATAAACACATCTCAGAAGAGCAGCACATCTGCTGAAGTTTTATCTCCCATGAGGTTTTTCTCAGAAGGTAGAGGAGAATTTGCTCTACAGAAAGGACTGGATGAAGAAAGACAAGGCAGGCAGCCCAGTGCACACAGGATATAACACAGGTGTTTGTAGATGAGCCGCAGAGAAGGGTAAAATGATATAATTTCACACATCAACACCATGAGATGCAGTGATCCCATTTGTGGGGAGGTGGAGATGGCATGGTGTGTATAAGACTGGGCAGTCATCTAGTGCTTCTCATTGGAAGAAGTTGTTTTTCCATTTTTGACCAATTTTCTGACATCATTATTTTAAAATAAAAAATTTGAAAATACAAGAAAGTGTCAGACAGAAATGACAAGGAAGGACGACTGAAATTTGCAAGAAACTAAATATGGTAGAAATGAGTTAAGATGTGGTACATCATTGAAGGCCACATAGAGATCTATGTGGCACCAAACTTAGGAGATTCTTGATGTATTTTGTTGAAAGAACTAGTGAATTTTCTGAAAGAATTGATTGTCATATTAAATGACAAGAGATAAGGCAGGGAACTGAAGAATAATGTTATATCAAAAATGAGTTTGTACCTTAGAAATTAAAGGCCTACAGACATTCAACAGAGAACAAAGCGCTTGTGAGCTTGCATTCTCCTAGACTAGACTGTGAGCAGGGGAGGGCTGAGTGGATCCTGAAGGACAATGTCAATAAGGGTGACAGAGAGGAGAAGGAGACGACTTCCAGGTGGGAGGACAAGCCTGTCAAAGTCCTGATCTTGGAGATGAGCTCCATGCACCGGAGGTCACACGTGGCGACTCTACTGCCACCATTGGTCAGCACGGCGGCTCCTCACTGTCCTCTGGCTGTGAGGCCACAGGCCTGTCCTCATCTTTTGCCATAAGGACAAATGCAGTCAGGGATGTTTCTATGACTGGGTGTCTTGGCCGTGACTTTAGTGTCATTGGAGGTTGAGGAGTTCTTTTCTGAGTAGGTGCCTTGAGTAGCTCAGGCTGTTTAGCAGCAAACGTGGTCTTATCCATTTGATGCCAATGGCCACCACCCACTCCAGGGGACAGTAATATATCTCTGGGCAAGGACCAATGCCCACAATGGTGGATGCAAGGAGGGAGAAAATCAGCCATAGTAGAGAATCATGGTTCTAGCACTGGAAATATGTATTAGATTTCCCTTATTCCCCTTGTAACAGCCCTATGACCACACATTCAAGTTCTGGAGTCCAATAGTTAATAAGAAACCATGAGCATTAGTTGGAGGGAAATTAGTAACTGAATAGAGAAGATTTGGTGTATTAATCTAACAAGCCATATGGACTGTCACATGTGTGTGCGGATTAAATATTTAACCACAGATCTTGTAGAAATATCAAGCTGTGTAAGTTTTGGTTAATGAGCCAAAGAGAAATACCGGGAGGTGACAAGTGATATTGACTCAGCTTCCAAATCCAGCTCCCTGTTCCAAGTCATTAGATGGATCCGGGTGAGATTGAATTAAGCTAATATTTATTTCCAGGTACTAGAGGGCTGAGGTGGCCCCGTGCCTGGATGTCAGAGCTCCCACTTCTTGTTTTCCTACCCTGGCCCTGCTGATGGGTGATCCCCCAGTTATCTCTAAGAAAATTAAGTCTGCGGTGTTAGCACCATGATGTCAGCTTGATGTCTGGGTTTAGAGTTGGGGATGAGCCTTGCCTTTTAGAGTCTCTATTTTAAATGACTAACTCCTTTTAAATAAACCCACTAATAAATCATGCCATATACTCAGAGAATTCTTTGTAGAATTGCAATCTATCTCCAAAAACAGTAATAAAACAACTAATTAGACACCCACTTTATCACAACTGTCACACACAGTCCAGAAGAGCGCAGGTCATGCTCTCTAGAAGATGAACAGGGAAGAAAGAGCCATGAGGTCAGGTCCTCGTCACCAGGACACTGGTGAACACTGGAGCCATTGGGTCCCGGGAAGGTGAACCCAAAGATTCAAGGCCATGATCTGACACCAGCAGTGAGTTCTCTCTTTGGTGTGTTATTGGGAGTAAATAGTTTCAACTAAAAGCCCCCCAGGCAGGGACAGTGGAGAAGACTTCACATGGAGCAAAGGCCTTGAGTAGAACACCATGGGGCCCGCACAGAAATCTACCTGGAGGTCACATAGAGCTGCTGTGCAGATCAAGGTTCCTGGAATCCACTTGAGTCCTAAAGTAAAGTCCATAAGGGTTAAACTAAGGAGATCAGTAGAGCTGAGAGCTCTCTGATCCCATAACACCTACCTCCCCACCCATCTCTGCTACCCACTAGCTGTGTGGCTATGATCAAGTCACTTGAGTTCTTCTGTCACATTGCCTATAGCTGGACAGAGATGATATGTCTACCTCATGAGAGGGAGACCATACATCAGTTTGCTCAGGGCAATCAGTCTGTGCTGCTGCCGTGACATTCCGTTCATTTAGTGACGAACCTTCTAATCAATTTCATCTACTGACATGGCCATTGCTACAGATAGAAAAAAATTGAGGGTTCCAAAAGCTCTGTCTCCTTTGTTTCTACACACAGAGCACAGGCTGGTGGGTTCTGGTGGATTTCCACGGTCCTTTCCTGGGTCAGTGCCAGGTGTGTCTGGTGACTCTTTCCTTCATCCATGGGAGAAATCAAGGTGACCTCCTGGAGAATAAAAGGAGGAGTTCTGGGCACTCACCTCCAAAGTGAGATCCTTCTTTCCTGCCACAGCGCAGTGACCAGCCAGAGCCGCTGCCGGGACCATGAAGCTGCTCCCAGTCCTCGTGCTCGCTGCCCTCCCCTTTTACTGCTGCACAGGTGAGTCCGCACGGGACGAGTTTCGGGGGGCTTGTTGTCAGGGCCGCTGTGGGAGATCTCTGCTCCCCTCACCCCAGGACAGGATGTCTCACTTCTCTAGTTTGTAGGTGTGTGTGTGTGTGTGTGTGTCTGTCTGTGTGTGTAACAAGGAAGCAGTGTGTGAGGACTTAAAGAATACCCAGATCCTGAGTTACTGTCCGAGGACTCAGACCATTCCCCATCATCTTTCTGAATGGACGTGCAGCTGGGATGTGGGAGAAGGACAAGCATCACGGCTGCCCAACCAGGAGTTCATGCCTCTGTGACTGAGCAGCTTTTGCACGCTTTCATCCCAGGTCCTGGCTGCACACTTGTGAGCCAGGTGATTGACTAGGCAATTGACCCTGAAGTGAGCAAGGATGAATACATAGAAAATTTTAGAGAGTTCATACCGGATGCAGAAGCAGAAGAGCCCATAAGACAAGTGAAGCAGTGCTTTCTCCAGCAGAGTGAAGAAACTCTGACAAATGCCCAAGTGATGGTGGTAAGTTTGGTTTCTTCTTAACTGCTTTTAAACCACTAGACAGGAATAGACAATGTCAAAGTAGGTTACTAATTTCTTCAAAGCTAGTGTTGATCACAGTTTACTTTATTTCAGTGAATTTAATTGTTAGCGAGTGTGAGTACTTTGACACCTGGAAAGCCATCCAAGTTGGTGTTGGTGAGCCTGTGCACTTTGTGGAATCTCCAGTGAGTGATTACTGGAAATGCGAGAGAGAAAAGGGTGTTTGGGCAAAGGCTTACCTTCCCCTCAGTACAGCAGTGTGCAGGGAGGGCGGTGAGGAAGTGGGAGATGTTAGGTGTGGAGGGTTGTACATTAGCTGATCACAAGGTCTAGGAGATTGGTTGCTCTTCTGGGTGAATATTCTTACCACAACTAGTCTGTATATTTAAAGTGCAGAGATGGGTGTTATGTGTATTTATCATGATTAAAACTTAAAAAAATTAACAACCTCTTCAATCAAAGATGAGGGGAACTATTTAAAAAGAAAACACTGAATCAGACAAATCTGTAACAGTGAGCATCTGGAAAGTTTAGTAGCCTAAAAAAGGATAGGGTGCGGGCATCTGCCCATTTGCCCTAGTTCTTAACATGCAGGCCATGCAGGAGCTCAAACTGCACGCTGCCTCGTATTTGGGCTGAGGTACTGAAAACTGAAAACACAGTGTATTCATTGGGTAAGTTCTTGAAGAAGAGGAAACATACAGGGAAAATCAGCAAAGGGATCCCCGCTGGGGAAGTGCTGGAAGCACCAGCCCCTCTGGCATCAGCAGAGGTCTCCTGAGCAGGAGGACACAGCACAGAATTCCGATGTTACTTCCACCACCAGCTCTCTGCCACTGGGTGTGGACCAATCTGGGGATAAGATAGAGGAAATGTTTGTTTCTCAGGATTGTCCTTTGTTAGAAGAACTGACATGTAAGCGATGACTGTTTTTGTTTTCCAGGATGCAATATACAATAGTGTTTGGTGTAAGGCATATTAACTTTGCACCAGACCTTTGGCTCAGACTACAGGGAATGATCAGAAACCGACTGACGATGAGTAGAAACCATGACTTAGCACCCTCTTCTGTCTTTTGATCTACAGACTGCAAGACAATTGTTGAAACCTCACATACATTTTCCCTACAATAAAGTATCTGCAAACCTAACGTTCTTCCTTGGTGATTGACTAACACAGGGGTTTTAGAGACACAGTCACACACATGTTGCTCATGTGCGCACACACCGGTACACAGTTCTCAGCACAGAACTCATGAATGGAGGGTTGAGAATCAGAAAGGCACTCTGTCCCTCAGCATCTGCTGCCTGTCATGGACCCGGTGCATTGAAAAGTGATGCTCTCTCCTCATCAACCCACCTTCCTGGGTCCATCTGAGCACTGTGGGCTCCCAGGTCTTGTGGCTGCATCTGCTTAGCTTCCTGTCCCGGATCCACTGCTGTCCCCGTGTCCACACTGTGCCCTGCTGTCCACTCAGACTCCTCTCTGGGTGCTCTCTGTCCCTGACCAGAGGTGCAGGGAGGGGACAGAGTTAGTGACAGAGGTGACTCAGGCAAAGCAGGGCTGAAACTGGTCTTGATCGGAAAATTAATGTGTGACCTCAATTTTGAATTTAAAAAATATTTCATTACAATTTATTTACCCTATTATGGATATCTTTGGTCCCTCCTTCAACTGTGTGACTGTCCCTGGTCATGGCCCTGCAGGGGGCAGTGTGGTCCACCCGTTCATTCCCACAGTGACCAACCAGCAGTGAGGTTGGAATTCCCTGGGAAAGAAGCAAAATGAGTGATTTTAACTCGGACTCAGCTCTCCTCACTGTGGCCTGTCCCCACTATCCTGACACCAGGGGTGGGTGACGAGTGCCCTCTGCTCACACCAGCACGGGTCCCTCTCACCCAGCCTGAACCCTGATCCCTTCTCAGGACAACTCAGGTCCCGCCAGGGCTGACTTCCACCAGCCAGAACCTAAACTGGGAACGAGGTAGACAATACCTTTTGGTCCTACAAAAGTGTTACAATGTCTTTTATTTATTTTTTATTATAAATTTTTATTAATGTTAATGGGATGACATTAATAATTCAGGGTATATATATTCAAAGAAAACATGTCTAGGTTATCTTGTCATTAAATTATGTTGCATACCCCTCGCCCAGAGTCAGATTGTCCTCTGTCACACTCTATCTAGTTTTCTCTGTGCCCCTCCCCCTCCTCCTAACTCTCTCCCTCCCTCCCTCCTGCATCCTCCCTCCCCCCACCCCTGGTAACCACCACACTCTTGTCCATGTCTCTTAGTCTCGTTTTTATGTTCCACCAATGTATGGAATCATGTAGTTCTTGTTTTTTTCTGATTTACTTATTTCACTCCGTATAATGTTATCAAGATCCCACCATTTTGCTGTAAATGATCTGATGTCATCATTTCTTATGGCTGAGTAGTATTCCATAGTGTATATGTGCCACATCTTCTTTATCCAGTCTTCTATTGAAGGGCTTTTTGGTTGTTTCCATGTCTTGGCCACTGTGAACAATGCTGCAATGAACATGGGGCTGCATGTGTCTTTACGTATCAATGTTTCTTAGTTTTCGGGGTATATACCCAGTAGAGGGATTGCTGGGTCATAAGGTAGTTCTATTTGCAGTTTTTTTGAGGAACCACCATACTTTCCTCCATAATGGTTGTACTACTTTACATTCCCACCAACAGTGGATGAGGGTTCCTTTTTCTCCACAGCCTCTCCAACATTTGCTATTACCCGTCTTGTTGATAATAGCTAATCTAACAGGGGTGAGGTGGTATCTCATTGTAGTTTTGATTTGCATTTCTCTAATAACTAATGAAGCTGAGTATCTTTTCATATATCTGTTGGCCATTTGTATTTCTTCCTGGGAGAAGTGTCTGTTCATGTCCTCTTCCCATTTTTTTATTGGATTGTTTGTTTGTTTGTTGTTGAGTTTTATGAGTTCTTTGTAAATTTTGGATATTAAGCCCTTATCTGAGCTGTTGTTTGAAAATATCATTTCCCATTTAGTTGGCTGTCTGTTTATTTTGATATCAGTTTTTCTTGCTGAGCAAAAACTTTTTATTCTGATGTAGTCCCATTCATTTATCTTTGCCTTCACTTCTCTTGCCATTGGAGTCAAGTTCATAAAATGTTCTTTAAAACCCAGGTCCATGAGTTTAGTACCTATGTCTTCTTCTATGTACTTTATTGTTTCAGATCTTATATTTAGGTCTTTGATCCATTTTGAATTAATTTTAGTACACGGGGACAGGCTGTAGTCGAGTTTCATTCTCTTGCATGTGGCTTTCCAGTTTTCCCAACACCATTTGTTGAAGAGGTTTTCTTTTCTCCATTTTGTGTTGTTGGCCCCTTTATCAAAGACTATTTGACCATATATATGTGGTTTTATTTCTGGGCTTTCGATTCTGTTCCATTGGTCTGAGTGTCTATTTTTTTTGCCAATACCATGCAGTTTTGATTATTGTGGCCCTATAATATAGTTTAAAGTCAGGTATTGTAATTCCCCCAGCTTCATTCTTTTTCTTTAGGATTGCTTTGGCTATTCGGGGTTTTTTATAATTCCATATAAATCTTATGATTTTTTGTTCCATTTCTTTAAAAAATGTCATAGGAATTTTGATGGGAATTGCATTAAATTTATATATTACTTTGGGTAATATGGCCATTTTAATTATATTTATTCTTCCTATCCAAGAACAAGGAATATTTTTCCATCTCATTGTGTCTTTTTCTATTTCTCTTAGCAATGCCTTGTAGTTTTCTTTATATAGGTCCTTTACATTCTTTGTTATGTTTATTCCTAGGTATTTTATTTTTTTTGTTGCAATTGTGAAGGGGATTATTTTTTTGAGTTCGTTTTTTAATATTTCATTGTTGGCATATAGAAAGGCTATTGACTTCTGTATGTTAATTTTGTATCCTACGACCTTACTGTATTGGTTTATTGTTTCTAGTAATCTTTTTGTGGAGTCCTTTGGTTTTTCGATGTATAGGATCATATCATCAGCAAAAAGTGACACCTTTACTTCTTCTTTTCCGATATGGATGCCTTTTATTTCTTTGTCTTGTCTGATTGCTCTGGCCAGAACTTCTAGCACCACGTTAAATAAGAGTGAAGAGAGTGGACAACCCTGTCGTGTTCCTGATTTAAGGTGGAAAGTCCTCAGTTTTACGCCATTTAATATGATGTTGGCTGATGGTTTATCATATATGGCCTTTATCATGTTGAGATATTTTCCTTCTATACCCATTTTGTTGAGAGTCTTAAACATAAAATTGTGTTGTATTTTATCGAAAGCCTTTTCTGCATCTATTGATAAGATCATGTGGTTTTTGTTCTTTGTTTTGTTGATATGGTGTATTACGTTAACCGTTTTGCGTATGTTGAACCATCCTTGAGATTCTTGGATGAATCCCACTTGATCATGATGTATTATTTTTTTAATATGTTGTTGTATTCGATTTGCCAGTATTTTGTTTAGTATTTTAGCAACTGTATTCATTAGAGATATTGGTCTGTAGTTTTCTTTCTTTGTGCCATCCTTGCCAGGTTTTGGTATGAGGGTTATGTTGGCCTCATAAAATGTGTTTGGAAGTATTGCTTCTTCTTCAATTTTTTGGAAGACTTTGAGTAGAATAGGAACCAAGTGTTCTTTGAATGTTTGATAGAATTCACTAGTATAACTGTCTGGGCCTGGACTTTTATTTTTGGGGAGGTTTTTAATAGTTTTTTCTTTTTTTTTTTTTTTTTCCTTGTTGATATTTTTATTACTTTTATTTTTTTTTTTTTTTTCTGTTTTAATCTTTTTTTTTTTTTTTTTTTTTTTTAAATAAATTTTTATTAATGGTAATGGGATGACATTAATAAATCAGGGTACATATATTCAAAGAAAACATGTCTAGGTTATTTTGTCATCAAATTATGTTGCAAACCCCTCGCCCAAAGTCAGATTGTCCTCCGTCACCCTCTATCTAGTTCTCTGTGCCCCTCCCCCTCCCCCTAACTCTCTCCCTCCCTCCCTCCCATGGCCTCCCTCCCCACCCACCCTTGGTAACCACCACACTCTTGTCCATGTCTCTTAGTCTCATTTTTATGTTCCACCAATGTATGGAATCATGTAGTTCTTGTTTTTTTCTGATTTGCTTATTTCACTCCTTATAATGTTATCAAGATCCCACCATTTTGCTGTAAATGATCTGATGTCATCATTTCTTATGGCTGAGTAGTATTCCATAGTGTATATGTGCCACATCTTCTTTATCCAGTCTTCTATTGAAGGGCTTTTTGGTTGTTTCCATGTCTTGGCCACTGTGAACAGTGCTGCAATGAACATGGGGCTACATGTGTCTTCACGTATCAATGTTTCTGAGGTTTTGGGGTATATACCCAGTAGAGGGATTGCTGGGTCATAAGGTAGTTCTATTTTCAGTTTTTTGAGGAACCACCATACTTTCCTCCATAATGGTTGTACTACTTTACATTCCCACCAACAGTGAATGAGGGTTCCTTTTTCTCCACAGCCTCTCCAACATTAGCTATTACCCGTCTTGTTGATAATAGCTAATCTAACAGGAGTGAGGTGGTATCTCATTGTAGTTTTGATTTGCATTTCTCTAATAACTAATGAAGCTGAGCATCTTTTCATATATCTGTTGGCCATTTGTATCTCTTCCTGGGAGAAGTGTCTGTTCATGTCCTCTTCCCATTTTTTTATTGGATTGTTTGTTTGTTTATTGTTGAGTTTTATGAGTTCTTTGTAAATTTTGGATATTAGGCCCTTATCTGAGCTGTCGTTTGAAAATATCAGTTCCCATATAGTTGGCTGTCTGTTTATTTTGATATCAGTTTCTCTTGCTGAACAAAAACTTTTAATTCTGATGTAGTCCCATTCATTTATCTTTGCCTTCACTTCTCTTGCCATTGGAGTCAAGTTCATAAAATGTTCTTTAAAACCCAGGTCCATGATTTTAGTACCTATGTCTTCTTCTATGTACTTTATTGTTTCAGGTCTTATATTTAGGTCTTTGATCCATTTTGAATTAATTTTAGTACACGGGGACAGGCTGTAGTCGAGTTTCATTCTTTTGCATGTGGCTTTCCAGTTTTCCCAACACCATTTGTTGAAGAGGCTTTCTTTTCTCCATTGCGTGTTGTTGGCCCCTTTATCAAAGATTATTTGACCATATATATGTGGTTTTATTTCTGGGCTTTCTATTCTGTTCCATTGGTCTGAGTGTCTATTTTTTTGCCAATACCATGCTGTTTTGATTATCGTGGCCCTATAATATAGTTTAAAGTCAGGTATTGTAATGCCCCCAGCTTCATTCTTTTTCCTTAGGATTGTTTTGGCTATTCAGGGTTTTTTATAGTTCCATATAAATCTGATGATTTTTTGTTCCAGTTCTTTAAAAAATCTCATAGGGATTTTGATGGGAATTGCATTAAATTTGTATATTGCTTTGGGTAATATGGCCATTTTGATTATATTTATTCTTCCTATCCAAGAACAAGGAATATTTTTCCATCTCATTGTATCTTTTTCGATTTCCCTTAACAATGCTTTGTAATTTTCATTATATAGGTCCTTTACGTTCTTTGTTATGTTTATTCCTAGGTATTTTATTTTTTTTGTTGCAATCGTGAAGGGGATTATTTTTTTTAGTTCGTTTTCTAATATTTCATTGTTGGCATATAGAAAGGCTATGGACTTTTGTATGTTAATTTTGTATTCTGCGACCTTACTGTATTGGTTTATTGTTTCTAATAATCTTTTTGTGGAGTCCTTCGGGTTTTCGATGTATAGGATCATATCATCAGCAAAAAGTGATAGCTTTACTTCTTCTTTTCCGATATGGATGCCTTTTATTTCTTTGTCTTGTCTGATTGCTCTGGCCAGAACTTCTAGCACCACGTTGAATAAGAGTGGAGAGAGTGGACAACCCTGTCTTGTTCCTGATTTAAGGTAGAAAGTCCTCAGTTTTATGCCGTTTAATAGGATGTTGGCTGATGGTTTATCATATATGGCCTTTATCATGTTGAGATATTTTCCTTCTATACCCATTTTGTTGAGAGTCTTAAACATAAAATTGTGTTGTATTTTATCGAAAGCCTTTTCTGCATCTATTGATAAGATCATGTGGTTTTTGTTCTTTGTTTTGTTGATATGGTGTATTACGTTAACCGTTTTGCGTATGTTGAACCATCCTTGAGATTCTGGGATGAATCCCACTTGATCATGATGTATTATTTTTTTAATATGTTGTTGTATTCGGTTTGCCAGTATTTTGTTTAGTATTTTAGCATCTGTATTCATTAGAGATATTGGTCTGTAGTTTTCTTTCTTTGTGCCATCCTTGCCAGGTTTTGGTATGAGGGTTATGTTGGCCTCATAAAATGTGTTTGGAAGTATTGCTTCTTCTTCAATATTTTGGAAGACTTTGAGTAGAATAGGAACCAAGTCTTCTTTGAATGTTTGATAGAATTCACTAGTATAACCGTCTGGGCCTGGACTTTTATTTTTGGGGAGATTTTTAATAGTTTTTTCTATTTCCTCCCTGCTGATTGGTCTGTTTAGGCTTTCTGCTTCTTCATGACTCAGTCTAGGAAGGTTGTATTGTTCTAGGAATTTATCCATTTCTTCTAGATTGTTGTATTTGGTGGCATATAGTTTTTCATAGTATTCTACAATAATTCTCTGTATATCTATGATGTCTGTGGTGATCTCTCCTCTTTCATTTTGGATTTTATTTATTTGAGTCCTGTGTCTTTTTTCCTTGGTGAGTCTCGCCAAGAGTTTGTTGATTTTGTTGATCTTTTCAAAGAACCAGCTCCTTGTTTTATTGATTTTTTCTATAGTTTTTCTGTTCTCTATTTCGTTTATTTCTGCTCTGATTTTTATTATCTCCTTTCTTTGGCTGGTTTTGGGTTGTCTTTGTTCTTCTTTTTCTAGTTCCTTAAGGTGTGAAGTTAAGTGGTTTACTTCGGCTCTTGTTTGTTCATATAGGCCTGAAGTGATATGAACTTTCCTCTTATTACTGCTTTTGCTGCATCCCAGAGATTCTGATATATCGTATTTTCATTTTCATTTGTCTGTATATATCCTTTGATCTCTGCGCTTATTTCTTCTTTGACCCATTCATTTTTTAGAAGTATGTTGTTTAGTTTCCACAATTTTGTGGGTTTTCCCCCTCTTTTTTACAGTTGAATTCTAGTTTCAAGGCTTTATGATCAGAGAATATGCTTGGTACAATTTCAATTTTTCTAAATTTGCTGATATTGTCTTTGTGGCCCAACATATGGTCAATTCTTGAGAATGTTCCATGTACACTAGAGAAAAATGTATACTCTGTCACTTTGGGATGAAGTGTCCTGTAGATGTTTATCATATCCAGGTGTTCTAGTATTTCATTTAAGGCCACTATATCTTTATTGATTCTCTGTTTGGATGACCGATCTAGAGCCGTCAGCGGTGTATTGAGGTCTCCAAGTATGATTGTATTTTTGTCAGTTTTTGTTTTAAGGTCAATAAGTAGCTGTCTTATATATTTTGGTGCTCCTTGGTTTGGTGCATATATATTAAAGATTGTTATGTCTTCTTGATTCAGTGTCCCCTTAATCATTATGAAATGACCATTTTTGTCTCTGAGTACTTTTTCTGTCTTGTAGTCAGCATTATCAGATATGAGTATTGCTATACCTGCTTTTTTTTGGGTGTTGTTTGCTTGGAGTATTGTTTTCCAGCCTTTCACTTTGAATTTGTTTTTATCCTTGTTGCTTAGATGAGTTTCTTGTAGGCAGCATACAGTTGGATTTTCTTTTTTAATCCATTCTGCTACTCTGTGTCTTTTTATTGGTAAGTTTAATCCATTTATATTTAGTGTAATTATTGACACTTGTGGGTTCCCTATTGCCATTTTATAAATTGCTTTCTGTTAGTTTTGTATCTTGTTTGATTCTTCTCTTTTGTTTTTCTATTGTTTGTTTTTGTTTGTATTCTATACTTCTTTCCTCTGTTGCTACCTTTTTTAAGTCAAGTGTTTTTGTGGTGGTTTTTTCAAGGGTGGTTACCATTAAGTAATGAAAAGGGTACTTACCATATTTATTGTAGTACTCTTTTTTATGAGTATTTCTGCGCTTCATCATCCTTTGCTACTGTTAATCTTCATCCTTTCTCCCCTTTTTTTTCTTTTGTTGTCACAGTTTAAGTTTGGTTTTATTGTTTTCTTGGTGGAGCTGTTACTTGTGGTTTTGTTTTCTTTTGTTTTTTGAATCTGGTTGGAAAACCTCTTTTAGTATTTCCTGGAGTGGGGGCTTTCTGATGATAAATTCTCTCATCTTTTCTGTATTTGTGAATGTTTTTATATCTCTTTCGTACTTGAAGGATAGCTTTGATGGGTATAGTATTCTTGGCTGAAAGTTCCTCTCTTTCAGGGCTTTAAATATTGGGGTCCACTCTCTTCTAGCTTGTAGAGTTTCTGCTGAGAAATCTGATGATAATCTAATAGGCCTTCCTTTATATGTTGTATTCTTCTTTTCCCTGGCTGCCTTGAGAATTTTTTCTTTGTCATTGGTTTGTGTAATCTTCATTATGATGTGCCTTGGAGTGGGTTTGTTGGGGTTAAGAAAACTCTGTGTTCTGTTTGCTTCTTGAATTTGAGGCTTTAGTTCTTTTCACAGGCTTGGGAAGTTCTCTTCTATTATTTGTTTGAGTATATTCTCCATTCCATTTTCTTTCTCTTCTCCCTCTGATATACCTATTATTCTTATGTTATTCTTTCTGATGGAGTCAGACAATTCCTGTAGGGCTTTCTCGTTTTTTATTATTTTTGAGTCTCTTTCTTCTTCTTTCTCTTGTGCCTCAAGTTGCTTGTCTTCTATTTCACTAATCCTATCTTCTATCTGGGCTGTTCTATTAGCTAAGCTTGTTACCTCGTTTTTCAGCTCGTGAATTGAGTTTTTCATTTCTGTTTGATTTGTTTTTATAGTTTCAATTTCCTTGGTAATATATTCTTTGTGATCGTGGAGTTGTTTTCTGATTTCCCTAAATTGCCTTTCTGTGTTTTCTTGTATATCTCTGAGTATTTTTAAGATTTCTATTTTAAATTCTCTGTCATTTGCCTCCAAGCCTTCCAATATGTTAAATCTTTTCTCCATAGATTTTCCCACATCTATTTGTGTTACCTCTCTATCTTTTGTATCCATAATATTCGATTTCCTTTTTCTTATTGGCATCTGAAGGTGGTCTTGTTGATAGTGTTAATTAGAATTAATAAAGAATAAAAAGGGGGAAAAAAAAGAAAAACACTCCACAAAAAAAAGTAATAATTTATTATTTCCCCCTTTTTTCTTTCTTCTCTTCCCTTCCTCTCACCTCCTTAGGGAAATATCGTGATGACCTGTGCATTATATTATGCTAAATGGAACAAAAACTGCCTATAATGGAGGGCCTGATTTGGGGTGAAGAGTTCAAGGGGCAAAAAAGGGAGTAGGGACCTACTAAATGCAAAAAAAAAAAAAAAAAAAAAG
The DNA here is from genome assembly GCF_036850765.1 of Saccopteryx bilineata. NCBI lineage: Eukaryota > Metazoa > Chordata > Mammalia > Chiroptera > Emballonuridae > Saccopteryx > Saccopteryx bilineata. The sequence goes on from NC_089490.1 coordinate 395,844,764, forward strand.
GAGAAAATCTTAGACAAGCATAAAATGATTTGCTTGTAAGTGATGGTCGACTAAGAGATATAATGAGAGGGATAAGAGGGAAACAGAAAAAAGGAGAGAAAAATAATAATATTTAAAGAAGAAAAAAATAAAAATAAAAAAATAAGTAAAAGTCTGTTGTATCAAGTGGAGCGAAGAGTAAATACAATGGAGACTTTGGGTTGGGAGGAATGCTAGTGAGTTAAAAAGGAATGTAAAAAGTACCCAAAATGCCACAAAAACAAACAAATAAAGGAAAACCAAGAACAAAAGCAGAAAAAAAGAAAGAACAAAAAAAACAAACAAAAAACTTGAGTCCCAAATTAAATAATTTGTTCGTGATTGAGGATTGAATGGGAGGAAAAGTAAAAGGAGAAAAGAAGAAACGAATAGAAAGGAAAAAATAAGAAAAAGAGAGAAACAAAGGAATAAAAAAAGGAAAGGAAAACAACAACAACAACAAAAAAACCAAAAGAGGAGAGAGTGAGAGTTAAGGGTTTTGGAGTGTAACCCTAAAGGAGAGTAAGGATGAAGAAAAGAAATAAAATGTAACACTCATGGGTAGTGTAGTTCAAGAAAAGGGTAGCATAAGATGGGCAGAGAATAAAAGGACCGAGGTGGAGGAAATACAAATAATAATAAAGGCAATAAGAAAGAAGAAAGAAACAACAACAACAAAGAATTAGTGGAACAAGTTATAAAGTCTGTGGATTTTTCTTGATTTTGAGAGGTTAACTTCTTCCTTTTTCTTTTCTCTCCCTCTTCCTGGTCATTGACTCTGTACCCCAGGTTCTGCCCCTGTGTCACGCTTAGGTAGGGATTTGCGGTTGATTGGATTCTATGGCAATGTCATATAATTGGCTTTAGTCTCGCTGGTAGTCAAGGCTTGTTGGTGTTTGCAGAGTCCAACAATGAGAGAGTTTGCTTTCCTGGAGTCTCTCTCCTAGTCTCCCCTTCCTGAATTAGCAGCCTGGTGATCCAGCTATGAGGCTGCTACTGCTTCTGTCTGGGGAGTAAGAGGCTCAAAGAGCTGGGAAATCCCCACTCTATCCTCACTCAGCGCAAGGCTCTGGGTAAGGCTCTGGCAGTCAGAGCCTCCAGCGTAATCAGGTGGGGCTGGGAGTCAATTGTTGTCAAGGTGACTGTTCAGTGCCTACCATTCAGTTGAACCACTCAACCCAGGCTTTCCACACTTTGTAGCCTGTTTTGGCTGGGAAGAAGAGGCACTAGTCACTGCTTGCTGTATAGATCTTAATATCTGCCAAGTCCCTCTTGTTAGGTATATCCCTGAATATGGAGGCTCTGTCAATCAGAAGTTGTCCCCGCCCCTTTAGCGAAAGGCACTGAAAAATATCACTCCTCTTGTCTTGGTTTGCTGAACTGGGAGAGATCTTATCAATTAGAGCCCCGTGTGTGCGCAGATTTCGTGGGTTAAGCTAATTTCAGTGATTGGATCCGCAGCTGTGCTCCAGAAAGTATTTCAGGCTGCCTGCGCGCCCCTCCCCCAACACTTGATTGTTAGCTTGAATGGCTGGGTGAGGTGCCCCGCCCATGGAGAATATCTCCCGACTAGGAAAGATAGGCTTGGCGCCCCTCCCGGACCGCGGCTCGGGGCGCGCGCACGGTTTCTCAGTGCATGCCGGTGGCCGGGGACTCTCTGGACCGCGGCACGGGGCGCACGTGCAGTTTCTCGGGGCACACCAGTGGCCGGGGACTCTCTGGACCGCGGCACGGGGTGTGCGCGTGGTTTCTCAGGGCACGCCGGCGGCCGCCAGTGCCCAGGCTGCCGCTCCCCAAGTGTGGGCGGGCAGTTGCACGCGTGGGTTGACTCACCACAGGCGTACTCCCTCCTTGGCAACAGTCCTTTCGCTTTCAGTGTGTGTGTGGAACTCCGGAATGCTCCGAGGATAAATTTTTCTGTTTCTAGTTGATAAATTTGTTGAGATTTTGGGGAGATCTGTAAGACGCGCTGCTCGTGGCGCCATTTCCGTGACGTCACTCTACAATGTCTTTTAAAATGTTAACCAAAAGTGAATATAGTAATAATAAATATGCACCAATGAACCTCTGAGGGTATATGCATCTTTATATAAACGCCATTATAAGATACATTATTTAACATGTTTTACGAAGAAGTGGCCATAAGTACCAAAGACTCAATAAGTCATATGAGGAAGTCCCTCCCATTTCTTCAAATCACCTCCAGCCTGTGACACCATTAGGTCCAGGTAAAAGGGCCCTTTACCTGGACCTATGGTTTAAATTTTATTTGTTATATACGTATGTGCATACATGTGCACACACACACAAACACACTTATTAAGAACTCATGGGCCATGCTCAATTCTGGTTCTCTGACGCATTTACAGAAGTTTGCATTTGCTCAGATGAGCCCTCGTTCATCTGGGAGGAGCCTGTCCTGTTCAGGCTGCAGTGGGTGTGTCCATGGAAAAGGAGAACGTTCTGTTGGGGAGTCCCAAGGGGATATAGGGCTGTAGTCACCGGATCCCCATTGACCAGTCAAATCGGCCAGGGGCTTGCAAGGGAGGAAAGGCCTAAGGATTCTGAGCGATTGCAGTTCCGAGGAGGGATGGGAGCAGGAGGCAGGGTCACAGGTGAAGCCTGATTGGGTGGCCGGGATGCCCCCGCCTCCTTGGACACTGCACATTGCCCACTTTGGCCCCCTGGTCTCAGCACAGCCCTGAGCTGCCTTGGGGGAGGGTGGGCACTGTTGATGTGCTCCTGTGTGTCCCGGGTGTACCTCTCATCTGATGACATGGTTAGAGGTGTTAGTCAGAGGACATTTGTCTGTGTTCCTAAGAAGAGCTGGTATGAACAATGTGGATTGTGCTGAGAACATCAGTGACTGCCAGGGGGCCAGGCCCACCAGGGTGCAGGCAGGGATGCTGGAGATGGGGTGGGGCAGAGCTAGCTTTAGAGAGCTGGTGCCAAGGGGCAGGGTGAGGTCCCCAGCAGCATGTGTCATTACGTCTCTCTAAAACTCCGGTGTTAGTCAGTTACCAAGGAAGAATGTTAGGTTTGCAGATGGTTTATGGAAGGAATTGAAATATTTCTTTTATCATGGGTGTTTTTATTTTAAGTTTCCCTCATTCTTAATTGAGAAGCTTTTAATTAAAAGAAAATTTAATCATGGTAAATGACATAACATAAATGTTACCCTCCTCTGCACTTTAAATGTATAGTTTCGTCGAGTTAGGAACATTCACTCTGCAGAGCAACCAATCTGGACCTTCTCATCACCTAATGTGCAAGTCTATACCCTTAGCATCTCCCATTTTCTTACCACCCACCACCACAAGCTACATTTTTACTTTCTGTTCTTAGAGGTGTTTTACTCTACAAAATACAACAATTGTCTTTTTATGACTGGATTATTTCTTTTATCATACTTTCTCAAGGTTTATCCATGTGGTCAGAAACCCCAGGTCTGAAGAATTTAGTGATGGACACTTATCTTTTTGCTGTGGCAATATTGCCAAATAGTTACCTAGGAACGTTGTGAATGGAACATTAGGGTAGGGAATGCCTGCTGGAAATAACTACACAGTCTCTGTTATAAACAGCACGAATAGCTCATTGTTTAATTACTGATGTGGTTTTCATCAATGACATCACCTGTGGCAGAGTCACAGCCATGGTTTCCACTTCCCACTCATGGGACTGCAATTAATTAATGGTCATGAAGTTTGGGCCACAAAAACAACATCAGCAAATTCAGAAAAATCAAAGTTGTACCAAGCATATTTTCTGATCATAAAGCCTTGAAACTAGAATTCAACTGCAAAAAAGAGGAAAAAAATCCCACAAAAATGTGGAAACTAAACAACATACTTTTAAAAAATGAATGGGTCAAAGAAGAAATAAGTGCAGAGATCAAAAGATATATACAGACAAATGAAAATGACAACACGACATATCAGAATCTATGGGATGCAGCAAAAGCAGTGATAAAAGGGAAGTTCATATCACTTCAGGCCTATATGAACAAACCTTAAGGAACTAGAAAAAGAAAAACAAGACAACCCAAAACCAGCCAAAGAAAGGAGATAATAAAAATCAGAGCAGAAATAAATGAAATAGAGAACAGAAAAACCATAGAAAAAATTAATAGAACAAGGAGCTGGTTCTTTGAAAAGATCAACAAAATTGACAAACCCTTGGCAAGACTTACCAAGGAAAAAAGAGAAAGAACTCATATAAACAAAATCCAAAATGAAAGAGGAGAAATTACCATGGACACCGTAGCTATCCAAAGAATTATTGTAGAATACTATGAAAAACTTTATGCCACTAAATTCAACAGCCTAGAAGAAATGGATAAATTCCTAGAACAATACAACCTTCCTAGACTGAGTCAAGAAGAAGCAGAAAGCCTAAACAGACCTATTAGTAGAGAAGAAATAGAAAAAGCCATTAAAAACCTCCCCAAAAATAAAAGTCCAGGCCCAGACGACTATACCAGCAAATTTTATCAAACATTCAAAGAACACTTGGTTTCTATTCTACTGAAAGTCTTCCAAAAAATTGAAGAAGAAGCAATACTTCCAAACACATTTTATGAGGCCAACATAACCCTCATACCAAAACCTGGCAAGGATGGCACAAAGAAAGAAAACTACAGACCAATATCTCTAATGAATACAGATGCTAAAATACTAAACAAAATACTAGCAAATCGAATACAACAACATATTAAAAAAATAATACATCATGATCAAGTGGGATTCATCCCAGAATCTCAAGGATGGTTCAACATACGTAAAACGGTTAACGTAATACACCATATCAACAAAACAAAGAACAAAAACCACATGATCTTATCAATAGACGCAGAAAAGGCATTCAATAAAATACAACACAACTTTATGTTTAAGACTCTCAACAAAATGGATATAAAGGAAAATATCTCAACATGATAAAGGCCATATATGATAAACCATCAGCTAACATCATATTAAATGGCAGAAAACTGAAGGCTTTCCCCCTTAAATCAGGAACACGACAGGGTTGTCCACTCTCTCCACTCTTATTTAACGTGGTGCTAGAAGTTCTGGCCAGAGCAATCAGACAAGACAAAGAAATAAAAGGCATCCATATTGGAAAAGAAGAAGTAAAGGTATCACTTTTTGCAGATGATATGATCCTATACATCGAGAATCCCAAAGAATCCACAAAAAGACTACTAGAAACAATAAGCCAATACAATAAGGTCGCAGGATACAAAATTAACATACAGAAGTCAATAGCCTTTCTATATGCCAACAATGAAACATTTGAGAACAAACTCAAAAGAATAATCCCCTTCACGATTGCAACAAAAAAATTAAAATACCTAGGAATAAACATAACAAAGAATATAAAGGACTTATATAATGAAAACTATAAACCATTGTTAAGGGAAATCAAAAAAGATATAATGAGATGGAAGACTATTCCTTGTTCTTGGTTAGGAAGAATAAATATAATCAAGATGGCCATATTACCCAAAGCAATATACAAATTTAATGCAATTCCAATCAAAATTCCAATGTAATTTTTTAAAGAAATGGAGCAAAAAATCATCAGATTTATATGGAACTATAAAAAACCCTGAATAGCCAAAGCAATCCTAAAGAAAAAGAATGAAGCTGGGGGCATAACAATACCTGACTTCAAACTATATTATAGGGCCACGACAATCAAAACAGCATGGTGTTGGTAGAAAAATAGACACTCAGACCAATGGAACAGAATAGAAAACCCAGAAATAAAACCACATATATATAGTCAAATAATTTTTGATAAAGGCGCCGACAACACACAATGGAGAAAAGAAAGCCTCTTCAATAAATGGTGCTGGGTAAATTGGAAAGCCACATGCAAAAGAATGAACCTGGACTACAGTTTGTCCCCCTGTACTAAAATTAACTCAAAATGGATCAAAGATCTAAACATAAGACCTGAAACATTAAAGTACATAGAAGAAGACATAGGTACTAAACTCATGGACCTGGGTTTTAAAGAGCATTTTATGAATTTGACTCCAAAGGCAAGAGAAGTGAAGGTAAAAAAAAAAAAAAGGAAAAAAAATGGTCATGAAGTTCAGGAACTACAGGTTCTACAAATATTAGGAACAACTTATAGTAATAAATTAAAAAATTTAAATGAAATGAGCACAAATTTCTTAGATTTATTTAAGAAGGAGAAGAAAACCTGCAAGCTTTAGATATATAAAAATATGGATTTGTAATTTAAAATCTCACAAAGCATATTGTAGGATACTTTAAAACAATTTTGTGAAGAATATATTTAATACAAAAAACTTTTTTTTTCTTTTTTTTGTATTTTTTCTGAAGCTGGAAACAGAGAGAGACAGTCAGACAGACTCCCGCATGCAAACCGACCGGGATCCACCTGGCACGCCCACCAGGGGGCGATGCTCTGCCCACCAGGGGGCGATGCTCTGCACCTCCAGGGCGTCGCTATACCTTGACCAGAGCCACTCCAGCGCCTGGGGCAGAGGCGAAGGAGCCATCCCCAGCGCCCGGGCCATCTCTGCTCCATTGGAGCCCCGGCTTCGGGAGGGGAAGAGACAGAGAGGAAGGAGGGGGTGGGGGTGGAGAAGCAAATGGGCACTTCTTCCATGTGCCCTGGCCGGGAATCAAACCCGGGTCCCCCCGCACGCCAGGCCGACGCTCTACCGCTGAGCCAGCCAGCCAGGGCCTACAAAAAACTTTTAGGATATTCAAAAGTTCAATGCCTTGCTCTAACACCTGCTATAAAGTGTGTTCTACAATTATTGAATATTTGGGCCTCTCTGTTCATATTTTTCAAGTTTAGACAGATGTCCTAAAATTCTGCAATCATTTTTCAATAATAAAATATCTGAGATATTAATGTATTTTGTACAGAATCAAGCATCTGTTTTTCACAAAACAATTCAAAGATCGAAGGTGAACACATTTCAGCTACAGAAGTTAGTCTTATTTTGAATGACTTTATCCTTCAATATAATTTTTTTTTATCAAAGAAGTGCAGAATTTTTACCAGACATGTATCGAAGAATGGTCTGAAACAAACATCACAGGAAATATCAGTTTTCAATGATGTTTTTTGACTTCATCGCAAGTATATTGGACAGATATTAAATCTTGTCTGGAGTTTTTAGCTAAAGAAATGCCAAACATCAAAATAGACGACAATTGTCTCTTTGAAGAAATTAGAAGACTGAATGTATATTTAAGTTCTGAAAAATTAATACAATGGGAAAATGAACACATCAAAATTGACAAAAGATGGGTGGAAATATTCATCAATTTCAAAAATGAACATATTCCATGTGTGAATTTATTTATTCTTGTTCAATTGACATTGTGCTGCCCTGGAACTAATGCAGTAGTTGAAAGAGTGTTTTCAATTGCTAATGATTTTTGGACAAGTGAGAAATCAAGATTGAATGTTGATATTCTAGCTGCAGCACTTGCCATAAAATTCAGTATGAAGAATATTTCTTGTTCAGATATTTTCAATATATTGTTACAGGATGATACATTGACAAAAAATATTCACTCAGTGGGAAAGTACTCATGTAGATAATATTATCTTTTTTCTTATAATTATTATTAAAAATCAATAGGCATATAAGCATATTTATAATATTAAATATTATAAATGTTTTTGTTATACATTTGTCATATTATAGTGTATTATCGTTGCAATGAATAAATAAAATGTTTCTTTAATTTACCATAATGTTGTCAATTTATTTTTGTCCTCCTTCTCTGTAGCTGCCCTTCTCCTAGAACCCCGCCCCTCGTGTACACACTGCTTTGGTTGCTCAGCAACACTGGCTGACACCTGGTTTTCATACTTCAGCTTAGATTTTCCACCTGCACTTGGAGGCAGTGTGGGTCTCATTTAAGCTGTGCCGTCCTCGGCCGGCGGGGACGTTTGCACGGCTTCTTTATCTGGCGCTTGATGTTTTTCATAACGTTGGAATTTACTCATGAATTATTTCTTCAAATATTTATTAACCGCTAGGTTATTTCCTTTGTGCTTTCTAATTATTCATACGACCTTTGAAACTGATCATGGGGAAGGTGTGGCACAATCAGGTCCACCGTGGGACCGCACACAGGAGGAAACATCCAGGGAGATTTTCTCAGACTGAACAGGCTGTAAGGTCTGCACCCCAGGTGGCACCATTTCTGGTAGAATATGGGGTCGCCCTGAACGTGTGCAGTCTACCCTTTGTCGCCAGGGGGAACCTTAAGCTTTGTTTTGGATGCAGTGGCCAAAGAGTCCCAAAACGACAGGTTCACTGGCATTGGTCCTGGTTCAGAAGAACTGACCAGCTAGCTCTGCTCTTCTTGACAAAAGAGGGCTCTTCACAGTCACGCCGGGTGCGTTTAATGGCTGTCTCTTCCGACTTCACACCCACGGAGCAGCAGAGGAGATTTAGGGCAACACAGGCAGATGAAGCCAAACAAAAATGACTTTGAGCCCACGGTACAGCGTGCCCACGGAGGGCACAGGAAACAGAGTGGCGGATAGAGGGAGCATTGGTGCTGGGGAAGGACGAGGGAGGAAAATGTGGAGCACGGAACTGGGAGGAGTGAGGATGACCCCGAAGTGCCTTATTTGCAGAGGAATGCCGCCCCTGGATTTAGCGTTCCTGCTCAGGGGAGAATATGATAGGACACGTTGCTCAGTGTCTCACAGACATGCAATCAGTTAATTCCTGTTATTCTCTTGTAAAGAAAGAAGACCTTCCATTTACTGGCACTTAGAAAAACTCAATGACTCTCTTAAGCAGACCTAGTCCATAGACCCCCAGTTGGAAAATTGGATCCACATTCCAAACCCAGATGTTCCTGAACAGTCCGCCTGCCTCTTCCCTGTCTGTCTTGGGAAGGCGTCAGGAAACCAGCCGTGGTGTGCTATCCACAGACTGAGTCCAACCTGGTTTTCTCCCTTAAATGGTATTGAAACCATTTCCCTGCTACAGAGATCTTTATCTCTGTCATTATATCCAATATAGGAAATTCAGGTTTCTCAGTAAAGAAACAAATTTCGAAAGGAGATGTATTAGCTTAATAAATAACCCATAAAGAAATTTCCCTTTGCCACCACAAGGTCATGACCAGCCAAAGCCCCTGACCACAGTGACAATCAGCACACTGCCGAAGACGGAATTGGCAGAACAGACTGACCATGAGTGTAATCTCTGCCCATCCTCCTTTGAAGTCCCCACTGCCACCAAAAAAACCCCACAGAACGATGTTAATACAACAAAAGAACAGAGCGCTGAACTCAGCAGTGTGAGGGGAAAAGAAAGTGATATTTGATGAGAAGTGTTTTCCCACAGAGAGTGGGCAGATGGGATAAAACCTACTGAGAACTGAATCCAGAGGAAGTGAGGTACAAGTGCGGGCTGGAACAAAGCCCTTCAGAGAGGGCAGATTTCTGGGCAAAGGGGGAATCGGGGTTAGGGGAGGACTTGAATAATTTTAGAGATGTGAGGTCATGGGCTGTGAGTAGAAGTACTCCAGCAGCACCAGGCAGCTACGTCATCCCCATTCTCTGTTGCCTTAACAGTGGTCGGCAAACTCACTAGTCAACAGAGCCAAATATCAACAGTACAACAATTGAAAAATCTTTTGAGAGCCAAATTTTTTAAACTTAAACTATTTAGGTAGGTACATTCCTTACCGACGTAGCGCCCACACATGGTATTTTGTGGAAGAGCCACACTCAAGGGGCCAAAGAGACCTATATGGCTCCCGAGCTGCGGTTTGCCCACCAGAGATTTAAGACGTGGTGTTTCACCACAGAGGACAGAAGTAAAAGGTTGTACAACTGACTTCTTTTAGGTACAATAAGTTACAGGTCAACTGGTGACAGCAAAATTATACCACATTTAAAAACATTATTTAATGACAATTATCAAATGAGCTGCTCTTTGACAATGTTTCTGAAGTCTGGGTCATAGTGTCGATCACGTGCGTTTGAAGATGCTACTGTATTTGTTCAGAGAACGTAAAACACTGGACCCTGTGTTGACATTAAACTTTTTCTCTAACTGACCTTCAGTGTGTCCCATAGTCCTGACCATGATGGGGCCTCTCTATTCCCTTTGTGATTCTGCAAGTTATGCGTTTTTGTGCATGCAATTAAGTTAGCTGTACATAGTGTTTTCTAGTGTTTATCAGTTTGTGTCCAGTAAGGAAAGAGAAAACTGCCTAGGTCTGTTGAGCAGGTAGAATTTCATCCAGGAATTGGTGATAAAGGTGTTTGCAGGGCTGGAGAAGCAAGATAGAGAATCCAAAGGCTGTCCATTGATTGCAGATGCCGGCAGACTGTTCCCAGAAGAGGAAGAGAAAAACGATGGCTGGTGTTGCTGAGCGCGCACAACAGCAGGTGAAGCTTAGGCTGCGCTGTTGGGAATGAACTGCTTGAGCAAGAACCCAGGAGCCCATACATGGCAGCCACCCCTGTGGACACAGCCTTCCTGGGCTGTGGTGAGTGTCATACACACTGCTCCTGCAACCACTGCAAAAGGTGAGGACAAGGCTGAGAATCATCGCAGCTGTCTCTTCCCACCTTTCATTTCCATCAGGGCCTTCCACTGGAGAAGCTAACACAGAGCAGCTGAAAGGGAGTCTGAATGCGTAACTCGCAGGCCTTCAGCTGTAATGACAGAGAGATGAGTATGACAAACAGCTCTGAAACTCAGACAGTAAAGACCCAACCTGGCCCTGTCGTTGTAATTCCTTTTGTGTGTGTGTGTGTGTGTGTGTGTGTGTATTTTTATGAAGTGAGGAGCAGGGAGGCAGAAAGACAGACTCCCACATGTTCCCAACTGGGATCCACCCAGCATGCCCACTAGGGCGGGATGCTCTGCCCATCTGGGGTGTTGCTCTGCTGCAATTGGAGCCATTCTAGCACCTGACGTGGAAGCCATGGAGGCATCCTCAGTGCTCGGGCCAACTTTGCTTCAATGGAGCCTTGGCTATGGGAGGGGAAGAGAAAGATAGAGAGAAAGGAGAGGGGGAAGGGGTGGAGAAGCAGAAGGGTGCTTCTATTGTGTGCCCTGACCAGGAATCGAACCTGGGACTTCCACATTTGGACCAATGCTCTACCACTGAGTCAACTGGCCAGGGCTTTTTTTTTTTTAAATTAAGTGAGAAGCAGGGAGGCAGAAACAGACTCCCACATGTGCCCTGACTGGGACCCACCTGGCAAGCCTACTAAGGGGCAATGCTCTGCCCACCTGGGCTGCTGCTCCATTGCTCGGCAACCAAACTAGTTTAGTGTCTAAAACAAAGTCATGGAGCCATCCTCAGCACCTGAAGCTAACTTTGCCCGAACCATTCAAGCCATGGATGCAGGAAGGGAAGAGAGAGAGAGATGGAGGGTAATGAGGGGTGGAGAAGCAGATGGTTGCTTCTCCTGTGTGCCCTGATGGGAATCAAACCCGGGACTTCCACACGCTAGGCTGATGCTGTACTACTGAGCCAACTGGCCAGGGTAAGTCATTGTAATTCAGTCTTCTTATTCTCTCTCTTTCTTCCTCTTCTTTCTCGTTTTTCTTCTTGTCCTCCTCCTTCTCCTCCTCCTCCTTCTTCTTTTTCTTCTTAACTTTTATGAGGTTGAGTCAAAAATAACAATATATGCCTGCAAGCAGGATCTTAAATGCTTCCTTTAAAGACTATTCTTGTTCGTGGCCAGTTGGAGGCCATTTATCAGATCCTTACAAGAGTTATAGCAGGTAGTTTGTGGCCCACAACCTGATAAACAAATTACATTAACTTGAAAATAGTCTTGAGGATGCTACACTATTAGCTCACCTTTATCCCTGTCAATTTCAGAAATTTTGAGGTTATTTGACCTCTTTTGCTACGGAGTTCTTCCAAAATTTATAAAAAATCTCTCTTCAACCTGTTGTGGATGCCACAGGGTGACTGCTTCCAACCCTGGGCTAACAATGAGAACAAGCCTCTCATTTTAATTCGTCGTCAGTGGCACATAAATGCCACTTACCTAGGTGTTTGCAGTGGACTCAACTCCCTTGTCTGGGAGGTTCCTTAGATGGGTTGTGAGTTGTTGGCCTCAGGTTTCTTGTTCACTTGCCGGGCTGACTTACAATGAGGATCACGTGCCTCAAGGATAAACCAGCGCAGCTACTGACTGTGGGGAGGATCAGGAAGGGTTGTTAGTGCCTGGCCGTCACAGCTGTGAGGCAGTTCTCTCTGGGGATTTATGTAACATCAGTTCTTCAGTAAAAACAGATGTGTTGACAAGAGCCTCACCTTGATCTGATGCTTGACTCCTGCTGAACAATAACTTAGGATGCAGAGAATCACTGACCCTCAAGTGTCTTCTCTCTGTGGATGACTACCCCTGGGGTACCACCTGGAAATCTCATGGGCTCATGACAATGTCATCCGTGCTGAGAGCCCCACAGTTATGCGAATGCAGCCGGCATGTTCACTGGGACAGTGAGAAGGCTTTCGCAAACACTAGTTCTGCTCATTGTAGTTTTCTTAGTTTTGTTTCTGTGCTGCATTTATTCATGACTATGCCAGAGCCCAGGACTTGAGCACGGATATAAAGTTGTAATTTTTTTTTTATTTATTCATTTTAGAGAGAAGAGAGAGAGAGAGAGAGAGAGAGAGAGAGAGAGACAGGGGGGAGGAGCTGGAAGCATCAACTCCCACATGTGCCTTGACCAGGCAAGCCCAGGGTTTCGAACCGGTGACCTCAGCATTTCCAGGTCAACGCTTTATCCACTGTGCCACCACAGGTCAGGCCTATAAAGTTGTAATTTGATGACTAAGGCTTTGCATATTAATTGGAAATTTTGTCCCATGGTTGAAACTATTGTCCAGTTATTCTTGAGCAGAATTCCCCAGAAGAGACTGCATAACAAAGCAAATAGAGATTCTGGAGAAGGTTTACAGGTGTTCTTCTAGTGTATACATTATTGCAACATTTCTATAAGTTTGAGGTTATTTCTATGCAGAAAGTTAAAAACTGTGTTCTCAAGGCCAAATGTATGGTCATGAACACAGCTTCTGTCTTCTTGGGAGAAGAAGGCTTGAGGACTCCCCCGGGTCGTGAGTGTACAAATTCATGGGAGGTGGGGTACAAAGTCCATATACAGGTGGACGAAGGGTCATGAAACTCCAGGTTGCATCCTAAATGGCCCTGGACTGGGTCCCCAGCGTTATGAAGGCACCGGATGGGGAGAAATGTTATGGGATATTCAGGAGCAAAGGAAGCATCTCTGACATTTTTCTGCCTTCTCCCTCCCAGGCTGTGTCACAGAAAGGAGAATTGCCACCACAGTGCCATCGCTTCATGGCAAGAGCTGGTGAAAGAGAGGAAGGAGACACTCTGCTGCCCCATGACCTGTCCCTGCCATGGGCTTCCCTTTGCAGCTCACAGCCCGCAGGAGGAGGTCAGAGCCCCGTCAGGGCTGGGGGTGGGGCGCTGCAGGCAGGTGTCTGTGGAGCAGGAAGGAGCGGTGCAGTCTCTCACATGTTTCCTTCATCAGCCTCAGGGCACGAACCTCGCATGTTCTACCACGCGCCAGGCAAGGGAAGAAGTAAGAAAACGGTGTTGAGACGTTCATAACACAGAGTACATTGCTGACATGGTACTTGTAGAGATGCTTAGGACTTCAGATAAAGACCTGGCACTTATAGTTTTGATACATCTTAAATACATGATGTAAAGTGTTATTGATAAAGCATCTCTTAATGAGCAGAAGGAGGCCCTGCTTTAGTTTTATATACCTGTGCATAATATCACTTTTGGACACAATGTGGTAACTTTATGTTTCTTATACTTATAGATGTCATTCTGAAAAGATTTGTCACATGAATATGCTGATGCAAAAGAATGAGTTTGTGGTAGGGATGTCACCTTAATCTTTGAATTGTTTGGGCTTTTGACTAAATACTGTGTCACTGTAATTTCTCACTCAAAACTTTTCAATTATTTATCAGCCATGGCTAAATGAGTGTGTCCTTTGATTTATAAAAGCAAGGGATTAGAAACCACTTCCTATAAAAAACATTTTAATACCTCAAAACGTTTCAATACCTTTTTTTTTGAAACCTGGTCTTTCACATGTAAGAGTCAGTGCTGAGTATGTAGTTCAGATGGGGGATGGTCAGTGTGTGTCCTGGGAATGTTGGGGCTCAAGTGATTGGGAAAATGGAGGCAGAGACGGCCGTGGGCATGGCCACATGGTGTAAATGGTAAAGTAGAGTGGATGCTACAACCTAGAAGTGATCCCTTAAAAATTTCCACCCCCCTGGTGTGTTTACCAGTCTGAAGACCAAAGCCTCAGGGATACCTGGGATTTCGCTCTGAGTCACGAGGGACATTGCGTGTCCAGTGCTTCTCCCTGCGGAAGGAGCCCAGGGACCCCGTGTGTCTGCAATAGGTAATGCCTGTCCCCATCCGCCACGCACCTCTACCCTTAGTTTCAATATCCAATATTCAGGATTTTAAAATCACAGTAACAGTGATTCAGATGTGATCATAAAACAGTAAATTGAGTGATTGGAAAGCAATGATCTTATTTTACCTAAGAAGCCCCGATGGAACCAGAGCCAATTCAGAAGCACACAGTGTTAGCTCCCAGGATAGCAAACATTCCTTGTTGGCAGAGTCTGTCCATTTAATGTGATGTTTGAATTTGCGAATCAGGTGATTTATTCTGTTTGTCTCAGTATTTGTATTTGTTTGTCTTTTTTTTAAATGACATTTATCACCAGATACTGTATTGAGCATAATCCATTCTCCTCACACAAACCCTCGAGGATGGCACTATGATATCACCCTTGTTATACAGATGAGGAAACCGAGAGTGAGAGGTCAGCACTGTGCTGAAGACCCCACAGGTAGAAAGTTTAGAGCTGACCTGGGACCCATGTTCTGGGCTCCAACTCAGGCTCTTCCTCAGAAGAACTTGCACAACCAAACTGAATAGAGTAACCCCTTGCTCCTGTGTCTCAGCAGCGTGTTTTCAAAAATATGCAGAGCAACAGCTGAATAGCATATTTTTAGTAGTTATTTTGGAGGGGGATGAGAAGGAAGGTTTCAGGGGATAAATGGTGATTAATGAAGACTTGACTTGGGGTGGTGAATGAAACAATATGGTGTACTGGATGATATGTTGAAATAATTTTGTTAATCAGTGTCAGCCCAATAGAGTCAATAAAAAAGTACTAATTTTTAATTACATTTTTAAAACACGTAGGAATATGCAGTTGCAAAAATTCCTCAATAATGTTTTACTCTTTCTTCCATTTCTCTTACTTCTTTGGTCTTGACTTGAATGTCTGTTCTTAGTGGGTAAAGTATCAGTGTTTAGATTTTCCCAAGTCTCTTAATGTCTGGCTCAGTAGAACTCACATAGAACACATACTTGCTTCCATCTTAACTCCTTTGCAACATCACATGCCATGTAGTCTTCAGGGAATTCCACTGTCTTGTGAGAGCATGAGAGTGACCTGGGAAAATAAACCTTCACGTTATTATTAATGTAGTTTTGTCCTAGACTCCCTGAGTCATAGCGTCCCATCACCAGTTCCTGAAATAGCTGTAGCAGGTCCATTGTTTGTGTGTGTACTGAAATCTCTCCTCTGTGTACCTATTAGATGAAGGCCAGAGAGGAGACTTGCCTTAAAAACTTAAACAGAAGTAGTGGGTTCATGAAGCAAGTTTCCACCTCAAATACAAGACACTATAATCAACATTATTACTTCAACAAATGTATGTAGTACAATCTGATGAACTTCCTTAGTAAAAATTATAAGTAAAGTAAGGATAGAAGAAAACTAATCATAACCAATAAAATCAAATTTTAGAGTCAACAGCTTACATCACTCTCAAACAATGAGTGCTGAAGGGGCTTCTATTAAAACAGGTGGAGAGTACCTGGTATATCCATTATTCAGTATGGATCTGTGAGTTCTGTCACACTAAAATAAGAAAATGAAAAAGGTGTAATTATTTCCAAAGATGAAATGAAGAATCTTCCATTTGCAGACAATATGATTCTTTCATCAGGAAACATGAGACATGTCCACATAGCAACACTAAGATTATTAAAATAATAAGATGTGGTTCTGACCGGTGGCTCAGCACATAGAGCATCCACCTGGCTTATGGACGTCCCCAAATTGATTCCATGTCAGAGCACATAGTGGCAGCAGTCATCTGCCTCTCTCTCCCTTCTTCTCCCCCTTTTCTCCCTCTTCCCCTCCTGCAGCCAGTGGCTGGATTGGCTCCTGCATGGCCCTGGACACTGAAGATAGCTCTGTCAGACTACAGTAGCCTCAGGTGCTAAAGGTTGCTCAGTACTAGCATCAACCCAAGATACGGTTGCTGGGTAGATCCTGTTCGGGGTGCATGCAGGAGTCTGTCTCACTATCTCTTCTCCTCTCACCTATAAAATAAAACAAAATAAGATAAAATAAAATAAAATTAAGTATTATAAGTGGCTGCATACATACTAAATATATAAAAACACAACAGCTTGATTATGTTCTAGGCAAATTAAAAATGGAAAAAAGATGTCTTAATTGCAAATGTGACTAATTATAAAACACTTAAGAACAAATCTAATGAGTGAAATAGTATATACAATGTCATTGGAAGACTAATAAAAGATGTCAATATTTCCATAATTTATGTACTAATTCAGTGTACTTTCAGCTTGAATCCCAGTGGAGTTTTAACGGGAACTAGATAAAATTATTTCAAATTCATATGGAACAACATCTATGTGTGAAAATGGCCAAGAACAGTAGAAAGAACACTGAGTGGTTACTGGCCATATCAGATATTGTGTCTTACTAACTATATAATTCTCCTTGATCCAGTTTAGAGTTGAATTAAAATTAGACAACTTTACTAAAGATCACAATAGGGAGCTCCAAAATGGATCCATATATATCAGAGATCTAATCTATAGCCTCATTGATGTTACAACTCAGTAGTTAAAGGAATATTTATCATTTGGTCAGACATTGCCAATAACAAACAAAAAGAAAAAGAAACAAGACTTTATCTCTTATAGTATACAAAACTCAAAGTGTCTTCAAGATTAATATGGAAGAAGTCAGGACTTTCAGTATAATAGTTGGGGTGGAAGCCAGATTGCATGGGGATGAGAGGTGAAAGGAAGGGGACTCCTGGGACCAGTGACTGGGATGCTGTGAAGTAAACCCTCCAGGGGCTTGGGAAGTGGCCTGGCTGAGACCCTGCGGACCCATGTGGCACACCCTGGTTTCATCCACAGAGGCCTGGATTTCTTTCTCAGCCTCATGGAGGCCATTTTACTCACCTATAGAAAAGTTAATAACAGGTAAAAGATAATAGCCTGCAAATTGACAAAGATGACATAGTTAACATAATAAACACGTCGGCTAATGAACACATAACCTCAATTGGTCAGTACCTGTGTACTAGGCAGTGCTGGGTAAGAATATTCCTGTAAGATCTTATGTCTTACACACAAAGAGCAGCAGGTCCACAGTGAGAGAGAGCTGGAGAAGATGCCAAAGCTACGTGTATATACACCTTACATGGTTAGCGATTAGTAAAGCCCATGTCGGCACAGAAGAGAAGACTGTAATTGTTCCCTTCACTACAATGGTTTGTTCAAGAAGCAAGTTCTTTCTGGTGAGCAAGAAATTAAGTTAAGAACAGTAAATAATCTTGAGGATCATGAAGTGAGAATTAGCTGGTCAGATTCCTGGGCCATCTCACAAGCCCTGAGGCCTTTTGGCCTCTTTTTCCAGGGTGTTCCTCCAGAATACACAGGCTTCCTTCAGCCTGTCCTGGGAGCCACAGCATGATGCCTTTGTGCCCTAGGGTCAAGGCGTAGAAAATCTGCTTATTTTCATCATTGTAAATGCCAGCTCTGTATACACTGGTCTTAGACTTCCCTGTTGGGGAGGTCTTTAGTGGCATTGTGACTTGCTGTCCTCAGTTTCTTGCTCACAGAAGGGGCTGACGTACAAGGAAGAGCATGTGCTTCAAGCAGGGACCAGCATATCTACCAACTGTGGGCAGGTCAGGAGGAGCTGTGAGGACGGGGCCTCACTGCTAGAGGCAGTTCTTCCTCGGGATTCTTCATGGAACTTCCTCCCCGTAGAACACGTGCACTGTAACAGAGCCTCCCTGGGCCTGCTGACCTCGATCCTGCTGCAAAGGGGCTTAGGCTGGAAGGAGAGTCCCTGAGCTCAGTGTCTTCTACTACTTGGGGGAGAAAGTCACTGGGCATCACTGGGAAATGTCATGGGCCCAGGACAGTGTCATGTCTGCAGAGCCCCAAGCTCCTTCGAATGCAGCCTGCAAGATCACTGTGACTTTGAGAGGGCCTTAAGCCACTTTTGGGTTGTATTTTTGTAACTTAGCCCTGAATTTGCTGCTGGACTTGTGTCTGAACTTTCTGGAGCTCTGGGATGGGGTGGGATCATGGCTGTAATTTGATGAGTAAGACTTCGCATATCTGCTGGATGATTTGTCTCACAAGCTGAGGTTCTCAGGTTCTGTTTTTTTTTTTTAACTAAAATACCCCAAAGAGACCTCACTCCAGAGCAAAAAAAGTAACATGTCTACAGCTGGTGGTTTAGGTAATGTGCTCAGGTGTTTTTCTAATACAGACCATTGCAACATTTCTTTAACTTTGATGTTATTTTCAAGTTTGAAGTTAAAAATTGTGTTTCTGAAGCAAAATGCATTGTGATGAACACGCTCCTGGCCTTTCTGGGAAGAAGGGTCAGCCATGTGGGGAGAGCACGTGATACAGCACATCACGGTAGTGCCCCCGATGGGGGACGGTGCAGTAGTCCATGTGCACTTTTTTTTTATAAATAAATTTTTATTAATGTTATTGGGGTGACATCAATAAATTAGGGTACATATATTCAAAGAAAACATGTCCAGGTTATCTTGTCATTCAATTATGTTGCATACCCATCACCCAAAGTCAGATTGTCCTCCGTCATCTTCTATCTAGTTTTCTTTGTGCCTGTCCCCCTCTCTCTTCCCTCTCCCTCCCCCCCCATAACCCCCACACTCTTGTCCATGTCTCTTAGTCTTGTTTTTATGTCCCACCAATGTATGGAATCATGCAGTTCTTGTTTTTTTCTGATTTACTTATTTCACTCCATATAATGTTATCAAGATTCCACCATTTTGTTGTAAATGATCTGATGTCATCATTTCTTATGGCTGAGTAGTATTCCATTCCATAGTGTATATGTGCCACATCTTCTTTATTCAGTCTTCTATTGAAGGGCTTTTTGGTTGTTTCCATGTCTTGGCCACTGTGAACAATGCTGCAATGAATATGGGGCTACATGTGTCTTTACGTATCAATGTTTCTGAGTTTTGGGGTATATACTCAGTAGAGGGATTGCTGGGTCATAAGGTAGTTCTATTTTCAGTTTTTTTGAGGAACCACCATACTTTCTTCCATAATGGTTGTACTACTTTACATTCCCACCAACAGTGTATGAAGGTTCCTTTTTCTCCACAGCCTCTCCAACATTTGCTGTTACCTGTCTTCTTGATAATAGCTAATCTAACAGGTGTGAGATGGTATCTCATTGTACTTTTGATTTGCATTTCTCTAATAACTAAAGAATATGAGCATCTTTTCATATATCTGTTGGCCATTTGTATTTCTTCCTGGGAGAAGTGTCTGTTCATGTCCTCTTCTAATGTTTTTATTGGATTGTTTGTTTGTTTGTTTGTTGTTGAGTTTTATGAGTTCTTTGTATATTTTGGATATTAGGCCCTTATCTGAGCTGTTGTTTGAAAATATCATTTCCCATTTAGTTGGCTATCTGTTCATTTTGTTATCAGTTTTTCTTGCTGAGCAAAAACTTCTTAGTCTGATGTAGTTCCATTCATTTATCTTTGCCTTCACTTCTCTTGCCTTTGGAGTCAAATTCATAAAATGCTCTTTAAAATCCAGGTCCATAAGTTTAGTACCTATGTCTTCTTCTATGTAGTTTATTGTTTCAGGTCTTATATTTAGGTGTTTGATCCATTTTGAATTAATTTTAGTACAAGGGGACAAGCTGTAGTTGAATTTCATTCTTTTGCATGTGGCTTTCCAGTTTTCCCGGCACAATTGTTGAAGAGGCTTTCTTTTCTCCATTGTGTGTTGTTGACCCCTTTATCGAAAATTATTTGACCATATATTTATACATGTGGTTTTATTTCTGGACTTTCTATTCTATTCCATTGGTCTGAATGTCTATTTTTTTTTGCCAATACCATGCTGTTTTGATTGTCGTGGCCCTATAATATAGTTTGAAGTCAGGTATTGTAATGCCCCCAGCTTCATTCTTTTTCCTTAGGATTGCTTTGGCTATTCAGGGTTTTTTATAGTTCCATATAAATCTGATAATTTTTTGTTCCATTTCTTTAAAAAATGTCATCAGAATTTTGATGGGAATTGCATCAAATTTATATATTGCTTTGGGTAATATGGCCACTTATATTTATTCTTCCTATCCAAGAACAAAGAATATTTTTCCATCTCATTGTATCTTTTTCAATTTCCCTTAACAATGCTTTGTAGTTTTTGTTATATAGGTCCTTTACATTCTTTGTTATGTTTATTCCTAGGTATTTTATTTTTCTTTTGCAATCGTGAAGGGAATTATTTTCTTGAGTTTGTTTTCTTTTTTTTTTTAATAAATACATTTTTATTTTAATGGGGTGACATCAATAAATCAGGGTACATATAATACATATATTCAAAGAAAACATGTCCAGGTCATCTTGTCATTCAATTCTGTTGCATACATTTAACCCAAAGTCAGATTGTCCTCCGTCACCCTCCATCTAGCCCTCTTTGTGCCCCTCCCCCATCCCTCCTCTTTCTCCTTCCCTCCCCCCGCCCCCCATAACCACCACACTCTTGTCCATGTCTCTCTCTTTTTTTTTTTTTTTACAGAGGCAGAGATAGACAGGGACAGACAGACAGGAGTGGAGAGAGATGAGAAGCATCAATCATTAGTTTTTCGTTGCGCGTTGCGACTTCTTAGTTGTTCATTGATTGCTTTCTCATATGTGCCTTGACCGCGGCCCTTCAGCAGACCGAGTAACCCCTTGCTGGAGCCAGCGACCTTGGGTCCAAGCTGGTGAGCTTTTTGCTCAAACCAGATGAGCCCGCGCTCAAGCTGGCGACCTCGGGTCTCGAACCTGGGTCCTTCCGCATCCCAGTTCGATGCTCTATCCACTGCGCCACCACCTGGTCAGGCTTGTCCATGTCTCTTAGTCTAATTTTTATGTCCCACCAATGTATGGAATCCCACAGTTCTTGTTTTTTTCCGATTTACTCATTCCATTCCATACAATGTTATCAAGATCCCATCATTTTGTTGTAAGTGATCCGATGTCATCATCTCTTATGGCTGAATAGTATACCACGGTGTATATGTGCCACATCTTCTTTATCCAGTCCTCCATTTTTTTTTTACAGTGATTAAAGCCTTTAAACAAACTCTTGGCCAATACAGCAAGAATCCATAAAAGAGTAGTGTCCTTACTGAGTTCATTTTCTAATATTTCATTGTTGGCATATAGAAAGGCTATGGACTTTTGTATATTAATTTTGTATCCTGCGACCTTACTGTATTGATTTATTGTTTCTAGTAATCTTTTTGTGGAGTCTTTGGGGTTTTCGATGTATAGGATCATATCATCTGCAAAAAGTGATACCTTTACTTCTTCTTTTCCAATATGGATGCCTTTTATTTCTTTGTCTTGTCTGATTGCTCTGGCCAGAACTTCTAGCACCACGTTAAATAAGAGTGGAGAGACTGGACAACCCTGTCTTGTTCCTGATTTAAGGGGGAAAAGTCCTCAGTTTTCTGCCATTTAATATGACGTTGGCTGATGGTTTATCATATATGGCCTTTATCATGTTGAGATATTTTCCTTCTATACCCATTTTGTTGAGTGTCTTAAACATAAAGTTGTGTTGTATTTTATCGAATGCCTTTTCTGCCTCTATTGATAAGATCTTGTGGTTTTTGTTCTTTGTTTTGTTGATATGGTGTATTAAGTTAACCATTTTACATATGTTGAACCATCCTTGAGATTCTGGGATGAATCCCACTTGATCATGATGTATTATTTTTTTAATATGTTGTTGTATTTGATTTGCCAGTATTTTGTTTAGTATTTTAGAATCTGTATTCATTAGAGATATTAGTCTGTAGTTTTCTTTTTTTGTGCCATCCTTGCCTGGTTTCGGTATGAGGGTTATGTTGGCCTCATAAAATGTTTTTGGAAGTATTGCTTCTTCTTCAATTTTTTGGAAGACTTTGAGTAGAATAGGAACCAAGTGTTCTTTGAATGTTTGATAGAATTCACTAGTGTAACCGTCTGGGCCTGGACTTTTATTTTTGCAGAGGTTTTTAATAGGTTTTTCTATTTCCTTCCTGCTAATTGGTCTGTTTAGGCTTTCTGCTTCTTCATGACCTGGCTAGGAGGGTTGTATTGTTCTAGGAATTTATCCATTTCTTCTAGATTGTTGAATTTGGTGGCATATAGTTTTTCATAGTATTCTACAATACTTCTTTGCATATCTATGATGTCTGTGGTTATTTCTCCTCTTTCATTTTGGATTTTGTTTATATGAGTCCTTTCTCTTTTTTTCTTATTGAGTCCTGCCAAGGATTGGTCAATTTTGTTGATCTTTGCCAAGAACCAGTTCCTTGTTTTATTAATTTTTTCTATAGTTTTTCTGTTCTCTATTTCATTTATTTCTGCTCTGATTTTTATTATTTTCTTTCTTCGGCTGGTTTTGGGTTGTCTTTGTTCTTCTTTTTCTAGTTCCTTAAGGTGTGAAGTTAAGTGGTTTACTTGGGCTCTCTCTTGTTTGTTTATATAGGCCTGAAGTGATATGAAATTTCCTCTTATTACTGCTTTTGCTGCATCCCAGAGATTCTGGTATGTCGTATTGTGATTTTCATTTGTCTGTATATATCTTTTGATCTCTTCGCTTATTTCTTCTTTGACCCATTCATTTTTTAAAAGTATGTTGTTTAGTTTCCCCATTTTTGTGTTTTTTCCCCTCTTTTTTGCAGTTGAATTCTAGTTTCAAGGCTTTATGATCAGAAAATATTCTTGGTACAATTTCAATTTTTCTGAATTTGCTGATGTTATTTTTGTGGCCCAACTTATGGTCAATTCTTGAGAATGTTTCATGTACACTAGAGAAAAATGTATACTGTCGCTTTGGGATGAAGTGTCCTGTAGAGGTCTATTATATCCAGGTCCTCTAGTGTTTTGTTTAAGGCCAATATATTTTTATTGATTTTCTGTTTGGATGAATGATCTAGAGCCATCAGCGGTGTATTGAGGTCTCCAAGTATGATTGTATTTTTGTCAGTTTTTGTTTTTAGGTCAATAAGTAGCTGTCTTATATATTTTGGTGCTCCTTGATTTGGTGCATATATATTAAGGATTATATCTTCTTGATTCTAGTGTCTGCTTAGTCATTATGAAATGACCATTTTTGTCTCTGAGTACTTTTTCTGTCTTGTAGTCAGCATTATTAGATATGAGTATTGCTACACCTGCTTTTCTTTGGATGTTATTTGCTTGGAGTATTGTTTTCCAGCCTTTCACTTTAAATTTGTTTTTATCCTTGTTGCTTAATTGTCTTTCTTGTAGGCAGCATACAGTTTGATTTTCTTTTTTAATCCATTCTGCTACTCTGTGTCTTTTTATTGGTGAGTTTAATCCATTTATATTTAGTATAATTATTGGCACTTGTTGGTTCCCTATTGCCATTTTATAAATTGCTTTCTGTTAGTTTTGTATCTTGTTTGATTCTTCTCTTTTATTTTTCTATCATTTGTTTTTGTGTGTTTGTATTCCATACTTCTTTCCTCTATAGCTACCTTTTTTAAGTCATGTGCTTCTGTGGTGGTTTTTTCAAGGGTGGTTACCATTAAGTAATGAAAAGGGTACCTACCATATTTATTGTAGTACCCTATTTTATGAGTGTTTCTGCACTTCATTGTCCTTTGCTACTGTTAATCTTCATCCTCTCCCCTTTTTTTGTTTTTGTTGTCACAGTTTAAATTTGGTTTTATTGTGTTCTTGGTGGAACTTTTCTTGTGGTTTTGTTTTGTTTTGTTTTGTTCTTTGTATCTGGTGGGAAAACCCTCTTTAGTATTTCCTGGAGTGGAGGTTTTCTGTTTGCTTCTTGAACTTGAGGCTTTATTTCTTTCCACAGGCTTGGGAAGTTCTCATCAATTATTTGTTTAAGTATGTTCTCCATTCCATTTTCTCTCTCTTCTCCCTCTGATATACCTATTATTCTTATGTTATTCTTTTTGATGGAGTCAGATAATTCTTGTAGGGCTATCTCATTTTTTTTAATTTTTGAGTCTCTTTCTTCTTCTCTCTGTTGTGCCTCAAGTTGCTTGTCTTCTATTTCACTAATCCTCTCTTCTATCTGACCTGTTCTATTAGCTAAGCTTGTTACTTCGTTTTTCACCTCGTGAATTGAGTTTTTCATCTCTGTTTGATTTGTTTTTATAGTTTCAATTTCCTTGGACATATATTCTTTGTGTTCATGGAGTTGTTTTCTGAGCTCCCTATATTGCCTTTCTGTGTTTTCTTGTATATCTCGGAGGATTTTTAGGATTTCTATCTTGAATTCTCTGTCATTTAGCTCCAAGGTTTCCAATATATTAAATTTTTTCTCCATAGATTTTTCCTCATCTAGCTGTTACCTCTCTTTCTTTTGTATCCATGATATTCGATTTTCTCTTCCTTAATGGCATCTGAGGGTGGTTTTGTTGATAGTATTAATGAGATTTAATAAAGAATAAAAAGTTAAAAAAAATAAAAAAAAAATCGAAAAGAGTTGTTTTTTTTTAAAAAAAATTAATAATGAAATAAAGAAAAATAAAATAAAATAAAAATTTTTTAAAAAAGGAAATTATTCCCCCCCTCTTTTTTTCCTCTCCTCTCCTCTCCCCTCTTTCTTGAGAAAATCTTGTGGTGGACTGTGAGTTATAACAAACAATGCCTGTGATGGAGGGCCTGAATTGGGGAAAAGTAATAAAGGGGCAAAAAAGAGAGAAAGAAAAAAAAAAAAAAAAAAAAAAAAGGAAAAAAAAAAAAAAGCGTATGGACCCACAAAAAGCAAATAAGGAAAAAATTTGGGTCAAGAATAAAATGATTTGCTTTTAGGTGTTGGTTTTCTAAGAGTTATGATGAGAGGAATAAGAGGAAAATGGAAAAATGGGGGGACAAATTAAAAACTTACTATTGTATTTAGTGGAACAAGAACTAGATAATATGGAGAGCCAGGGATGAGAGCACTGCTAGTGAGTTAAAAAGGTGAAGTAAAAACCCCCCAAAATGCCACAAACATAGGTTTGAGTCCCAGATAAGATAATTTGTTTGTTATTGAGGTTTGAATGAGAGGAGATGTAAAGGAGAAAGGAAGAAACTAATATAGAGGGAGAAAAGAAAGAGAGAGAGAGAAAAAAAGAGGGAACCACTAAAAGAAGAAAAAAGAAAGGAGAGAGAGAGAGAGAGTTAAGGGTTTTGGAGTGCAACCCTCATAGAGAGAAAGGAAGAGAAGAGAAATGATAATGGGAGATGTAACACTTATGGGTAGTGTAGTTCAGGGAGAGGAGAGAGTAAGACCGGTAGAGAGTTAATCGGCCAAATTGGAGGAGGAAAAAAAAGTCTCAAGAATGAAGATAATAGAAACAAACGAATAAATATAATAAAATGGGATAGGTTATAAAGTCTGCAGATTATTCTTGATTTTGAGAGGTTATCTTCTTGCTTTTTCTTTTCTCTCTCTCTTCCTGGTCGGTGACTCTGTACCCCGGGTTCTGCCCCTTTGGCACGCTCAGGTAGAGGTTTGCAGTTGATAAGTCTCTATGGCAATGTCATGTATTGTGCTTTATTCTCGTTGGGAGTCGAGGCTCATTAGCATTTATAGGCTCCGACAGTGAGAGAGTCCGTGTTCCTGGAGCCTTTCTCCTAGTCTTTCCTTCCTCAATTAGTAGCCTGATAGTCCAGGTATGGGGTTGCTGCTGCCTCTGCCTGGATAGTAAGAGGCTCAAATTGCTGGCAACTCCCCACTCTATTTCCACTCAGCACAGGGCTCTGGGTAAGGCTCAGTCAGTCAGAGCTGCTAGCATAATCAGGCGGGCTTTCCGCCCACTCGAAGACCTCTGGCTCTGCCACTCTATCCGGTAACACAAGCGGGCGCCCACTTCTGGGGCGCTTGGAGGAAACTCTCACTCACTGTCTGCAACCAGGATATCCGGCCAGCAGTCTCACGCTCTGAGTGAAACCCCCAACCGCAGGGAAAAGTTGCAGCGTTGGAATTGAGTCTCGCTCCGTCCCCGTGTGCGGCTTTTGCAAGGCGCTGGGGCGGCCCGAGATTCCGCTTTGGCCCACACAAAGGCCCCTGACTCTGCCCCTCTGTGCGATAACACGGGCGCGCACTGCCGAGGCACTCGGAGGAATCGCTCACTCCTTATCTGCTCGCGCAAACCAGGATATGAGGCCGGCCGCGTTTCGCTCTGAGTGAAACAGCCTCCAGCACGGAAAATCTCCACCGTTGGGATTAGTTCTCACTCCCTCCCGTGCGTGGCTTTCCCAGGGCGCTGGGGCTGCCCAGAGACTCTGCCCTCAGCCCACAGAAAGGCCTCTGACCCTGCCTCTCCGTGGGGCAACACGGGTACCCACTTCTGCGGCTTAGGAAGAAATCTTTCTTCCACTAACTGCGCACCGACCAGGAGACCGGGTAAAATGGCCGCTCCGCTTGTCTTTCTTTGTTTGGGTTTGGCGCGAGTGTTAGCTTGTATTGCCCGGGTTGCCACAGGATCAGATTTTCCTCGGCTTGGATCTCTGAGCCACAGCCTGGTTCGGCCGTTTTTGCTGCGGCGGCCTGGATCTATTCACCCCCTTTGCCCGCCTCAGTTTCTATATTCACAGTTACCAGAAAAAGCCGCCCTGTTTAGGTTAGTGAGGAAGGCGGAGCATTTCTTACTCCCTATTTCCTTCGGGGTTTGGTTATATATTTAGCCAATTTTTCACTCAATCATACCTTTGGGTGTATTGCGAAGAATCTGGAAGCTGCAAGTATAGGTTTTTCTGTTTCTGGTTGAAGATCTTGTTGAGTTTTGGGGGAGATTTATCGGTATCGCTTCCTACTCCGCCATTACTCTGACGTCATCCGAGTGGAGGTTTTCTGATGATCAATTGATAAATTCCCTCATCTTTTCTGTATTTGTGAATGTTTTTATTTCTCCTTCATATTTGAAGGATAGCTTTGATGGGTATAGTATTCTTGGCTGAAAGTTTCTCTCTTTCAGGGCTTTAAATATTGAGGTCCACTCTCTTCTAGCTTGTTGAGTTTATGCTGAGAAATCTGATGATAATCTAATAGGCTGTCCTTTGTATGTTGTATTCTTCTTTTCCCTGGCTGCCTTGAGAATTTTTTCATTGTCGTTGGTTTGTGTCAATTTCATTATGATGTGCCTTGGAGTAGGTTTGTTGTGTTTAAGAAAACTCGGTGTTTTGTTTGCTTCTTGAATTTGAGGCTTTAGTTCTTTCCACAGGCTTGGGAAGTTCTCATCTATTATTTGTTTGAATATATTCTCCATTCCATTTTCTCTCTCTTTTCCTTCTGATATACCTATTATTCTTATGTTATTCTTTTTGATGGAGTCAGACAACTCATGTAGGGCTTTCCCATTTTTTAAAAAAATTTTGAGTGTCTATCTTCTTCTCTCTGTTGTGCCTGAAGTTGCTTGTCTTCTATTTCACTAATCCTACCTTCTATCTGGCCTGTTCTATTAGCTAAGCTTGTTACCTCGTTTTTTAGTTCATGAATTTTTTTATCTCTGTTTGATTTGTTTTTTTTTTTAGCTCAATTTCTAATTATTTTTATTTATTTATTCATTTTAGAGGAGAGAGAGAGAGAGAGAAAGAGAGAGGGAAGGGGGGAGGAACAGGAATCTTCAACTTTCATATATGCCTTGACTGATCAAGCCCAGGGTTTTGAACCGGCAACCTCAGCATTCCAGGTCAACCCTTTATCCACTGCGCCACCACAGGTCAGGCTGATTTTCTTTTATATATGGTCTACCGGAAAGTTCTGTCCATTTTTTAGAATAAAACAAAATACAAATTTTTTTTACCGTCAATAAACTTTATTAAATAATATAATTGCCATTATTATTAATGATTTCTTGCCAGCATGAGGGCAATTTGTATATCCCATATTTGAAAAACGTTTTATCTTTTCTCCTTATTTTATTTGATTAATTTTAATGAGGTGACATTGATAAAATTGTCTTCCCTCACCCTTTAACTGGTTTTCTTTCTGCCCCTCCCCTCCCCCAACACCCACCCTCTCCACCTCCCCCAACCTGTAACCCCAACACTGTTGTCCATGTCTCTGAATCTCATTTTTATGTCCCACCTATGTATGGAATCATGTAGTTCTTAGTTCTTTCTGATTTACTTATTTTGCTCAGCATAATGTTATCAAGGCCCATCCATGTTGTTGTAAAAGATCCGATGTCATCATTTCTTATGGCTGAGTAGTATTCCATAGTATATATATACCAAAGCTTTTTAATCCACTCGTGCTCTGACGGACACTTGGGCTGTTTCCAGATCTTTGCGATTGTGAACAATGCTGCCATAAACATGGGGGTGCATTTCTTCTTTTCAAACAGTGCTATGGTGTTCTTGGGGTATATTTCTAACAGTGGTATAGCTGGGTCAAAAGGCAGTTTGATTTTTAATTTTTTGAGGTATCTCCATACTGTTTTCCACAGTGGCTGCACCAGTCTGCATTCCTACCAGCGGTCCAGGAGGGTTCCCTTTTCTCCACATCCTTGCCAGCACTTATTCTGTGTTGTTTTATTGATGAGCTCCATTCTGACTGGTGTGAGGTGATATCTCGTTGTTGTTTTAATTTGCATTTCTGTAATAATTAGTGATGTTGAGCATTTTTTCATATGCCTGTTGGCCATCTGTATGTCCTCTTTGGAGAAGTGTCTATTCATTCTTTTGCCCATTTTTGGATTGGATTGTCTGTCTTCCTGGTATTAAGTTTTACAAGTTCTTTATATATTTTGGTTATTAACTCCTTATCAGACACATTGTCAAATATATTCTCCCATTGTGTAGTTTGTCTTTTTATTCTGTTCTTATTATCTTTAGCTGTGCAGAAGCTTTTTAGTTTGATAAAGTCCCATTTGTTTATCCTGTCTTTTATTTCACTTGCCTGTGGAGACATATCGGCAAATATGTTGCTGTGAGAGATGTCAGAGATCTTACTGCCTACGTTTTCTTCTAAGATGCTTATGGTTTTATGGCTTATCTTTAAATCTTTTATTCATTTTGCGTTTATTTTTGTGAATGGTGTAAGTTGGTGGTCTAGTTTCATTTTTTTGCAGGTAGCTGTCCAATTTTTCCAACACCATTTTTTGAAGAGGCTGTCTTTACTCCATTGTATTTCCTTACCTCCTTTGTCAAATATCAGTTGTCCATAAAACTGGATTTATTTCTGGGTTCTCAGTTCTGTTCCATTGATCTATATGCCTGTTCTTATGCCAGTACCAGGCTGTTTTGAGTACAATGGCCTTATAATATAACTTGATATCTGGAAGTGTGATACCTCCTGCTTTATTCTTCCTTTTCAAAATTGCTGAGGCTATTCGTGTTCTCTCTTGGTTCCATATAAATTTTGGAATATGTGTTCTGTATCTTTGAAGTAAGTCATTGATATTTTAATGGTATTGCATTGAATTTATAAATTGCTTTGGGTAATAAAGACATTTTAATGATGTTTATTCTTCCTAACCATGAGCACAGTGTATGCTTCCACTTGTTTGTATCTTCGCTGATTTCTTTTATCAATGTTTTATAATTTTCCAAGTACAAGTCTTTAATCTCCCTGGTTAAATTTATTCCTAGTTACTTTATTTTTTGGTTGCAATGGTAAAGGGGATTGATTCCTTAATTTCTCTTTCTGATAGTTCATTGTTAGTGTATAAAAATGTCTCTGATTTCTGAGTATTGATTTTATATCCTGCCACCTTGCAAATTCATTTATCAGTTCTAGTAGTTTTTTGACTGACTTTAGGATTTTTCATATACAATATCATATCATCTGCAAATAATGATAGTTTTACTTCTTCTTTTCCAATTTGGATGCCTTTTATTTCTTTTTCTTGTCTGATTGCTGTGGCTAGGACTTCCAGAACTATGTTAAATAAGAGTGGTGAAAGAGGGCACCCCTTCCCTGTTCCTGATCTTAGGGGCATTGCTTTTAATTTTTGCCCATTTAGTATATGATATTGGCTGTGGTTTTGTCATAGATGGCCTTTATCATATTGGGGTATGTTCCCTGTATTCCCACTTTGCTGAGAGTTTTGATCATGAATGGATGCTGGATTTTATCAAATGCTTTTTCTGCATCTATTGAAATTATCATGTGGTTTTTCTCCATCCTTTTTTTATGTGATGAATCACATTGATTGATTTGCGAATATTGTACCAGCCTTGCCTCTCAAGAATAAATCCCACTTGATCATGGTGTATGATTTTTTTCATATACTGCTGGATCCAGTTTGCTAATATTTTGTTGAGGGTTTTTGCATCTAAATTTATCAGGGATATTGGCTTATAATTTTCTTTTTTTGTGTTGTCTTTGCCTGGTTTTGGAACGAGAATTATGCTCGCCTCATAAAAGAAGCTTGGAAGTCTTTCTTCCTCTTGAATTTTTGAAATAGCTTGAGAATGATAGGAGTTAGTTCTTCATTGAATATTTGGTAGGATTCACTTGTGAAACCATCAGGCCCAGGACTTTTCTTTGTTGGGAGTTTTTTGATAACTGTTTGGATCTCATTTGTTGTAATCGGTCTGTTTAGGTTTTCTGATTCTTCCAGATTGATTTTTGGAAGATTGTATGTTTCAAGGAATTGGTCCATTTCATCTAGGTTGTCTAGTTGTTTGGCATACAGTTCTTCATAGTATTTTCTTACAATATTTTGTATTTCTGTTGTGTCAGTTGTTATTTCTCCACTCTCATTTCTAATTTTATTTATTTGAGCCCTTTTTCTTTTTTTCTTGTTGAGTCTGGTTAAAGGTTCATCGATCTTGTTTACCTTTTCAAAGAATCAGTTCCTAGTTTCATTGATCCTCTGTATTGTTTCTTTAGCCTCTATGTCATTTATTTCTGCTCTGATCTTTATTATTTTCTTCCTTCTACTACATTTGGGCTTTACTTGCTGTTCTTTTTCTATGTCTTTTAGATGCAGGGTTAAGTTATTTATTTGAGCTTTTTCTAGCTTCTGAAAGTTTGCCTGTAGTGCTATGAACTTTCTTCCCAGGACTGCTTTTTCTGTGTCCCATAAATTTTGAGTTGTTGTATGCTCATTGTCATTCGTTTCTAGGAATTTTTTTTACTTTTTCTTTGATCTCATTCTTAATCCATTCATTATTTAACCACCTGCTATTTAATTTCCATGTGTTTGAGAACTTTTGAGCTTTTCTGTTGTGTTTTATTTTTATTTTCATGCCATTGTGATCGGAGAAAGTGCTTGATATAAT
This sequence comes from Saccopteryx bilineata, assembly GCF_036850765.1. Classification (NCBI taxonomy): domain Eukaryota; kingdom Metazoa; phylum Chordata; class Mammalia; order Chiroptera; family Emballonuridae; genus Saccopteryx; species Saccopteryx bilineata. Next base: position 395,876,447 of record NC_089490.1, read on the forward strand.
TTCAATCTTCTCACATTTGTTAAGAGCACTTTTGTGCCCTTACATGTGGTCTATCCTAGAGAATGTACCATGAGCACTTGAAAAGAATGTATATTCTGCTGCTTTAGGGTGAAAGGTTCTGAAGATATCTTATAAATCTAGTTGATCTAGTGTGTTTAATAAGTCTGCTGTTTCTTTGTTAATTTTCTTTCTTGAGGATCTATCTAGTGATGTTAGTGGAGTATTGAAATCCCCTACTATTATAGAATTGCTGTTGATCTCTCTCTTTAAATCCATCAAAGTCTGCTTTATATATTTAGGTGCTTCTATATTAGGTGCATAGATATTTATAATAGTTATATCTTTCTGTTGGATTACACCCTTTATCACTATGTAGTGGCCTTCTTTATCGCTTTTTTTCATTTCAGTTTGCATGAAATGTTTTTTTTCCATCCTTTTTCCTTCAATCTATGTGCATCTTTTGTTCTATGGTGTGTCTCTTGTAGACAGCATATGTACAGGTCCTGTTTTCTTATCCAAGCAGCTACCCTATGTCTTTCTATTGGATTATTTAATCCATTTACATTTATGGTTATTATTGATATGTAGTTGTTTATTGCCATTTTATTCTTTAAAGCTGTATTCCTTTTTTGCTATATTCTTTTCCCACTTTGATCTGTTTACAATAGACCCCTTAACATTTCCTGCAGCATTGGTTTAGTTGTAATGAATTCCTTGAGTTGTTTTTTGTCTGGGAAGGTTTTTATTTCTCCTTCGATTTTAAATGATAGCCTTGTTGGATAAAGTAGTCTTGGTTGTAGGTTCTTGTTCTGCATTACTTTGAATATTTCTTGCCATTCCCTTCTGGCCTCAAGTGTTTCTGTTGAGAAGTCTGATGTTATTCTTATGGGGGCTCCTTTGTAGGTGATAGCCTTTTTTTCTCTGGCAACTTTTAATATTTTCTGTTTATTACTTAGCTTTGGTATTTTAATTATGATGTGTCTTGGTGTTTCTTTTGGTTTCTCTTTAATGGAGTTCTCTGTGCTTCTTGAACTTGTGAGAGTTTCTCCTGCATTAATTTAGGGAAGTTTTCAGCTATGATATGCTTGAACAAAGTCTCTATCCCTTGTTCTTTTTCTTCTTCTTCAAGAACCCCTTTGTGGATGTTATTTCTCTTCATGTTGTCACTGAGCTCTGTAAGAGTTTCCTTAGACTTTTTGAGTCTCTTTTCTTTTTTCTTCTTTGCTTTCATGCCTTCATTCCAGTTGTCCTCCCACTCACTGATTCGATCTTCAACTCTATCTATCCTGTTTTTAATTCCCTCCATTATGGTCTTTATTTCTGATATTGTATTTTTCATCTCCAACTGATTCTTTTTTAGATTTGCTATTTCTTTATTTACGTGTTCATAATGACCGTCCATTGTTGTTCTAAGATCCCTAAGCATCCTTACAATCATTATTTTGAACTCTGCATCTGGAAGTTTGATTATTTCCATATCACTCAGTTCATCTCCTGAAGGTATCTCTGTGGTTTCATTTGGATTGCACTTTTTTGTCTTCTCATTGTGTTTGGGTGTTTTATTTGTAGAAATGGTTGAGTCT